>NC_134687.1:185890126-186515126 GCF_050947455.1 Rhinoderma darwinii | reverse complement strand
TTCTCCCTATTCAGTGCAGGATAGAGAGAAGGGACAGCACTTTCCCTAGTGAAAGTCAAAGAAATTCATACTTACCGCCCGTTGTCTTGGTGACGCGTCCCTCTTTCGGCATCCGGCCCGACCTCCCTGGATGACGCTCCAGTCCATGTGACCGCTGCAGCCTGTGCTTGGCCTGTGATTGGCTGCAGCCGTCACTTACACTGAAACGTCATCCTGGGAGGCCGGACTGGAGACAGACGCAGGGAGTTCTCGGTAAGTATGAACTTATATTTTTTTTTACAGATACATGTATATTGAGATCGGTAGTCACTGTCCCGGGTGCAGAAACAGTTACTGCCGATCGCGTAACTCTTTCAGCACCCTGGACAGTGACTATTTACAGACGTCTCCTAGCAACGCTCCCGTCATTACGGGAGCCCCATTGACTTCCTCAGTCTGGCTGTAGACCTAGAAATACATAGGTCCAGCCAGAATGAAGAAATGTCATGGTAGTAAAAACAATACGCTCCGCAGCACACATAAGATCTGCGGACTTCATTGCGGAATTTTGACTCTCCATTGAAGTCAATGGAGAAATTCCGCCATGAGTCCGCAACCAGTCCGCCACTGCTCCGCAACAGACAGAGCATGCTGCGGACACCAAATTCCGCTCCGCAGCCTATGCTCCGCAGCGGAATTGTACGCATCGTGTAAACGAACACTGCTAAATTAAAGTGAAAGTCAATGGAGAAACGGCTCCGCTGCGGATTAACGCTGCGGAGTGTCCGCAGCGGAATTTAAGTGAAATTCCGCTATGTGTGAACCCGCCCTTAGGTGCATTCTGAACCAAGATATTAGAAGAAAAAACTAGCCAAGTATAACATTCTTCACAAACAATAACTCCACTGTATTCCTCCATGGTGAAAAGCTCTGGCCGTTACTCAAGCTCCATCTGCACTTAAGTGCACAACTACCGATTGGTATCATATATAGATAATATATAGTCATGGCTTTCTCCACATGAAGGTGCTATTAATTATATTACTATTTTACCCAGTTTTCTACCATGCCCTCCTAGTTGTAAGCACTACATCTAAATGATTGCCAACATCAGTCTATTCCATTGATGGTTATGAAATAGGTAGAAGCAAAACATTGATTTGCAGTTTCCATATTCAAAGTGAATTCTAATTCAAGAAAGGAGCCTGTCACAGTCAATATCACATCTAGAAGAGTAGAAATATAATAAATTGAAAAAAAAAAATTAGGTAGAAATATAAAATGATACCATTATGCTTTAACCCAGCAGATTATCACACATAATTGAATGGCAGTCCAGCAACAAACTAAGAATGAAGCCAAAGAGTAAAGTCTGGCTAGTCCAGTTTCCACCGATTAATATTATACAGGACTAGGGTTAATTGATACAAAGATAATTTCTATGCATACAAAGATTTGTTAGATACATACTTTTCTGTAGCACAAGGCTGCCACTCGGGGGAGCACAATGTAGACAAATTGATATCAATGGGGGAATTTGAAGTCGATGATCTTGTATAACCATTCCTCAGTTTCCTCCCTCTAGTGGCAGCATTGTGCCAAGCAGAGTACACTAAGGGGTTTTCTACGTTCTGACAAGTGATGACCTATCCACAGGATAGGTCATCAGTATATGATCGGTGTGGGTCCGACACCCGGACCCCGCACCGATCAGCTGGTCCAGCTGCCTCCGGGCACCGGATGTTTTGAACGGTAAGCAGTAGTTGGAGCCGGAAGCAAATGGCTCCGACCACTGCATAGCGGCTGTTCGGCAAAACTGCTGCTCAGCTTCTATTCATTTGAATATGAGCAGAGCTGCAGTACTGCAGCTCAGTCGCTATTCTTTGACTGGAGCCATGAACTTCCGGCAATATTGTCCGATGCCCAGAGGCAGCTGCAGCCGCTGATCGTTGCGGGGTCCGGGTGTTGGACCTGCACCAATTATATACTAATAACCTATCCGGTGGATAGGTCATCACTTGTCAGAACGTGGAAAACCCCTTTAATCCCTTCTGGGCGCAGCCATTTTGGTCCTTGAGGAGGCAGCGATTTATTTCTTTTTCACTGCATTTCGAGGGCCATAATTTTTTAATTTTTCTTTCACTGTATCCTTATGAAGGCTTGTTTTTGCGGGACGAGTTGTATTTTTTAATGGTACTATTGTGGGGTACATATAATGTATGAAAAAACTTTTATTAGTTTTTTTTGGGGAATGAAAAAAACAACAATTCAGCCATTGTTTTGGGGTTTTGTTTTTACCACGTTTATCTTGCGGTAAAATTGACATGTTAACTTTATTCTGCAGTGATACCAAATTTACATTGTTTTTTTTTTAGGATTTCCTACTTTTGCACATTAAAATATTTATTTTTTAATTCATTTGTTTTTGTGTCGCCACATTCTGAGAACCACAACATTTCTTACCGTTAACAGAGCTGTATGAGGGCTTATTTTTTTGCGGGACTAGTTGTATTTTTAAATGACACTGTTTTGGGTTACATTTAACTTGATTAAATTGATTAATTTATATAAATTTTATTTGAGGGGGGTTTCAAGAAAAAAACAGCAATTCCACCATAGGTTTTTTTTCATTTTAAAGTTACGCCATTCACCGTGCTATATAAATTCCATGTTACCTTTATTTTTAATATTTTTGTCAATCTAGATGTATGTGGGACACGTCATATTTTTTATACAACAATTTTTGTATACATATAATTTATTGCTTAACTTTTAGGATTTTCATTTTTTTTTTACGGAGAATTGAAAAAAAAGCACTTTCGCTGCAATGTTTGGGTTTTTAATGCTGTTCATTGTGTGGTTTAAATAATGTGTCAACTTTATTATACGGATCGTTAGGTAATTTAAGAAACTATTGTTTTAGTACCTCTAAGGGACTTTAAAATGCGATCTACTGATCACTTATATAATGCTTTGGTATACTGAGTATACCAAAGCATTATTGCCTTTTAGTCTAAAACTGATCAATCTATTAGGCCGTGCCTTTGTTAGGCCTCCGTGATCAAGTCGTGGGGCACCGATGGGGTGACAGAGGGAGCCCCGTCCCTTTATAGTTACTTAGATGCCACGATCGCCATTGATCGCGATATCTAAATGGTAACTCCGATCCAGGCCGTTGCAGCGGGATGTCGGCTGTAAATTACAGCTGCTGCGGATGGTGTGGGCACAGCTTCTGTGCCCGTGTCTTCCACTGAGCGTCCTATGAACTCTTATTGCGGTCAATTGTAACGTAATGGTACGCCCTTTGCACACATGGGATAAATGTTCAAGTATTAAATCAATCAGTTTAAACTGGGGCAATAATTTATATACAAAATAAATTATAATTTCAAAATCATTTTTTTTTTTCCACCATTACAAGTGATATATGCCATCACTTCCTGATCATGGGTGATCAACTGCTGGGACAAACCAATCCTCATAATAAAGGAGTCACTGCTCTAGCTAAGCACTGCAGCTCCTTCACAGATTTTTCCTGCATATAGCAGAGCACCTGATAACCTTCTGTGCTGGGAAAAAAATCCATAAATTCTTCTACTCCTTCATTCATGTGATCAGCAGGGATGCTAGTGGTCATACCCCTACCGTTTATTAAGTGATTGCATATCCTAGGGTTATGTCATAAATTCTTATTATAGGAATGCCCCTTTAAGGCCTCATGCACACTTCCGTTTTTTTCTTCAGGGTGCTATCCGTTTTTGTCACTGATAGCACCCTGAACCCATTCATTTCAATGGGGCCATGCACACCTCAGTTTTTTTGATGGTCCGTTGCTCCTTTCCGTTCCAAAGTAGAGCATGTCCTACTTTGGTTCGGGATTCCGTGACCGTGAGGCCCATGCAAGTCAATGGGGCCGTCAAAAAAACTGAAGGCACACGGAAGGCATCCGTGTGCCGTCCGTGTGTGACGGAGCCGTTGCCTAGCAACCGCCGGGTGGGCAGAAAAACATGACAAAAATATTACACTAATCGGCAGCCACTTGTCTCTATCAATAACTGATAGAGAAAAGAGGCTGCTGATTAAAAATAAAATAAAAAGCCTTTCATACGTACCCGGTCGTTGTCTTGGTGACGAGTCCCTCTTCTTCCTCCAGTCCGACCTGTGATTGGCTGCTGAGGCCGCGGCAGCCTGTGGTTGGCTGCCGAGGGCGCGGCAGCCTGTGATTGGCTGCCGAGGCCGCGACAGCCTGTGATTGGCTGCCGAGGCGACATGGATTGAACGTCATCGCTGGAGGCCGGACAGGAGGAATGTAAGTATGATTTTTTTTTTTTTATATTACATTATTTCCGCGCGCCGAGCATGGTACTGTCACCCTGGACAGTACCATGCTTGGCGCACGGAAACGGAAACACGGGAGTGCACACTGAAACCACACGGACGCTAAAACGGGTTCACGGACCCGTCAAAAGCGCCCGTGAAAAAGGTGTCGGAAGTGTGCATGAGGCCTAAGTAGAAAAGGCATACTTTTTCTGGGTGTTTCATTGATTTTCTTGCCATAATTCTTAAAATATGCATAAAACAAGAAAGGTTACTGGGCCAATATTGGAATATTCCAAGCCAATATTAAGTCATTTACTGTTGAGATAGAAATTATGAATTATTTAATCATCTATTGAACATAATATCGGGATTCATTGGATTTTAGTTCTACATTGTGATTATCACCTTGGAGCTAATTTTGTTTATTTGTGGGTACATTTATACTCAATAGTTTAGATTTATAGGTCTACATAGATGGCTGCTTTTAAAAAGATATTTTCCAGTTACAGACTCCTAATGAGTACTTTTCAGAAACTGACCCTTAGTATAAATGCAGCCGGATTTACTCCTAAACCAATATTATATGTAACCCAGTGCCAAACCAATTTCTAGAATTTACTGCATACAGATTAAGTGTTTCCAAATGTTTCTATTTACTTTACTTATTTACCAAACAGGATAATGTAACAGTTTGTTGTTATGCTAAATACAATAAAAACATTGTCAAATATTCAGATGAACCTGAAAAAGATGGTAGTAAACTGAGTTTATTGTAGTCTACTAATTCAAGTAGGAAAAAATTTAGAAATCTGATTATTAGTTACCAATTCTTCTACAGTTTCTATTACCATTTCAGACATGTAATTTCTTACATTTATTTCAAAGGTAAACCTGGTAATTTAGGTGTTTTGCCAACAGTGTTAGGCCTCATTTACACGAGCGTATGCGTTTTGCGCGCGCAAAAAACGCTGCGTTTTGCGCGCGTATGCATGGCGTATGCACTGCGTATACGCAGCCTTGTTGCGTTTTAAACGCGCAAAAGGCATTTGACAGCTCCGTGTGTCATGATGCGCGGCTGCGTGATTTTCACGCAGCCGCCATCATAGAGATGAGGTAGTCGAGGCCCGTCACTGTCCAAGGTGCTGAAAGAGCTAACTGATCGGCAGTAACTCTTTCAGCACCCTCGACAGTGAATGCCGATCACAATATACACCAACCTGTGAAAATAAAAAGACTTTCATACTTACCAAGAACTTCCTGCTTCCCCCAGTCCGGGCTCCCGGCCGTTGCCTTGGTGACGCGTCCCTCTCTTGCCATCCGGCCCCACCTCCCAGGATGACGCCGCAGTCCATGAGACCGCTGCAGCCTGTGATTGGCTGCAGCCTGTGCTTGGCCTGTGATTGGCTGCAGCTGTCATTTGGACTGAACTGTCATCCCGGGAGGTCGGACCGGAGTTATCGGTAAGTCAGAACGTCTTTTTTTTTTTACAGGTTCATGGATTTTCGGAGCGGAAGTCACTGTCCATGGTGCTGAACCAGTTTAACGCTTTCAGCACCGTGGACAGTGACTGTCTCCTGACGTCGCGTACCCGAACATTTTTTACCGGTTTCGGTCAAAACGAGTTTGGCCGAACCCGGTGAAGTTCGGTGCGCTCATCTCGAATATGACACTCCGTTTGGATGTTTGTAACCAGAAAAGCACGTGGTGCTTTTCTGTTTACATTCAGGAGTTTGACAGCTCTTGCGTGATTTTCGCGCATGCAACGCAGGACCGTCAGTGTGGCATGCGTTGTTTTCACGCACCCATTGAAGTCAATGGGTGCGTGTTGCGTGAAAAACGCAAGAATATAGAACATGTCGTGAGTTTTACGCAACGCACTCACGCAGCGCAAAATTCACGCATCGTCTAAACAGCCCCATAGACTATTATAGGTGCGTACGACACGCGTGAAAAGCACGCGCGTCGCACGCGCGTATAATACGCTCGTGTAAATGAGGCCTTAGACTGAATTTTTGTTAAATTATATAACTGCATGTAAAACACTTATTTACCATATGCATTTAGCACAATGGAGAAGACTGTGTAATATCTAATCAAATTAATAATAGGACCATAGCAAAAGGTTCTGAAGTCACAAGAAAATGTTTTCCAATAATCAGCAATTTATGGAAAAAACAAGTTGCCTGTATAACTGGAATATAATTATTGTAAACATAAAATTTTTTGATGCTTGCCAAAAAGCTCATCAGTGTTTTACTTCTGTAGTACAGCCATTTAAGTTCAAGTTCACACAGTGCAGATTTGATGCAGTTTTTTAGGCAGTGTTTTTTTTTTAAGCCAACCCAAGCATGACAAGTATTATTTAAAGTTTTATTTTTTTATACACTCATAGTTTTGACTTAAAAACTCAATGCAAAATGCATCATTTGTCAGATGTTTTGGTGAACATGCTCCAATATATAGAGCTTGCACCTGATTTACTGGTGACTAACTTTTTGCATTTGACACGTGTCCAATAAATTTTGATCATTAATAACGGCTCACAATATTACACTTTCTATATGCACCGTTCAGCCATAATATTAAAACCACCTGCCTAATTATAATATTGTGTAGGTCCCCTTCGTGCCACCAAAACATCTCTGACCTGTCAAGGCATGGACTCCACAAGACCTCTGAAGTTGTCCTGTGGTATCTGACACATGCCTCCCAACTTTCAAGTATTGCAAAGGGGTACAACCGATGCAGCAAATGTTTTCCCTGTGAAGCCATTTCTCTAACCCTGTCAAATACCCGCTCATACACACCCAGTGCAGCCCACACAGCATAATACTCCCATAGTGCCTCCCCACAGTATAATGCCCCACAGAAACCCAACACAGTATAATGACCCAATAGCTGCTCCCCCACAGTATAATGCCCCATAGTGCGCCCCACACAGTATCATACTCCCATAGTGCCTCCCCCATAGTATCATACCCCTATATTGCCTCCCCAAACAGGTGCCCCCATACAGTATAATGCCCTGCTCTCATAGATGCCCTCACACAGTATAATGCCTACATAGATGTGCCCATACAGTATAATGTCCCCATAGCTGCCCCATACAATATAATGCCCCCATACAGTATAATGTCCTCTTAGGTGCCACCATACAGTATAATGCTTCCATATCTTCCCCTCATAGAGTATAATGTCCCCTTAACTGCCACCATACAGTATATTGTCCGTTTAGCAGCTGTCCCATACAGTATAATGCCCCCTTAGCAGGTACCCCATACAGCATAATGTCCCTTAGCAGGTGCCCTCATACATTATAATGCCCCCTTAGCAGGTGCCACCATACAGTTTATTGCCCCATAGTGCCTAATAAAATAATAATAAGATAAATACTTACCTACTGTAGCCCCGTTCCCACAATGAGTCGAGGAGATCCCTCTGCTGCTACGCTCTGAGCTATGAGTGGCTCGGCGTAGACAGATGCTATGACATCACTGCACCTGTCCGTGCCGAGCTGCTCACGGCCGTTTCACACAGTATATACGGAAGCAGGTAGCTGACGGTTCCCAGCATTGGATTCAACTGTATCTGTGTTCTGAGTACGCAGAAACAGTTGAAACCGGGACATACCACCGGCCACCCGGGACAGCATAACACCACCTAGAATCCAGGACGGTTGGGAGGTATGCTGACACCAAGATCTTAGTAGCAAATCCTTTAGGTTTTTAAGTTTTGAGGTGGGATCTCCATGAATAGGACTTGTTTTTCCAGCTCAATCCAAGGATGCTTGAGATCTGGGGAATTCAGGGGCCAAGTCAACACCTTGAATTCTTTGTCATGTTCCTCAGACCATTATTAAACACCTTTTGCATTGTGGCAGGGCACATTATTCTGCTGAAAGAGGCCACTGTCATTAGGGAATACCATTGCCATGAAGGCTGAAAGAAATATCCACATGGATGCTAAGGTTTGACATCAGAGGTGGACATAGACAGCATAGGGCCCATAACCAGCGGCGGACATAGATGTCATAGGGCCCCTGTACAAGAAAAGTGTGCGGCCCTTTGCTATCTTGCTATGTAACAGCTACAGTTTGTTGTATTTAAGCTCTATTCTAGCAAGTTCTTAAATGATGTGCACATTTTTCTGGTGTAATCATTGTACTGTAAATATGAAACATGGCAATCATTAACAGTTCTTTGCATCCAATCTAGTAGACAGTATGAAGCACTGTAATTTTCTTTTTAAGATGGTGGTGTGTCCTTTACCTATGGTCTGCCCAGAGCATCACACTGCCTCAGCCGGCTTTCCTTCTTACCATAGTACATCCTGGTTCCATCTTTTCCCCAGATAAGTGATGCATATGCACCTGGCCATCCACATGATATATAAGAGATTGTTATTCATCAGACCAGATCACTTTCTTCCATTGCCCCATGTTCCAGTTCTGATGCTCATGTGCCCATTGTAGACGCTTTTGGCTATATAGCCCCAAACGCAGTAAGCTGCAATTCACTGTGACAACTTTCTGGTATAACAAGCATTAACTTTTTCAGCAATTTGTGATACAGTAGCTTTTTTACAGGATCGGATCAGACGGGCTAGCTTTCACTCCCCACTGACAACAATTGGCCTTGGGCGCCATTGACCCTGTCGCCGGGTCACCAGTTGTCCGTCCGTGGACCACAATTGGTAGGTACTAACCACTGCATACTGTGGACACCCCACAAGACCTGCCGTTTTGGAGATGCTCTGACCTAGTTGACTAGTTGTCAAATTTGCTCAGATCCTTACGCTTGCCCATTTTTTCTGCTTCCAACACATCATTTTCAAAAACCGACTGTTCATTTGCTTCCTAATATGTTCCACCCGTTGACAGGTTCCATTGTAATGCAATAATCATTATTATTCCCTTAACCTGTCAGTGATTTGCCTTAATCATTTAATAATCATTAATAATTGCCTTAAAAATTCACAATAATAGGTCTTTCTGCTGATTATATCTCCAGGGGAACATATAGATATTAGTGATAAATGAATAAAACAGCACACTAGGACTAATATATTTTGTACAGGAAGCAGGTTATCCTGAGAAAAGAGTGCAAGTCCGCAAATGTCCTCTTAAAAGTGAGAATAAAAGCAATATACAGTCTCACCACACAACGTTTTCACAAAACTGCATCCAATCCAAAAGTAATTGCCTTTCTTCCACCTGAGGTATACATATTGATACTGCAGTCAGTATTCCAGTATGGCAGAAGTAATTAGAGTCTTGCACACCTGGATGTGAAATTGCCCTGGGACTCTGCTTCTTGCTCGCCACTCAAACATTGAATGTTTTTGCGTACTATGCTATAGAAGGTAATCCTGCGATTCTAGAGTTGCAGATAATGGACAGAGCCCGAGATAGTGTAACACTGTGAGACTTCTTTAGTAAAATCAACTTTTATTATTATAATTACACAATGGTGATTAGAGGGGCTTCGAACAGTATGATTGATGCATGGGGTGCAGTTGCCCGAAACTGGGTTTCGACCTATCGGCTTCTTCCGGGGCATCTGTGATATCTGTTGCAAAGCACCCGTGTGAACTTGTACAGTGCCGCTCATCAAGCCAAGGATGAGTTTGATGATATTCCTGACGAACAATCACCACAGCTAATTACAATAGGATACTTAAATAATAATGTGTTTTCTAATTTAACACCAATGTCTACAAGTTTTTATAAACCAAGAAGTAAAGACAGGAAGTAGAGATGTAATGTGATGAAGAACTCCACCTTCATTTAAGTGCTGTTATTAGAAACTATATGGTCAGTTTGCATGAACTGCCCGTGGAGTCCTCCTGCTCGCTACTTGATGATATAGTCTTACATTAATGGCACTGTCTTAAACAGCTAGAATTCGAGATAATGTGCTGTTGTCTCGATTGGTATAAAAAGTTCAATCAGAGTTCAAGGGAGTGTCCAAATAGGACAACCCCTGTCCATATGTCCTATTAGAGTTTGTGACCATAAAAGAGTGAGGTCCCCATCTCTGGATTTCCCGCTATTAGCCATAATGGAGAGTCACTGCACAGAGAAGCTCACACTCAAAGTGGGACCATGTATGACATGGTGGCCCATTAAACTGAATTTTCTAATTACGTGGCAGCTACAGGAGAAATGTTTGGCCTTTTTCTTCTCTATTAACATTAACAGCTAATCGCCAGTGGGTTTCAGCTTTTAGACCCTTTAACATTAAAAAGATTCAAATAAAGTACTTTTTTAATGAGAAAACTAGGGCGCGGTTTGCAATACTGATGCAACAAAATGCATTAATGATGCAATTCAATTCTTCTGAACAGAGCCTGGTTTTATTACCGAAAGTTTGGTGGAAAAATAAAGTGTTTACAGATACACTAATCTTCATCAGTTAACTTTTTTTGTCTGACTAAGGCACACAATATCATAAGAATATAAAACTTATATAAATTATGCAAAGTAATTGTGCTAATCTGTGACCCAAGTCCAACCCACCTAACCCTTATGAACCCCAAAAAAAGAAAATAAAAGTCATTTATGTATTGCACATTGCTATGTAAATTGATTTAACATGCATGGGAGGCAAGACTTCCTGTAGGTGGGAATTTGTGTATGGACCCTCAGGAGAGATTTATGACCCCTATAGAATATTAATTCTCTTTATTTTTTTATTTCACAAATAATGCTCCTTGTTAGTTTAAAATATAATATATGAAAAAAATCCCTTATCATATCAGTACCACTGTCTATTGCAATCTATTGCACCATAAATATTGTAGTTTGGAAAACTTGGAAAGTTCAGTATTTTTATTTCAGTGTGAATGGGCAAGTGTAAAAATCATTGATTCCCACTAAACGTACTACAGCTGTTGAAATCTCGGGATTAGGAGCTGGGAATGTTTGGCAGCCATTGACCTAATTTGGCAAAGCGATTGTTAACATATACTATATATAACATGTGGCTGGCATGAATCCTTAGGCTCAAGATATATTTCATGTAATCCCGTGAAAATGTTTTAGTTGTTGGGAGATTTCTGGCATGTTAAAATTTATGTTGTATTTTCATGAAATTTCAATTCTTCTACAAGTTTATGTTGTAGTTTAATATTATTTTTGGAAATTTCAATTGGTACATTACAATCTAGATATTTAATGCATTAATAGAATGATTGAATGGAACGTATCATCAAATGTTTTTTATGTGACTGTTTATATAATTTTTTTAAAAAATATTTCAGCTTTCGCACTGGCCAGTAGAGCTGTGACAATAAGCTTTGCTGTGTAGACTGGAACACATTTAGCAGAAGGCTGGGTGGTTTTAATCACAGCTCTTTTGCGCTGCTGGAAGCCTAGATAAGGCAAGATAGCAACACTATACACAGATAAAGCACTGTATGCAGTTCCCCTGTCACTCCCTGGTCTCTGGAAAGTGGCTGTACTCTGTTACCTTTATGGAGACCGTAATAGTCTATGACATTGATCTGTCAGTAAACTACCATTCATTGCAGCTGCCATAAAGCACACCCACATTGCTGCACGGTCTATACAGACCATAAAGGAAGAAAGTGTATATCTCCAATATGGATGCCCCCAGGATAGTTTTTAAAGATAAAAAAAATAATTATCTATATAAAAAAGAACAATCAAATGATTTATCTACAGACTTACATCTAATAAAGGAAACTAAAATGAAATACATTAAAATTCCCTTGAAATATTTAGTACTTTAGTACTGTGGGACTATATAATTACAAAAAAGCAACCTACCACAATCAGCTTTTAACTGCATAACTGATCCACTAGATGTAAGTAACCTTTACCAAATTAATCTTAAAACCTATAGATACCTTTGCACTGGATTATTTTTTTTTTTTTGCTCATATGCCATCTAAATGCAAAATTAAGCAACTTCTTAATAGCCTTTATTAAAAATGTCCTATCATTTTGTTGTAGAGTCTGTGTTACACCTTCACCTAGCTGGTTGTCCTGCTGTTTCTGACATAGATCTGACAACACACTGTTCCTGTTGGGCTAATGTCATCTGCTTGTCCCCTTCCTTCTCTGTGTTACAGAGAACAGCAGGGAGAGGAAGGTGGTTGTACATGGCAGATCGGAGTGTGGAGAGGGGGATGGCACCTTGGCTCAGTAGTTATCACTGTGTCCTTGCCTTGTTATCCAACCAATGACGATATCTGCTTGGAGATTGTCTGTTTAAATGCATACTGATGAGTTAATTTGAAATTTAGATTGTGTAACACTAATAACTAAAAAAGCAAAACGATTATTATACTTACCTTCCTGGGTCTGTGACATTAAACTAAGCAGTGACAGCTCTCAGCTGTCATTGGTTAGTTTACATCACATGGTCCCAGGTTACCTCCGTTCATTAACCTACTTTTAAAAGTAGGACGATGTACTGAGGTAACCGGCAGGGTGTTTTTTGCTCCAGTCGGGAAGTGGGGCCGCTGCAGGAGTGTTTTTTCCCCCCTACAAAATAATAAACTGTGACCTGATCAATAATTGGGGAAATGGGCCCCAGTGTTCATGTGGGGGGGGGGGGGGCAGGGGAGGGAATGTTAATGGAGTAGCACTGAGCATTTATTTTAGGGTATTACCACAAGTAGCGTAAACATTGCGGATTTTACGCAACAAATTTCATTGCGAAAGGTTTGCAGTGTAATACAGTAGCAGTAAAGTGGGTGATATTTCAACAAACCTCATCGACACACTGCGTAAATAACCGTTCATAAATTGACCTGCGGTGCGTATTTTATATCTGCAGCATGTCAATTTATGTTGTGGAATCGCTGGTTTTCTTTTGCAGGTTTTCCCTATTGAATTCAATAGGGACGTAAAACCCACAACAATTAGAATATGTTGCGATTTTTGCGGCGGAAAATCTGCGCTATCGGGGGCGTCAGCCCTAAAAGTGCCTAGTGCATCGCAAACTCTAAATACGGCCCTGACTGTAGGTCATCAATATGTGATCAGTGGGGTTTGACTCTCTGCCCCCCTGCCGATAAACTGTTTAGAAGGAGCCACGGCGCTCGTGCGAGCGCTACTTCCCCTTCATTCCTGTCACTGCTCCTTACTGTGACGTTCTGCACACTTGATTCAGAGTTTTACAGCCTTCTCCTATAGAAGAAGAGTCGGAAATTCGGGCCCCCACCGATCAGATATTGATGGCCTATCCTGAGTATGGTCATCAATTTTTTCTCACTGGAAAACCCCTTTAAAGCTTTAGCATTTAAAGTGACCATCTGCTAATAATATTGTTGTCTTTGTATCTTAGGTCACAGCATTGTGTTGCAACATTTGCAATGTCACTTTGTCCTCTGTATACAGGGCATGTAAGAATACACTTGACAACTGTTTTAAGTCATCCGGGTATATTAATGAAAACTAAGGTTGTAAGCAATAAAACAATTGGGTCGGAAGCCTTTTATCCATTGTATATGAATTTACATAGTACAGCGTTTCCTCACCTGTGCTTACTGAAATTGAAAGCATTTAAATCATGATTACATAACCCTATTGCAAATTATTTCCATAGCTCTTTGATCTTTATATGCTTTCATATTAAAATTTTTACTTAAAGAGTACCTGTAAGCTCTCGTGACATGTCAATTTTAGTAAGACCTTATATTCTCCGTGAAATAGCAATGCTGGAACATCTTTTGCTAGAGCTCTGCACTGTACCATTCCTCTGGAATTTTATGAATTATTTGATAACTGGGTGTTGCCATTCTCCTTATCAACGGGGCGTGTTTCTACACACTGTGACACTTTTTGGACACATCCCCGACTGGTAATGCCCAGTTTTCATTTTAATCATTCACTTCTAGAAGGAATAACAAAGGAATGGTACAACTACAGAATTGTTATATAATTGTGATATATCTAAAACAGATATATCAAGAGAGCTGACAGGTCCTCTTTAGTTCATGTTTCATTGTTCTTGACCTTTCTTTGTATCTTTTGAGAGTAAACCTGGTTTGAATGTGGTTGTTAAACTCATCTCTTGTGTTGGTGACCTCATAGTCATCATAGTCTATTTATATGTTCTCATCATTTTCTTAATGTTTACTTGATTTTTGTATCTGCTATAGACCTTAAAATACCAACCTAAAGCTACATTAAGATGCCCTATACAGGCATTTTAACATACATCATTGGGGGGCCCATCAATAAAATAGGGTTTGTTTAAAGGCTGTTCAATGGGACAACCCTTTTAAAGGGACTGTTAGCAATTTGTAGTCCTTAGAACTGCTGTCAGCGCTTTATACAGGTTGGAGAGTGCAGCAAAACCATACATATGTTGTCGGTCATGCAAGTTTCATGACCGAGAAATCTAAGTTTTGATGTTCCCAGTGCAGCGGTCGCAAGTGCCACAGCGGCGGCCTCTTCATGTTTAGTGCTTTTGGCTCTCTGCACTGAACGCTGCTAGGTCCTCTGCTCTGAGTGATGACTCTAGCGTCCAATCAGGAGACCGCTAGAGCTGTCACAGAGCAGAGGGTGGCACCGTGGGCATCCAAAACCAGGTTTCTCGGTCTAGCAACTTACATGACCGACAAAATAGGTATGGCTATGCTTCACTTCCCACCCTGTATATTGCGCTGTTTCCTTTAAAGGTTATATTAAGGCAGTGTTTTTCAAGCCAGTTCTCAGGAGCCCCAACAGGTTACGTAATAAGGATTTTCTTAATATTGTTCAGATTTTCTTTAATAAAATTCCTCAAGACATGGCTTTTTGGGGATCTTTGGGGACTGGACTGGTAAGCATAGTATTAAGGAATTGATTAAGAAAATTGCTAACACTTTATAAATATACAGGGTGGGCCATTTATATGGATACACCTAAATAAAATGGGAATGGTTGGTGATATTAACTTCCTGTTTGAGGCACATTAGTATATGGGAGGGGGGAAACTTTTCAAGCTGGGTGTTGACCATGGCGGCCATTTTGAAGTCGGCCATTTTGTATCCAACTTTAGTTTTTTCAATGGGAAGAGGGTCATGTGACACATCAGACTTATCGAGAATTTCACAAGAAAACAATGGTGTGCTTGGTTTTAACGTTACTTTATTCTTTCATGAGTTATTTACAAGTTTCTGACCACTTATAAAATGTGTTCAAAGTGCTGCCCATTGTGTTGGATTGTCAATGCAACCCTCTTCTCCCACTCTTCACACACTGATAGCAACACCGCAGAAGAAATGCCTCCCGATCTGATCCCCTTAGACTTTTATCTTTGTGGTCATCTGAAGGCAATTGTCTATGCTGTGAAGATACGAGATGTGCAGCAACTGAAACTATGGATACTGGAAGCCTGTGCTAGCATTTCTTCGGCGGAGTTGCTATCAGTGTGTGAAGAGTGGGAGAAGAATGATATAGCGCCATGGTCAACATCCAGCTTGAAAAGTTTTACCCCTCCCATATACTAATGTGCCACAAACAGGAAGTAAATATAACCAACCATTCCCATTTTATTTAGGTGTATCCCTATAAATGGCCCACCCTGTATAATATAATGCAGCACGGCCACAGTTTACAGCACAAAGAAAAACTGATATAGGAGTTACGGAATGGCTTGCTCTGCTGTTTCCGTAACTTCATAGAACATAATGAGAAGAGCCGTGCACATTTGCGGCCACCTCTCTATTCAATCTCTGTCTGGATTCGGCGGCTGCTTCACCAGTTGGTTGGGGTCTAGGATCAGCACATTTTAGACATTTATGGCTTATCGCATTGGATGAAAATAACTCTTTAAATGGCCACTAACTTTTGGAACAACTTCGTCTGAAATCTTAGTATATTTGATCCTAAACAAATCTGCAAAACACTTAAAATAAAAATGTTTATGTTTTCCACTCAAAAAATCTGTTTGAAATCCCTGTCACTAGGGGTCTCCCTTCATTGTAATCTGCTGTTCACTCACTATTGCTAAGATAAACCCGTCTTTAGCAGCAAGGATGCCGAGACAGAATGCAGGCTCACTGTGAGAGAAGCTGGAGGGAAGGGGGATCAGATCAAATAGCCAAATGTTAGGTTGTGGACCACCTAGAACAGTGGTTCTAGTGGCACATGAAACATGAGATGCTTATCTTTCATATGCCTCGGAGGATCGCAGTTCTAGCTTAAAGACACAGGCAGGGATCAGTACTGTATATGCATATAGTATACAGCTTCCATTCCCGGTTCTGTCAAATCTAGAGCTGCAATCCCGGTGGCATATGAAAGTTAAGAAGTAATATGCCACCAGAATCACAGTTCTAGGTGGTACACAGCCCGAGGTATGACTATTTGAACTGACCCCGACCAAACCCGCAATTAGCGAGGCCTCAGTCTGTAGCAACGTGCTACTGGCAGATTTGTAAGTGTGGTCCATGCCCCAGGCTCCGAGAGGAACACAAGGTGGGGTGCAGACAAAACAGGGCAAATTTAACCTGAATAAACAATGATATAGCGCACATAAAGGGTTACACAGGTACGGAAGGACCTCCCAATCAGGTCTCTGCATGATTTTACTAAACTCATAAAAACTCAGGTACCCCTTAAGGTGCCTCCAAGAGGAAACTTGAATTTAAGTAATTTCGATCTCTAACTTTTTTTTTTTTTGCTTAGTAAATACATAACTGCTGAGAGTATATATTCCCAGCTGCAGTATGTGATGGGGATTGTTTTGTTTTTTGTACAGTTTTCCATATAAACAATCTCTATGGACTGTATAGAAGGGATATGAGCATAGAGACCTATATATGCATCCTATCCACACAGTGCCATCTATGATATATGAAGCATGCATGCACTGTGAGGATGCATCCGGACGCGTGGGATTGGCGGTGTGGATTTATGGTGCGGATTCCGCTTTGCAATTCCACATCAAGTAACAGTACAATACAAGTGGATGGGGTTTTTAAAACTTAATCCACATGTAGCGGTAAAAATCTGCATTGAAAGCAGAGCAGATTTTCACTGGAGATTTCAACCTTTTGTAATGCATAGGGTGAAACCTGTGGCAAATCCACTGCTAAATTTGTGACAACATCTGTATGTAACATATGCATATTCGCGTTGGAGATAGATCTGGACGCACCCTAAAGGAACAATACTCCTACAGCAGCAGTGCCCAAGATCAGGAGTCAAAGACTACATTTAACCCATTTAAACAAAGTCCTGAACATATAGAAACCACTGAACAGAAGTCTGCATGAAATAGCTGCACACATACTGTAGAACCTTTTTAAAATACCCAGGCAATGTCCAAGTACAGCTGGGTGCAGTAGTTATGAAAAAATGCAATATAAACATAATTAGATATGTATCAAAAGCAGGCTTCTAGAATAAATAGGGGTATGTAACATAAAATTGTCCATTGGACCCAAAACGTATTATTTATTTGGGCTGTAGTGCAAGTAACTGTCAGATTACCAACCTCGCATGACCTTCTAATAAAACTAGCTGAGTTTTATGCTAATATCCATCTAAAGGAAACATAAATATAAACACATCGAATTCTTCCCCCTATTTAGCATCTCATCTTATGTTACTCATTAGCTTGAAATCTCTCACCAAATTAGAAGGGCATAAAAAGGCTGGCACACCTGGTCCGGACCTGATACCATCTCACTCATCGGTCCCGTTATACTGAAGTGTAAACTTCCCTTTTGAATCCATCTGGCCTTTTGCTTCTTATTAATAATGCCAGGAGATGGTCAAGATTGATATAAGCAATTCATATATTACATTTAGTACGTTGTAACCATGTTGAAAAAAATTTGTATTTATGAAAACTGATAGGTACAGTAAGGCAAGGGTCTTACATTATTTTTTAGTTTTTTGGTAACTATACTATTCATTTAATTTAGGCAACAAGTTAATCTAAAGTGCAGAATATTCAGATATTCTGAAGTATCAGATGGTGATAGAAAAGTATATACAACTCACTTGTTAGGGCATGTTCACACAGGGTGGATACGTTGGGTAGAAGCACACAGCGTATCCGCCCTGTATGCCGCAGCAAATTCTGGATGAAAAACCGCACCAAATTGTGGTGCAGTTTTCCAGCCGGAGTGTCCACTGCGGAAAACTGCACAGAAAAAAACAGGATACTTACCATGGCAATGCGTCCCCCCGACGTCCTGACGCTCTGCAGCCCTGGGACGATGTTTCATCCCATGTAACCGCTGCAGCCTGTTATTGTGGAGGCATCGGACACATGGGATGAAACGTCATTCCAGGAGGCGTGCCTGGAGGAAGAAACACCAACTTCTGGGTATGTATAAGATATTTTTTTCCTGAGTTGTGATTTTGCCGCAAAAAACGCAACATCTGCTATTTGTTGTAGATTTTATCCCGCAACAAATAAGCTGCGTTTACTTAAATACAATTGACATTCTGCAGATTAAAAAAACGCACCGCATGTAAATTTTTGAATGTTTTTTCTGCACAGTTTTTTTGCGGCGTGTGGATAAGATTTGTTCAAATCTCATCCACTTTGCTTCTACTGTATTATCCTGTGGATTTTCCGCAATTAATTCCATTGCGGAAAATCCACAGTTTTTACGCTACATGTGAACTTACCCTTATAGGATCTTTAGAAAGACAGCCCAAATAAATATGCCTATATATCCTGATTGAAGTATAAGGCTAGGGCTACAAGGAAAATTGTAGTTGCTGTATAATTGCGGGAAACAAGGGCACGCACAACCTCCCGACCATCACAAAAGATCCGAACACCACTGTCAGGTTTTGTGTCATCAGCATGGACGACACCTCGTCACTCATGTACACAGAGGATTGGCAGGGGTAAGTATTGTTTTTGCTATGTGCTCCCTATATGGACAGGAGTGGACCATAAGCACGGCTTTGCCAATAATAATATGTTAAATACCTAATACCCTAAAAATACATTTATTGTTATTGTGGTATTTTTAATCAGGCGGAATTTTCTGGCAATAAAAAAGGGACTGCAAAGAAGGTTCACTTTAGTTTATTCTGTACAAGAAACCCAAGTTTGGCATTTGTATTGGCTAAATCCTAAACTATTTCAAGTCATTTGGAAGCCTTTAAAAGTTGCCTGTGTGTTTCTATGCTAGGGTAGACAATCTGTTTCCAATACTTGTAGTTGTGTCTCATTTACTGACATCCATTGTGTTAGCACATGTCGGAATCATCTTTATTTTTGAACTTGTAAAACAGCGGTTTCGAATTATACAATAATATGGCACATTGCTCTATCATAGAAATGTCATATACGGATAGCGTCGCCAATTTGCTGAAATAAAATCATCTTTGAATGTCTATAGTTTTTTTTAGAATATATTGTAAGTAGTTGCAGACGAATGTTCTCCAGTGTGATCATTTCATTTTGCAGGGTAGCAGGGGTTTTGCTTTAGTGAATATAAAAGGATTTTATATTCGGGAGGACAGACTTAGGCCTTATTCACGCGAACGTGTCCGTTTTGCACGCGTAAAAAACGCAGCGTTTTTTCTGCGTTGCAGTTCCGTGTGACATCCGTGTCTGTGTTTTCTACACGCGAATGTCATCTGTATGTCATACGTTTTTTACGTTAGCAAAATAAACTGGAGGAGGTGGTTTGATTTTTCTCATCATTTCTTTAGCAACTGTTGCGTGAATCACGGACAGAACACGGATGACGTCCGTGTGCTGTCCGTGATTTTCGCACACCCATTGACTTCATTGGGTGCGTGATGCGCAAAAAACGCACAAGTATAGGACATGCAGTGAGTTTCACGCAGCGGACACACGTAGTGTGAAAAACACTGAATGTCTGAATGGCCCCATTGAATTGCATAGGTCCGTGTGACGTGCGTTTTTTTGAACGCGCGTCACACGGACGTGGAATACGCTGGTGTGAATGAGGCCTAAGTCTCTCCCCTCGTCACCAATAGGAGTTCAAGACTGCGGATTGTGTTCACTTGGAGATGTCCATAATTCCCACAAGTCTTTAAAATTCTATTTGACCAAATAGACTTCTTGATCTATGTTACCTAGTGGCTCTAGTCATTCACCCGGCATAAATCCGACTATATCTGGAATTGCTCTTTCACATACAGGAAATTTTATTTAAACATTATGTAAGGCAATTTTAGAAACGTTCAGCTGCATTGTCAAGGCCATGGCCCTGTGTTCAATACGGTAAATCCTTAACCCTAATCATGGGTGTAACTCCTGGGTAGTAGACATAGCATTCTATATACTAATAAAGTGCTATTGAATCTTCACTTTAGCATATCCTCCTGAGTTGTGCAGCGCCATCATCTACTATAAGTCATTTCACGGACTCTCATTATCTATTTCTGTTTGCGCAGTGAGTCACACTCCTGCAGTATGTTCTGTCTGCAATGTTTTCCATTTAAAATGCCCAGATAGATCAGATATTAGCCACAGGGTCTCATACTTTATCCCATAATTTGGTAATAGTTTTTGGCGTGCTCTGCCTTTTCCAGGCAGAAATTGAAAATTAAATTAACAGTTAAAGTCATTCGATTATTTGTTAAAATAAACCATGTACTTTGAGATTAACTAATCCTGTGGACATAATGAGAAAATATTGTGAGCAAAATGGAAACGATTCGTGATGATTTCTTTAACCCTTAGCGGAGGGTAGAGATAAGCACATTTATTAATTCAATTTAGAATCTGCAAATCAGTGGCCACCACGAGAGATGGGCTAAGGCTTTTTCATGAAAAGTAAGAACATCACTGCATTTACTTACCATTGAAAGCACCATCCTCCAGACCGTTCACTTCAACTTGACTTCCCATTTAGTCCCTCAATTCCTATTAATAATTCTATAAGGAATTACTGCTCTGTTGTTAGATTGCCCTTGTTTATATTGTAGTTTTATTAATCTTAGAGGATTATTCACATGAGATTATAACATACTTGGAGGACTAGGAGCTGGCCTGTTTAAATAGGTCTTGGTACGCGATAAATGGCCAAACCTAACTGCCCTTTTGCTTGGAAATTTCAGCACATTTAAATCCATCATTTCATTGAAGTAACTGGAATTAAAGGAATACACAAGTCAGATATGATCAGGGCCATATGGATCTGTTCATTTTCTATGTTCTGGAGTCCTTTATTTTACTGATCATTGGGTGTTTCAGAACTACAGTAGTGGCAGCAATACCTTAAAGAGGCTCTGTCACCACATTATAAGTGGTCTATATTGTACATGATGTGATCGGCGCTGTAATGTAGATAACAGCAGTGTTTTTTATTTAGAAAAACAATCATTTTTGACGGAGTTATGACCTATATTAGCTTTATGCTAATAAGTTTCTTAATGGACAACTGGGCGTGTTTTACTTTTTGACCAAGTTGGCGTTGTACAGAGAAGTGTATGACGCAGACCAATCAGTGACTAATCAGTGTCATACGCTTCTCTCCATTCATTTACACAGCACATAGTAATCTTACTAGATCACTATGTGTAGTCACATACACACACATTAACGTTACTCAAGTGTTCTGAGAGTGAATAGACATCACTACCAACCAGGATGGGATGTCTATTCAGAATCCTGACACTTCGCTAACGTTTGTGTGTGATTTACAGCACCTCAAGCGTAATCTCGCTGTGATGTGCTATAAATCACACACAAACGTTACTGAAGTGTCAGGATTCTGAATAGACGAGATCATGCTGGGCTGTCATTTACAGCGTAATCTCGCGAGATTACGCTTGAGGTGCTGTAAATCACACACAAACGTTAGCGAAGTGTCAGGATTCTGAATAGACATCCTGGTAGTGATGTCTATTAACTTTCAGGACACTTCAGTAACGTTAATGTGTGTGTATGTGACTGCACATCATGATCTAGTAAGATCACTGTGTGCTGACTAAATGAATGGAGAGAAGTGTATGACGCTGATTGGTCACTGATTGGTTAGCGTCATACACTTCTCTCCACAATGCCCACTTCGTCAAAAAGTAAAACACGCCCAGTTGGGCATTAAGGAAGTCATTAGCATAAAACGAAAATAGGTTGTAACTGTTAAAAATGATCGTTTTTCTAAATAAAAAACGCTGCTGTAATCTACATTACAGCACCGATCATATTATGTAGGAGATAGGGCACTTATAATGTGGTGACAGAGCCTCTTTAAACAAGACAGTAGGGGGCACTATTGCAGAAATACTATTGGGTTTCATTATTCTTTTCCATTATGTTTCATGGCCAGATCTCATAGATAAATTAAATTTGTTAATAAAAGCAAAAATGAATCACACAATAACATTCTTATGGAAATATACTACTTATATATTATATGGCACACATTAATCCTAAGGCCGGATTCACACGAGCGTGTGCGTTTTGCGCACGCAAAAAACTCTGCGTTTTGCGTGCGCAAAAGGCACTTAACAGCTCTGTGTGTCATCGCCATATGATGCGCGGCTGCGTGATTTTCACGCAGCCGCCATCATTATGACACTCCGTTTGGATGTTTGTAAACAGAAAAGCACGTGGTGCTTTTCTGTTTACATTCATAGTTTTACTGCTGTTGCGCGAATCACGCGCGTCCCACGGAAGTGCTTCCGTGTGGTGTGCGTGATTTTCATGCACCCATTGACTTCAATGGGTGCGTGATGCGCGAAATACGCACAAAGAACGGACATGTCGGGAGTTTTACGCAGCGGACTCACGCTGCGTAAAAATCACGGACTGTCTGCACGGCCCCATAGACTAATATAGGTCCGTGCGAGGCGCGTGAAAATCATGCACGTTGCACGGACGTATATCACATTCGTCTGAATAAGCCCTAAAGGAAATCTTACCTTGAAACAATTTCCACAGTACAAATCTCCATAAGAAGTTGAGTAATTCAGTAAATACTTTTCTCATCTTGTACTGTAATTTTTCTTTGCCATTTACACCCACAGTAAAAGTAAAAATTATTTTTCTTTGGACCTCTATGCAATTTATCTGCACGCCACTGACATATATTGTGACTTAACAGCTTGGTACTGTTTTATTGCCATCTGAGTCCCCACAATGCACTGCTTTGTGATAATGACAAACTAGCAGAACTTTAGCTTTCTGTCTGAATGGAGAATAAAGTATAATTATCATTATCATTATTAAAAGTTACATGATAAGTAAAACAAATATATTGCAATCTTAATAAACAATTTATGTAGAATAAAAATTAAGTAGTCTAAAAATGTTTTGAAAAATTAGAGTTTTCCTTTAATAATATTTATACTTGACTGTATATTTTACAGCTGGGAGATCTTAAGTTGGCGGTGTCTAAATATGTACAAAATCAGCTATATAAATGCATTCATAAATGCAATTGTTGTGACCTACAAGGGGGATGGCTAAGCAGCTTCCATAGTATTTCTCAAGGATTATAAAGGCCAGCAAATTTTTGGGCGGTCCAGCTATTTGACTCACCTGTATTATAAATAACAGTACTAACAAGTTCCCTCATGCTCCCTTAATTTTTGATAAATTGTTTGGCATTGCCTCCATCAGAAATATCTGTGCTCCATATTTGGTAAATGGTGAGGGCGCCTGAACTCCCTTTTATGTCCGTCATTCTCCATCTTTACCCTATTGAGCAAATTTGTTGGTTACCTGAAGTAGACTGATAGGCCTAGTTTACATCACGTTAAATAGCCTTTGTTTGACGTATCCGCCAGAAAAAGCTCCAGACGTATATATGTTGAATTTAGGCTCTGACTGATACCTAACAGTGGCATCCGTCACCATAGACTGTAATGTAGTGCCCCACATCCCCACATATAGACCCCCGCTGTAGATAGTGCCCCACATATAGACCCCCCTGTTTATAATGTATAGGTTAAACAGATACTATTATAGTCTATAGGTAGGTGATCGATGCCACTAATAGGCATCCGTTTACCGCATCCATCACCCATAGAATAATATGGTGACAGTTTAATGTATATGTCATGACACGCTATTGAAAAGCCCATGGCATATATGTTAAACGTATAACTGTTACGTATGCCATATGTTTCATAGAAAGTATACAGCACGGTATAAGTTAGCATTTTTTTGGCAGGATGGAAAATGTGGAATATCGTAGTCTACTACGCTATTCCATTCTTCACTGACATATACCAGGCGACAGAGACCAAAAGGACACTCCATCGGGCTAATGGAGCCTTATGGACACGTTTAGCGTGTATGTCGGGAGCTTTCCATGTGCACACGCTAAACGTAGGGCATAAACATCATGTAAAGGGGGTCCCCTACTTCTCAAGCACAGTGACCCACTGATTTTATAATGAGCGGGAATAATATGATCTATTTTCAGCCTCACAAGCGCATAATATATATTTTGTGGGTTCATAGGGGAGGTAGCACCTATGGAATACTTATTGGGGCCTCTGCATTTTTACTTATATGAAATGATAGGCACCATGTTGGTAACAGGTTTGCCTAAAGTTTCCTATTAAACAGAGCCCTTTCATAGTATAAGTGAAACTTCCAAGCTCCTATGCAGTGTTGGGTATCTGGTGGACAGCAGCCCATAGTTAAGTTTGAGCCCCTTATTTGCCTGGGTCCCTGATAGCAGCACCACCTGTACTACCCTGATGGCAGTCCTGTGTACAGGTGTAAGTAAATTTATAGTATGAAAACATTCCGTCCAATCTTGGTTTCAAATGATGACCGATAGTCAAAATATAGAATTTACAAAGCTATTAAGTACACAGTGATGTAGGTAACACATATACTATACACACCATTTATACCTGTAGATAAGTCAAACAGTAATATGGTTCCTCTCTTAAAAGTGTTTGCTCATTTTCTTTCCCCTTGAGTGCTTATAAAGTCCTCTGCTTTCTTTTAGATTGCTTTTAAAAGAATATGGTGACCAAAGGTTTCTCTCTTTTGGATCACAATGCTTCAATTATTTCTTGATTTTTAGGTAATACATATTCCGATGAGGCAGACCAGATGTCAATGCCCATTATTAAATTGTTAAGGTGCTCCCTAAGGGAGAGGTAAAAGGAAGAACTACTCAATGTGTTAAACAAGGAAGTCAAATTGTAACCAAAAATAATACCGTCAAAGCCAAATCATGCAGTTCAGGGCAGCCTGCTGAAGAATACAGAAGAGCTATACTATTTGTCTGCAGAATTTCTTATTGGCTGGGTCATTTTTTGTAAATTGCTGACTCCACTTCAACTCTACAGTGTGTTTTTATGGAAGGTGAACATTTTAACTGCCAACAATTCAAATGACCAAAGAAGGATTTTTTTCTACATTCAAACTCACATTGAAGAGATATTATAACTTCAGTAAATAAAGCTTATTTATTATATATTAAAAATGAATGCAATTTATAATACTCTTTGTATATGAGTTCCTCATTGTTTTAAAGATTTTTGGTTGTTGTCAGTAAATGGGATCTTTCATTGTTTACATAGAGGATGAAAATCTGTCCTGATCATATGAAGCTCACACAGGTGAACTGCTTGTTACAGTTACGGTACAGTGTAGCAGAGATCTTTCTTGTAACAATCTGCACACCTGTGTGAGCATCACATGACCAGGCAGATTTATTTATTCCTTTGTATGTAATCATCGAAGGATCCCATTTACAAACAGCAAGCAAACATTTAAAGCACTGTATCTTATAAAGCTATATAAAAAAAGGACAAGGGATCTCAACAGCCACAGAGCTCTGTACAGTTGTATGGTGCCAACCAGGCATATAAGTAATGAGAAAGAATGGGGATAAGGGACAAATCCTGGTATAAAGAGGCACTCGGCTCAATTTGACTATAAAATATAAATGTATTTAATTTTGACTAAAATTTATGATCTTGCATAAATGACAAACAAAAAAACAAGCAAACAGACATCGCAAGCCCGGCCGGGTAAATGTAAATATGATCCACCGAGTATGAAGGACAATCTTGCTCACAATGCAGAAAAAATTGTTTGCCTCATGCGACTGCATATATATATATCACAATGAGCACTGTAATGC
Organism: Rhinoderma darwinii; assembly: GCF_050947455.1. Taxonomy (NCBI): domain Eukaryota; kingdom Metazoa; phylum Chordata; class Amphibia; order Anura; family Rhinodermatidae; genus Rhinoderma; species Rhinoderma darwinii. The sequence continues at coordinate 186,488,804 of NC_134687.1, read as the reverse complement.
AATATAAATAAGGTAAGAATCATAGCACAATAGCATAAATAAATAACATAGTACCACAGACTAACTACAATATCATGGACTGAAAATGGAGTACTGGTTTAAATGGTATGGTACTCTTAGACAACTACTGCACATGGATGTAGTAAATCAATAAAAGCTGCACAGACAAGGATTGCTATATAAGACAATCAAAGAAAATCGACCCATCAGGTAAGCAGGTAAGCATGTAGTATAATATACTTATCCAGAGGGTTTGATGTACAACAGCCAGGTAGGGAATCCCAGATGGTGGAGACAAATGTATCATTCCTCTTATAGTTGGGAACCACAATTCAGAAAAATTCCTTCCTAATATCGGGAGTGAATGACAGCAGGGCAGCCACACTTCCACTATGTTCGTCTTAAGGTAATTCCCGAACGGCAGAAAGGTCCCGTAAGAATGCGGTAATGGAATTTTCGGAGCTGGTCATGTGCACTTAACATAAGTGCTTAGTGCTAACGGCTACTGGGGTATGTCGTCCCTATACCTTGGCTATGGTATCATCCGCACAGGTCTCTGGCGGGTATGTGCAGTTGCGGCCAGTTCTCCGGCTAAGTCCAAGCTACATGCCGAGCATGTGTTTCAGTCTCCAGACCAAAACAACAGTTTCAGGCGTGTGACGTCACGTAGCACGCTGACGCGTTTCGTCACTTACATGACTTCCTCAGAGCGTATGCATAAGGGTATGTGCACACACAAACTCAAAACCGTCTGAAAATACGGAGCTGTTTTCAAGGGAAAACAGCTCCTAATTTTCAGACGTTTTTTTAAGGCACAAGCTATTTTCACAGCGTTTTTTACCCCCGTTTTTGGAGCTGTTTTCTATAGAGTCAATGAAATACGGCTCCAAAAACGTCCAAAGAAGTGACATGCACTTATTTTTCACGGCCGTTTTTTTATGCGGTCGTTTTTCAAAACGGCCGCGTAAAAAAACGGCCCATCGGAACAGAACGCTGTTTTCCCATTGAAATCAATGGGCAGATGTTTGGAGGCGTTCTGCTTCCGATTTTTCGGCTGTTTTCCGTCCGTTTACGGCCCGAAAAACGGCCGAAACTAAGCCGTGTGAAGATACCCTAACTATTCACAATACAATGTATAAGCTTTATTTGCTGAAACTGGAAAACCCCTTTAAAGGCTATGTACACCGTTAAGGTCTTTTTTTTTTCTTGCTTTTTTTTCATTAAAATAAACAGATCAATCAGTGTGTTTTGTGTAACTTCTTAATTAGTTTTTTTTTATTAAAAATTTGTTTTACTTTTGGAGATACAGCTGTTCTGTATTCTCTATACAGAGCAGCTGTGTCTCTCGGTTTACACTGAATCCGTAGCAGTCCGGCAGATCCACCTGTAATCGGTCACATCTATGTTATGAACTTAGATGTGATTGTTTACAGTTGGATTCTGCGTAGGACCCGCCAACACTGAACCCATCAGGTCTACGGGACTGACGGATTCAGTGAATAGCAAATGATACAGCTGCTCTGTATACAGAAAACAGAACAGCTTTATCTCAAAAAGTAAAACAAATTTTGAATAAAAACGAATTAGAAAGTTACACTAAACACACTCACACTAACTGAGATATATATATATATATATATATATATATATATATATATATATATATATATATACATATATATATATATTTTTTTTAAATAAGCCCTCAAAGATGTACATAGTAAAAATTCCACTATATGGCCAGGCTAGGATATCTATGAAGCTTTAACCAGGGCCGGACTTAGGGGTGCGCAACCTCTGCGAGTGCACAGGGTGCTGCACCCTCCTAGCATGCAGGGGGTGCCACTGGGCTCTGCCTCTACTCTGTGCTCTGCTCTTAGTTACACACATGGAGTAAACAAGCAGAGGAGGAAGCTCCACTCACAGCCGTCCTGCAAGAAGCCTGTGATCCTGTCATAAAGGAGAGAAGGTAAGTTTGTATGTGTATATGTTCCAGTATAAATGTGTGTGTCTATACATGTGTCTGCATGTGTATATATGTCTCTTTGTAAGTGTGTGTTCATTTTATTTGTTCTACTTATACCTAATACTGAACATATCTGTGTTGCCCCCTATATACTATGCTGCACCTATATACTATGCTGCCCCTTATATACTATGCTGCTCCTATATACTATGCTGCCCGTATATACTATGCTGCCCCTGTATACTATGTTGCCCCTTATATACTATGCTGCCCCTTAAGGAAAACACCACGTTTTCATATATGGTAATCTATAAAACTTTAACCAATTCATGGCAATTAATTTATGGGAATAATCCTTTTACATTTTGGAGGTACACTGCATGATATATATATATATATATAGCAGAAGAAAATTTGCAGCACTCCAACATGAAAAAAATGGTGGTTTATTCAATCCAAACTAACAGCAACGTTTCAATCCTACAATAGGATCTTTATCAAGCCTAGTGACACATCTACTCAGCAAGTTTATATATGTTTGAGACTCTTTTACATAATTAGTCTCATTATAAAACAATCAAATGCAAAGTGTATGAAAACAAACATCATATATTGTGTACGGTATCATCATAAACATAGACATGATACAGAAAATACAGAAGTGTGTATGTGACATCGTGAATAACAATACATAATAACAAAAACATTAAAAACAACTGATTACATTATAATCATTTATGCAGCAGTGGTGTAAAATCCATTGGCATATCCTCACTCACCAATCAGAACTTCAGACTCAACTACTCCATTCAAGTGTGTTGCAGCACTCTGCTGCATCCCTCCTGGTAATTGAAATTTGACACATCAGTGTAATCCCCCGAGGCGGAAGTAGATCATCACTCCGCAGCAGAGAGCATAGATCGCATCCATATGATGTAATGCGTGTCAATGCGTTCCACTGAGTCGCCCCGTGTATCATGGCATCATAAGTTGCTAAGCAACTGCTGTAACATTACTATAGACATCCATTGACACGGCTATGTCAGTCAAAAAGTCATGAATGTAAAAAATACAGATATATTAGTAAATGCTCCCTATAGTAAGTGATGGAGATATTAGGAATATCTAAAAGTAGCTTTATATCGGCTTTTAAAGACGATCCACACGTGGGTTCAAAGACCTCTGTATACAACCAAGTACTCAGAACGATCTTGTTCCCAGAGTTATGGGACCACATAGACACGTCTTCACGTGTCCAGGATGTCACATTATCCTCATACGTGTAACGGACCCATATTATCACACTAGTGATATGATATATCATAAGACAAAAGAATGCATGAGAATCCCTCTCGCTTTTAATATCTCTCTATCACTTAGAAACCTAATAGGAGACTAGAAACAATTCAACAAATAATAAACATATTTTATTGATGCAATAAGACTTGATGCATTGAACATAGCCCCGTCAAATATCATAGTACAATAACATTGAAAAATAATTAAAGAAGTTCCGAAGTTCTGTTGGGAGTGGTATTCCAATCTAAAAAAATACAAAACATAATTGTTTTTAGTATTTATAAGACATTGACAGTAAATATGAGATATAGATATTGATATTAATGTGTCAACAATCATCATACTGAAGAGAACATCAAGAGAACACAAGGGAACGGAGCTCATAAGGCTATTCTATCTAGCAATATTCCATGCTACAGATGTGTTAATTGTGCTTTGATGTGCAAAGGGGAATTTTTTAGACATCCGTTGACTGGACAACAGTTTAAAATTAAACACAATTTCACCTGTGACTCAGAGTGGGTCATATATGTGCTATGGTGTCCCTGTGGCCTCCTATATGTGGGTGAAACCACCTGTTCCTTTAAAACTCGTCTAAACAATCACCGTTTCTCTATACGTAAAAAGAAACTTGATTTACCTGTAGCTAAACATTTTTCGGAACATGGTCACAATGAAAGGGATCTAACATTTATGATTCTGGACCATGTTCCTCCATTACAATTTGGCGGTGATCGCCATCTGGTTTTACACAAAAAAGAATTAAGATGGATATTTTTACTGAACACCTTAAAACCTTGTGGACTTAATGTAGAATTTGTTGTAGATAGAATAGCCTTATGAGCTAAAAAAAAATCTGTTCTCATTAGGAGATTTGTTCAATAAAATTTGCATTATACTCCAACGGTTGATGGCTTGAAGATTATACTGACTGTCATTTGCATCGACTATTTAGGAAAATCAGCGAAAAATAACATTTGCATAATAATTTGGAACGCGGTGTATGTGTATATATATATATATATATATATATATATATATATATATAGTAGAAATAAAGAGCGAGTAACGGCACCAGGACTTCAGTGTTGGGGAGATGTTGGTTTATTCACCACCAGGTGGAAAGAATGAGCGACGTTTCGGTTCACACCTGAACCTTTCTCAAGCTTGAGAAAGGTTCAGGTGTGAACCGAAACGTCGCTCATTCTTTCCACCTGGTGGTGAATAAACCAACATCTCCCCAACACTGAAGTCCTGGTGCCGTTACTCGCTCTTTATTTCTACTATTTTATTCCAAGGAGTTGATTCATCCTTACTATGGTAACGTGCACATGGCCTGATTTCCAGTCTGCATTGAGTGCTGTGTTTTTTGCATCCATTTGAACTATATATATATATATATATATATATATATATATATATATATATGAGCCCCCGTGTGTGTCTGTGCCTGTGTGGGTATAGTTATCAGAGTGTGTTGCTTGTGGTGTTACATGGGACTTCATATATATAAATATATATACACACACATATACATATATATACATATATATATATATATATTTATGTGTGTGTGTGTGTGTGTGTGTGTGCGTGCGTGCGTGCGTGTGTGTGTGTGTGTGCGTGTGTCTGTATTTCTATATACTTACCTTTATGTATGTATGGATTCCAGAATGTGTACATATATTTTTTCTGTTTGTCTAAATATGTGTCTTTTATGTATGTACTGTATATATGTTCCAGTATGTGCGTGTCTATATATGTGGTTAATTTTTGGTTTGTGGAGAGCAGCAATAGAGAGTCCCGCACAGGGTGCCATCCAACCTAAGGCCGGCCATGGCTCTAGCATAGAGCATATATACTGCTTTGATCTAATTTTTGGAGATATATCATTCTTTAAAAAAAAGTCCTTTTACTATAGAAATAATGGGTGCTTTGTAAATCTTTGAAGAATTGCACCCTCCAATGATAATGAGTATTGTGATATGAAATATTTTACTCTCTGGCAAAATATTTATTGAAAAACAGTTTTTATTCTGATGCTACAATTTTTTTTAATTTTTTTTTTTAATCCTAAGAAAATGTTGATCTTGAGTAGTAATCTATGTTGCTCCATTGCTCCATCTAAATGTAGTTACTTGATGTATGGAGCCTAATTCATAGCATTTACTTATCAGTGTACTTGGGACATATCAAAGTAAGTTCATAAACCTGGAGCAGTAGAATCACTGTGATCAGATGGAGAGCAATGGGGCGAGGCGCAGCCATAGCGGAAGGTGGCTTGACTGGGTTAGAAGCAGGGAAGCTTTCAGCATAGGAAGGGTTAAGTCCAGGCCAATGGCAGGAAGCGGTCACTAGGTGGTGTAGGAGTGCACTGCTGAGGTGTGGTTATACAGTATAAGTCAGAGCAGGGGAATGGATAGGCAGTTGGCGCGCAGACAGTAAGAAAGTTAGTTACAGTCAGTGGAGTTTTTTCATTTGTCTGCACTAATGGCGTCCTCTCTGGAGGATTTTCTTGCTACTGTGAGGGCAGCTGTTACTCAGCGAGGCCAGGACTGGGTTCAAGCCACTCTGATGGCTGCAGTTACGGACAGCGGGAGTGCGGTGGCAGATTCCGTGACCCGGGCGCAGGCCCGTCGTACTCGGCCAGCATAACGCCTCAGCCCTGAGGTGACCCCCAGAATCAGGTGCCGCTTACGGAGCCCCACCAGGGACCCCCCCACCACAGCCGACCGTAGACGATTTGCGCTGGCAGGCTTGCGGTCTGGGAGGAATCCTCGGCGGCGGGAGTTGGGCGGGCGGTCTCCTCCTCCACCCCACTCCCTTTCATCAGAGAGCAGCAGGGAGCAGTGCGGCTGAGCCCCTGGTGAGGACCCAGTCAGGGGGCGGCCTTGCAGGGTATCATCCTTGGACAGGCAGGCGCACGCTCCCAGCGGTGTGCGGGCTCCCGCGTAGAGTAGAACGTGACGGCTCCCATTACAGGAGTGGTGGGGAGCGATGGACTTACAGAGCTGGAGGAACAGTGCCGCGGCCTTCGCAGGAGTGAAGGCGGGCGGCATGCACGAGAAGGATCTGTGATGGCGGGCGTTTCTGCTAGCCCCTACCCTGGGGAAGATGGCGTCATCTCGTCCGAGGCCTTTCACGAGGAGGGGGAGCTGCAGGACATGGCTGGAGAAGTCTTTCCGGATGTTCCTCCGGTGAGGGGTGCACCCTCCGTGTTATCAGCCAGGAGCTCTGTGGGACGGCCGGGAGGACGACAAGTTACCTCTGTGGCTGCTGGGGGTCCTTCCCAGGGACAGCCATATGAGAGCGCTTTGGCGCAACCGGGCTTGTTGGGGGTTGGGGGAACTTTATTGCCGGTAGGGGTTGCTGGAGGGTTGGGGTTGGATAGGAGTGCACAGGCGGTGTTGTCTCGGGTGTTGATGTGGCTGGCGCGTTTAAGGGGCAGTGTGCAAGGTGGTTTGGGGGCCCCTAAGGCTTTGTGGTCTGCTGTTGGTCAGGAAGGTGCGAGGCTTGGGGTTGTGCCTGGTGGGGTGCCGGCTGCTAATGGGGTGGCTGTGGATGTTTCCGCTGATGGGGTGCCTGTGATGGGTACTGTGGGGCGGCGGTAGTCAGTGGTGTGGCGACAGCTCTGGCTGCGGTGGCTACGGGTGTGGGTGCCGAGTCTGTAAAGGCTAAGACTGGGGATGACGTGCAGCTGGCGGACGCTGCTGGGAGGTTTATGTTTGTTTCGAGAGGCCACTGGGGGCCCACTTGAAGGAGAAGATCTGAAAGGACGAATATGTGGAGATCTTCTCCTTATTCCCCCTAGAAAAATCTAATCTGGATAGGGTCAAGCCGGATGAAAGTAAAAAGGACGATGAGGAGAAGCGTCAGTATCGCTTGATTCCTCGCGCTTTTTTCAAATTGGTTGCAGGCTTTTGTGATATTGGCAAGCGTGGTGGGTGAAAAGGCAGCTGAGAGTTGCTCGGCGCTGTTTTGCTACCTGGATGGAATTGGTGAGGTGTATCACGTTTACGGGGGGATAGCATGGCTGCATTACAACGAGCAGTTTCGCCAGAGGAAATCGGTACGGCCTAGTTTGTGGTGGGATCATAAGGACATTAGCTTGTGGATGAAGCTGATAATGGCACCAAAAGGAGGAGGACAGTCCTTTCCTGGGGAGGCCGGGGGCTCCTCGGCTGCAGGGACCTCGGCCGGCAAACGAAGAGGCTGCTGTTGGCAGTTTAACGAAGGGAGCTGTAAGTTCTTGTCGGACTGCTGTTACAAGCATGAGTGCTCGTGCTGCCGAGACACACATTGCTTGTCGCGGTGCTTTAAGGGGGGAAAGGGTAAAGGGCAGGATGCTAACCACAAGAGGAGCGACGCCAGTGAAAGTGGAAAAGATGCTGCCATTTCCCGAGAAGTATCCCGATAGGGCTGCGGCCGAATTGTTGCGGTCTGGGTTCATGGACGGGTTCGCAGGGGGGTGTTGGTCACACACGGTCACACTGCATTTTTTGGTGCGTTTCATGTTTGAGAATTAATTCTCTGAGTGGATTGGTGTGGGGTGGCTTACAGATCTGGGATGTAGCAGTTTCGGCAGGGCTTGTGACCTGTGTGATTAGGCGATTCAAAACTGATCAGTATAGTAAGGGGTTGCGTGTAGTGTTGGCGCGGCTTGATGGGTCTGATTTGTGTGCAGTTTTGTGTGTTGAGAAGTTTTTGGCTTTACGGCCCACTGGCGGTTCGCCTCTGTTAATACATTCGAATGATACATTTTTTGTCTCGCTACCAATTTTGTAGCCGCGTTTCGTAGGTGTGTAGTTGCTTTAGGTTTGGATGCTCAGAATTTTTGCTCTCATTCCTTTCGTATTGCGGCTGCCACGGAGGCAGCTCGTTGGGGGTTGGCTGATTCGGTGATTAAAAAGATTGGGAGGTGGGAGTCTGCCAGGTCTAAGGGGTACGTTCGCCCTCAGTTATTGTGTTGATTATGTTTGCTGGGTTTGGTTTTTACTGCGGTGTGTTGCATGTTGTTTTCACATTCTCGATGTCTTTCAGGACGTGCCTGGCATGGATAGTCGGATACTCCTTTGTTTATTAGGGTGCCCTCCAGGCTGACGTTCGCCCTGATGGTCGGCAGTTGGTCTTTCAGAGGTCAATGATGCAGGTGCAGTGTTTGGGGCTTAGGGGCATATTATGGAACAGGCTCCTTTCTGAGGCTCAGTTCTATGCTGCAATAGAGAGACCTCCAGACGTGTTGGCGATTCACGCGGGGGGGGGGGGGGGATGATTTGAGCATGCGTCCTTCTAGTGAAATCATTAGGGATAATAAGTTAGGTCTACTTCGGCTTTGGTATACTTTTCCTGATATTATAGTGGCACGGTCCGTGGATGGCATGAATAAGGCCTGAGCTAAAATTAATAAGGAGGTGGCCCGTTTTGTGAGGAAAAATGGTGGTGTGGTGGTTCGCCATTGGGACTTAGAGCGTCCTTCTCCGATGTTCAGAAGGGGTGATGGTGCTCACCAACCAGCTATGCATGGATCTGCGGTATTTTGGTTTGCAGGATGGGTTGGAACTTGCCCTGCGGGTGTGGAGGGATTGCCGACAGTAAGATGTCACTGTAGTCCGTCTATGGCGGAGAGAAGGGGTTCTTGGAGGCAGAAAATAATGGACAGATGCACGTAAAAGGGTTGTGCATCTGAATTGTTGTCAATATACACCAAGTGGAGCTCCTGGGGTGATGGAGTCCTTAGGAGCAGCTTTCATGTAATTGATGCCCTTGGGTAAGGTGTGTGGATGACCATGGGTAATGTGATTTACCTCACATAACAAGTGGGGCGAGAATGGAGACTGCCTTCAAGGATCATTTATTCTCCCACAGGTTCTAGTTTACAAGATGAGAGCAGGGGGAAATGTTTGATTGCAAAAGTGTTTGTAATATTTGCATAATATTAGTGCATATGTTATTTATATGTTATTATTTATGTTTCCCTGCAGATATTATTGTGGATATTGTTTAATAAATTCGGCTGCTATGGCCTTTCACCACAATAGAGTCTGAGTCTTATTATGAGGGGAAGAGGGTGGTGGTCATGGTAAGCCGAATGACAGTCTTCTATCCTTAAAGTCAAGATGTTTTATAAATAATTTATAGTTCAGACAAGAGGCTCGACAGGGTTTGGGGGCTCACTTAGACTTCGGCATATGCTCAGGTTTGTAATTTTTTTAAGAACCAGATCTAGGAAATGTTCCTTCAACTATTACCTATTAAAACACACTTTTGCATTACATGATGATGTTTATATGAGGTTGTTTTTTTTTTGTTTTTTTTTTAAATTGCATTTGTCCTTATTAAAGTAATTAGAGAAAATCCTATACATAAGTCTAGTAATGGTGAACGGTGCAGTTAAAAAAAAATTCATTGGGCTCTCAAAACTGCAGTGTGGGGCCATGTGGTCAGCCCTGAAACAGGAAGCGTTTAGAACTATAACTTTCCAATAATAGTCTTAACTGATGTCTTAGAAGAGATATATGTATTAACAGAGGTTGGTAAAACTATTCATGTCAGTTAAGTATGTAAAGGTGCCATGGTGTGGGAAGACGGAGATTGTGTTGTTTTATTAACACCAGGTGTAGAACTCATGTCCAAAATATTCTAAATTCTTAGCTGTCAACAACATTGACCTATGCAGTTTAGTCAGTGTATTCCACCCCTGCACATGGAAGTCAGTAACTTGCCATGTATTTTGTGTGCTAATACTATATATATATATATATATATATATATATATATATATATATATATATATAAAATATATTCCATTTTATTTGTCTTCTGCTGTGTTTCTAGTTTTTTTTTCTCTTCACTCCTATTTTGCAATTGTATTAGTCTCCATGTAATATCAACCATATGTGATATGAACAACGGAAGGGATGCATGTCATCTTTTTAAGTTGAATCTGTTTTATTTTTTCTCCATCCGGCTTAAAGGAGCTTCCATGTCTAAAAGACCCCTTTGTACTTGACTGACATAGTTAGCATTCTGTGAAACTAACAACCCCTTAGCAGGAAGGAGTTTCCAGGATTAGGGACGTGGGGTGGGCAGCTGTCCTGCATCTCTCTTTCATAGGTTACACACATCTGGCAAAACAAAAGTATTCCGGGAGGCAGCTAAACAGGGATTGGGTATACCTAGTGCCCCAACATGATGTCTGGTTGTTCAATGTCTGTCATGTACCATGTGTATACCTTTCCATATGTCCATGCCATGCAAAACATTTAGCATGAAATAGAAATAGAATTACGTTTCATAAATGGCTCCTTGTCTTAGAATGTGCTCAGAATCTGTTAGCACAAAAGAGTTATATGCAATATATATTTATTTTCTGTTGCTTATACTATATATCTCCAATATACTCTCCAATGCCGTACACATTGTAATCAGACACATCAGCCCTCTAAAGATAATTCCCATATCTCACATACACACTAAGGTGATTTCTTTTGTCGTGTTGGAGAGAATTTAGTACCTGACCAAAATGCATGTAAAGACAGAGAGGACACACAAACTATGACTGTATATGTTGTAACTGGGTTGCATCAGTAACCAAGTTCTTAGTGTTAAAGAAGCACTCCAGCAAATTATTATTTGCACATATCATGCTAACTCACCAGCAATATTCTAGCAGTGTCATTTGTTTCTTCCCAGCTCAGTTGGATCTATACATTTTGACCTCTTTCATTATGGGCAGCTGTGTCATGTGATCTAAACCTGACTACCAAATGGACCATGCTCTCATGTGTACACAGGAGGTTATTATTTTCTGTGTGGCTGACTTTCTGTGAATACATCATCGATCAAATCCCTCTTGGCAGTTCTGAGATGCCTCCCCTCCCCACCCAGCTCCACCCCCTTGTTATAAAACTACCGTGACTCACACTGCCTGTATATACTATCTGTGTGTGCTGTGGGCAGAGAGTCCATTGTATTTCAATGAGATGCTCCTCACTGCCTCCTGTGTAAAATTTGACATAGAGAAACCTATCACAAGCAGAAGACAGGCTGAAGCTTCATCACATAGGATACACTGAGACTCTGCAGTTAGGATACAGAATTTGTGTGTCACTGATCTGTCACCTGCTACACTCAGATGGGACTCAGAAGTACAGTGTGATGAGATTCTGCCCCCTCTGCAAAGCTAGAGGCATCATGGGAAATTTAGGCTGCATTAGGGGAACAATATCAGAGGGAAAGAAGGAACCAAGATGGCAGAAATTCCATAAATGGCCCATCAGCTAGAACAGGTAAACACAAGGCATACACAAGAGCCTCTACAGAATTCTTTGATAATAATCTACGCTGAAAATAGCCCGAATGCTTCTTTAAATAAGAATGTAAATTACAATAGTAATAATAAGAATTCACTTTACAGAATAACAACAGGTACCATACAGACATTCAGTTAATAGATAATATAAGCATAAACCACATACTAAATAGAGAGTTTTGGAGGAGAATATTATAAATATGATAACGCAGAGGTTTAGATTCAATTATAAAATATTTCCGCTTGTAATACTATTCATTAACTCATGTTGGTAAATAATAAAGGGAAACAAGTTAATTACAAGAGTGTAATATTATTTAATTGTCCTAATCACATTAGCCTGCTGCCTTTAAGAAATAATACATTTGATAGCTCTTCATATAATCACTGACTACTGAAACATCATTTGCCTTTATTTATTTCTAATAGGTCCATGTCTGTTTTTCAATTTCCTTGTTTACCAAACAGGGCAGCTGAAGAAAGGTTATTTAAGGGGAACTCCAGCAGAAAGCTTCTGCTCTAGTTCTTGCATATATTTTACCATAACCAATAAAATGTTCTTGTTTTTTTTTTCTTACTAATACATAGGATTTCACAGAAAATACGTCATTTGAAAAATACAAATATTATTTGTAAATTATCGAATACTACTAGAATATATAAGCTCTGCCATTAAAGGGGTTGACCAGGATTAGACGAAAAAAAGTCAGCTTTTTTGAAAAAAAAAAAAAACAGCACCACTCTATTCAATGGACTGTATCTAGTATTATTATTAATATTATATACCAGATACAGTTCATGGACATGAGTGGCACTGTTTGCAAACCCTATATTTCAAACTTGGACAGTCCCTCTAAACATGGAAAGATGCTACTTTTGTGCACTCTGTCTGAAAAGAATGGCTTTTAGCAAAATTCCACAATTCTCTACAAAATGGAATATATGGCTAGAGTCCACCCATACCAATTATTTTTCCTTAATTAACTTCAGCGATTCTCACACCAAATATATATATGTATATATATATATATATATATATATATATATATATATTACAAGGAATGGAATCTCCTTATACATGGTAATATCAATCCAAAAAGGTGTAATTATCACCTTTATTGTTCTATTTCTATTTGTTTTCTTTTTAAACTATTATAGAGTATGTATAATATATGTATGAAACAAAGGTTCTACGTATCTCATTCAATTGACATGTACATGCTTCTGTAACAACATACATTGTTACTATATTATACCTTTTTCTGTAACTGTCTTTACATACTTTCAATACGCAAATAATGTTCTAAAAACAACAAAACATTTATTTGTAAATAGAAGTTCCTGATTTTCCCTCTTCTAATTTATTCGTTGTCATTGAGCATTGGATATAACCAAAGAATGGATTAATAGATTGAACAAAACTTGACTGGTTTACTGAAGTCCTGGTGATTATTTTTATATTTTAGGCTGTATTTCAGAGCCGGCTGTGTGTCCTTTCTGTACATTTGTTGTCAGGAGTTACATTTTCCAAACCCTGAAAACAAATACAACTATTATTGGGCTCATTGACCTCTTTATACTTTTACTTTAACTCTTCCTTAACAGAGTACTGGGCTATGGTGAATACTGACTAGTACCCAACACCTTATAACAGTGTTATCCACAGTGTTTCCATAATAGAGTCAGCCTCCATAAGGGTGCCAGCTATAGTGCCTTCACAGCATTGCCAGTCAATCCTCTTTGAGTCCTGGCTGGCGGGTATTTCAGCGCTGCTGTGCTCCGATATCTAATCTGTGGAAGAAAAGCTGTTGAATATCTGTTTGTTTTATTTTCACACTTTGTTTTCTCTGCGCTGTGTCACTCACTCCTATGATTTGCTCTGCTTTCATTGTATAAAGATATTGTTTAAATAACCAATCCAAATGACACCCTTGGAGACTGAGGAAATCCTGTGTGAATAAAGAGTGTTAGGAAGGATTTCACAAGATTATTATAAACAGTTTCTTAAAGTAAAAAAAAAAAAAAAAAGCATACACAAAAAAATAGAATGAAACAGCTGTGTCGTGTAACTTTGGACAGGTGAACAGGACTGTTAAAACAGAAAAGGAAATATTTTCTTTTACCTGTTATTATGGGTCCAACAATCTGTCTATTATGAATTGGCCAAATGCATTCATCTGTTTCTGCTACATAATGGCAGATGACCTCATTTTACCTTGATATTTTGCAAGAGGACTTATGTGATTCTTGCAAACACGCACTGGACGTTCTTGATATAGTTCTATAGAATTGTTAACCAAAATGGTTCTGGGTACAGCTGGATAAATATATAATAGCTAAAAATGATTATTTTACCTGTTATGGTAGGGGACAGGGCGTCCCCTGGAGTTGTCTCATTACCCTTTTTAGTTTCCTTTAGCTGCTGCAGGGGAAATTTACTACATGCAGGCCATTCAAATGAATGGTCTGCCAGAGAGGGAGCTGTGCTTACTTAGCGGGTCTCCGCGCTGACTCATAGAGACAGGGTCCTGAACTGGGACCCTTTAATATATATTATGCATATGGGTTTCTCTTTACTGCTATTCAATCACTTCGGTTACCTGGATATTACTGTGACAGCTGTATTCATTTTTTTTAAATATACATGTAGTAGGTGTATTGTGAACCCTGTAGTCTCTATCTATCTATCTATCTATCTATCTATCTATCTATCTATCTATCTATCTATCTATCTATCTATCTATCTATCTATCTATCTATCTATCTATCTATCTATCTATCTATCTATCATCTATCTATCTATCTATCTATCTATCTATCTATCTATCTATCTATCTATCTATCTATCTATCTATCTATCTATCTATCTATCTATCTATCTATCATCTATCCATCTTTGGCATTGCATTAAGTAACAAACAGGAATACAAGGAAGGATCCAGCGTCACAAAATTGAAGAATAAACTTTTAAAAAGGAAGCTGGGTTCCAATTTTATTTGAAAAATGTTTAAAAGATGAGGACGACTGTCCAAGTGCAAAGGTGGATTTGAAAATATGGCAGCGTGCATATTTTCCAATCCACCAGGCAACAGAGGCTACAGTTGATTCTGCAGCAGCATTGGCGTTTGCAGGTAAGTCGATGTAGCCTCTGTCGCCTGGTGCCGATGTGTCCTCGCTCGTCCGACACGATGCAGGACCTGGGGCAGGAAGTGACGTCACAGCGTGATCTCTCGAGAACACGCTGTGTGTCTGTGCACTGCCAGAAGCTGGGTGTTAACGAAGAGAAGTGGATTGAGCTTATTCGTCAGCATCATACACTTCTATTCACAACGCCCAGCTAGTAAAACAAGTAAAAACGCCCAGCTGTACACACACAATACATGCCCACTTGGACATAATTTTAAACACGCCCAGTTGTACTTAAGAAAGGCTCATTTGCATAAATATAACTTGGCCAAAAATGCTCGTTTTTAAAAAAAAAAACTTTACTGTAATCTACATTGCAGCGCCGATCTGCTGCAATACGAGATAGGTGTTTGAAAATCTGGTGACAGAGCCTCTTTAAGTATCATATATATATACACTTTCAATAATTAGGTCCACATTTTATACATTTCACGTAACATTTTATATACACTACCGTTCAAAAGTTTAGGGTCACTTAGAAATTTCCTTAATTTTTAAAGAAAAGCACAGTTTTTTTCAATGAAGATAACATTAAATTAATCAGAAATGCACTCTATACATTTTTAATGTGCTAAATGACTATTCCAGCTGCAAACTCTGGTTTTTAATGCAATATCTACATAGGTGTATAGAGGCCCATTTCCAGCAACCATCACTCCAGTGTTCTAATGGTACATTGTGTTTGCTAACTGTGTTAGAAGGCTAATGGATGATTAGAAAACACTTGAAAACCCTTGTGCAATTATGTTAGCACCGTTGTAAAGTTTTGCTGTTTAGAGGAGCTATAAAACTGACCTTCCTTTGAGCTAGTTGAGAATCTGGAGCATTACATTTGTGGGTTCGATTAAACTCTCAAAAAGGCTAGAAAAAGAGAGCTTTCATGTGAAACTCGACAGTCTATTCTTGTTCTTAGAGATGAAGGCTATTCCATGCGAGAAATTGCCAAGAAACTGAAGATTTCCTACAACGGTGTGTACTACTCCCTTCAGAGGAAAGCACACACAGGCTCTAACCAGAGTAGAAAGAGAAGTGGGAGGTCCCGCTGCACGACTGAGCAACAAGACAAGTATATTAGAGTCTCTAGTTTGAGAAATAGACGCCTCACAGGTCCTCAACTGGCAGCTTCATTAAATAGTACCCGCAAAACACCAGTGTCAACGTCTACAGTGAAGAGGCGACTCCGGGATGCTGGCCTTCAGGGCAGAGTGGCAAAGAAAAAGCCATATCTGAGACCTGCTAATAAAAGGAAAAGATTAATATGGGCAAAAGCACACAGACATTGGACAGAGGAAGATTGGAAAAAAGTGTTATGAACAGACGAATCGAAGTTTGAGGTGTTTGGATCACACAGAAGAACATTTGTGAGACGCAGAACAACTGAAAAGATGCTGGAAGAGTGCCTGACGCCATCTGTCAAGCATGGTGGAGGTAATGTGATGATCTGGGGTTGCTTTGGTGCTGGTAAAGTGGGAGATTTGTACAAGGTAAAAGGGATTTTTAATAAGGAAGGCTATCACTCCATTTTGCAATGCCATGCCTTACCCTGTGGACAGCGCTTGATTGGAGCCAATTTCATCCTACAACAGGACAATGACCCAAAGCACACCTCCAAATTATGCAAGAACTATTTAGGGAAGAAGCAGGCAGCTGGTATTCTATCTGTAATGGAGTGGCCAGTGCAGTCACCAGATCTCAACCCCATAGAGCTGTTGTGGGATCAGCTTGACCGTATGGTACCCAAGAAGTGCCCATCAAGCCAATCCAACTTGTGGGAGGGGCTTCTGGAAGCATGGGGTGAAATTTCTCCCGATTACCTCAGCAAATTAACAGCTAGAATGCCAAAGGTCTGCAATGCTGTAATTGCTGCAAATGGAGCATTCTTTGACGAAAGCAAAGTTTGAAGGAGAAAATTATTATTTCAAATAAAAATCATTATTTCTAACCTTGTCAATGTCTTGACTATATTTTCTAGTCATTTTGCAACTCATTTGATAAATATAAGTGTGAGTTTTCATGGAAAACACAAAATTGTCTGGGTGACCCCAAACTTTTGAACGGTAGTGTATATATACACGTAATGAAAGGCACCATCAGGTCATTTATTCGTTTTCAGTATCACAATGAGGATTTTTGGAGAGTGAAGGGGAATGGAATTTTCTCACAAAAGAGGCAATAGACTGACTTGATTTTGTGACTTTAGTATTCCATGTTTCTATTTTAGATATTCAACACAATGAATTGTGTCACATGACATATTTTATATTTTCTTTTCCTTTGACACTCAGATCGCTATTTTCACAGATTACCCAAAATAATTGATTCAGCAATCACCATAATGTGTACCTTATATTTTAAATAGGGCCTCTAGAAGTAATCCATCCCTCCCCCAAATAAATGTAAGCTTGCTTTTGTTGCTTTTGTCCTTTGAGACCTTATGAAAGGTTTCTTTAACTTTCTCATTACTACAAACAACAGAAACAATTAGACTCTTTCTCAGAGAGGCCTTTGTTCCTATCTGTGCCATTGGCCATTTTTGGATTATATAGGTCAATTTTACCTTTTGCGAAGTGAGCAGACATTGGAGAATGGAAATGTACATGTTAAATGCTTCTTCATGTATCATGTTAATAAGGGAAATGACAGTAAATGCTGATAAATGGCTTTTGTGTTGTTTCCAAACATACACGCTATGTTGTGCTACAATGTGTGCTATAAGAAGACAAGTAAGGGAGTAGAAATGTTATGTAATACATGATATATAAAGTAGGGGAAAAAAGAGAGACACAGGCGCTTCTCTAAGGTAAGATCGTAGGGTGTATGGACAGGTAGACCGGAGAGTGTACAAACGAGAGGTTCTATATACACTCACCTTCTGTGGTTGTGCAAGGTAGTCGGCACAAATCAATTTTGAAACATGTTGAGTGCAGTGAGTTGGTTTGCAGTGTGCAGGCCTTCGGAGTGGGCATCGGTGGCTGGTAAGGAGCAGTAGTATCCGATGAAAAGACGATTCCAAACAAAGTTCAAGAAGGGTCACTCCTCTGTGAAGGCTCTCCTGCGCAGGAACGCCTTCACAGAGGAGTGACCCTTCTTGAACTTTGTTTGGAATGATATATAAAGGACTATCTGATGGCATCACTTACAAGCTGTATTAGTCACTGGTGATCCCTACACCACAAGCACACAGGGCATATTCCCTGCCAGCTCTCCCCTATCTACTCCTCAAAATAATGACGTATAGAATACCACAATTGTGATTTCTTTCATCTGTGTATCATCAATTCATACACACAAGCATCTCCTTTTGCTCTCAATATTTCTGTTAAGTTTTTAGAAAATGTTTACTACTTTTTAGTGATGTTAAAACCACTAATTGTCGAATCCAGTTACTCTCCCCCTCCTACTCGAACAACTTCTCTGACAATGCATTGATTCTCCTGTGAGTAACACCAGAGTACCATTTAGTCTTTTCTATTTCAGTAATTTCTGCCTTTGTGCACAACCCCTTTGCCCCAAAGCAAAAACATTTTATCAACACAATATCTGAGCTGTGGGTGAGGGGTCAGTGGGGGTAAGAGAATAAGAACAGGCTACACTTTGTCCTTCTCTAGATGGCACCTATTTCCTTCTGGTTTGCTTACATCTCTTTCTAGCATTATAATAGTCTTAAATCAAGTTTGGATAAGGCTCTGTGCACGCCATATTTTGGCCCTATGTTTAGCGTTTACATCGGGTCAGCTCCTGACGTACACTCTCAACATGTCTAGAGTGGGCTCCATCAGCCCAATGGAGGCCAAATGAGTTTCCTTTTGGCCTCCGTCGGGCTAGTATACATCAGTATACTTTTTTTTTTTTTTTTGAAGGATGGAATATTATAGTAGGGTGCAGTAGGACATCCCATAAAATCCTGCAAAAAAAATGGAAACCAAGCAGTATACGTTTTTTAACATGGAAGTCAATGGAATGCCACTGTGCCAGGCATCCATTGAACGTATACTTTATGGGCTTTTTAATAGCTTTTCATGACATACACTTTAAACGGATGCCATTATAGTCTCAAGTGTCAATTTTGTGGTCATGTTTTCATTTTGATATCTCTATGTACATTTTGTATCTAGTAATTTTTACAATACTGCACTGTGAGTTGTTAGAAATTATTCTTTGCCTTATAGTTACATATAAACTCTTACTGCTACAATATATAATGTTATCATTATATATTTGTCAAATATTTCTGCAGAGAAACCATTTTCACAACTAGGGGTTTATGCCGTAAAATTACTTCCATACTCATATATTTGTATGATCCCTTGCATTGCTTTGCATTGTGCTCTGTCAAAAACAATGGCAGTCAATATTTTAGCACTGGTTGAACCATTCAATGCCCTTAAGCCTATCTTTTAAACAATGTTAAAAAAAAGTTTGCCAAATACTTTGCATTGCCTAGAGTTGACCAAGGTTTTCTTTCAAACCTGTGTATAAGACCTTAGGTGAGATAATCCGGTTAGAACATGCCTGATCAAATGTATCCTCGGAAGTTGCCCTACATTTTCCTGTTCTCTATTTTATTGACTGACACGCGTCCCTATTTTTCTCCTGAATTTACTTGTGGTTGCAATCTTGGTCACAGCTATGCATCAAAGTAAATATAAAGAATGGTCAGTCTGCAAACATTTCACATTGGTGTAGACTTCAGTTGACTCAGAATGGATACTTAGAGTTGCCATGCATCTGGGATCTGCATGTATAAACACGTGCGTGCTGACGGTGGTTGTAACAATATAGGGAGGACTGTAGTGAAGAAGGAGGAAATGCCAACACTATATTCATATTCTAGATCTAGTTCATAACATAGTATCACTACTGTGGCTTGTATTGGTATTAACAATAAAGTTGGGTCTACTGAAGTAATATACAGCAAATGCATTTCCCCTAAATATTTTAACAAGATGTCTTCATCATAACTGAACATCTAGGTCTATAAATTGATACCAACCAGTTCATATGTCAAATTGTTTTTTAAAAGTCTAGTTCAGAAGGCAGCCATTGATTGTTGGGTTAGATGCAGTATTTTCTTACTATTGAAAACCACTATTACATACACCATGGCACAATAGCAAATACTCTACTATTATCTTATATCACTACTCATCATGATTTGTTTGGTACATGAATACAAGAACTACAGTAAAGCCTGACACTTCCATATGCTGAAGAGTAGGAGAGAAGCAACAACATTGCAATATTACGTTCAGAGTCTATGGAACGCTGGGAGAATGCCCCTAGAGGAATTGTAATGCCAGGTTTTGGTGCAGTTTTTTGAATCAACGCCAGAAATGGAACCAAAAGGAACGAAATGTATAAAGAATGGATACTTCTTCTTTCTTTTGTGACCACTACGTTTTTGGCTCAAAAACTGAGTCAAAAACGGCATTAATACTGTAAGTGTGTGTGATCCTGGCCTAATGGTCATTAAAGATTTTTACCCAATACATGAAGGCAAAATAGCTGAGAAATTGCCTAATAGAAAGCACAATATGGCAACTTGGTGCTTATATTTATAGAGAAATGCCTTTTAAATATTTATTTTTAGTGTACAAATTTTTTTATTTTGTAATATCTGTAAAAAATGTTGGGAAAATTTTCAGAAATTTTGCAGAGATTTTAAAAAGTTTCAGTATTCCACAATTGATCCTAATGTGCATGTGATTGTGGTAAGGTCCTGCTTTAGTCACAGCATTGAAACTAATACACTATATGTGTCGTGTGTGTTTGTGTATTGATGCTTATATGATGGCGGAGTTTTACAGTTATTCAATAAGTCACTTTCTGCACACAGTCACATTATACATACGTCGCCCTGACACCTGTGATGTCAAGCACCATAACAATACAGTGGCTGCCCCCTGCCTACCCTCACATCAGCACAGTGTGATATAAAACTAAGCTTGTCTTTCCCTTTTCTGAAATTAGCAAATCAAACCATGCAAATGAAGCATACAATGAGAGCTGGCCTTTTATTATCGTACCAGCCTTTTGTTTGACACTTTGGAATTTGTTAAAAAGAAAGCTTTTGTTTCCCTTGGTAACTGCAGCAGAATCTGGAGAAAAGCATACTTAGTGGAAGACAATGGGCTGTGACACAGCTTTAAACTATATTAAGTCTGCCTTGGACCCATTTTCCTCATTTCAGCTAAATGGAAGCAAAGTTTGGCAGCCTCCATGCTGTGCACTTGATTGATGTCCTGAACATCTGAGGCACTTTTGTGTCCAGCTTGCTCTTTATGAGTGCATAATGTGTGAATACTCAAATAAGGTCAGCCCTTATCACATGTAATCTAGGCCTCAACACAGATCAACAGTGACAGTCATACCCTGGAAGCGGGCGCACAAATCGTCCTCGCCATACATTGGGCAGCTTAAAGGATTTTTATTCACTGGATCTTTCATAGCAACTTGTGTTCCGGAGAGAGAAAGATAAAAGTAAAGGAGATCTTAGTGGTATAATGTCCCATGACGACAAATGAGCTGTGAGAAGGGGGGACCCAAGCACGGGGAGAAGGGGGGGGGGGCTGTTTATACAAAAAATAAGCTCTTTTAGCTAGAGAAATCTGGGAATGGCGGAATTGTAAGATGGAATGAAGTTGATAGGAAAAATGTTACCTCTGATATTTATGTGACACTATCTAAATTTTCATGATGAAATTATTTTTATGAGGGGGGTAATCTAGTGTTCATGAATGAACCATTGTCTTTCTACGGTCATTTATAAAGGAGTGAGTAATGGTTTTATTCACATGTTTACTGATGGAGACTATTCACAATACAGAACTTGTTTTATATATATATATATATATATATATATATATATATATATATATATACATTTGATCATTTAGTAATTCTAATGTCTCAGATACACTACAGAAATAAACATTGATTTTCTAGTATCCCCAAACTGCTTTTTTTAAGGAAAGAAAGGCAATGCTACTTGACATATGCATACATTTCACGCTGTAGTTACCAGTCTCACTTTATGGCTTCTATAAAACAATTAGAAAAAGACCACTCTTTTGTTTACTTTTAAATGATACAGATGTAGAAAGAGTCAGTCAACAAATGACACATGCATCAATTAATAGGACACGGCATTATAGTATAGTGTGGAGGCACCGTGCCACATTTATGGGGCACCCATAGCATCAGTAATGTCACTTTCTAATTATTTCTGGGGTACGGTGTCACATCACAGACAGTAAGTGCTGCATGACAGAGTACCCCTTGTTACATCTGCAACTGGGTCAGAAAGTACACGACTATATAATGAATGATGTTTTACACTCAATGTCTTCTTTGCGTTATAGTGACAGTAAAAAGATAGTATTAATTGGGCTTAAACTAATCACTTCTGAAACTTGTCCCCATAATGGGGCATTGGGGGTTGCTGTAGAAGAGTTTGTTTATAAGGAAATTAGATATGTACATTGATCTCTATGGATATATCCCACGTCCAGGGATGAGCATCAAGTATGTAAACAAACACCGGCTGACAGTTGCTGATTCATAGAACGGCAGCGCAGGTCCAGGTTACCTTTCCTTCATCTCTCTCTAAGGGCTCTTGTACACGAACGTATTACGGCTCCTTACAACCTCCGAGTAATGCCTCATCCATAGTGGTATATGGGAGGATTTCTCCCTAATATGGCAGCAAAGTGGGCGCCAATGGCTCTGTAGTATGTAGCTGTGTGCCCATGGCTCTGCTGTATGCGTGATGGCTAAAGAAGAACAGAGAGAAGATTTTTCTTGGAAAATGTTAAAGGCAATGTGTTGCCAGAAAAACATGTTGTTTTTTTTAAATTAAACATTTAGTGTGTGGGTGATTAAACATTGTTCAAATTTTTTTTATTTTTTTCACGAGTCAAGAAATATTATAAATTGGATTCAATTGGATTCAAATTTATAGTATTTACCATTTCTGGTCACTAGATGGAGCCATTCCCAAAAATATGTGGTAAAGCAACCACATAGCTTTTCTGCTGCAAAATTGGGTAAAAAGCCCTCGCTCTAGTGAGCTCTCAGCATCCCCCCCTCCTTTATCCTGGCTAGTGCCGGGATAAACGAGGGGTTTGAACGGTGTAACCTCCTACACTGTGTGTCGCCATTTTTTGAGCTAACACACAGTGTAGTAGGTTTACATACAGTAGTAAACACACACAAACACGAACATACATTGAAATCTCTTACCTGCTCCTGCCGCCGCGGCTCCCTCCGGCCCGTCCGCTCCGTTTGCTGCCGCTGGTCCAAGTGCACAAATCCGGAAGCCGCGACCGGAAGTAGTAATATTACTGTCCGGCCACGACTTCCGGTCCACAGGAAAATGGCGCCGGACGGCGCCAATTTCGAATTGGACTGTGTGGGAGCGGCGCATGCGCAGTTCCCACACAGACGCCGTACATTGAAGTCAATGGGACGGGAGCCGTTCGCAGTCCCTATGGGACTGTGGCTGCCGTATTCCATGTCTGTATGTGTCGTTAATCGACACAGACAGAAATGGAACAAAAAATGGCAGCCCCCATAGGGAAGAAAAAGTGTAAAAATAAGAAAAAGTAAAACACAAACACACAAATGAATATAAACGTTTTTAATAAAGCACTAACATCTTTAACATATAAAAAAATAATTTGTGATGACACTGTTCCTTTAACAGGATATGCAGGCAACCTACATTGTGCATGCCGTATTGCATAAAATTAGGATTTCAGATATGTACAGCGCCGTGGAGTTAATGGGGCTTTACAATATATAATAATTTCAGATACTTACATGTTGTCTTAAAGTGGTTTTCCCATGAAGGACATTTAGGACATATCCAGAGGATATGTCATAAATGTCACATAGATGTGGGTCCCACCTCTGGGACTTGCACCCATCTCTAGAACGGGGGCCCCCTAATCCCCGTTCTAGCTTTTTGTGCTCACGTTGCCTCCCGGCCACTTCCAGATTACATGGTCGGAACACGGTCGGGAGTTACGGAAACAGCGTAACTCGCTGAGCTACTCTGTTTCCGTAACTCCCATAGTAGTGAATGGCAGTTACAGAAGCAGCGTAGCATGCGAGCTGCGCTGTTTTCGTAACTACTTTTCAGTTCTATGGGTGTTACGGAAAAAGCGTAGCTCAGCGAGTTATGCTATTTCTGTAACTCCCGACCATGTAATCAGTAAGTGGCCGGGAGGCAGCGCGAGCACCAAATGGGGTTTAGGAGGCCCCGCTCTAGAGATAGGTGCGGGTCCCAGAGGTAGGACCCGCATCTATCTGACATTTATGACTTTTCCTGTGGAAAACCCTTTTAAGGCCCTTTTTCATGGGCCAATTATCAGGCAAATGAGCGTTCACAGAACGCTCGTTCCCAATGATTGTCCTGTGTAAACAGGGCAAAGATCAGCCGATGAATGAGCTAATTTATCGGCTGAATGTATTGTTTATGCTGTAAGATATATTATCATTGTCGGCAGCAGACATCTCTGTGTAAACAGGGAGACGTGCTGCCAACATGATAGAAATTATATGGGGACGAGCGATTGTAGTAAAGAGCGCTAGCCCCAAACGAGCACCGATCAATGAGCTCTCTCGTTTATCGGTGCTCATTTACACGGCCCATGTCCGGCCGTATAAGAGGACCCTTATATGTTTTTTTTTTCTTTTTTTAATTCTTTCTTTTTTCTTATTTTATACATATACACATATATATCTTTCTTTTTTCTTATTTTATATATATATATATATATATATATATATATATACATTTAATCCCTTATGTATTACAACTGACCATAAAAGGTCACAACCAGACAAACAAAGAGTTGGGGAGTCAAACCATTCCTTCCAGCCTTGTCAGGGACCTCACAAGAGTTTTCGATACTCGGCCGATTTCTGGAATTAAATTCAGGGACACCATAATCTGTAAAATCTATCGTATGTGTTGTTCGAGCAAGAGATGAAGTTCTCCATTTGCATAATGTCATTGACTTTTGATATCCAAAGGGAAAGCGTAGGAGCTGTTGGTTTCTTTCACATTAAAGAGGCTCTGTCACCAGATTTTGCAACCCCTATCTGCTATTGCAGCAGATAGGCGCTGCAATGTAGATTACAGTAACGTTTTTATTTTTAAAAAACGAGCATTTTTGGCCAAGTTATGACCATTTTTGTATTTATGCAAATGAGGCTTGCAAAAGTCCAAGTGGGCGTGTTTACAGTAAAAGTCCAACTGGGCGAGTATTATGTGCGTACATCGGGGCGTTTTTACTACTTTTACTAGCTGGGCGTTCTGATGAGAAGTATCATCCACTTCTCTTCAGAACGCCCAGCTTCTGGCAGTGCAGACACACAGCGTGTTCTCGAGAGATCACGCAGTGACGTTACTCACAGGTCCTGCATCGTGTCTGACGAGCGAGGACACATCGGCACATACTTCTCGTCAGAAAGCCCAGCTAGTAAAAGAAGTAAAAACGACCCGATGTACGCACATAATACACGCCCAGTTGTACTTTTGCAAGCCTCATTTGCATAAATACAAAAATGGTCATAACTTGGCCAAAAATGCTCGTTTTTTTAAAATAAAAACGTTACTGTAATCTACATTGCAGCGCCTATCTGCTGCAATAGCAGATAGGGGTTGCAAAATCTGGTGACAGAGCCTCTTTAATGCAATACACATTCTCGCAGCCATAATTAGGAAGCATAACAGAGATCATTTAAGAGTGATAGGTGGAGTCTCGCTATGACAAAGGAGGAACAATGCAGGGTTCATAGCTAATCCCACTCCGAGGATACTATTCATATTCTCTCTTATTCCTTCCCAAAAGGGAAGTAGCAAATGACATGACCAAAAAGTATGGAGAAGTGTACCGATTTCATTTCTACATCTCCAACATTTTGATGGACAAAAGATCTTTAAACGTGATGATACTCTATACCATCTGGAAAGTAATTTATAGTTAACTTCCTGAAAGCGAGAACTAATAGAGGATTTATGGGTCAAAGTAAAGATCTTCTGGATAGGGGTAAGTGAGCTTCCCATTGAAGCGTGAAGGGTGGAGGTAGTTGTCCAGGAGGACTCTCAAGGAGCTCGTAGGTCAGGGACAGTGAATGCCTAATCAAACCCGACCCTAGACACAGTGTCTCAAATGCGGCTTTATCTTGTGTGTAAGATTCCGGTCAGGGGAGGGATACCAAAAAATTTCTTAATTGCATAGATCTCCAGGACCCCAATGAATTAGGTCCCAACATTCTCAACAAAGCATGTGGAGAGAGCCAGTTATTATCCTTTTATACGTTTTAATTTGAAACAAGCAGTGTGAATTTTAGATGAGGATAATATTCATTGAATGAAGTGGGTAGAAGATGATTTAGTGTTATTTTATTTATCGGTAACAGAAGTTAACTGTGTGGTGTGTAGGTGTGTGTGTGTGTGTGTGTGTGTGTGTGTGGTCTCTGATCAGTATGAAACACTTGAAGGGGTCCTCCAGTACTGTATAAATAGTATATTGAAGAGAATACACAATGGGGGGAATTTACCAACTGGTTTATGCCATATTTGCGCTAAAATGTGCAACTTTTTTTAGTCTCTCCCACTTTTTAAAAGTGTCAAAAAAAGTGTTTTGAGTCAATTGGGAGGGGATTTGGCCACAAATGGTCCAGCATATTTATTATTAAGCCTTCCTAAAACTGATCGCAAATTTTAGCACAAATCTACACCTGGTCATAGCTGGCGTAGATTTCAGCTTCTATTATTAGAACAGCATAGATGCGTTAATAGGCGTGCACCTCGCATTTCACTCTGACGTACTTTAGTTTAAGACTGGCGTATGAGACGGCAGTCTTAATAAATCCCCCTCAATGTGTTAAACCTTGTAACATGTTGCAGTACATTCTCCAATTCTGATTTTGTAGATTGTTACTACTAGCACTGATGTGTCAGTTAGAAAATACATTTGTACGTATAGCCTTGGATGTTGCATTCTAATAAACTTAAATTACACAGTCCCAGGAACCTAAAGCCGACGGTTTTGACTCCCTTTCCTAATAATCAGCAATTTTTTGGGCCATCCTTATTTGTGCAAACAACTAAATACTGACAGTTAAAATTTCAAAACGTCTATTTTTGGCAATATTTACTTGTCTTTGGTCATAAATATTTGCAGTGCTATTGGCCAATAGTACAGTCAGACAAGAGATCAGTCATCAATCCCCTGCTGGTTGAAATCTCATGTCTATAGCCAGCTAATGAAAACATTCATATGTCCTATCTCTTTAGTAGATTACCATATACAAGGTTTATTAACCTTGTACACTGTACAAAAATACTGAGACCCTATATAAACATACATTAGGTTCCATTATAGAACTAGAATCGACCCGTAATAATTAGTTACTTAATTCATTGATTCATTTAAGTATTGCTCTTGTGCTATTTCTCCATATTAGGAGCCGCTCTAAAGTTACTCGTAAGTTACATATGGATTTAATATATTCTGAATAAATATTACATAGATCACCAGTATATACTAAAACCTACCAGAAATAAAGTGCACCAAAAGAAAGTGATACAAAATATTTGTAGATAAAAATGTAGAGTTATAAATAAGATTACATAGATCATATAGATAAGTTATTAGATAAGTATTACAAAATACAAAATATTTGGGAAAGTATTATTCACTGTACGTGGGCTCCAGATATGAACGGTGATGTTTTTCCTGAAAAAAAATAAAAATACTCATATTATATTATGTGCATGTTACGCTAAAAAATACACCCACACGAGTAATCTTATTAATGTGTTTACACACACACACACACACACACACACACACACACACACACACACACACACACACACACACACATATATATATTTGTTATTGCTTAATTTTCTTGTTATTTATTATTTATATGATGATTATACATGTGATATTATCGTTTTTGATATACAAGAATAGAGAAGGGAGCCAAATTCAACTTGATATGCAAAGTGTGTGTGTGTGTGGGGGGGGGGGGGGTGTGCAGTGGTGAAGAGGTTAACAGGTTTTGTCATGATAAGGCTAGGAAGTGTATACAAACTCTCATCTGGGCAGTCAATCACAGCTTCTGTTTTTAGCAATGAAGTCTGGCTTGGCATCTCTTTGTTGTGTTCCCCCACGAGGTGATCAGTTGAGCTCTATGTGGTGACAGAACTTGCTTGTAACAGGCTTGATTTTCACATTCTCCTCTTCCCTGCAGACCGGTGCGAGGATCTGACAGGACCGGGGACTTGGGACTAACGCAGCAAAAAGAAACAAAATCCATAGCGTGGACATTTACTCCATACAAAGGACTACAGGCACAACCTGCCGCAGCTCTTCTGCTCTAGGAATGGGCTGGTTTGAAGATCCAAGCTGGCAGCTGCATGTTTCCTTGATAATGCTCCTGTCCCTGCATACCAGAGGTAAGACCAGAAACGTTACAATGTATCTTGCTGTCAGGAAAAGTAGGTAACAATGTTGCAAATAAAATGTTGTGAAAAGCAAGCAACTCTTGTACCGTGAACTGTTAGCTCAACACTCTGGATAATGTTAGAAGAATATTTTAATCTTTTGTTAGTTTCAAGTTTGTTTTACGTCAACTCCTGTGAAGTAATGTTTAGTCGTTCCTTCCGCTTTCCCTGTGACACCACAGAGCATAATTCACAACATGCTGCACATTTATGGGATGTTTTGGCAAACAACTGTCCTCATGACACAAGGGGCCCGGCTAGTAACTGTTTTTTTACATACAAACTGGATAATATACATTAAATAAGGAATTCAGTCATGGCCAAATACGTTCGCCACCTTTTCAGTATAATAGAAATTCTTGTCCGCTTTTCTTTTATCTGCTGAGTAAAAGTCTCATTCCTTGTTTTTTCCCCATGAATTAGTATGTCGCGGCAGACACTACAGGGTTCCTTGATGGAATAGCATTCTCATTCCCCCCCTTGAAACACACACTGTGTTATAGAAGTGTAGCATTAACACTTTGTAAAAAGTTTATGGAGCCCTTCTCTATGGAGCTAGTTCCCCGAATCATGTTTATTCATGTAGATACTGATGAAAACTCCACCTTCTTCCATCACTGTGTAAACATTTAGAATTTTACATTTTTATTAACAGATGTTGATGTGTTTTAGTATGATATGTCGATATACAGGTTATAATTGTAACGCTTTTATCCCAATCATTTTAAATGATATTCAGTATGACGGTATGAAGATCAGTAAAACTTTGTGGTCTGTTTGGGAAAAGCTATGAAGCCGAATCTATCTATCTATCTATCTATCTATCTATCTATCTATCTATCTATCTATCTATCTATCTATCTATCTATCTATCTATCTATCTATCTATCTATCATCTATCTATCTATCTATCTATCTATCTATCTATCTATCTATCTATCTATCTATCTATCTATCTGTCTATCTGTCTGTCTGTCTGTCTGTCTGTCTGTCTGTCTGTCTGTCTCTATCTGTCTGCCTCTATCTATCTATCTATCTATCTATCTATCTATCTATCTATCTATCTATCTATCTATCTATCTATCTATCTATCTATCTATCTATCTATCTCATATCTATCTATCTATCTATCTATCTATCTAATCTTTGGCACTGTATTTTATATATATATATATATATATATATATATATATATATATATATATATATATATATATATATATATATATATATATATATATATATACTGTCAATAATTAGGTCCACATTTTATACATTTTGCCAAATGATTGACAGCAGAATGTTTAAAATAACACTTTGCAATTGACAAAGAAAGAACGCTATAATGTAGGTCAGTTTATTTTGTAACCCAATAACAGTAATTTGCCCAAAAGCCATAGTATAGGAATTCATGCTGCATATCATTAACGTGGAGCACCATTGTTGATACGCTTTTGATCTAGAAGTATTTTTATGATCCATTTATGCCTAGTGAAGAAAATCTTTCAATGATTTTTTGCCTGGAAATGAATAAGTACAAGTTTTGAAGAGAACATTAGTTGTTTATTATGCAGTACAATTTCTTGTTTAGATTTCTAAGCTGGGAAATGCATGTTTAGTTGATATTAAATAATTCAACTATTATGCTACTACCTTTATTGGCTTCCCTAACAGATTATTAACTTTAAATATGTTTATAAAATCGAGTATCATTTTGTGATGCAGTATTCGATGAGACCATTAAGATGAATCATAGGTCATATTTATGTATCATATCCTGAATGGAAGGTTTTTGGTGGGCTGTACTTTGGTGGGTTTGCACCACTACTGATGGAATATTATACATGTGTTTTGTTGGATCATATAAGTATTATGTTTGGATTATATCTACATTATCATAAGAAATGTAACTTTTATCAATATTATATGATGCATACATTTTATATACAAACATTTTAAAGCCTAGTAACATTAAATTTACTTAATCTGCCAGATATCGAATAGACTGTAATAGTCTTTGGCTCGTTCACCATGGTACCAGAGGAGACACTAATAAGCTCAGGTTTGGTATCGATAATGATGCCCAACAACAACTTCACCTTTGAACTATTGTAGGAGACAATCCCATCTGATGATAACTTTTTGAAAAGATCACTTAAGGTGGCCATAAACACAAGGTAGCTTTTGACCAAACACTTGTCCAGTTGACAGCTCCCCATAAACATGCACGGTGACGCGGCAAAGCCTGCATGTTTATATCATGCGTGGTGCTGTTTTGGGAAGAAACTTTTAAATTCCTTTACCTCCTCCACTCGGTTTCCGCACAATGCAGAAATGTATCTGCCCCGTTTCCTAAAATCTGTGATCATCTCCTTTTGTGTTTTTCACATTACGGACCAAATTATTTTCCAAAGACCCTTGCTCTAACCGCTGAATCTCAGACCGGTAAGATATTTCATCCCTGCCGAGATCAGACCAATAAGTGTAATGTTATCTGCATATTTTAATAGGATATTATACCTATTAGATCTGTCAACGTAAATGTATTGTGTATTAATAACATAGAGTTTACAATGCAATTTTAATGCAATCAATTTAAAGCAAAACATCTGCTTTTTATGTATAGCTGTAGTGTGGGCCCTCAGAATAATTTTCTCTGGTAAGGCAAGATATTCCAATCCAACACTGTACATATCATTTGATATTGTTATTTCTAAAAGTTTAATATGTATGGGCACTTTTTTACATTTTTATGTTCAAATGGTCACTAACTTTTCAACAAACCTTGCATAAATCAACTGATTGCTCACTTTAAATTTACTGCTTTTTCCGCCTCCTAAAGAGGAGATGGACTATCAACTCACTTAGGGATCAGATTACAGCTGCCCATAGAAGTCTATGAAGAGAGGAGGGGAGGAGGAACAGGAGCAGAGTGAGAGGGAGGTATAGAAACACAGACACAGATGCTTTTGCCTATTTCTAGTAAGTGTTCTATCTCACCCCAGTGCTAGATTCTCAGCTATGCTGCTCACTACTGCTGTATAATATCCTCCATGCTGCTGCAGCTTCTGTATATGTGATAGATAGAGATAGGGGTGCAGGATTTTAGTCTTCTCTGTGTGCAGTATATGGCAGACATGATAGCAGTTAGGCTCCACCCATTAGCGCAGAAAATAATGAGACTTAAAGATAGAGCCTGCAGAGGGGAAAACTGCTGAAAATGTCATATACAAGTCAGATAATGTCCAGAATTAGTGTTATTCCTCATGTACAGACATATTACAGCTTAGGTAAGCTTTAAATATAGAAATAAAACAGTTATAAAGGTAGCCTTTAATATGAGATATCAATATAGATCTGTATTTACAATATAGTTGTAGAACCCAATGCTGCAGTCTCCTCCTGAAATTTGATTAAACCAGTATTATGAGCGGTACCAATGGATGTTGACTATTATATGACTATTATAATTATTTTTATTATCCTTATTTTGTGTGTCTGGTGAACAGTCGTGTTCAATGATTAACATGTTTAGCAATGTTAAGGAAGATCCAGTTTATATGCTAATTTATTACTAGAGAAAAAGCCTTTACGATTTCATGTTGTTCAGTGAATCTCTCCAACCTTCCTCACACAATGTAAATTGTCCTCTTAAGCTGACGTTTTAAACTCATTTAAATCACAAAATCCCAATCAATCTTGTTCCTTTTCTAGTAGTGAATGACATCTAGAGTAGGACAGAACTCATCATTCACCTCCTCTTTTCAGTGTATTGTTGCTCTGTGCAGAGTGCCTCTGCATCCATAATGAGGATGGGAATCTGTGCAGAAGATGTTCTTCTCTTGTTTGTATTCAATGTGCAGCGGGAAATGTGCTTGTAAATAGAAATTCCATTAATGGAGAGAAGAGGTCTCTTTATCTGGTGGGTCTTCAGGTTCAAATGTTTGCTGTACCCCTCACAAAAACAATTAGATGTTCGCACATAGTCTCATAAAGTTATATTTATAGAAAAAATCTCCCCCCATCTATTTCACATCAGTAATATTCTACCAGAGTACCCTTGCCACTCCGCTTTGTAATTTAGCTTCTCACTTCTGACAATGTTGTCGGCTTTTTTTCTCAACAATTCTGTCAGATTGAGTCAGGTCTTTATTACCATAGTGACATCAATGTTCCCCGGGTATCAATGAGACCTGATAGGTGCTGGATTATCAGACAGTATTAGAAAAGTATAAAGAACCATCGGGAAGAAAGAATAAACTAAAAGGTTAATACAAATTATGGTACTATAACTTTGTTTTTTAATTTGAGGGATTTCCTTATTGGTTAGCTCTACTCAGTGTTTTAATTCTTGCCTTTTGAAATTCAACCTTGTATTGCAGTTCTGTGCTGGAAAAAATGTCATAATATTTTATTATCATGTGCAAATTATCAGCTTAAAGTGTAACTAAACTTTTATAAAAGTTTTGATATGTCATAATGAAATGTCAGAAGTTTTGATCAGTGGGGTCCGAACGTTGAAACCCCCACCAATTGCTAAACCAGACCAGCAGAAGCACTCAGGTGAGTGGTGCACGTACTGATAGACTTTCTATTGAGCACATACATAGCTCGCTGGGCCGAGATGAGCCGATCAGAAATTAAGCGGCCCATCGCTCAACTGAGAACTTCTGCTGCTTCATTTTAGAGATCGGTGGGGGTCTTCGTGCTCAGACATATCACTATGAGATGTCAAATGTTTTTTAAAAGTCTCTTATGAAGAGTGAAAAGATGTTCTTGTAAGTAAGCCAACTCAAAGGTGCGGAAGGCATGTAGGTAACTACAGAGAAACCTGAGTCACTTACAGGACAGATAAAGCACAAGATCTCATTGAGCATGTGCGGAGAAGAGTGTCAAAGAGGGTAAGAAGAAAAAAGAAGAGAGAGAAGAAGAGGGGAAAAGAAGGAAAAAGACAGAGAACCTGGGTGTTATGGCACAAACTAACATTGATTAGTGAACCAAGTTGCCACTTTATATGGCAGAGGGGTGTGCAGGTTGACTAAATGGGTTGTTGCCGACATAATCAGCCCAAGGAGATCAAATGTCTTGAAATCTGTCCACTTTATCAAGGAGTATAGCTGTTAATTACTAGTTAGTGTGCTGACTTAGTCTCTGTTCACACTGGCTTTAATGTATAAGTCAGTGGAGGTCCATCAGGATTAATCCGTATCTGTTTGAAAATGGATCCATCATGACTCTCTTATAAATGGAGGCCACGGAACTTGTGTGAATAAAGCCTTACATTTTAATAGCAGTATTGCTGTGTTTCAGTTATCACTAAACATTCCCCCAATAGTTTGAAGTTATATGTTGATTGATTCTTATTTGCTAAAGTTTGAGGTTTTAGCAAAACCAGGGAGTGACATTGACTTGATGCAAACCCGATTCCCTCTGATGGAATAATGGCTGTGATACAATGATTTAGTCAGGAAATGATTACATTGGCAGAAATATTCCAGTTATGTTTGTCTGTCAGCATACACCATTTCCAGCTCTCAGCACTCTTCATCACTTGAGATATGATTCTCACATACAGCTGACTTTTGTCAGTGATTATCCAGTAAATGTGAGGATACAGTTGGATGGTCCATACATGATCCAGCCACATCATGAGTGAAAGGAGCTTTTTTTTACTTGATTTGCTCTAGAACTTTGTTAAAGATCTGTGCATATCATCACTTGTCTGTCAAAATGATAAACTGAATTCATTTATTTATTAAAGGGTTTATTTCTTGACCGTAACCAAAGTAAAATTTGTAATATTAGCATGTCTCAAACTCGAAACCATTACATTTCAACATAGAAAACGAATGTTTTAGAGCAATAGCTGAAACACAGTAAAATATTAAAATTCTGTTACCCGTTATGGTTAATGGTAAGATTAGCCATGTCTGCATTTGCCAATACACCTGCATATTACCGGACGAAGAGTGTAAACCTAAAACAACCAAATGCAATCCAATAGTCTCAGGTCATTGGTCTGTGCAGAGAAATTGCAGCATTCAGTAGTTTGGTCCGATTCTCTTTTATTTAAGTCAATGAGTCAGTGAAAAAATCAGACCGCTCACAAATGCTATACGAGGGAGCTCTATTTTCACTTATAGATTGCTAGGGGATGCTGAAAAAAGAGCAGTAATATTTTTTTCTCACTGATGTGAAAAACTCATGATCACTGATGCTACACTGACATTAAAAACTAGCACACGGAACATATACTGACACAATACTGATTCAACTCTGATGTAAAATCATCAGATTTTCCCTGAAGAAACACTGACTCATTTTACAACGCTCGTATGAATACAGCCTTAAAGTGAATGTCTACACTTTTACGCCATTTTTTCTTGTTAATCTAAGTAAGTCCGAAATTGTGTGCTTAATATACCTTTTTAGTGGTAGGAGCTCTATTTTTCTGATATATAGCTCCACATTCCCTACAAAGATGTAAAGCTGAATGATAAAATTCTGGCTGCCTGCTTCCCCTGCTTGGGGGAGCTTACTTCATACTGTTTATAAGCTGTATTTAATAATAAATCAGTATGCAGTAAGCTCCTAAGCGCCACCTTGAGGCAGCTGCAAGCCGTCAGAATCGTATCATTAAACTTTACATCTATCCAGGAAATTTGGAGCTTTGTATGAGAAAAAACGAAGCTCTGCTTGCTATAAAGATATGTTAAGAAATGAATCATCATATGTTACAATGTTTTACCCCAAAAAATGACAAGGTGTTAAAAGGTGGACATTCACTTTAAGATGTCCTGAAGTCGAAATAAAGTTTATCAGCATCAAAAGCTAGTGAGAATGTTGCCAATTATTGGGTTACCTATGCTCAATCTGTAAGATCTCATAGCTTTTTCCAGTGGCACATTTGTGGTTATCCAACATCAGAAAACTCTCTGTGTGAAATTACAAGTCCTCATTATTATTCCTAGGGATGGCCCAGTTCTCACTCAGTATATTCTTAGAATATAGAAACAATTAAACCTAGTACCCTGCACAGTTCCCATGGAAAAATCTTTTACTTATTAAGAGAAATAGAAGTATATACCTGGTGTTCTTTGTATATTTAAACAGAATCTATCTGGCACCATAAAGTGGTTTGGCACAAAGCGTGAACACCATATTTTATTTCACTGGTACTTGAATAAATATTTAAAATTGCGCATGAATATTGACAATATGGTGGCTCATGAATGAGCAATTTACTGCTAATGTTATTTACTTAAGAGTTTGGACACAAGCCAAAACCGTAAATGGTGGATGATACTAAATTTAAACATATAGGTGATATCTGCAATAAGGGGTTTATTTTAAGTAGGTTTATGGAGTATTTTTTCTGGACAGGACCGACAAAATAACAGCTGAGCGGTTTATGTGAACCTTTACCATGCTTGCAGCTCTACTGAATACCATCCATTCATAATAAACAATTTACTGCAAATAACCATTTAATACATTTAAAGACTGTTGGATTTCATGGACATGCACCTTTCAAATCAAATTTTCATGAATCTTTCATCTGTTTCGTATGTTCAGCCTGATGTATTAGAGCAAAATTAGGTATACAACATCTGGAATTGTGGTTAGGCAGCTGAATTTTATGTAACTTTTGTTGCCTGCAAGACCATCTGCACCTTAATGAAATTCTGTATGTTAGCTTGCTTGGTTTGTCCACCTGTGGACATTACGAAGGAGATGGACATATGTCCAATTGGGTTAGAAGCCGGGCTAATTTCTCAGGTCTATATCTACTAGTATATAGCAATTTTTCTCCCAACAGTTTTCATCTGATGCCTTCTCATATACCAAAGGTTCACTTTGAGAGCCACAAAAATTGATAGCTGCCAATCAGGAACCTCAATTAAGTAAACTTTACTTATATACCCACCGCCCCTTATTATCCTGGCTGCACCAAGCCTTAACCCTACCAATGTTGCAACATGCTCTCCTAGATGTATATTCTCATCTAATATAATCTTTAACCTTAAAGACGTTGTCTGAGAATAGAAAAAAGGCTGCATTTTTTTTCAGAAGCAGCGCCTTTTTATTATATGTTATTTATATATACCTACCATGTTAAAGTATAGCTTCAATATCTCTCTTACTGGTCCTTCTTATATCATCTTTGCATTCATATTCCCCTGAAAAATGCATCAGGTTGTACAGTGTGCATCATCAACATTTCTGTAGAAGAGAGGTGACTACCCTGGTCTGCACAAGAGCGTGAAGATTCAATGTGGTCACAGCTGGCATTTGTATCTGTTGCTAGGCAACCTAAACCCATTTGGGCACTAGCTTGCAAGCTTGGTTTTCACTTGTTTTACTTTAAATAAACTGTTTAAGTTGGCTTGCCCATGTTCCAGACATCTATCTTTATCATCTGACTCAGTCTATTGAGACAAAGTTAAATAAAAGTGTTTTACAAACTACCGTTTGTCAGGTCATGTTTCCATTCCCAATTTTATTAGACCCAGATGCCACTTTTGACACTATCAATCATCAACTTCTCCAAGACTTTCCTTTTAATTGGTTTAAGTGGTACAGTTTTCTTCTGGCTCACATCAAACTCATCTGCTCTCTTCTATCTGTTGAAAAAGCAATGACCTCATGCTGTTTTACATTTTTCTTTTTCATATTGTACTAGAATATTGGAGCACAATTATGAAAAAGAAACAAAAAAAAAGAAAACAAAAGGGGATGACATGACTCATGGCACCCACGTTTATGTACACAATCTCTCTGACTACTTCATCCAAATCTAGCCACTTACCCATATGGCACTGCCCGCGCTACATTATGTTTTTGTAAAATGTTATTTAAATTAAGGATATTTATTAAGATTCCACCCCAAAGTACACCCCTTATACTGTAAGTTAGACTGCGGTCTTTTATAAGATTAACTCACATTTAATTTCACTGTTGTTCAATTGCTAAAGGTTAGTGTGCACGCATTTGTACTTTTTAACATTTTGATTGCATGAAGTGTTAAATCTCATGGGAAGAGTCTTACAATAAAGTCTTTAGTGACTTAAGGTGGGTGGGAAGCTTAAAAAGCTTTTGATGGATAAATTCAGCCTCCAGGCCACCAGTTGGACCGCTTTGACTGAAGATATTATTATAATCCAAAAATCCACAGTTTTCAGATGTTTCACAGATAATAATTTTCCAGTGACTCCAGCTGGTGGGATCAGGGCAAAAGGAAAATTTATCAAAGTTACCAAACAAAAGAGGCCCTTCTAATAAATATGTATATATATATATATATATATATATATATATATATATATATATATATATATATACATATATCTATAGATATATATATATATATTTATATATGCCGCCATATGTTTTTTCCTATTGCACCATATTAGAGGCTTATCAGCAAAAACAATTATTTTAGGGGAGAATAGCCTAAAGTTGCTAATAGAAATTCACAGCTGTTTTCTGACTCAACCTTAAACATCCATGCTTAGTTCAAACAAATGTATAAAAGTAAAAAATATTTTTCTTCATTGCCAGAATTTTTTTTATGTTTGACCAACTTAAGGAATTTGCTTAACTGGTTGCCGACACAGGACGAGAATGCTCGCCCTGAGCGGCGAGTACTTTGCGCATTAGGATGAGCATTCTCATCCTGTGTGACAGCCATCTGTGTGCGCGATCGAGAGCGGGGCAACGGCTGTAATACACAGCCACGGCCCCGTTCTGACAGCAGAGAGAAGAGAAACCTGTTCTCTCCGCCGTTAACCCTTTGAATGCCGCGATGAAAGTTGAACGCGGCGTTCAAGGGGACTGCACATTGATCGCGTCACAGAAGATAACTGTGACGTGATCAAAACCCATAACCTGTATGGCCAGACAGCCCAGGGTCCATTGAAGGACCCCAGGGCTGTCTGAACACATTTCCTGTTGTTAGGGCATGCCCTAACACAGGGGTCTCAAACTCGGCCGGGTAAGTGGGCCACATATAGAAAAAATGGGAAGTTGATGGGCCGCATTACTTTCAAATTTGATACAATACAAAATTATTGTTAATCAATTAGTTATTTGATCTACTATAACACTACATTACTATAATAATACCGTTAGGTTTAAAATTTGAGATATTTCTCCACGTGCTTAATTCAACAATCCAGTTTTCCAGTTTAAGTGTCGCTAAATGCAGTCCGGCGCCTCAGTTGGCAGTGTTTGGCAGACACATGTCAAGATTGGGCAGCCCCTTTTTAGATAGTGCCACAGTGCCCTCTGTGGATGCTGCCACAATGCCCTCTGTGGATGCTGCCACAGTGCCCTCTGTGGATGCTGCCACAGTGCCTTCTGTAGATGCTGCTACAGAGTCCTCTGTAGATGCTGCCACAGTGCCTTCTGCAGATAATGCCAAAGTGCCCTCTGTTGATAATTCCACCGCGCCCTCTGTAGATAATGCCACAGTGCCCTATGTAGATAATGCCACAGTGCCCTCTGTAGATAATGTAACACACCCCTAGATAATGCCACAGTGCCCTCTGTACATACTGCTACAGTGCCCTCCGCAGATGCTGCGACAGTGCCCTCTGCAGATAATGCCACACACACCCCAAGTAGATAGCTCCATTGGGGCTCCCTCTAGGAGTGGTATCCCCAGCCAGAGCGTGTCGATGTATTAACAGCGATGTCAGAGGCTTCCCCAGAGTCCCAGAGCAGAGCCTATACTAGCGCTCTGCCCGAGACTCCAGCTCTGGGGAAGCCCCAGACATTGCTGTCCATATGTGGACAGCGATGTCAGAAGATTCCACAGAGTCCTGGAGCAGAGCCTATACTAGCGCTCTGCCCGGGACTCCGGCTCTGGGGAAGCCCCAGACATCATGTGTCCATACATGGACATCGATGTCAGGGAATTTGACAGAGTCCCAGAGCAAAAACGATACTAGCGCTTTGCCCGGGACTCCGCTCTGGGGAAGACCCTGACACACTGTCCATATATGGACAACGATGTCATGGAATTCCACAGAGTCCCGGAGCAGAGCCGATACTAGCGCTCTGCCCGGGACTCCGCTCTGGGGAAGACCCTGACATACTGTCCATATATGGACAGCGATGTCAGGGAATTCCACAGCGTCCCAGAGCAGAGCCTTTACTAGCGCTCTGCACGGGACTCCGGCTCTGGGGAAGCCCCAGACATCGCTGTCCATATGTGGACAGCGATGTCAGGGAATTCCACAGCGTCCCAGAGCAGAGCCTATACTAGCGCTCTGCACGGGACTCCGGCTCTGGGGAAGCCCCAGACATCTCTGACCATATGTGGACAGCGATGTCAGGGAATTCCAGAGTCCTGGAGCAGAGTCTGTACTATAGGCTCTGTGTGCCGCGGGCCGCAGATGACAGCCCCTGCTTGAGACCCCTGCCCTAACAACTGCCTGTGTACAATCAGTACACAGGATAATGTACTAGCATAAAGATCTACACCGCGTTCCTAATTATTATGCAAATGTTATTTTTCGATGATTTTCCTAAATAGTCGATGCAAATGACAGTCAGTATAATCTTCAAGCCATCAACCGTTGGAGTATAATGCAAATTTTATGGAACAAATCTAATGATAACAGATTTTTTTTTAGAAGTAAAAAAACTCAAAATGCACTGTTTCAAATTATTATGCACAACAGAGATCAAAACATTTTAAAGGTTGTAAAGAGAACTAAAATGGTAATTTGTTGAATTTGCAGCATCAGGAGGTCATATTTACAGAAATCAAAAGCTCTTTCAATAAAAAAAAATTAACAGGCCAAGTTACATGCTAACCTAGGACCAGGGGCGTAACTAGGAAAGACTGGGCCCCATAGCAAACTTTTGACTGTGCCCCCCCTCCCCTGGGTGTCACACAACCCCCCCTTGTAGATAGTGCCTTTTATACAGCCCCACCCTGTAGATAACGCCATACGGCCCCCCCTGTAGATAACGCCATACAGCCCCCCTGTAGATAACATCATACAGACCCCCCTGTAGATAACGTCATACAGCCCCCCTGTAGATAACGCCATACAGCCCCCTGTAGATAACGCCATAACGCTCCCCTGTAGATAACGCCATACAGCCCCCCTGTAGATAACGCCATACAGCCCCCCTGTAGATAACGCCATACAGCCCCCCTGTAGATAACGCCATAGAGCCCCCTGTAGATGATGCCATACAGCCCCCTGTAGATAACGCCATACAGCCCCCCCAGTAGATAACGCCATACAGGCCCCCTGTAGATAACGCCATACAGCCCCCCTGTAGATAACATCATACAGACCCCACTGTAGATAACGCCATACAGCCCCCCTGTAGATAACGCCATACAGCCCCCCTGTAGATAAAGCCATACAGCCCCCCTGTAGATAACGCCATACAGCCCCCCTGTAGATAACATCATACAGCCCACCCTATAGATAGCGCCATACAGCCCCCCTGTAGATAACGCCATACAGCCCCCCTGTAGATAACGCCATACAGCCCCCTGTAGATAACGCCATACAGCCCCCCTGTAGGTAACGCTATACAGCCCACCCTATAGATAGCGCCATACAGCCCCCTGTAGATAACGCCATACAGACCCCCCTGTAGATAACGCCATACAGCGCCCTCTGTAGATAACATCAAAGAGCCCCCCCTGTAGATAACGCCATACAGCCCCCCTGTAGATAACGCCATACAGGCCCCTCTGTAGATAATGCCATACAGCCCACCCTTTAGATAGCGCCTTACAGCCCCCCTGTAGATAACGCCATACAGCCCCCTCTGTAGATAACATCATACAGCCCCCCTGTAGATAACGCCATACAGCCGCTGATGTAGATAACGCCATACAGCCCCCTCTGTAGATAACGCCATACAGCCCACCCTGTTGATAACATCATACAGACCCCTTTGTAAATAGCGCCATACAGCCCCCCTGTAGATAACACCATACAGCCCCCTGTAGGTAACGGCATACAGCTCCCCCGTAGGTAACGCTATACAGCCCCCCTGTAGATAACGCCATACAGCCCCCGCTGTAGGTAACGCTATACAGACCACCCTGTAGGTAACGCCATACAGCCGCCTGTAGATAACGCCATACAGCCCCCCTGTAGGTAACGCCATACAGCCCCCTGTAGGTAACGCCATACAGCCCCCTGTAAGTAACGCTATACAGCCCCCCTGTAGGTAATGCTATACAGCCCCCCCTGTAGGTAACGCCATACAGCCCCCTGTAAGTAACTCTATACAGCCCCCTGTAGGTAACGCTATAC
The DNA here is from genome assembly GCF_050947455.1 of Rhinoderma darwinii. Taxonomy (NCBI): domain Eukaryota; kingdom Metazoa; phylum Chordata; class Amphibia; order Anura; family Rhinodermatidae; genus Rhinoderma; species Rhinoderma darwinii. Next base: position 186,447,219 of record NC_134687.1, on the reverse strand, counting down.
AGCCCCCTGTAGATAACGCCATACAGCCCCCCTGTAGGTAACGCTATACAGCCCCCCCTGTAGGTAACTCCATGCAGCCCCAACTCCCCAAAAAAATCTGACCTATAGTGTGTCCTACAAAAGATATGTGTCCCCTATCCACAGGATAGGGGATACATGTGTGATCGCTGGCAGCGATAAGGAGAACGGGGGACCGAAAGTCCCCTGAAGTTCTCCATGACTAACCTCGGACTTCCGGAGTCTGCGCAGCTCAAGAAAATGAAAGGAGCGCTGGTCACGCATGCGCACAAGCACGACCGGCGCTCCATTAATTTCTACGGAGATGCCGACACAGACCGAGGTTTGTGAGGGAGAACTTCAGGGGACTTTCCGTCCCCTGTTCTCCTTATCGTTGCCGGCGGTCACACATGTATCCCCTATCCTGTGGATAGGGGACACATGTCTTATGTAGGAACAACCCATTTAATGGCAGAGCGGGGAGATACCTCCCTGCTCTGCCGTAGTGTTCAGTGGCGTCGCGCTGTAGCAGCCATAGCGGCAGGGCCTTGTAGCAGCCGCTATGGCTGCTATAGCGGTAGTTACGCCACTGCATAGGACCCCTTCTTTGATATCACCTTCACAATTCTTGCATCCATTGAATTTGTGAGTATTTGGACAGTTTCTGCTTGAATATCTTTGCAGGCTGTCAGAATAGCCTCCCAGAGCTTCTGTTTTGATGTGAACTGCCTCCCACCCTAATAGATATTTTGCTTGAGGATGCTCCAAAGGTTCTCAATAGGGTTGAGGTCAGGGGAACATGGGGGCCACACCATGAGTTTCTCTACTTTTATGCCTATAGCAGCCAATGACACAGAGGTATGCTTTGCAGCATGAGATGGTGCATTGTCATGCATTAATATAATTTTGCTACGGAAGACACGGTTCTTCTTTTTGTACCACGGAAGAAAGTGGTCAGTCATAAACTCTATGTACTTTGCAGAGGTCATTTTCACACCGTCAGAAACCCTAAAGGGGCCTACCAGCTCTCTCCCCATGATTCCAGCCCAAAACATGACTCTGCCACCTCCTTGCTGACGTCGCAGCCTTGTCGGGACATGGTGGCCATTCACCAACCATCCACTACTCCATCCATCTGGACCATCCAGGGTTGCACGGCACTCATCAGTAAAAACACGGTTTGAAAATTAGTCTTCATGTATTTCTGAGCCCACTGCAACCATTTCTGCTTGTGAGGATTGTTTAGGGGTGGCCAAATAATAGCTTTATGCACACTTGCAAACCTCTGGAGGATCCTACACCTTGAGGTTCGCGGGACTCCAGAGGCACCAGCGGCTTCAAATACCTGTTTGCTTCTTTGCAATGGCATTTTAGCAGCTGCTCTCCTAATCCTATTAATTTGTCTGGCAGAAACCTTCCTCATTATGCCTTTATCTGAACGAACCCGTCTGTGCTCTGAATCAGCCACAAATCTTTTCACAGTACGATGATCACGCTTAAGTTTTTTTGAAATATCCAATGTTTTCATACCTTGTCCAAGGTATTGCACTATTTCACGCTTTTCGGCAGCAGAGAGATCCTTTTTCTTTCCCATATTGCTTGAAACCTGTGGCCTGCTTAATAATGTATAACGTCCTTCTTAAGTAGTTTTCCTTTGATTGGGCACACCTGGCAAACTAATTATCACAGGTGTCTGAGATTGATTACAATGATCCAAAGAGCCCTAAGACACAATACCATCCATGAGTTTAATTGAAAAACTAATAATTAAATGTTTATGACATTTAAATCCAATGTGCATAATAATTTGGAACAGGGTGTATGCCAGTACATTACAGTTACAAAATCAAAATGATAAATCCCTTTATGGGATTAAAATAAAAAAGTTAAATGAATGTAAAAAAAAAATTATGATAAATAAATAAATAAAAAGTAAAGAAAATACACAGAAACACACATTTTTTATAATAAATAAACTTTTTAAAATATAAGTCCCAAAACATGAAATAATTTAGACATATTTTGTATCGCCACGACCGTAACAACCTGTACAACAAATGTATAACATTATTTATGATGATCGGTGTATGGTGTAAAACAAATAAAATATTAAAACTGCTGCGGATCTGCATTTTTTCTCCATTTTCGCCAAAATAAAAATGTATACAAATTAAACTATTATGTATTTGTACCAAAAAATTATACCTGCATAAAGTACAACTCGTCCCGGAAAAAACAAAGTCTCATACAACTACGTCGTACAAAGAATAAAAGAGTTATGAGCGTCGAGATTCAAAGAGGGAAATATAAAAAAAATTGTTCTGTCCTCAAGGCCAATATTGGCCATGTCCTTAAGGGGTTAAAGCTGAGTAAATATAAAGTCAAGATTTGCAGCGTTGTTCATTGAAGGCTTTGACCAATCACTGTTGCTCAGAAGAATATGTGAGATCATATGATAGTTCAACGAGCTGTCAGCATGTAGAGGAAACGGTTAAATTATGATTTCTAAGATAGTTGGGCAGACTGAATATTTATAAGTAGCTATTTTTAATTTCAAGAGAACCTGAGTTTATGTATATGAACAAAATAAACCTCATATAATGCAAAATCCTTATTTTACCACTCTAAAAGGATTTCCCAAAAAATATCGAAAAAGAGCATTTTGAAGTATTTGACTTGACAGAAAAGTGCTAGGAACCTAAAACTTGATAATACAAGACAGTAGTGAGTTTCCATTTAAAACTAAATGCAACTCCGCTCCAGGAAAACCCTATAATAGACATCTTTATTATGTTTGTTTTTGTGACAAAGTTTTTGTAACCACAAACACATTTGTCGGGGCTTTTTATATACAAGCAAAATCCCAGGACCATGATATATAATTTAATTAAAAACACACTTTATTGTTCGAAAATACCATGTTGCATAATAAATCTTACCATTTATGGTCATGAATTGTCAAATATTGTAGCTCTGAAATTCTGTCCAGTTATAATATTAGCAAATAAATTAAAAAGTACATGAATGTTCCCACGGCTTACTGCGGTTCTTCACACACATTTATACCATTTGTTTGGAAGCATCTACTGATCCCTTGATCGTACTCTTCATCTGACCTTTATTTGTAACGACTGATCAGACCTTTTGACTACTTATGCTGAGCCACATAGAAAAGCCAAATGCTTTTTTTTTTTTTATCAGTCATATGGACCTAGTTATCTGTGCATCTAAGCAGCTTTAGTGAGATTGCTTGCAGTGTTAAACAAGGGAATTAGAGCAGGCTTGAAATGTGTAGCCAGTAAGGATAAAGTCAAGAAAAATCTATATAAGCCAATGCTTCTAATTTCGGGAGAAATATACGGACTGGACTGGACTGTTATATTTGATATCATATGCATTAACATACAGTATACCTTTAAATGGGTTTTCCAAGTGTTTAAAAAATTATCCTGACAGTAGAAAATGTGATAAAATAAGCAACACTCACCTGTTAAATTACCCCGCCGCTCCAGAGCCACTAGTGTTCCCCACCAGTCTGTTCACAAGCAGTGGTTTCAGACGTAATTCGGGCGTTTTACGCCTCGAATTACGCCTGAAAAAACGGCTCCATTACGCCTACAAACATCTGCCCATTGCTTGCAATGGGATTTACGATGTTCTGTTCCCACGAGCCTTTATTTTACGCGTCGCTGTCAAAATATGGCGCGTAAAATGACGGCTCGTCATAAGAAGTGCAGGACACTTCTTGGGATGTTTTTGGAGGCGTTTTTCACTGACCACTGAAAAACAGCTCCAAAAACGGCCGTAAAAAACGCAGCGAAAAACGCGAGTTGTTAAAAAAAACGTCTGAAAATCAGGAGCTGTTTTCGCCTGAAAACAGCTCCGTATTTTCAGACGTTTTTGCTCACTGCGTGTGAACATACCCTTATCTGCTTACTTGTCCTGCAGTGACGACGTCACGCACCTCTACGTAGCCGCTGCAGCCAATTACAGGCTAGCGTCCCTGCAAGGTCAGTGATAAAGTGGTCATGTGAATGTACGGCATTTCATTGATGTGGCAGACTAAACAAAGACTGATGGGGATCATTCTGGAGTTCATCAGGTGAGCATATCATATTTCTCATGTTTCTTTAAGGATCTTAATGCTTCTGACCACTTTAATGTTAAATCCATCTATTCTTACATGCATGGAAGTTTGGCTACACAACTACAGTTGTTAAAGCAGGAAATATATGATATTTATTGACTGTTTCTTATTATTTAGATATTAAGTTTACACTGAAACCACTTTCAGATGACCATCCATAATTGCAGTGAAAATGGTCTTCTAGAGAGGTGGTTCTCTCAAGGAATAGGATACAAGGGAATTGAAAATCCAGATCAGGGGTGATCTTTTCAAAGATGTTCTTTTGGAGAGACGTTGTGTGTATCCTCATTACACTTTACGTATCTGGTACTCAGGCTGTGGCCTCGGATTTAACTCTGTTTGCGCCAGAAATATAATGATCTATTAGTAGATAACATAACCGTTATTGTTATGTTTAGTGCTTTTTTATATACAGGATATAACGTCTTAATTATAGTTAGAGTGAGATTAGAGTAAATTTGTAGACATACACCAAATTTATACACACTGACCCGTTCACCTGGCATATGCTGAGCCAGTATGCAGAGGCGTAGCTAGGTTCTCCAGCACCCGGGGCAAAGATTCAGTTTGGCGCCCCCCCCCCAACCTCTTTCCCGACATCTCCTTCCCCCTCGCCGTGTTTGTTTTTTCTACCAATCGACGTGTCATTTCTTTTTATGTAAGCATAAAATTATTTGTACATTTCACAAGCAATATGGTTCTATACACAACACCAGAACCAAGCTCGGTACATATATACAGCCCCAGAACAAATACAGCTCAATTTAGTGCAACCCCTGCCGTATAGGTTTGTACGGCGTAAAATTACAGCTCCCAGCATAGCCCAAACAATGGTAAGGATATGCTGGGAGATGCCGTTTCACAAAAAAATAAATCCTATCATAATCATACCACCCATCATCTCGCTGCAGATCATACAGTGACTACAGTGCTGATTAGAGGCAGAGTGAACATTTACATTAAGTGACTCACCGGTGACATCTCAGATTCTAGTTCTTTTTCTCCATTTGGTCCAGACCTCTATGATGACTTCTCCCGGTCCATTTCTGCAGTTTGCCGCTCAGATGTCTTCAGCTTCTCACTTTTCCAACATTTCTGCACCTATAAATAATTGTAAAGTTATCATTATACCACACACTATGCCCCTAAATATAATAGCGCCAAACACTGCACCTCTAATTATAATAGCACCATACACCGTGTCCCCCACACACACACACACACACACACACACTGTGCCCCGTGTAGATAGTGCCTGCCATAGAGCCCCCTGTAGATAGTGCCTGCCATAGAGCCCCCTGTAGATAGTGCCTGCCATAGAGCCCCTGTAGATAGTGCCCCCATTTAGACCACCCCTGTATATAGTGTCCCACAAATAACTCCCCCTATAGTGCTCTACAGATAGCCCACCCCTGTATATAGCCCCCTGTAGATATAGCCCACCCCTGTATATAGTGCTCCACATATAGTCCACCCCTGTATATAGTGTTTCACAGATAGCCCACCCCTGTATATAGCCCCCCCTTGTACATATAGTCCACCCCTGTATATAGTGCTCCACTAGATAGTCCACCCCTGTATATAGTGCTCCACTAGATAGTCCACCCCTTAATATAGTGCTCCACTAGATAGTCCACCCCTGTATATAGTGCTCCACAGATAGACCACCCCTGTATATACTATATACAAGGGTGGACTATCTGTGGAGCACTATATACAGGGGTGGACTATATGTACAAGGGGGCTATATACAGGGGTGGGCTTTCTGTGGAGCACTATAGGGGGAGCTATTTGTGGGATACTATATACAGGGGTGGGCTATATCTACAGGGGGACTATATACAGGGGTGGGCTATATCTACAGGGGGACCATATCTACAGGGGGACCATATCTACAGGGGGACCATATATACAGGGGTGGGCTATCTACAGGGGGACCATATCTACAGGGGGACCATATCTACAGGGCTGGGCTATACACAGGGGGGCTATACACAGGGGGGCTATATCTACAGGGGTGGGCTATACACAGGGGGGCTATATCTACAGAGTGGGGCTATATACAGGGGTGGGCTATACACAGGGGGGCTATATCTACAGGGGTGGGCTATACATAGGGGGGAATATATCTACATGGGGCTATATCTACAGGGCTGTGCTATATCTACAGGGCTGGGCTATATCTACAGGGGGGGCTATATACTGGGGTGGGCTATCTATGGAGCACCATATACAGGGGTGGGCTATATACTATATAGCCCACCCCTGTATATGGTGCTCTATAGACAGCCCACTCCAGTATATAGCCCCCCTGTAGATATAGTCCCCCTGTATATAGCCCCCTGTATAGTCCCCCTGTATATAGCCCCCCTGTAGATATAGTCCCCCTGTAGATATAGTCCCCCTGTAGATATAGTCCCCCTGTATATAGCCCAGCAGATATAGTCCCCCTGTATATAGCCCAGCCCTGTAGATATAGTCCCCCTGTATATAGCCCCCCTGTAGATATAGTCCCCCTGTATATAGCCCAGCCCTGTAGATATAGTCCCCCTGTATATAGCCCCCTGTAGATATAGTCCCCCTGTATATAGCCCCCCTGTAGATATAGTCCCCCTGTAGATATAGTCCCCCTGTATATAGCCCAGCAGATATAGTCCCCCTGTATATAGCCCAGCCCTGTAGATATAGTCCCCCTGTATATAGCCCTGTAGATATAGTCCCCCTGTATATAGCCCTGCCCTGTAGATATAGCCCAGCCCTGTAGATATAGTCCCCCTGTATATAGCCCAGCCCTGTAGATATAGTCCCCCTGTATATAGCCCAGCCCTGTAGATATAGTCCCCCTGTAGATAGACACCCCCCGCAGATGCAGCCACACACTTCTATTACAATTTAAAAAAAATAAAAAATAAAAATATTTCAAACTCACCTTATTCCCGCTCCCACGCCGTCTGGCAGCCATGGAGACCTGCTCTCTTCTGTGCAGGTCTCCAGGGGGTTGAACGCAGCGTCTATGAAAGGCGCTGATTGGCTGGGCAGGATGACTTTCCCTGCCAGTCAGTCAGCGCCTTTCATCGACGGAAGCGTCACTGGTACAAAAGGTACCAGTCGCTTCATTCGTGGAAAGGCGCTGAATGCCCGGTCATTTATTGCTTCTAATTGTACCTGTGTCCTTGCGACACAGGTACAATTATAGTGCAGGAGGAGGTGGCGCTGGCGCCCCCTCTGAACTGCGCCCGGGGCATGTGCCCCGCTTGCCCCCGCCTAGCTACGCCCCTGCAGTATGCGTATTTTCACAGTTTGAAATGGCGTAATAGACTACGTTTTTCCATGCAGATGCATAAATTAAAAAAAACATATACCCCCACAGCATACTTTTTTTTCCTATGCGGTCCTATGGGCAATGTAGGATCCTGGTATGCCATCTCAATGGCAAAGGTCCCAGGCTTTTATAGTAAAATCCATTCGATGTACACCTCTGATGGAAGACTCAAATGGATTATGAGCAGAACCACATATTGATAGTTAGGGCAAGATTATTGTCTATAATTGCTGTAATTTTAGTAAAATATAATTTACATTACTAGAATATTTTGGTTTATACAGATTAGACAAAAATAGTGTAGTGTGGCCTTTTGGAAAAGTTTGGAATAAGTTTAAGAGGCTAGCAAAATCTACTAAAAACAGTTTTTCAAATAGAAAGCTAATCTGAATCTTAATTAAAGTTTAACTCTTTGTCACTAATATATGCCTAATGGTAGTGGAAATAATAACATGAAATCTACATATATTTAACTTTAAATGGGTTGTCTGAGATTTCAAAAAAGGTCTTCTTATTTCCAGAAACAGTGCCACTCTTATCCATGGGCTGTGGTATTGCAGCTCAGCCCGATTCCAATGAATGAGGCTGTACTGCAATACTGTACACAGCCTTTTGAAATGCTGTTTCCCAGGATAAATTTTTTTACAAATCTTATACAACCCCTTAAAGTACTTTAGGCCCTAATTTAAGATTGGAGCAAACAAAGTCTCATAGCAAATCATGTAGGTTACGGGAGAATTTAGTTTTGTGTTATGTTTTCTTACACAATGCTTCTCATACTTCTTCATTACCATGTACTATTTGGGAACATTGCAGTTCATGTGGCTCATTATATTGCTACTTTAGTAGTGTTTTCGAAGCCGGCATTCCGACTGACTGGCCGAGCCCAAGTGCTGAGCTTCAGAATCAGTACAAAAAACACAGGGTACATTTTGCCTATACGCCATCAAGAATTGTCATATCATTGCGGGTACTGTCAGCAGAAAAAACGCTAGGAGACTTATCATGACTAGTGCGAAACAAAGTGGAGCAGTTGCCTATAGCAAGCAATCCGATTTCAGCTTTCATATTTCAGCAGTTCTCTGGAAAATAAAAGCAGCAACCTTATTGGGTTGCTATACTCAACTTTTCCAGGTGCCAGTCTTGATAAATGCCCCTCATTGTGTCCTCTTCAGGGAGAGGCAGAGATCTCTTTACTCAAGTCTTCATTCTCGATTTATTATGTCTATCACGAGGGTTAGATGACAATACGCGGCCATCTTTACTGAAATCCAGTCAATCCCAAAAGCTTCCACTCGTCTATTCACTTCTATACCATATATAATCAGTCATTTTCTGTTTTTACAGAACTTAATAGGCATTTGAAAGCGAATACGTCATAACGTTGTTGTGATATTACTTACGTGCATCATTCACCATATTCCTAGGTCAGTGCTACACAGTATACCATTATTTACATGTAATATTACAAACTATATGAGTGGAATGGATGATGTGTCCATGTGTTTTTCTTGTTATCCTGGAAGAGTAATTATTATTACTGTGCGAAGCACATTGTCCTGTCATCTTACAATAATAAAAAAGAGCAGGTCAGCCGAGACGTGAAAGTGCCTTTCACTGTCTGGCTTCCTTCCTCATGCTCTCATCTTAGAACCCGTGAAAAGAATTTGCATCTCAGCTTTATAAGGGCCCTTCCTGTCAGCAGCAGGGGAATATGGGTTATGTCCTCCTAACAAAGGCCAGATCTGTTGTCAGGTTTGACTTTCCGAACGGCTGCGTTATCAAAATACACTTTTTAATGGACTTCTTTTCTAAGAAACACCTGTTCTTTTTCCTCTGTATTTCCAAGACACACATTCAACAGAGAGGGCCAAGCTGAGCAATGCTTATTATTAAAATATATTTGTCGCTGTTTTCTTTCAGGCTGTTTCAATCATGGATTTCTACTGATAATGTTATTCAAGGTCATATTATCACCACAACATAAAAATTGAGTAGACACAATACATTCCTGCTTCTAACATAGCAATGCTTATGTCATCTGATTTTAGAGTGAAACTGGCATAAAGTCTGAGCATTGCTTTAGACATTTTCATTCATTACTATTTTTGTTTATTCACATTCATCATTTTAAGTCTCTTGTCATATATAGTATGTAAATAATAAAAGACATCCCACAGCATGAGAGGTCATTACCTTTACCTGACAATATAATGAGCACTACAATAGATATTCTTCCAGATGCACTCAGTAACTGACCAAGAACCAAGTGCGTTTCTCAGCAGATTGTTACTTTGGGACAAATAATTGCCAGCCTAGTATGAAGATGACCATCCCATCTTTTGCTCATAAACTATGAAGGAATTGATTTAGTTAATTCCAGTGGTCATATAATACATTAAATAGGATCTGTCACTAGTTTATTAATACCATCTCTCCTAACTAATCTAATAGGCGCTATGATGCTGATAACTACAGTGTCATTTTTTTTCAAAAACATTTAATATGTGATGCTATTTGAAGTGATCCCCCTTCCCTGCAGCCTCAGTCTCTCACACGGCGTGAAGCAGCTTCATGCTGATAGGACAGCGTCAGAGGCTGTGAGGTAGCTCCACCTCAGGAGAATCACTGGTGTTGACACCCACTTGTCTAGTATAGGCTCAGTCTCTCACACTGTGTGAAGCAGCTTCATGCTGATAGGACAGCGTCAGAGGCTGTAAGGTAGCTCCACCTCAGGAGAATCGCTGCTGTTGACACCCACTTGTCTAGTATAGGCTCAGTCTCTCACACGGCGTGAAGCAGCTTCATGCTGATAGGACAGCGTCAGAGGCTGTGCGGTAGCTCCACCTCAGGAGAATCGCTGCTGTTAACGCCCACTTGTCTAGTATAGCCCCAATTGCATATTTAGAAAAAAGTTAATAACGTTTAAAATAACAAACATTTTGTGGCACAATTTTCACTAGCATTATCAGTGTGACAGCGCCTATTAGATGAGCTAGGAGATAAGGCATTACTAAACTAGTAAAAGAACCTCTTTAAAGCCAAAAGTGTTATAAATGATCAATCTCTATATGTAATCTATGTATTATCCATATGTTTATAATATAATATTGTATAATCCATCTAGTTCAACCTATAATAATACAGTATTGATCCAGAAGAAGAAAAAAAAACACTATGAGACATTTGCCTTTAATCTCATGACCAACAATCTAGTACAGATATCTTGTAATATAACTTTTTTAAATTATATCATAGAAAGGCATCTAGACCCTTTCTTTATTCAGTTAACAACACCCTAGGACAGTTTTGCAGTCTCTCTGCTCTTACAGTAAAGACACTCTACTGATGGCAAGACCTTCTTTCCTCTAGATGTAGTATATGCCCCCTTGTTTCCTAACCTGTTTATGAAAAATGTATTCAATAAATCTCTCTATTGACCTTTAATGTATTTGTACATACAGAAGTAATACGATCAATGCTAAACTTGATTACTTTGACTATCTTTTGGGCATTTAGACCCCTGTTGATGTATCCTTTAATATTTGCTTGGCAGCAGCTGCTTGGCACTAGTTGCTATTTTAGATTAGGTAAAAAAAAAACAATAGGCCAACATTATTCTATGAGGATTATTTCATTTTGATCAATCTTCTGTATCTTTCTGTCTTTTCTAAGGGCAGTTTTACACGGGAAGATTGTCGATCAGCGCTCCTTTGCCCCATTTACATTCATTAATGGACAGAAGTATTGGGATTAACTATCGATAATAGGATCGTTCGTCCCCATACATGAATATTGTCGGCAGCACATCACATCAGCAAGAAGATGTGCTGCGGACAAGCGATCATTTTTTTTCGGCAGCATTAACAATTCGATCGCTTGTTTGTCAACTGAATGCTTCAGTGTTTACACAGGGCAATGATCGGGAATGAGAATTTGCAAGTTCGGTCATTCAGCCGATCATCAACAGATTGTTCAAGGCCGCACGGTTTTGATGTAAAACTACAGTTTACTTGCAAAATCGTGCAGCCAACTAACAATCTATTTGAAAACCCCGCTTACCACATGCAGCCGTGATTTGTGGACGCCGCTATGTCGGACCATACTTTAAAAAGCCCTTAAAGCTACTACCTTCAATTGCAATTGAGGGGTGGAGAATGTGTACAACCTGCTTTAGGCAGTAGCTGGTTGAGAATGAGGGGTTTGTTAAAGTAAAGAAACATTGTCCTCTATATAGCACATCACCGAGGCAAAAGGATAAAATTGGCGCTGCTGTCGTGCAGCTGCAGGGAAAAAGTTGTGAAGGATCCTGGCCAAGGCAAGCAGATGTGCAAAGAGCAGGGCTATAAAAATTTCAGAGAGAGCAGGCACCAGTTCTGCTTTTAATAGTAACATATGCAAGATTTGTCATGTTTTCAAAATATTTATCTTTTTTTTCTGAAGATGTTTTTGTATATAAATGTAATTATTGGACCCCGTGTCCATTCCTAGTCATTATAATAGACACAAATAGGAATGTGAGGTACATTTTTGAGGGAGAACAAATATAATTTAAATGTCACTAGGGAGTAAGAAGAGAGAATTATTTGCAGAAGAGACATGTTAGGAGGCAAAGTACATGGTAAGAGAATGATGCTGGTGCCAGGTCAGAGGTTGCCAGTGTTGCATTTAAAGGAAAACAAAAACGAATGCAAATACATTAATTTAAGTGTCTGCACTGAATATAGAGGTTTTTTTGGTACAGGTGTCAGTTCTAGTTACTCCAATTAAAGGGATTTTCTAGTCTTATTTAAATAACGCTTAATCAATATATTATAATTAATAATAATGAAGTTATGTAATTTTCTAATATTTTCCTTATACAATAAAGAACCTTTATCTGCATTAGACTTCACAACCCCTTCACAGTTGACATTAGTCCTTGTATTCATACTCAACTGAAATGTTTTCATTCTTTTACTATTCAACTGTCTGGACCATTGATTTATTCCGGTTTGGTTTATTTTGTCGCTCACTAAGAAATCCATATCTGCTGTGACAGTATTCTGACAATTTCTGGATCAACCTGAAATCCTGATACATGTTTTGAAAAGTCTAACAAATTAAGAGGACTTTGGCAGCTAAATATGCAGTTTATCTACAGAATAGAACTTAGAAGTTGCTCTGCATGAACACTATAGCTGAGAGTTCAGTCTGAATCTCTCTGTTTACTACATCAGAATCCATACTAAATACGATTTAAGCCATGTGCTCATGTTCTTGATCACTGTCACCAGAAGATGGCTCCAGGCCAATAAAGCACTAAAGCCTTCATGTAATGGAAATTCTTTCCTGGAACATGCATAAACCTTAATGTAAAAGATCACCTATCTGCTTTGTGTTTAGCCTTATTATTGTAAGATACAATATTAATTATAAACAAGCAAAGGTATTAAGGACCAAGATTAATGGAAAGGGGCATTTCAGAAGGTGTGTAAAGGCAACCTGTAAGGAGTTCAATACCTCGCACACTTTCAACACTATCACACATGGATCTTCGATATTTATTTTGACAAAGTGCCCTATGTTAAATTCATTCTAATATTAAGTATACGTCACCTTTGATTACCATTTAACTTTTTATACATAGATATAATTCACATTAAAAGTTGAGTAACTTTCTATCTACAATACTTTGCTTTTGAGCTGCATTCATAATTCTACTGCTTGTTATTGGAAACAGTCAACAAACGTGTCAACACATACATGCCTAACAGCTTGAGCTCCTATTGCAGGAGGACAGTTATTTTTCTGATATCAGATTGCTATACAGCGTGTGGTGAAACGATTACATTTTGCGGATCACCAAAGCAAGCCCTGTGAAGACTTTGAACAATCAAAGAATGCTATCGGGTTGAGGGAGTCTCAAGATACATCACGCAGATTTAATACATATGATGTGGTTGTGCCTGAAGTTAACACACATTTTAAAGGGGGTGATCAACCTGGTAAACTTTGTATATAGCCTTTCTGTTTCTCTAAAACCGTATGTCTGTATTCTGGGGTATCGTTTTGTTTCTTTTTTTCTGTATAATATAAAAAGGAAAAAAATCTCAAAAATAATTAATCAAGGGTCTACCAAGTAAGAACATATTCCTGGAAGTTGGTAGATGTATTGAGTGTTTTGTTAACATATCAATAATGTAACACATGGGATTTAAGTAAAAGTCAAAGCTATATTTTAAGCTCCTACTCTTAAAAGGTTATTTTCCAGTCTGTTGGGAATACTAACATTACTTCAGGACCACCTCCCCTTTCTCAGCAAGCTCCTTTGGAGGTCCAAATTTGGACCAGTCTTGCAGAAACCTGAACAGTTTCTGGGGGTCCTTTCATTTTGCCTACATATTTCTCAAACATTGGAACAAACAACATTAGCTGTAAAACTTAACCCTTGACTTGTCCTTATTAAGATTATAACAACATAAAATTAAATACAGAGCCACTGAGGACACTGAAAATATCACGTAGAAAGCCATTTTAAAGGTTGTTGCTGTCAGACTTTCACATTTTATTAGATATTTTTTGTCACTGTCTGTTTCTTTATAAGATACCTCAGTAAATAACACATCGAATTGCCCAGTCATTTGTATTCCAGGCCCTTTCATGTTTGATAAATACTTTTGATTGTAAAAGGAAAGGGTGACTGATAAAAATAATGCCCAATGTCCTTCATACAGTGCTTCAGAGAAATGTAAAAATGCCTGATGTCCTGGGGTGCTCCTGTGTTTCTCTGGGCTTAGATGATGAATGCACACAGTAGAATTTAACAGCTTTTTCTAAAAGATAGATGAAGAATAAAACATTGAATACAGGCTATACTTTGAAGGTTTGCATCTGTATAGAACTCCAATTCACCTTAGAACTGAATGAACTGCAGAGAAAAAAATAGCTTATTTTTACTGCTGTGGATTTGTTAGCTGTAGTGGAAAGCAATAGTAAAAAATATGTCTGAGAAGTACTTTGTTTTTTGACCCTTTGTATAATAAATGAAGACCTTAAACTCATGGATTTTGCTTTAGATTGTTTATGAAGCAGCTTTGCTCTAGTTATGGAATGGTTATCCGGAGACCATCAAAAATTGCATTGCAATAATATATTTATGTGAAACTAAGTAACTTACTAATAAACTTTAATAAAAAATTCTGTACTAAGTGGTGCAGTTCAAACTTCGTGAATTGTTCCAGGAAGTCCTGGAGCTTTTCTAATAATGATGACGCTCCGAAACGGCCCCAAGTGACTGAGATCTTGCTTCATGTGCTGTTTGTGAACATGACCGCAAGGGGCTGTCACATTGCCTATTGCTTTAGTCCTGAGCAGAGCATCAGCTAGCGCTTTGCTCAGGACTCCAGCACTGCTCCCGACGTCCATATTTGGTCAATTCAGGGGTTTCCTATCGCTGGAGTTCCCGAGCAGAGCATCAGCGGATGCTCTGCCTGGGGATTACAGCACTTCTGCCGACGTCACTGTCCATATATGGACAGTGACGTTGGCAACAGTACTAGAGTCCCCGAGCAAAGCATCAGCTGATGCTTTGCCTGGGGACTCCAGCACTTCTGCCCACATCACTGACACTGTCCATATATGGAGAGTGACGTCGGCAGCAGTACTGGAGTCCCCGAGCAAAGCATCAGCTGATGCTCAGCCTGGGGACTCCAGCACTTCTGCCCACGTCACTGTCCATATATGGACAGTGATGTCGGCAGCAGTACTGGAGTCCCCGAGCAGAGCATCAGCTGATTCTCTGCCTGGGGACTCGAGCCCTGCTTCCGGCATCACTGTCCATATATGGTCAGTGACTTCAGGGGTTTCTTATCGCTGGAGTTCCCAAGCAGAGCATCAGCTGATGCTCTCCTCACTGACTTCAGTACTGCTGCCGACGTCATTGTCCATATATGGACAGTGACGTCGGCAGAAGTTGTGGAGTCCCCAGGCAGAGTATCAGCTGATGCTCTGCTCGAGAACTCCAGTGATAGGAAACCCCTGAATTGACCAAATATGGAAGTCGGGAGCAGTGCTGGACTCCTGAGCAAAGGGCTAGCTGATGCTCTGCTCAGGACTCAAGCAATAGGCAATGTGACAGCCCCTTGCGGTCATGTTCCGGAAACAATGAACTGCACCATTTAGTACAGAATTTTAAATTAAAGTACATAAGTTACTTCCTTTCACAGAAATATATTATTGCAATGCAATTTTTGGTGCCCGGATAACCCATTTAAGGTAATGAAATCAATGTATCAAAAGCATATGCACAGTGTAGACTATAGCATACCCTTTAGTCTTTAAATTCTAGAATGACTACAACTACTCTCAATCTTCCACTACCCATAAGTAACACTTGCAGCGGTCTTTGAAGCTAATATATAACAAAATAGTCATTTTGTGCTGTCAGCTCCCAGGATATGTCTGTTTTAGTATATACTTGCATTCCCTATGAAATAACAATGCTGGAGCCCCTTTTTCTTAGAACTCTGCATTGTAGTATTCCCCTGTTATGCCTCTTGGAATTGTTTGAGTGAATTAACAATTGGGGGTTATTATTCCCCTTGTTAATGGGGTGTGTACAATTACTGACACTGTCCAATCACTGCTATTAGTGTCAGACTGTGTAAGGACAAACCTGACAAGGGGTAGGATAACGCACAGAGTTCTAAGAAAAAATGCTCCAGAATTGTTATTTTATAGGTATTGCCAGTATTTAGTAAAAGAGCCATGTCAGGAGAGATGACAAGTCCTCTTTAATAAAAATGAATGTATCTTGTACCTTCTGGAAAGACCTTCATCAACTTGACTACTTTGTGCCCTCCAAGGCAGTTCGAAAAAGAACAGGTACAGACAGTTTAGTTTCCTATGCAGTTTAAGAAGAGAGGAAGAGTAGGGTTAAAGTGAAAGCCTGAATTTGTAGGTACAAGGGAAGTACGGCTTAAAAAATTATTAAACTCATTTCAAATGTATAAATGCTTCAACTAAAATACATATTTAAAATATTACTATCATCTTTTCCAAACTACGTTTGTAATTTATAGTTGAATGGATGGTCGGGTTTTTACTTTGTTGCAAAAGTAAGAGGAGTAAGGGCATGACCACACATGGCGGAATTCCTCCGCAACTGTCCGCATCCATGCCGCACAGAATCTGCGTTGCAGATTCTGCTGCGGATCTGCACAAAATGTGCAGTACATTGATGCGGACTAGCTGCTGCGGACTGCGGGAAAAGTGCTTCCCTTCTCCCTATCAGTGCAGGATAGAGAGAAGGGACAGCACTTTCCCTAGTGAAAGTAAACGACTTTCATACTTACCGGCCGTTGTCTTGGTGACGCGTCCCTCTTTCGGCATCCAGCCCGACCTCCCTGGATGACGCGCCAGTCCATGTGACCGCTGCAGCCTGTGCTTGGCCTGTGATTGGCTGCAGCCGTCACTTACACTGAATCGTCATCCTGGGAGGCCGGACTGGAGACAGACCCAGGGAGTTCTCGGTAAGTATGAACTTATATATTTTTTTACAGATACATGTATATTGAGATCGGTAGTCACTGTCCCGGGTGCAGAAACAGTTACTGCCGATCGCTTAACTCTTTCAGCACCCTGGACAGTGACTATTTACTGACGTCTCCTAGCAACGCTCCCGTCATTACGGGAGCCCCATTGACTTCCTCAGTCTGGCTGTAGACCTAGAAATACATAGGTCCAGCCAGAATGAAGAAATGTCAAGTTAAAAAAGCAAGACGCATCCGCAGCACACATGACATGTGCATGACAGCTGCGGACTTCATTGCGGAACTTTGAATCTCCATTGAAGTCAATGGAGAAATTCCGCCATGAGTCCGCCACTGCTCCGCAACAGACAGAGCATGCTGCGGACACCAAATTCCGCTCCGCAGCCTATGCTCCGCAGCGGAATTGTACGCATCGTGTAAACGAACACTGCTAAATTAAAGTGAAAGTCAATGGAGAAACGGCTCCGCTGCGGATTAACGCTGCGGAGTGTCCGCAGCGGAATTTAAGTGAAATTCCGCTATGTGTGAACCCGCCCTAAAGATAACCAAGTGGTATACCAATAATATACGGGTGATACAATAAAATACAAATATATTATTTTTAATTAGATGTGTTATTGTTTTTATCACCCCTACCGACCATTTAATATACATTGTTATGCGGTAGTGATAAAATAAGCCTGTTATGTTAGTCTAACATGATGGTTAAGGAGTCTAAAGAGCAGTGTTGTTAAAGTGGAATTTACAAAGTAGACATTTGCCCGGAATTATTATTTTTTTAAATGGGATTTGAGTGTGTGAAGTAAGATTACTGAATTTAATGGTTTTTAAAAGCAATCCAAATTCAAAAGATGCTGTGGGCAAAAAGAAGCAGGTAAAATGTGGATCACATTAATGCCTAAAATGGATACAAACTGTAAAAAAAAAAAGGCAAAAAAAATACTATTTAACTCATCAAGCATACCATATATACAAATTAACTACACCGATCAGCCATAACATTACAACCACTGACAGGTTAAGGAAATGCCATTGATTATCTAGTGACAATGGTAACTGTCAGGGGGTGGGATATATTAGGCAGCAAGTGAACAGTCAGTTCTTGATGATAATGTGTTGGAAGTAGGAAAAATGGGCAAACATAAGGATCTTGCCTCTCTTTAATGGTCCAGGAGAGGGAGCAAAGACTAGACCGGTCTTATCACACAAAGAGCTACTATAGTACAAATTGCTGAAAAAGTCAATGCTGGCTATGATAGAAATGTGTCATAACACAGTGCATTGCAGCTTACACGTATGGGGCTGTGTAGCCGCAGACCAGTCAGAGAGTCCATGCTGACGCCTGTTCGTCACTGAAAGCGCCTTCAATGGGTACGTGAGTATCAAAGCTGGACCATGGAGCAATGGAATAAGGTAGACTTGGCAGATGAATCACGTTTTCTTTTACATCATGTGGACGGCTGGGTGCGTGTGCGTCACTTACCTGGGGAAGAGATATTAGCAGGACGCACTATGGAAAGAAGGCTAGCAGGAGGAGGCAGTGTGATTCTCTGGGCAATGTTCTGCTGGGAAAGCTTTGTTCTTAGCATTTATGTGGATATTACTTTGACACGTACCACCTACCTACACATTGTTAGTGACCTCTGTCAGCAGAATAATGCTCTAGCTTAATCAAGAAAAATCTTTATTGCTTAGATAGGTCACAATAAACAGGTATATTGACAATGGCTATAACAAGGATGAAATACAATTTTGTCAATGTTACTCGGTACCGTAACATAGTAGAATGTACAATCTATTAGTGTTGCAATCCTGATAGTGTCTAAAAATAGTCCGTAATGAATTTAGAATCAGGATTTGTTGGCAAGGAAGAACATGTAAGGCTAGGTTCACACGTGGCGGAATTTCACTTAAATTCCGCTGCGGACACTCCGCAGCGTTAATCCGCAGCGGAGCCGTTTGTCCATTGACTTACACTTTAATTTAGCAGTGTTCGTTTAGACGAGGCGTAAAATTCCGCTGCGGAGCATAGGCTGCGGAGCGGAATTTGGTGTCCGCAGCATGCTCTGTCTGTTGCGGAGCAGTGGCGGACTCATGGCGGAATTTCTCCATTGACTTCAATGGAGATTCTAATTTCCGCAATGAAGTCCGCAGCTGTCATGCACATGTTATGTGTGCTGCGGATGCGTCTTGCTTTTTTAACTTGACATTTCTTCATTCTGGCTGGACCTATGTATTTCTAGGTCTACAGCCAGACTGAGGAAGTCAATGGGGCTCCCGTAATGACGGGAGCGTTGCTAGGAGACGTCAGTAAATAGTCACTGTCCAGGGTGCTGAAAGAGTTAAGCGATCGGCAGTAACTGTTTCTGCACCCGGGACAGTGACTACCGATCCCAATATACAGCAACCTGTAAAAAAATATAAGTTCATACTTACCGAGAACTCCCTGCTTCTGTCTCCAGTCCGGCCTCCCAGGATGACGTTTCAGTCTAAGTGACGGCTGCAGCCAATCACAGGCTAATAACAGGCTGCAGCGGTCACATGGACTGCCGCGTCATCCAGGGAGATCGGGCTGGATGCCGAAGGAGGGACGCGTCACCAAGACAACGGGCGGTAAGTATGAATTTCTTTGACTTTCACAAGGGAAAGTGCTGTCCCTTCTCTCTATCCTGCACTGAATAGGGAGAAGGGAAGTACTTTTACCGCAGTCCGCAGCAGCTAGTCCGCATCAATTTACTGCACATTTTGTGCAGATCCGCAGCAGAATCTGCAACGCAGATTCTGTGCGGCATTGATGCGGACAGTTGCGGAGGAAATCCGCCACGTGTGGTCATGCCCTAACAGTGATTAAAAGTGCGTTCTAAGGCCACAAATTGACTTGCCTGGACTTCTGTGACGTTCACCACAACAGAATACCAGACTGTATGTAATTTCACTCTAACAATACAGGGAATCTGATAATGCAGCACCCATCTGGTGCTGTGTTATCATTATGTTACTGTATATTTTTTCCGAATTTTAGCAAAAAATTTTTTCCCCGCAACAGTGGATGTGTCTTAATGACTACATATAAGAGACAGTGCTTCTACACCTGCACTACAAAACTTAGATATATAGGACCTTTTACACTGGTATAATCGGCCGATGCAGCGAGAGCCGATCAACGAAACATCGTTGATCGGTGCTCGTTTGTTCCTGTCACACGGAGCTATGGATGGGGACGAGCGGTCGTTACACCGATCGCTCGTCCCCATACGTTATTATCATGTCAGCAGCGCTGACAACGTGCTGCCGACAATGATAATATTTTATTTTCTAAAACGATACGATCAGCAGATGATCAAGCCGTTTGCTCATTCATCTGCTGATCGCTGCCCGGTTGACACAGGGCAATTATCGGCAACGAACCTTCTATGAACGTTCGTCTGCACGATAATCGCCCAGTGTAAAACCCCCTTATGAGTGCCATGATACACATCTGCGATGTATAGTACAAAATTTCAGGAAATTACATTCTTTGGATGTTTGCAGTTTGACATATACTGTGAGTAGGAATAGAAAGATATCATCTATACTTTTAGATATGGGAAAGAAACAAAAAATAACTAAATGTGAAAAATAATCACTCAAGCCAATGTCTATTTTATTATGTAATCTTATTATATTGATACAAAATGATGCCTCCTTTGACAAATGTTATTTGACGGAAAAAAAAATCATAACCCACCTCAAGCCACATTTAGCAACTTCGTTCACTGTAAAACTCAGGCTGGACTGTAAAACAGCAATTCTTAATGTGCCCATACATATTAAATGAAAGTCGGTCAAACCTGCTGATTTTGACCAGCTAACTCTTTAGTTTGTCCCTGACGGCAGATGGATTTCAACATGCTCAATCATTTGTTTTCGAAGGAGATAAGCAGTGACTTATTCCCTCTGCCCATTAAAGTAAACATGCATGCTCATGTTAAAGGTGAAGTCGGAAGCAACAGCTGCTCAACCCATGGATGTCTTTTGGGTATGGGCACTGTAAGCTTGGAATTATTGGTATTATTAGATTATTGCTCGATCTCATAAAAAATTTCAGAATCAGTTGACATTAATATATATTGGGATGTTAAAAAGCCACCCAAATATACTTTATACGTATGTATAAACATGTAGGTGATGGTGTCTACTTCATAATAAAAGATTGCACCAATATTCCCCTGCAAAGGGGGAGATGCGAGAGCTCAGACAACCATTTTCTCCAAGATCCATTAATGCAAGTCAACTGAAATCTGCTCAGAAATAGGTCATCAGAACATCAGAACCATATTTGTACTTCTATATCCACGTGAATCATCTTTTTTTTTTTCTGTTTGGGGATATGTATGGAATGAAAGTTCTGCATTTCTTTTTCTAAGTTGTGATGGATCACTAGGTGAGCATTAAAGTGATATGTTTTAGGCAGAGTTTCTCATCATTTGTGTAGTATTCCTTCATGGAGTGTTTGTAATGCCTTAAGGAATGTCTCAGTCCAAGGATCGGATTTTAGTCTGACCTCTAGTTATTTCACTCTTGACATCGCAGACACCTGTGGCTTTTTCTATTTGACCTCCAGTTTGTTGTTTTAGAAGCTTCAGGCAAATGGATGTGTTAAAATATGTCACAATTTGATATGTTTTGGGCAGAACAGGAAGAAAACATCCATTTGTATGTCTGACCTGGCTTTCAGAGCTGGAATGTTTAGTTCCTCGACAGTTGTTTTCTGTCTGAATACAAAAGCTTGACAATTTGTGTGATCATGCAAACTCTTGTTTATTTGTATAGTTGTGTACTACTGTGTGTAGCTTTTTCCTAAGATGGTTGTTTTTTTCATTATTCAATTATACCAAAACACAAGTATACACAGGGTATTGTATGGAGGCAAGAATTAACTAGTCCTTATATCATCATAGAGCTAATAGTTGTATGGAAAATTTACACATATTTACTAACATAATATGCCATGGTATCATGGGAGAATACATTAGAAGTACAAAAATGTATGCAACAGTATGCCAATATAGAAACCTATGGATACCATAGGATAAGCTTAGATAGCTTTGTACCCTAGCGAAAAGTATTCTTTTGACGTACTGTAGCACGTAAAAGTGGTGTGAAAAAGTTATTTTAAGGCTTGAGGGTGAAAAACCCAGAGAAAAAGAGAGTGATTAGCAAAAAGGTAGGAAGGGGTAGTCAGAGGGGGTGAGATAGGTAGGGGGAAACAAAACGAGCGGGGAAGAAAAAGAGAAAGGTAAATACAGACAAGAGGGAGAGTAGAAAAAAAATGATATAAAAGGAGCATTGGCGCTTGTAAATACTCTCAAAATGAATGCTGTACTAAATATTTTTTTTAGTATTGGCTGAGGAGGGCGTACATTTGATCAAATAGAAACATTTATGAATAAAAGCTATACTGGTCATTTACCTCATTGTACCTCAGAGGAAAGAAAAGGGACTTGGGGTGTCCCCATTTGGGATACATGCATTGACTAGATGTCACAACAGGGACTTCTTATAAAGATTACTATTTTTAAGCGCCCAGGAAAACTCTACACCCCAAGAATACTATTATGTGAAGTGATGACGATAAGGCTGTAGTTAGTACAAGATTCCATGTATAAAGGACACAGACAGTAAGTTCATTATATTATACATGAAAGATGTTTTTCACTATATCAGTTTAGTTTAAGTTCATTACAGACTGTATAATAAGCTCCTTTCAGACAGATGGATTTCATACAGTTTTTACTTTATGTTCACCTCGGATAAACTGCTCTCAGATGTATGCGACCGCGACAGCAATTACTGATCTGTGTGGCTTCTACTTAGTTACTTCTATGCACAGAACACAACTGTGGGTCAGCTATAGTCAAAATTGAGTAGTAAGCCAGTTGCTCCATATAAGGCTCTGTTCACATCAAATATTAGGCTTTCGTCGTAGGTTGGGAGAATTTCTCAAGCTTTACCTCCAACGAGAGACGCTGACGTATGCACAATATAGGGATACAGTGGCATAGTTCTCTTTTTTTTTTTTGCAGGATGCCTCTGTGTAGGAGAGCACAGCAGACTTAATTTTTATATACAGTTAAAATAAGGTATATAGATGCATACCGGCCTTTTTTCGGCATCTGTCGGTAAATGGATCCCTATAAATACTTTCTGTCTATGCACCTGTAGCTTTCCTAGCGCAAAAGTGGGTGAGAAATGTGATGTGAAAAGAGCTTAAATTTGTCTACCTGGACCTGACCACCTCTTTACGGCAAGATAAAAGGGTTCTTTAGCGCTACCATCTTCTGCCCACACAACTAAAGATAAGCTACTTGGTGACCCTTATACCTACATAGGGAATATGAAGATATGGAAGTGTTTTAAGTTAAAGAAACCCTTATAAAGAAAATAATCTAATTTCACCTCTGAGAAACAGTATACTAGTGGCTTAGTGGTTAGCACAGTCTTGCAGCACGGTGGCCATAAATTTATTTATGCCCAGATAATATTTACATGGTTTTCATGTTTTGTCCATGTTGGTTGCTTACCATAGGCCAAACTATTAATCTATAGATAGTAATAGTAGAATTATATTGAGGGCACTGCAGTAGTATATGTCAGCACTTGGCTGGTTAAAAGAGCACTGTCTAGATTGGTATAATACCAGGTATTCCCTTGTTTGCACATGTAGTATATATTTAGGGAATATTCTGACCTCTCCTTCTAGCTGATGAGCAGAGCAAGCCTTCAGGCGCAGACACAATTCTTGTTTTACACAATTGGTAAAATTAGAGTGCGTGCTAGGAAACCAGGCCATAGGTCAATTACACTGACTCTATGCGAGAGACCTACTAGATCATGTCAGCACCATAATAGTGACTGGGCTAAATTTGTCTCCCCACCTGTAACCTTTAATTATTATTACATGGTGGAACTGCAAAGTCTCAAGGGGTCATGAGTAATTAGAAACAGAAGTTTAAGAAAGCCAGTCTGTCCCTGTTTTCATGCAGTGTTTCCAGAGATGAGGAATAAGATACAAGAATTCGAAAATCTAAGGGCATGACCACACGTGGCGGATTTCCTCCGCAACTGTCCGCATCAATGCCGCACAGAATCTGCGTTGCAGATTCTGCAGCGGATCTGCACAAAATGTGCAGAAAATTGATGCGGACTGGCCGCTGCGGACTGCAGGAAAAGTGCTTCCCTTCTCCCTATTCAGTGCAGGATAGAGAGAAGGGACAGCACTTTCCCTAGTGAAAGTCAAAGAATTTCATACTTACCGGCCGTTGTCTTGGTGACGCGTCCCTCTTTCGGCATCCAGCCCGACCTCCCTGGATGACGCTCCAGTCCATGTGACCGCTGCAGCCTGTGCTTGGCCTGTGATTGGCTGCAGCCGTCACTTACACTGAAACGTCATCCTGGGAGGCCGGACTGGAGACAGACGCAGGGAGTTCTCGGTAAGTATGAACTTATATTTTTTTTTACAGATACATGTATATTGAGATCGGTAGTCACTGTCCCGGGTGCAGAAACAGTTACTGCCGATCTCGTAACTCTTTAAGCACCCTGGACAGTGACTATTTACAGACGTCTCCTAGCAACGCTCCCGTCATTACGGGAGCCCCATTGACTTCCTCAGTCTGGCTGTAGACCTAGAAATACATAGGTCCAGCCAGAATGAAGAAATGTCATGGTAGTAAAAACAATACGCTCCGCAGCACACATAAGATCTGCGGACTTCATTGCGGAATTTTGACTCTCCATTGAAGTCAATGGAGAAATTCCGCCATGAGTCCGCAACCAGTCCGCCACTGCTCCGCAACAGACAGAGCATGCTGCGGACACCAAATTCCGCTCCGCAGCCTATGCTCCGCAGCGGAATTTTACGCCTAGTCTAAACGAACACTGCTAAATTAAAGTGTAAGTCAATGGACAAACGGCACCGCTGCGGATTAACGCTGCGGAGTGTCCGCAGCGGAATTTCAGTGAAATTCCGCCACGTGTGAACCCGCCCTAAGAAGGAACGCCATAAAAAGTGAACGCATTTTCTCAAGAGCAGCGACCTCTGTCTTTGATATAAGCAGACATATCTAGAGCACTTGAGTCTTAATGACGTACAGTACAAAATTTGCCGTGCAAGATAAGGCTGGGACTTTTGCGGACTACTGTTACAATTTGTCACGCTTTACGCCAGATACTTGCAAGTTGTGTAAAACACGCCACCCTCATATCATTCTGATTAATATATTTATCGCCCATTAGTTGCATGAAAATGTCATGCAGCTTAATGTATGCATATGAACGGCAACTCTTGGGTTGGATTCACATGAGGCAGATTTCGATGCAGAAATATCTGCGTCTGAAAATCTATTCCATTCATCTGAATGGAACATGTAGAAATCAATGCACCTACTGCAGAAACAACCCCATTCAGATGAATTGAACTGATTTCAGTCACAGAAATTTCTGCAGCAAAATCTGCCGCATGTGAATTCACCCTTGCAAGACAGTTAAGAGTAGGTTCACACTGCCTATTTTCAGCTGTTTTTCGGGGTGTAAACGCCCTGAAACTTCTGCCCGTTAATTTCAATGGGAAAAATGGCGTTTCGTTCCCACGTGATGTTTTCGCGTAAAAAAATGCCTTGTAAAAAGAAGTGCATGTCACGTCTTGAGCCGTTTTTGGAGCCATTCTTCATTGACTCAATAGAAAAACAGCTCCAAAAACGGCCGTGAAAAATGCCGCAAAAAACGCACGTTGCTTAAAAAACGGCTGAAAATCAGAGGCTGTTTTCCCTTGAAAACAGCTCCGTATTTCAGCCGTCTTTTGTTAAGCGTATGAACATAGCCTAAGACTGTAGCTGTCACACTACAAAAATTTGTGTGTAGCCTTGGCCTAAAAATGTGTATTTATAGTAAAAATTGCCTCTTTTTCTATGTGTTGAAGTGTGGAAAAAACACACACAAAATACTTATTTGTAATTTTAGTTGATTTTAAGTAATTTTTAAATTTCTTCATATCATAGATGCAGTCTTCAGTTGCTGGGTGCCACGGCAAACTCTGTACTAGGGCCTTTCTCTTATGGTCACATGCCATTGTGTATAGTGGGATCTATATACATATTATTGTAGAATTATCATACTCTACAGCAGGGGCGTCGCTAGCACGGGACCTCCGCGGCCCAAGCCCCGCATATTTGGCCCAGTGCCCCGGATCCCCGGGCGACTGTCGCTACAGGGGTCTTTAGAAACACTATAGTAACTGGGGCCCGTGTCAGAAAGTACACGGGACCCTGTTACTATAGTAAGGACAAATACTTACCCTCCTTCCCGAGCGCATCGGAAGTCCTGGCGCCTTCTCGTGTCATGACACTGTGCACCGTGCATGACGTCACAACGCTGGATGGTGTCGGGACATCCGCTGCACCGAAGAGCTGGGTAAGTGTAACATCATTACTACCTGCTGGTGTCCTGTATCTAAGCCTGCCTTGTAGTAAGCTTAGATACAGGGTCGAACAGACAGCATCACACATATGGGCTTAGATATAGGGCCCATGTGTGATACGGTCTGTTAGACCATGTATTTAAGCTTACCATAAGGCAGACTTAGATACAGGCCCCAGCAGACAGTAATCTTATACTGTATATAAGATTACTGTCTGCTGGGGCCCTGTATCTAAGCCTAACATGTGGTAGGCTTAGATACAGGGTCCAACAGACAGTATCCCACATGGGCCCTGTATCTAAGCCCATATGTGATGCTGTCTGTTGGACCATGTATCTAAGCTTACCACAAGGCAGGCTTAGATACAGGACCCCAGCAGACAGTAATATCATACTGTATATAAGATTACTGTCTGCTTGGGGCCCTGTATCGAAGCCTAACATGTGGTAAGATTAGATACAGGGTCCAACAGACAGTATCCCACATGGGCCCTGTATCTAAGCCCATATGTGATGCTGTCTGTTGGACCATGTATCTAAGCTTACCACAAGGCAGGCTTAGATACAGGACCCCAGCAGACAGTCATATCATACTGTATATAAGATTACTGTCTGCTGGGGCCCTGTATCTAAGCCTAACATGTGGTAGGCTTAGATACAGGGTCCAACAGACAGTATCCCACATGGGCCCTGTATCTAAGCCCATATGTGATGCTGTCTGTTGGACCATGTATCTAAGCTTACCACAAGGCAGGCTTAGATACAGGACCCCAGCAGACAGTCATATCATACTGTATATAAGATTACTGTCTGCTGGGGCCCTGTATCTAAGCCTAACATGTGGTAGGCTTAGATACAGGGTCCAACAGACAGTATCCCACATGGGCCCTGTATCTAAGCCCATATGTGATGCTGTCTGTTGGACCATGTATCTAAGCTTACCACGAGGCAGGCTTAGATACAGGACACCAGCAGACAGTAATCTTATACTGTATATAAGATTATTGTCTGTTGGGGCCCTGTATCGAAGCCTAACATGTGGTAGGCTTAGATACAGGGTCCAACAGACAGTATCCCACATGGGCCCTGTATCTAAGCCCATATGTGATGCTGTCTGTTGGACCATGTATCTAAGCTTACCACAAGGCAGGCTTAGATACAGGACCCCAGCAGACAGTAATATCATACTGTATATAAGATTACTGTCTGCTTGGGGCCCTGTATCGAAGCCTAACATGTGGTAAGATTAGATACAGGGTCCAACAGACAGTATCCCACATGGGCCCTGTATCTAAGCCCATATGTGATGCTGTCTGTTGGACCATGTATCTAAGCTTACCACAAGGCAGGCTTAGATACAGGACCCCAGCAGACAGTCATATCATACTGTATATAAGATTACTGTCTGCTGGGGCCCTGTATCTAAGCCTAACATGTGGTAGGCTTAGATACAGGGTCCAACAGACAGTATCCCACATGGGCCCTGTATCTAAGCCCATATGTGATGCTGTCTGTTGGACCATGTATCTAAGCTTACCACGAGGCAGGCTTAGATACAGGACACCAGCAGACAGTAATCTTATACTGTATATAAGATTATTGTCTGTTGGGGCCCTGTATCGAAGCCTAACATGTGGTAGGCTTAGATACAGGGTCCAACAGACAGTATCCCACATGGGCCCTGTATCTAAGCCCATATGTGATGCTGTCTGTTGGACCATGTATCTAAGCTTACCACAAGGCAGGCTTAGATACAGGACCCCAGCAGACAGTAATATCATACTGTATATAAGATTACTGTCTGCTTGGGGCCCTGTATCGAAGCCTAACATGTGGTAAGATTAGATACAGGGTCCAACAGACAGTATCCCACATGGGCCCTGTATCTAAGCCCATATGTGATGCTGTCTGTTGGACCATGTATCTAAGCTTACCACAAGGCAGGCTTAGATACAGGACCCCAGCAGACAGTCATATCATACTGTATATAAGATTACTGTCTGCTGGGGCCCTGTATCTAAGCCTAACATGTGGTAGGCTTAGATACAGGGTCCAACAGACAGTATCCCACATGGGCCCTGTATCTAAGCCCATATGTGATGCTGTCTGTTGGACCATGTATCTAAGCTTACCACGAGGCAGGCTTAGATACAGGACACCAGCAGACAGTAATCTTATACTGTATATAAGATTATTGTCTGTTGGGGCCCTGTATCGAAGCCTAACATGTGGTAGGCTTAGATACAGGGTCCAACAGACAGTATCCCACATGGGCCCTGTATCTAAGCCCATATGTGATGCTGTCTGTTGGACCATGTATCTAAGCTTACCACAAGGCAGGCTTAGATACAGGACCCCAGCAGACAGTAATATCATACTGTATATAAGATTACTGTCTGCTTGGGGCCCTGTATCGAAGCCTAACATGTGGTAAGATTAGATACAGGGTCCAACAGACAGTATCACGCATGGGCCCTGTATCTAAGCCCATGTGTGATGCTTACTGTTGGACCATGTATCTAAGCTTACCACAAGGCAGGCTTAGATATAGGACCACAGCAGACCGTAATCTTATATACATTTTAAGATTACTGTCTGCAGGGGTGCTGTAACTAAGCCTGCCTTGTTGTAGACTTAGATACATGGTCTAACAGACAGTATCACACATGGGCCCTGTATCTAACCCTACCACATGTTTTACTAATGGTTTTTTTTTGTGTTTGTGTTTTTTTTTTTACAGGTTCGGATGTTAGACTATTTCGGATTCGAGGACTACTTCGATGACAGCTTTTTTTATTTTCAATAAAATGATTAATGAGGGTTGTGTGTGTGTGGGGTTATTTCAATAAAGTATATTTTTTCTAAGCCGTTGTATTTTCTTTTAAACTTTATTACTACCGCCTTAGTAATGGCCGCTGGCTGATTGACAAAGTCCATTACTAAGGCGAGGCTTAATGTTAGCCGGTGCAGAGTCTAACACTAACCGTCATTATTGCCCCGGTACCCACCGCCACCAGGGGTACCGGGAAGAGCTGGGAACGATCCAGTATCCGACCATCTGTAGTGATGGTGGGCCACTGGGACGGCCGCAGGCTGGTATTATTATGCTAGGAAAGGCCAAAAACAGTGTGCCCTCCCACCCTGGTAATGTTAGCCTGCTGCTGTGTTGAATCTGGTTAGTTATCAAAAATGGGTGGGACCCCACGTCATTTATTTTTTTTAAATGGACTAACCGTTGTGCGGTCCCTTCCATTTTTCATAACTAGCCAGATACAACATAGCAGCAGCAGGCTAGTATTACCAGAGTGGGAAGGGCCACTGTTTTTGGCCTTTCCCAGCGTAATAATACCAGCCTGCGGCCGCCCCAGTGCCCGACCTACACTACTGATGGTCAGGTACTGGATCAAACCCAGCTCTTCCCGTTACCCCTGGTGGCAGTGGGTACCGGGCTAATAATGGGGGTTAGTGTTAGACTCTTCATGTCTAACATTAGGCCCTGCCTTACTAATGGATGTTGTCAATCAGCCAGCGGCCATTACTAAGGCGGTAGTAATAAAGTTTTAAAAAATACAAGGACATAGAAAAAATATTTTATTGAAAAAAAAAAACCCACACAACCCTCATTAACCATTTAATTGAGAATACAAAAGCCGTCATCGAAGTAGCCCTCGAATCCGACGTAGTCCAACAACCGAACCTGTAAAAAATCACAAATACACCCCAAAAATTAGTAACACATAAAAAAGCAAAACAATTATTATTCTTACCTTTCCAGGATCCAGTGCCGGAGCCACAATGTCAGCGAGCTGGGCCCTATATCTAAGCCTATCATGTATGATACTGTCTGCTGAGCCACTGTATCTAATCCTATCCATAGCTATAG
Organism: Rhinoderma darwinii; assembly: GCF_050947455.1. NCBI lineage: Eukaryota > Metazoa > Chordata > Amphibia > Anura > Rhinodermatidae > Rhinoderma > Rhinoderma darwinii. The sequence continues at coordinate 186,416,881 of NC_134687.1, read as the reverse complement.
GGTCGTGGTCCTATAGATATGCTGTCTCATCTATATATATATATATATATATATATATATACACATACACGCACACACATTTTTTTCAGGGGGGGTGAACATATGTTAGTACAAGGATACTTACTGGAGCCCTGTATTTAAGTGTCATGTGTGATACTGTCTGCTGGGCCATGTATCTGAGCCTATTCTTGGATCTATGTGATACTGTCTGCTGGGGCACTGTATCTAAACCTGTCATGTGTAATACTGTCTGCTGGGCCATGTATCTAAGCCTATCATTTGTGATACTGTCTGCTGAGACAAGGTGGGTATGTGGGACTACCTACAGGGGACTGCATGGCACTGTCTACAAGGAAAATGTATGGCAGGGGGATTGAGTGTGGAACCATACAGGGGGATTGTGACACTATATAAAGGAGGCATTGTGTGGGGAACGTTCTACAGGTGTCTTTGATTAGAGCCCCGAGACATAACTTTGCTTGGGCCCCCAGAAATGCCAAATTTGTCCCTGAGGGTTAGTACAAGGATACTTACTGCTGGGGCCCTGTATCTAAGGCTACATTAACATGAGCGTGACAGATTTACATGCATAAAAAATGCGAGTAAATCTGTCCGTGTGCATTGTGTTTTGCATCACTGTGCTTTGCGTGTGGCATGTGTTTTTCACGCACTCGCAAGCACTTTTTTTTCAGTGTAAGTGATGCGTGAAACACGGACAGCACACAAATGTCGTCCGTGTGCTGTCCGTGGTTTTCACACACCTATTGACTTCAATGGGCGGCTAGGTGTGTGAATTACACCAATATAGGACATGCAGTGAGTTTCACACAGCTGACACTCGTTTCATGAAAACGTACGCATGTGTGAATGGCCCCATTGTTTCAACGTACACAGATGAGAATCACGCTCGTCTGAATGAGCCCTAAGCCTTTCATGTGTGATACTGTCTGATGGGGTCATGTATCTAAGCCTATCATGTGTGATACTGTCTACTGAGACAATGCATCCAATTCTATCCAGCGATGTAGATATATGAGCCGTAGTCTTATATGCTATCTCCGATATGTATGTAAAAATTTATTTATTTATATATCTCGCGGCTCATGCCCCTGATCTTTTAAGACCCTAGCAACGCCCCTGCTCTACTCTACAGAGAGCCTAAAGGTGGCCCAGCAGATCCCTCAGTGATAACTGGAGATTTCACAGGATGATGGAGATTTCAAAGGACTAGCACTGGCTTTATATATCACGATTTCAGGTAAAAATTCACTTGGGTTTTCAACAGTTTCCCTATAACTATCCTATGTAGAGAGGCAAAGATTTTTTTTTCCATACCTCCCAAAGTCACCCTGCAGGATCGCTCTGCTTTTCCACCCACTGCATTCCTTATGGTCATATTCTGTGCACATTTCCTACAGCTCTGTGGGGCTCTATTTATCATCCAGGCATTAAGCCAACATATGGGTACCATTTCCATGGATGCTTTTGCGGTTTGTATGTAATTCATGGCATACTCCATTAAGACAATGGTATCACATTTTTCAATTATTCATTAAATTATAACATTCAGAACTAAAGGGGCTGTAGAGAAGAGATCTCATGAATTGCATGAAGCTATATGGCCCCTTTCTTCTGAAATATAGTATTTCTGAGTAGGTATTTGTGTGACAGAAAGCAGATCCGTAAAAAATATTAGATGGCATCTACGTTCAAGTCTTCTTGTGCCCAATTGTGTCATCATAACATCTGACAATGTACCTGGTCTCTGCTGGGCCTCAAACTCAAGACCTACTGTATGGTAGTAAAAACTCTAATGTGCACATGCAAAATAAAAAACGTTTAAAAATACAGAGCCGTTTTCAAGGGAAAACAGCTCCTGATTTTCAGACGTTTTTTAAGCCACTCGCGATTTTCGCAGCGTTTTTTATGGCCGTTTTTGGAGCTGTTTTTCTATAGAGTCTATGAAAAACGGCTCCAAAAACGGCTGAAGTAGTGACATGCACCACTTCTTTTTCGCGGCCGTTTTTTTACCCGGCCGTTTTTCAAAACGGCCCATCAGAACAGAACGCCGTTTTCCCATTGCAATCAATGGGCAGATGTTTGGAGGCGTTCTGCTTCCGATTTTTGGGCCGCTTACGGCCCGAAAAACGTCCGAAAATAACCAATGTGAACATACGCTTACAGTGAACCACAGACTGTACTATTGTCTATGAGAGGATTTTCTCTGCCTAAATACCTCAACATTGTTCTTCACAGGCTGTACTGACATATAAATATATATTTGTATATATCGCACATTATAGTTGAAAAAAAAGGTCAAAAGTAAAAGTAACCTGTTTTTTTGCTAGTAAAGTTAGTACAAAAATAATGGTGTAAAGACAACTACAATAAACAATTTATTTTAAATACACTTTATTAAATAAACATCAAAGAACAGTAAATAACATAGACATATTTGGTATCCCCGAAACCATAACAACCCATACCACACAGTGAACACATTATTTAAGGTAATTGGTAAATAATAATGACACAATAAAAAAATTTTTTTTACATTTAACTCATAATAAAAGTTCATATAAATTAAACGCTTACTAATATGTATAAGGCAAAATGCTACCTAAAGAATGACAGCGTAAAAAAACGTGTGAATAGCCCCATTGATTTGAATGGGTCAGTGTGCTGTCCGTTATATCAAGGGACAACACACAGACATAAAGCACGCTCGTCTGAATAAGGTCTGAGGGTGACTCTGTTGGCCAAGGCCCCACGTAAACCTGAAACAAGCTCTGCCTTTTACTAAAAGGGCTTGTCTGAGTGTGCGTTAACAATGTTTTACCTATAGTCTGGAACAATGTCTACAGTATTTGCATGGTGACATTATAAAATCTTTATGATAAAGTTGTATGGTCTAGAATTGACATCACATCTAGCAGGTAGGGTTGAAGGAATTAACTGTTTACAGATCACGTTTACCATACAAATCTCAAAGATGTAGGGTGAGTGGATCCAGCAAACAGCACCTGAGGGTAAAACCTATAAGCTCTTGTTTCTCTGTGGTTTCTTATCTATATGTGCAAGGTCTTTGTCATTATTTACAAACAGAAACGTCCAAGGTCAAAACTTTTAAGCTGCCCCTGGAAACTGTTAGGAACAGCTGCCAACGTATCTATAACCTAAGATAGCAAAGTTTATATGATAACAGAGAAAGTGTCGCAATCTAGCAGATTACCACGTTCAATGTATATATATATATAGTACGATATCCAGGAGAAAACTCTGAAAATTGTGCTTATTTTACCCAACATCGCTATATACCATTTCTTAATACACTCCTAGTTTAGAACTAGTTCACAGTAACATTTTTAAGTTAGCAATAGCATTTTTGTATCTATCTATCTATCTATCTATCTATCTATCTATCTATCTATCTATCTATCTATCATCTATCTATCTATCTATCTATCTATCTATCTATCTATCTATCTATCTATCTATCTATCTATCTATCTATCTATCTATCTATCATCTCTCTATCCTAATAGGTCTGTAGACCTCAACAGATTCAGCTGATCCTTAAAATTGATCATGTTCATTTTTGTGGGATTTATCCATTTTCTAAACTAAACAACCCCTTTAAACACATAGCGTCCCCAAAGAAGCTCTAGTGTGAACCTGTCCTAAATTTGCAATGTATATTAACCGTTTATTGGAGAAAACTTTTATTAAACCTTTGTGTTTTTTTGTTGGACACATAGTTGCAGTTTTATATTTCCCCTGAACTTCAAATTTTTTTCTTCTCTTTTTGCAATCCAGTAGAGTAATTTCTACTATTTATCTAAATGTTTGATAAATGACTTTCAAGGCAATGTTTATAGTATAATAGTTCCTGAAAAGAGAGTCAGCACTATCTTCTAGTCTAGGGTAGTCATAACTAATGATTCCTTTGCTTATACTATATAGCTCACAAAGAGACAGTGGACTCCTGAGTAGGGAAGCTGTATATGAATCTAAGGCAGTTTGTGTGTGACGGCGCCAGTTATAAAAGCTTCTCTTCCTGGTATTCTAATTAGTAGCACCCATATCTTATATGTAATTCTCACTGAATATAATTCTTCACTAGATATATAAGGGAATATATCATGTTGTTATATATCTGATTACAAGTTATTTTTAGCCCTTAAAGGGAGTCTGTCACCAGAATGTGTAACAGGGTATTCATTCTCTGCTTACTGCCTCCTTTGTAGAGAAATCCATTTTATTACGTTTATGCTAATGAGCATTTAGGTGCAACAAGGGCGTTACCATTCCACCTAAATGCTCTTACTTCGCTCCCCAGTTAAACCCCCCTCCCTCCATTCTTACATTGATTGACAGGGGCCAGGCAGCATAATCAGCGCATTCATGCCAGGCCCCGTGTTGTCTGTAACAAGCGCACGTCCCTGCTCTACACTCGGTGCATGCGCAGTACGATCTTTCTGCTCGACGTTCTAATCAGCACTACTGCCCATGTGCAGCGTCCCTACTTTTTATTCAGCAGACAAAGAAATGGTGACAGCACACTGCGAACACTAATGCCACCTAAGCCACTAAATATAAATAAATATGCATTACTGCTAAATCTACTTACAAATAGGGAGGTTCTTAGTGCACATTTTGATCAAAAAGTGTTGTCCCACCTGCCACGACAAGGCGTCCTCCACAGGTGGGGACCTACTCTGCACATACACCCAGAACTGGGACTAAGCCTACATATATCTGGGGATGGTAGGAACCAGCATTAAACTAATTAAAATCACCCAGGGCAGAATGGGAGGAGTGCAAGAACAACAAGTGGAGGCAGTCACTAACCCCAAATATATGGATCACATAAACAACAAAAATTTGAACAGCACATTCCAGCAAAATGATACAAAACGTGTATGCAGGTGCAAGAACACCTTTGACTGCAAATATACAGCAGACTACTTTTTATTCGGCGCATGCACAAAAAACTCAGTGTGAACCCAGCCTAAACGTACTCAGGCAAATCTTACATGCATATGAATCTGTAACATGGGAGTAGGGGGATAAATGTCTAATGGCTAAAACAATAGCGTCTAACAGGAAAAATCCAACCTTGATCGATAATCTTTTTATGTGTCTGAAACCTAGGACACTTTTAACCACTAATATTTATGATTTTGTTTAATATCATGTTGATAAAGTGAAATATAAAAGTACAATAAAATAAATTAGAAAAGTATTACCATGTCAATGCCTCAGGCACCAGGGCTTGAGTGTTAGGGCATGACCAGACGTGGCGTATTTCTTCCGCTACTGTCCGCATCAATGCCGCACATAATCTGCGTTGCAGATTCTGTTGCAGCTCTGCCTAAAATGGGCATTAAATTGATGCGGACTAGCCGTTGCGTATTGAGGTGAAAGTACTTCCCTTCTCTCTATCAGTGCAGGATAGAGAGAAGGGACAGCCCTTTCCCTAGTAAAAGTAAAAGAAATTCATACTTACCCGGCCGTTGTCTTGGTGACGCGTCCCTCTTTCAACATCCAGCCTGACCTCCCTGGATGACGCGGCAGTCCATGTGACCGCTGCAGCCTGTGATTGGCTGCAGCCGTCACTTGGACTGAGACGTCATCCCGGGAGGCCGGACTGGAGGAAGAAGCAGGGAGTTCTCAGTAAGTAGGAACTTCAATTTTTTTTCCAGGTTGATGTATATTGTGATTGGAAGTCACTGTCCAGGGTGCTGAAACAGTTACTGACGATCGTCTAACTCTTTCAGCACCCTGGACAGTGACTATCTCCTGACGTCGCCTAACAACGCTCCCATAATTACGGGTACACACACGTAGTCACCCGTAATTACGGGAGCCCCATTGACTTCTATGGGCCTGCCCTTGCCATAATAACGGCCCGTGATTACGGGCGTTTTTACGTTAGTGTGCATGGGGCCTCAGTCTGGCTGTAGACCTAGAAATACATAGGTCCAGCCAGAATGAAGAAATATCATGGTCGTAAAACAAATACGCTACGCAACACACATAACATCTGCGGACTTCATTGCAGAATTTTGACTCTCCATGGAAGTCAATGGAGAAATTCCGCAATGAGTCCGCAACAAGTCCGCTACACGTCCGAAACAACCAGTGTATGCTGCGGACACCAAATTCCGCACCGCAGCCTATGGTCCGCAGCGGAGTTTTCCGCAACGTGTAAATGAACCTCACTAAAAAGCTGTGGAAAGCAATGGAGAAACGTGTACGCTGCCATGTCTGGTCATGCCCTTATTGCTATCTCTGCAACCCCTATAACTACGTCCCTCAAAGGAAAAATAGTTACACATGATGTTCTGCATTAAATTAAACGTTCAACACGTTAAAGGGGTAGTCTGTTTTGGACAATCTCTACTTTTCTACTTTTTGGAAGGGTTCCTCGACAATCAACTGATCACAAAGTGTTCCCCTTCTGGGACCCCTAGCGATTAGCTGTAACCTGGCAGTAACTGTGCAATTTTCAGGATAGGAAACGCGATATATAACCACTCTCCACTGACCAAAAGATGATGATCCTAAACCCTCTATTAACTCAGAATTCCCTAAAAGGGCATATGAAAATGGACATCCCCTTTAATGACAGTGATGGTCCAGTTATGTGCATGTTATGCTGAAACCAGAAATTAACATGAGGAATATTAAAGGAGAGTTTTCAGAGAAGAGAGACTAAAAAGTATCCAAGAGCCCAATCCAATACTATGTAACAGTGTATGTTTTTAAATCTTGTATGAAATAGGAGTTTGTTTAGACAGTGGTGCGAAGAGTCCATTAGTCGAGATAGTTGATGCATTTTAGGTTGTAAAAGGGCAGAGAGTAGAAAAAAAGGCTAGAAAAGCTTTTTCATTGCATCAGTTTGTTTTAACATAAATTCTTTTTGAGGAAATCCAGAGATGTGGTACCATCTAGTAACACATCAGAGCTTGACCCTTTTTATAGACTGATGTATTAGTTCTTTATATGCTTTCATCCTCCAGTTTTGGCTTGTTCAATCCATTAGATCAGCACTTCACTCATACTCCACGTGCTGTTGTTTAACATGTTGGTGGCTGTAATTTCAAAGTGTAGCTCTATTTTGGAGATATAATTTTGCTCGTACAGCAGTGTCCTCTGCCATTCATTACCATGGGTGCCGTCCATTTTTGGTTTTCACGGTCATGATGTCAAATTGCCCCTTTACACATAATGTTATAGATGTAGTAGACCAAATCTACGCATTCAACCTCTGTGAGCCGTAATGGCCATAAGTCCTCCTATCCTAAATGTATAATAGTAAATAACTGATATGATATCTATGGAAAAAGCAACTCAGTTGTTCTATACTTTACCTATTCTATACTCCCCTGCTAATTCAGACCAGACGCTGCCATGCATTTTAATACCTCTATTTGAGCTGATTGTTAATCTAAAATTATTTCGAAACCTTGATGTATTGTGGTTAACAGCTTGAAGATCCCCTTACTCTGCCAAATCAGGCCCCAACCATTTAAACACATGTAACCCTTTAAACCCAGTCACCCTTCCTCCTTGCTGATGTTGATGCTCTGCAGTGTGCACACTAAAGTATTCTTATTCTGAAGGCTGCAACATTTCCTGCCCACTCATTGGCCTGGCCATTATAATACATGCCATGTCAGATATTTTAAGTGGAACATTTTAAAGAAGGAACCTATGGAGGGTGACTGCCGTTCTTTTCGGCAATAATGCATGACTTTATATGCGATTCTTTGATAAATGTCATGCATTGTGTACTCTCACATATTTGTCTTTAAATAAAATGATTTGTCAGTTCCCAATCAAAGGGAGTACTGAGAAAAGCAGCTGAAGTGTATTAGTCCGGTGTAGTCAGGAGCTCACTTCTTAGCTGCAATATAACACATCACAGGTGCAGGATTAGCCCCAGTGCGGAGTGTGGTTTGTCCCTTCCACTACTGTTCATGCTCACATGACTCTTATTATAACACTCTTATAAAGATTAGAGTTCTGGAAACAGTATTGATTGTGTTTTGTCCAGCAGTGAATGTCATGTGCCAATATTTTTGGGATATACATTGAAACTAGATCACAAAATTATATGTCAAAACTTACAATAAATGGTATGTACACCTTTGAATGTTTTTTTAAAAAATAATTTTATTAAATCAATGTATTTTTTATTTTAGGGACTTTTTTAATTTGCTTGAATTTTTCTTAAACTTTTTACTATACATCGTCTATGTATCCTGTATGCATAAAATCTGTATCGTTCTCTCTCAGCCAACTCCGTCAGTTTAGCTGAACTGACGGCTCGGCTGAGAGCGGGTCCTGTGTGTGTCTCTGACACACAGGAGCACAATAATGTAGGTCACATCAAAGTTGTGCATAGGTGTGAACATTCAAAGATGTGCATAGCTTTTAAAGTGCAGAAAAGATTAAGGTTCATAAATGTTCTCCAACGTTCAAACAATTTCCCTGAACACCTGATTTATAGATTTTCATAGATTTACAAAATTATTAGGTCAATAAAGAACTGCATTATCTCACTTTTTAGGAAATGCCATTAAAATATGTGAATAGGAATAAATTCTAGTGATGTTCGACATTTTGAACAATGCATTCTACTCACTGTTGCAAATATAAGAGCAGGGCAGATCCACTGCCAAGTCCACTTGGCATCATGCCTGTGTCTTAAGGCACAATAATTTTCAAGGTCTGAAATCTGGGATAGTTCCTGAAAATAAATAAGCCGAGAAGAGTTTTAGGCTTGTGAATGGTGTAGCTCACAGCCTGTAACAAACTGTGGGTTAGTTGATCATTTATCTTTTTGCAATCCTCTTACCTGATGACCTCTAGATGGAGAAACAATCCTTTGAGGCCATATGTTTTAGATATAGGTGAAGTTGTCTATTATGGAATGAAGCAAGCATGTATTATATCAGATGCAATGTTCTAAGCTTTAATATGAACAAGAGAAGTAAAATGTATGAATGAGTTAACTTGGTCTAGTTTAAAGGCATAATACACAATTTAAGGCTTAGTATTAAGTATCTACCTAATTTAAAACGAATACTGAATGAGATTGCTCACCAAGGAAAAAGTGTTTACTTCATAGCATTGGCTTGCACGATGGATTCATTATGGAACCTGATGGTACAGATTGACATGGATCCCAATATTAGGACTATTTGGCATTTGTCCTAAACTCATTGACGTGCACAGACTTTAATAATCTTTTTCCCTTAAAGGGGTTTTCCTGACGAACAACCTCTTTGCCATATTCTCTATTATGGCATATGGATGTCATGGGGGGGGGGGTCCTGCCTGGAACCCCATTTTACTAGCTAGAATAGAGAGCAGTGGAAAGAATGGCTAGCACTCTGGATGACATTGAGTTATTGTCTAAAGCTCATCAAAGGGTGCGTACTTGGCACAGGGCACAAACATAATCAAAGGAATCTGTATGTTCGCTGTGTGTTTTTATTCCACTAATCATTTTTTCTTCTTTAACGTTTCAGTGGATTATTACAGACATCTAATGTATATGTAGCGTGTGTCTATTTTAGACTACAAAAAATGGCAGTAGAATGGTTAACATTGTTTTTCATGGGAGCAAAGTTAATATACCACTCGTTCAGACTGAGAAAATGCACCAAGGTTTTCAAACACAGAAAGGCTTTTAGTTTCGGAGAGCATTTACCGTGAATCGTGCCAATCCTTTCTGTGGTCAGAATTGATTGCTGTTGTCCCACAAGTGCAATTAATTTCAGAGTGAAGTGGAGAAGCCTTGACTACAGGAGAAACATAAAAAGGATTTATCACATATTTCTTGTAGTACTGCAACAAATCAAAACACAGCAAAGCTATATTAACATATGCACTGCAACAGCTAACGCGTTTCCGAGGCGGTATAAATTGTAATAAAAGCGTAGTTTATATTTTATTACTGTCCTACTCTGTTCAGTTATGTTCTTGTCGGGAATGTAAAGCATCTACATTTTTAAAATAGGAAAGTAAAACAAATGGGAACTGTTTGTCGGAGACGTAACTGACGCGTTTGTGTTAAAGAATTGCTGTAAATTGTCAGTATATCTTATTTGTAGTTACATATAGCTGTAGAACCACAGTAACTGATCAGCAATTTTCTCCATGTACTGTACGATAGCCCTGGCAAATATTTGGCTTACCTGTATATTGAACTGGCCCACTACATTTATACCTACTAACAGGTTCAATAATAATGTTAATATTTAATTGTAGATTTACAAATAAATTGTTAGTCACTGTCTTTGGGTAGTGCTTTCCTTTTTTGTGTTGAATACACATCCAATTTTTAGCTCTGCTCCATTAGGGCATAGCTATGATGTGTGAAAGAACCTTAACTGGATAGTCAATTGGTAGTCTGAAATCCACCTCCTGACTCATCATAGACTCAAGCCACATGTTACTCCCTCGTGCTTTACACTGCAGCTATACCCATTCTGATGGGCTGTTGTGTAAAGTCAGTGCGTGGAGTGTTTACAATGGCAATTATTGGGTAATTGCAACGGATAATTGAGGCAAATAAATCTTAATAAGTGTCCGTGTAAAAATAGCCAACAGTTGAAACAGCTGCCAAGTAACAAGGATAAACTTATAGGTGGAATTTATTAAGACTGGTGTTTCAGACGAAAGAAAGCTACAGTAAAATACCCCTATTTTTTAAAGAGGTGCATGTCTCTTAATAAATTAGGCGCATCTCTGGCTGTCCAATCACCAGAATGTGAAATCTAAGCCAGAAAAGTGTCATAGAAAAGTTAATGAATTGCCCCCATAGTATTACATATTTGCCCCAATTTAAAATAACATTTTGCGGTGTTGGTTGCCGTTTAAAGATGGGACAAGTCTTGTTGTTGGTTCAGTTAGGCTAGGTTCACACCACATTTGGCCATACAGCTGATATTATATATTGTATCCATAGGCTTGTATGGGAAAGAGATATGCCAAAACATGTCATTTTTGTTCGTTCATTTGGCAGGTTTATGTTTGGACTTTTTTTTTTTATATTGAAGTCAATGTTATATGTATTCAACTGTATAGGCCTACACTTGCCTACTATCAATATACTGTCAACTGTATGTCCAAACATGGTGTGAACTGTGACCTTATTCTGTTGACATTTATAGGGCACAATTTTTCTATTCAACCCTGATATGTGAAGATCTAAAGTGACTTGGAGTTGTGTCTTGATTTTGTCTAGGCCTTTATAGTTACTAGCATCATTCTTTGTCCTTAGGTCCACAAGTGATCTGGTACAAGCATTTACCCTGATCCTCCTAAAGGAATGCAACGAAAAAGATAATTTTAGCTTCGAGCCTCTTCCTAAACATAGTTATCTCGGTTATTAAAACAACCTCCGGTTCAGCTTTAATATGGTGGCTCAGAGAAATAATAAAGACGTGTGAACTGTTCTTAGTATCATAGGATCCTAAATTAAGTTCCGATACCCCAATAACAACTTTCACTCTTCTACTGCACAAACATATGCAAAGAGATTATTTCCTATAGTGCTCAATTCTTGAATGCTATTGGCTACTTTTTTTCCCCTCTATTATACGGTTTTATATAGTAGATAGATGACGAATAGATGAGCCGCAGTCTACCTCTATTGCCTCCGTAATGTACCTGGATTTAGTTCGAGTTTAGGTCATAAATCCGGGCATAATTGGCTATTTTTAGCAGCGCTGGCTTTCTCACCTCACACACTGGGATAATTATCACCAAAATGTTTTCAGACACACTTGTTTCAAAGCTCAGATGTGTCTGTAAAGGTCAGATATCAAAGTGAAGCCATGAAGAGTTTCAGATTACAGAGCTGCTTGTTCCATCCAGTCAGACTGTTGTTCGCTTGTCTGGATCTGTACCGCATATTTGGAGCGTCGTTCCAGTTGACTGTCGCTTCATTTCTTTTGTTTGCGTTGTAGGTGAGGTTTTGCTGCACTGAATAAATTGTATGAAGTGTTTAGGGAGGTATCTGGTGTTTGATTTGTGATTATTACTGTTTACCAGTCGGATCCCTTTTCCGTAAGCATGTTTTATTCATTTCTATTAGACGCAAAGCAGTCACAAGAACATGAGAACCAAGTTTATTGAAGGGAAACACAATATCTTAAATAAATCTGATGTAATGCTATGCACGGATTGAGATCATCTTGGAAAATAGAATCAATGGCTAGACCAAAATGATCCTTATTTAACATGTTATTTACAGGATTAAAGCTACTAATATAACTATTCAAACTGAATAAACCTGCTGCTTTATGCAGTACATAACATATTTGTTGGACTATAAGACACCCAAGAACATAACACACATCTAAGAGTGCCCATAGACTTCAGATAGCCGTTGGCCAACAGCTATTCTTCCCGTCTCTACCATTAACATGCACGCTCATCCGAGCTTGCATGTTTATTTCAATGAGAGGGCAGTGGCTTATCTACAGTAGGAACAACGGATCGGATATGTTGCAATCCAACATGCCTGATCCTTCCGCCGTCAGAGTCGGAAGTCCACCACACACATTGAATGGGCAGCCGGCCCTACTGAAATTGTGTTTGGGCACCTTTAGTTTAGAAAAAGAACATAGAAGTTAAGCCTACTATATAATTCAGAATTTTAGACACACTTTCACACAAAATTTTCAACTAAAGTGAGTCTAAGGCTCTTTTCACATTGTTTTTGTATACATTGTAAGTATTTCCTGAAGTATATCTCCAATGGCAATCTTTCTATACACCGGGAGCTTTCCTGGCTCATATGCCAAATTCACACTGTGAACAGAGCCTGATGCTCAGGTATAGGAACAACATTTTTATCACAAATAACACGGGCAAGTTTTTTATGTCTAGATTTAGATTTAAAATGTCCCTATTTTCAAATTATTACTAATGTATCCATCTTTACAGAGCATTTATTTCTTAAAAAATGGCAACCATCCCATTCTGGGCTATGGCAATGGTCTTTTATTCATATAAAAATATATATATTCTTACATAGTCTTGCGCAATAAATGGTTAACTTTTGCGAATTACAATAATTTTTTTCTTGGCCCAGTGAAGGACCAGATGAATGCCCAGTGAGCCTAGTTTTTGACACAACAGTGAGCCAAACTACAACGAGGACCTTAAGGTCTGGCAATGTACAACTCTAAAAGTTGAAAAGTGCAGTGGATAATTTGCTATAGGGATTTTATTACCATTATTATTATTTATGTTGAATGTATTTGCCAGAGTGTAAAACAAAACTGCAAAGTTTATGATGAAATTCACTGTGCACATGCATTTGTTCTTTATGACTGTAGGGTAAGTTGTGTGTGTTTGTGTGTCCATCTATCTACTCATACATACTGGAAGAAAGACTTTTTATATTCTGAAATTACAACAAGTGTAGTGTAGGAAATCAAATCTACAGACCAATTTAACTGAAAGTAGTCAAGTCATAGCTTAACCTATATATATGATAAAAGCCAGTACCATAGTGATTCACTGTAATTCGCTGTGGTACAGACGGCTGTGATGTCAATTTACTGCACACGTACAAAGACTGAACAATTTTGAAGGAAAAACACAACAAAGTAACATGACTTTCTTGAAAGAGACTTTGAAATTACCAGGATGTGGTGTCTGAAAGGAGGGGGTATTACAGTTAACACGACAATGAGTTGTCTAGATTGTATTACATTATGTTTTCAAATAAAATATATATTGATGCTATTTATTATCTGGCATACTGGCAAAGAAATATGAAACAATAAATATTGCCCTTAAATATTTGAATGCCATGGTTTCCTTGGCTAGGACTTACCACTTCCCAATTCACTCTTGTGTGGGGGTTGAAATAGCACCTTCATGAGTTGCCAATTTTTAGCCCCAGGACCAGTATCCAGAGATAGCACATGCTACTGTCTCTAAACTGCAGTGAGGGTCTTCAAGTAACTTAAAGTGAATCTTCCACCTGCCCATACACATGTAGCTGAGTGCACCATGTAATAGGCATTGCTGCACAAACCATGTCTCACTTTAAAAAAAAATTCTAGCCTCCTCCGTTATTTAGATATCGGTGCCGGTATATTTGGTGCCCGATATGTAAGTAACCCCCTGAACTGTCAATGGGGCGTGTAAATGGCAAAGGGTCGTGTGACATCACTGTGACGCTGTCCAATCAGCTACGGACAGTGTCACAGCGGCTTGTGCTGTGTGATATCTCTTGCGAGATCACAGTCTTGTCTTCCTTGTCTGCCGAGTGAGAGTGTGCATTGTCAGACAGTAAAGGAAAGACTTTGTCATCACACTGCACAAGCCACTGTGACAGAGGAGGATAGAATTTTTTTTTAAAGTGAGACAGGGTTTGTGCAGCAATGCCTATTACATGGTGATAGGTCCTCTTTAAGGCTCCTTGGTCCCAATGCAAAATCTGTACCAGGGCTCTCCCCTACAATGTGCCATTTATATTAATGGTGTCTTCTTATGTGGCAGAAGGACCTTTTATGCCCCCTTAGACACCAAGGCCCAGGTGTAACTCCTAGCTCAGTGCCAGACCCAGCTGCTAAAAAAACTACCATATCGATTGAAATGTGGTTGTGAGCATTTGGGTTTTTGACCCTTTAAGTATACACAAAACGAGATAGAACTTGTTCATGTGGTCACTGACAACACTGATAAATGGAGTGGTAGCACTGTGGAAGTAGGGAACTGGACTAATAATACACCTCATATAGTAATGGCCCTAGACTGCTTATAAAATGCACTAGTCAAATTATATATTTCTATTCATTAGCAATTGTTTCTAAAATATTTATTATTCTACACTTGTTTGTATTCCTTCAATTTCAAATAATGTAAGAAATGTACAAATCACCCTTTTTTGTTTTCAACTGTGGGATCAAGTAGAAATTTTCCCGAAATTTTCCCACGTTTGATGCTTTCTGATGCTCTAGGCTACCTCACTGAAGAGCCACTTTGCACATGTGACTTCCCATAGATCTAATAAGAAACAAATGTTATGAATGATGCCCAGTGTACACTTAAATAGACGTCTTTTTATTGCGTTCACAATTTTTTTCCAATTGTCTCATTTCCGATATTTCAGTTAGACAGGAGACTGTGATCTATCACTTCTATTCCTAAAAGCTGGCTGGGAAGAGTGGATAACATTAAATTTCATCCAAAGCCTGTAATGTCATAAGAAAACACAGACCTATGGTTTTCGGTCCATATTACTATTAATGTTGTTATTTAACTGTGCCACCCTATGAGCCAGATGTCTGAAAATCTCTGGCTGGAACTTATTTAAAAAGTTCATTCCCTATCCATGAATAACAATGTTGTATAGTCACAAAACCAGCTTTGTAACTGCTTGCTGAAAGAGAACTTATTCTAAAAGGGTATGTTCCACTGACCCAGAAACACAACATCTGTTGCTTTTCATTTATACAGGGAACATTTCAAGAGTATCACAAACCAGTGTTAATTCTTTTTATGCAAAAATAGACATGAACACCCTCTATTTTAAAAAAGGGTTTGCATGGTTTACAGCTTGTGTTTTTACTGAAGCTACTGGTTAAGTAATAATATATGGCTATAATAATGGCCATGTTAAAATGACAAGTAGACAATGAACTAAGACTAATTGCTTTATAGTCATCAGAAAGGGAGGCAACACTCACATCAGGCTAAAGTCAAGGATGGTTGGTGGTGGGTGTACCCTAGACCCTCACATTTTACACCTACTTAAAGCCTAAGTGACCCTTTTAATTGCTTTATGGTTTCCTTTTGACACCTATGTTTCATTTTCACACTAATGTTCCCCATGTGTCCTGTAATATGTATAGCATATTATTTTCTCCTTCCTCCCATGATTTACAAATGCCTCACTTTCTTGCTCTTCCGTCATATATACAGTGAATATAAAAAGTCTACACACCCCTTTTAAAATGCCAGAATTTTGTCATGTAACATAGTCAGTACAAAATGAATCATTTCAGAAATTTTTCCACCTTTTTTGTGACCTATAATCTGTGCAATTCCATTGAAAAACAAACTGAAATCATTTAGAGGGGAAAAATAAAAATAAAAAACAAAAATAATGTGGTCGCATAGGTGTGAACATCCTCTTATATTTGGGGATGTGGTTGTGTTCATAATTAGCCAATCACATTCAAACTCATGTTAAATAGTAGTCAGTACACAGCTGCCATTATTTAAAGTGATTTTGCGTAAACCCATATTAAGTTCAGCTGTTCTATTAGGATTTTCCTGACATTTCCTTTGTTGCATGTGACAGCAAAAGCCATGGTCCGTAAACAGCTTAAAACACATAAAGGGATCTAATTGTTGAAAGGCATCAGTCAGGAGAAGGGTACCAAAGAATTTCCAAGCCATTAGATATACCATGAAACACAGTGACGATGGCCATCAAGAAGTGGATTACATTTGGCACAGTGACATTACCAAGAACTGGACATCCCTCAAAACGTGATGAAAACACAAGGTTAAAAATGGTCCGGGAGTCTACCAAGTGGCCTACAGCAACATTAAGGGAGCTGCAGGACTTTCTGGCAGGTACTGGTTGTGTAGTGCATGTGACAACAATCTCCTGTTTCCTTCATATGTCTGAGCTGTGGGGGTAGGGTGGCAAGACGGAAGCCTTTTCTAACAAAGACTTCAAATTAACAAACATCCAAGCCCGGCTATGTTTTGCAAAGACCTACATCATGTCTGACAAAAGCATGTGAGAAAACAAGTTATGGTCTGATGAGACCAAAATGTAACTTTTTGCCTATAATTCCAAAAGGTATGTTTGTTGCAAAGCCAACACTGCACATCACCACAAGAACACCATCCCCACAGTGAAGCATGGTGGAGGCAGCATTATGCTTTGGGGCTGTTTTGCTGCAGCTGGAGCTGGGACTTTAGTCAAGGTGAAGGGAATTATGAACAGTTCCAAATATCAGTCAATTTTGGCACAAAACCTGCAGGCCTCTGCTAAGAAGCTGAAGATGAAGAGGAATTTCAGGTTTCAGCATGACAACGACCCAAAGCATACCTCCAAATCAACAAAAGAATGGCTTCACCAGAAGAAGATCAAAGTTTTGGAATGGCCCAGCAAGAGCCCAGACCTGAATCCCAGCAGGGCTTAATAGATGCCTGTCAAAATCACGATATACTGCAATACATTAGTATTTCAGTATATCGTGCAAGCGATCTAACGATCGCTGGTTGAAGTCCCCTAGGGGGACTAATGAAAAAAGTAAAAATGAGTTAAATAAAGTTCCTTTTTGTGTAAAAATAAAATAAAAAATATTAAAAGTAAAAAAAAAAACCTTTTCCCATTTTCCCCGTAGAGCATAGTAAAAAAATAAAAAAATAAACATAATTGGTATTGCCGCATCCGTAAAAGTCTGAACTATTACAATATATCATTATTTAATCCGCACAGTAAACGCCGTAAAAATAATAATTGTAAACCCCAGAATCTCTATTTTTTGGTAATCTCCCACAAAAAATTAAATAAAAAATGATCAAACCATCGCATGTACACCAAAGTGGTATTATTAAAAACTACAGCTTATCCCGCAAAAAATAAGCCCTCATACTACTTAATCGACAGAAAAATAAAAAAGTGATGGCTCTCAGAATTTGGCGACACAAAATAAATTTCCTATTTTACACTTAGGTTTTTACTTGTAAAAGTAGTCAAATATAGAAAAAACTATATATATTTGGTATTGCCGTAATCGTATTGACCCACAGAATAAAGTTAACATGTTGTTTTAATTGCACAGTGAATTCCGTAAAAACGGCGCACAAAAAAACATGGAGGAATCGCTGTTTTTTTTTCATTTTCTACCCCACAAATTATATTTTTCCCGTTTCCTAGTACATTATATTGCAAAATAAATGGTGCAAAAATCAAGCACTCATAGTACTATATTGACGGAAAAATAAAGAAGTTATGGTTTTTGGAAGGTGGGGAGGAAAAATCGAAAATGAAAATCTGAAAAAGGGCTGCGGTGGGAAGGGGTTAAAGGTGGAAGAAGTTCTGAAATTATTAATCTTGTACTGATTTTGTAACATGCAAAAATCTGGTATTTTAACAGGGGTGTGCAAACTTTTTATATCCACTGTATATACACCAGTAACATTTCTCAATTGTCTCTTCTTCACCAGTCAGTTAGAATTAGAGTTTCTGTACACGATGATAGAGCTGTCAATAAAGTTATATGACTTGGCGGCAGCAAATGATATTGTGATTATATTGTCTTTGTTGTTATTTTACTATATGTTTTAGACAAATAGAAAAATATAGGCATTTACAAAATAAACCTTATATAAAAGGGATATGTCACATGAGAACCGCTGATGACGTATATTCATCGATGACTCAGGGTCACACAACTATTGTGGAAATTCTAGTGCCAGGTAGGGAAATGGCCAATGTTGGCTGAAAAAAAGAGTTCTACTTTTACTAAAGCCTTTCGTTTGCATATAGTGACCCCATCTATGAGCCAGAAAAGAGAGCTGCTCTGTAATAGTGGCTCTTGCCCTAGCTGGTAGACTCGAGCAATCCATGTTTAACATGGTTGGCCAGTCATCTGACCCTTGGCTGTTTGCCAAGGGTGCCAGGAGCAAGATCCACGACGATCAGGTGATGTTCATGGTGGCTTTAATCTGAAAGGGATTGGCTCATCAGAGACAAATATTCCCCACGTATTTTGTAAGTATTCTAGTATTCTAACATGTATTTAAATTAAAGGAACACTTCAGTAGAAAAACTGATACACTCTAATGCCTAGTTTAGGGCCTGAGGTAGGGCCTCACTCTAGGTATAACACAGTGTATCAGTTTGTTTTAATAAAAAAAAAGTAAGAACTTTTTTTTATTCAGAAGGTGGAAGTCACACCAGTTGTGCTGAAATTCCCCTGCTGTCAGGAATATTTTGTAATTCAAAGCTGTGTCCTCCACGCTATCCATTAATAAGCTGATTAGTGTCTTCTCGGAGCTTCATCAAGTTTAAGTATTAGGTTTTGACACCATTATACATCTAGCACTTTGTTGTTATTAGGTATTCGCTGGTGTCTTTTTGTTTAAGCATCATTTCCATTTAGTCGTGGGTGTTCCGTTAGTATTATCATTTATTCAATTGCTCCAATGTTGAACAAGTAAAAGTGTTGCTGCACGTATTTTAAGATTTATAGTGCTGGAAGTTCATCTAGTAATATTTAGAAGCTTGCTGCTTTCTTCATGGAAATCCAAAGTTTAACCTACTGTGAAATTATTTGCTTTCTTTTTTGGATATTTAAATGTGTCCAGAGACTGGCTTTGTGCCCAGATCATATAATTTATCAATTTCCCTTTCAGCAAATCTACTTGATAATATGCTTCTGAGGAGCTCAGCGAAGTTCAATGTGGACAGCAGGAAGGAGGACTCGGAGAGCACAGCACCTGCCCCACCGCAGAAGATGCTGTCATGTTACTGTCATCACCATTGCCCAGAGGACTCATTCAACAATACATGCTGGTTGGTACATATGACACTGCATGGAACTCAGCCATTATTTTTCATATTTGCATGTGTTCCGTATATAAAGCAGGCCTCCTTTTTAAGTTCCTTTCTATAAAACAGCTGGAGTTTGTCTACGCTTACTCAGAACTGAAGATACTCAGATTTTTTTTTTTTTGAATAACATATATCGGTACCTGTACAAAAACCATACATTTAATAATAATCATGAAGCTATATTACATTAAGGAAGGAAAAACACAAATAATTTCTAGTATTATGTCAATAGCATATTAAATGTAATATGTATTATTTCATTATACCAATAAGAGTCACGACTGTTGAGTTTTCAAATAATTCCAATCAAAATTACACAATTTTGGAAACTGTGTCTTGACAACCAATACGCGTATAAATTAAATCTATATCCAGGGTAGAAATATATATTTGTTGTAGTGATCTTCTTGGGAAGGTGAGCTGTAAAAAAAAGTGGGCATTTCGAATAGTGAGCTGTCATGGGGCCCGTAAAAGTAGTGACTGCCACAGGGCCTACAGAGGATGGTGTGGACTCACTGAGTTGCCAACGGATTTGGCATGAGGCTAAACTGGGGAGCAGAGTCTAAGGGAAAGCTATGTATTTACCCTTTAACCTCCGTACAGAGATGTGGACTTGGCTGCTAGTATCCCAAGGTCCCTACTTCAGATTAGTCTTTGATGGCAACGGCTAACGTGGACAGGAGAGGTACAATAACTGCAGACAAGATGCAGGGTTCGGTATAAGTGTAGGTCAGGGCAGGCAGCAGGCATTCACTCATGATTAGCAAAGCCAGTGGTCAGGGCAGGCGGTAGAAAATCATCACGGTAAAAAGGCAAAAGCTCAGGGCAGGTGGAAGACAGGGATAGTCAAGTTCAAAAGCAAGTCCTTTAGTTCAAAAGCAAGTCCCTCACCCGCTGAGCCCACTCTATTCGCAGCAGGTGTCAGCTGTGTATTATAGATGAAACCTGGGATTAACGGCCAGGAACAACGATCACGATCGCAACATCTAAGACATTATAAAAAGGTGGCTCCCCGCTCTGACAGCTCATTGGCACCCCCGCGATGCGATCGAGAGATGCCGATGGTTGTCATGGCAGCCCAGGGGCCTAATGAAGACCCCCAGGACTGCCTTTCTTCATCTCCTGTTAAGCTGTGCCTCCTGTTAAGCTCTGCCTACATTAGTATTTCAGTGTAATGTACGAGCAATCTAATGATTGCTGATTAAAGTCCTCTAGGGGGACTAATGAAATGTGTAAAAAAAAGAAATATTAAAAGTTCAAAAAAAACTCTTTTTCCAATTTTTCCTCTAAAAGTAATGTAAAAAATAAACAAAATTGGTTTAAAAGTCCATAAAAATAGGAACTATTACAATATACCATTATTTAACCCACACAGTGAATGCCGTAAAAAAATAAATAAAATTAATACGCCAGAATCCCTGTTTTTTGGTCACTTCATATCCCAGAACAAATTAAATTAAAAGTGATCAGAAAGTCTCTTGTAGCCCAGCATGGTACCAATAGAAAATAAAGCGTGCCCCGCAAAAAATAAGTCCTCATACCGCTCAATCAACGGAAAAATAAAAAGTTATGGCTCTCAGATTGTGGTGACAAAACACAAATTTTATTCCTTGTAAAAGTAGTAAAATATAAAAAATATATATAAATTTGGTATTGTCGTAATCATATTGACCGGTAGAATAGCGTTAACATGCTAATTTTACCATACGTGAAAGCCGTAAAACGAAACCCCACAAAAGGTTGAGGAATCGCTGTTTATTTCCTATTCCACCCCACAAATAATTTTTTTCCAGTTTTTTCCAGTTTTACTATACATTATATGGTAAAATAAATGCTATCGTGAAAACTCGTCCCGCAAAAAACAAGCCCTCATTTGGCTTTATCGACGGAAAAAAAAAAAGTTATGGCTTTTGGAATGTGGGGAGGAAAAAATAAAAACGAAAATTAAAAAAATGGCTGACAGGAAAGGGTTAAGTACCCGGGAAGGCTGGGTGAATGTGGCACGCACTGGCACTTTAAAGAAGGGGAGTGTATGTGCGCGAGCGCTCTAGTGTCCGCCAAGGAAGACTGCCAGCAGCATGTAGTGGAGGACAGACACGGCACCGGCTGGGGGCCAGAAGACAACGGTACTAGTAAATATATGGTTCTGAGCTTTAGTTCAAGAATAGTAAAGCGTGATTGGAACTGAGACTTTAAGGACCAGATGTTTTAAAAAATATTCTATAAGTATGTGCATTAGATGAATATCTATAAAAAAGGAATAGCACTTAATGGTTTAAATAGCGTCAACATATTTTGCAGTGCTGTACAGAGATTATCATCAGTCCCTGTCCTATTCTAATTTCCCTATCTCACACATTAGGACCAAATTCATAGAAAGTCAATAAAGCTAGTAGTATATTTTTGCAGTGTGGGAGGAAATGGATGCACACACAGAGAGAACATACATACGGATTTGAACCAAGGACCCCAACACTGCATGGCAATAGTCACCACTATGCAGCCCCACTATATCTGTTGGCCTCAAAAATCGCTCTTGATTCCATTGGTGCCAATGATGCCATTGTTACTGACCAATAAACTGTCCCAGTTCTGATCAGAAATAAATAAATAAAATAAATTAAATAAACATTGGAATACAATAAGTAATCAACTTCATCTGGGGATATAAGCAAAAGAAGTGGAAGGTAGAACTTTAATCTGAAGCATCTCTTGAGGGGGTTTTGAACATTGGTATTTTTGGTCGTTTCTATTTAGCATAATTATAATTTGTAAGATTAGAGAAAACTGCAGGATTGAGTAGAACGTTTTTGAACTGTTTATTGTCCGGAGAATCTATAGATCGTGAGAAGATGAAAATGTGTAGCATAACTAAAGTCTCTACTTGATAAGTAATTTTCTTATTGCCAACTATTCCTATATTACCACATTAACTCAGTGCCTTTTTTTTGGACTTCTCTGTGCTGCAATGCAAATAATTAAGAGTAATCAAAATGAGGGGGCAGTATACGCACAACTAGGGTGAACATTGGTGACTAGGACAGAGATGATGCAGCATTTTCCAAATTCTTTTAACAGGACGAAGCATGATAATATATATTTGATGGCAATTAGGAGCCAGATGAGTTAAATACTCATAGGTCACCCCGTAGATCACGCTTAGCAGATTTGATGCAGACATTTGGGCTTATGAAGCCGCTGTATGGATAAGGGATAAGTAAAGGTTAGATAAATACATAGTGTATGTGGTTATTAGATATATTAGTGGTAGTTAATAATGAATAGATGCCCCCTCATTTAATACAGGTTTATCGTGAATTTCTTATAATCGAGCAGTAATATGCCTAGAGCCAGTGCAATCTATTATTGTAATGTCTTTAGCTTGAGGTGATGATCCATTTGTGCTACTGCATATAACCAGTGCCTTCATCAATTAATAAACAGTCCAATTATTATCAATCATCTTTTAATGAAATTGTAATTCACATTGATTGCAGTCAATGTTAAGTCTCATCATGGAACGGGCAGTGCCGTGTTAGTGTTGAAGCTTCATTTGCCTTAAAAAAGTTACGCATTTTCAATACTCTGGGATATCAGCCAAGTCTGGCTTTAGTCTGTCTCTAGCGATCTGTGCCATGTGGAAACCTACCCTAATACCAAATAGAAAGTTCTCACAGTGTTTTACAGGGTGTTAACATCATTATTAATGGAGAAAACTTGAAAGATTGTTTCCAATAGGATTATTGTTGGATATAAAATCGTAGGCAGAGAGGAAAAGTAATGTATCTTTTTTAGAAACGGCAAAGTGAATTTGCAAGCCATGCATCTGTGCCAGTAAGTAGAGTATGTCCTTCTATGCTTTTACACAGAGGACTGTCACTCGGTGGCATTCAGTCCTCGGCCAAGCGTCCATGTATATGGGGAAGTCGTTTTAGTCTGCAATTATCATAATATAGGGGTAGCTTGCCTAAAGTCTGGAACCCATGGACATCTCAGTCTCTGGTGAGTGAATCGCATATTCAATCAGGGTGAGATCAGATGACTGAATTGGCCATTGAAAAATATTCCTTTTCTTTGCCTTAAGAAGCTGTAGTCTTGCTTTTGTCGAATGTTTTAAGTCATTATTAATCTGTATTGTAAGGTGCCCTACTATTAGTTTTGCAGCATGTAATATTCCTTTTACTTCTATAAATAAACACCAGTGACCCAGTGCTATTGTGAAGGGACATACGTGCCCATGTCATAACACTGCACTCAGCACACAGTTTCCACCTTGAGATAAACACTCTATATTCACATTCATGAAGGTGTCTTTTTATTATAGACTTTGACAATAATACGCCTACCTCCTCGAGAGTGTTTTTGACTTGGCTTGATGTTGTAAAGGGGTTTTTCTTTACCAAGGAAAGAATTCTTTGATCATCCACGTTAGTTGTCATACTTGGTCTCTCCTTGGTCAACCCCAAGGCCTTTTGGGGTTGCTGAGCTCCCCAATGCATTCCAGAATGTACAAAATGATGACCTCCTTCACTTGCATTGACACCTATTGAGAGTTCCCATGAACATCTACCAAATGCAAGGTGAGCACTTGTGGTGTGAACTCCAGACCTTTTATTTTCTTCATTTGTCATGAAATCATGAGATCAGGCTTCACCCGGCCATAAAAACTGCTTATCAGTCAATTGTCCAATTACTGTTGGGCCTGTGAAAATGGAGGGACTATATAAAAAATGTGTGTAATTCCTACAGCTGCCCCTATACTTACGCTCCTTCGGCCAAAAGCTATTCCTCACAACTTCCCCATATACATGCACGTTGGTTGAGAATGGATGAGTATTAAATGGGGAACGGGGTTTTACCCGCTACCAGACACGTCTAGCAGCGGCTTATGTCCTGCGAGAACAAAGGATTGGGCATGTTTAAACCCAACATGCTGAATCCTTCTTTCCCTTGACATCTGAAAGTCAGGACACCCCCTTACACATCAGATAGTCAGCCGGTCTTCACTAAATTGGCAGGTTCGAATGACTGTCAACTGATGTGTTTGGGCATCTTAAACGGTTAAAGCAATATTTTTGATAATCTTCTTGAATTAAATTTGAAAGTCTATACTCTTGATTACTTTGTTTCAAATTCATTATACTAGTTCTAAATGATGAAAATTGTGTCACCATCCAAATGCCTCTGTACCCAACTATAAAGACAGAAAACATGCAACATACATGTGCCCTAACTGCATTACATATGGAATTTAATTTTAAAGCAATGACCCAGTGGCACATGTTATTGTAATCCTGATTGATAGATCATGGCTATTCATTTTACCTATTCTTTTCTGTGGTCTAATGCTTAATGGGGTTTTCCAGGATTAAAACTCTTTATAAAATTCTATATACATGAGCAACTAAAATTTTTTGACTGTGCCCTGTCCCTGCGGTAAAACCCTGTAAACAATTCATAATGATGATGTCCAATGGAACTATTAGTGTAGACGTACAGCACTAGTGATATTACTCTGTGTGGTCACCTGTTTTCCACAATGACAGCACATCAACCATATTATGGTTGGTTTTATAAAAAAATAAAATAATTAATACTGGAACCCTACTCTTTTTTTACTGCAATATAAAATAGTCTATCAGGTCAGTGTGACTTATTTTTTGGGGAATGGGATCTGTTTACACAGCTTGGGTGGTAGGCCCTAGAAACTGGACAACTCATGTGTGTGTATATATATATATATATATATATATATATACTACCGTTCAAAAGTTTAGGGTCACTTAGAAATTTCCTTATTTTTGAAAGAAAAGCACAGTTTTTTTCAATGAAGATAGCATTAAATTATTTAGAAATACACTCTATACATTGTTAATGTGCTAAATGACTATTCTAGCTGCAAACGTCTGGTTTTTAATGCAATATCTACATAGGTGTATAGAGGCCCATTTCCAGCAACCATTACTCCAGTGTTCTAATGGTACATTGTGTTTGCTAACTGTGTTAGAAGGCTAATGGATGATTAGAAAACACTTGAAAACCCTTGTGCAATTATGTTAGCACCGCTGTAAACAGTTTTGCTGTTTAGAGGAGCTATAAAACTGACCTTCCTTTGAGCTATTTGAGAATCTGGAGCATTACATTTGTGGGTTCGATTAAACTCTCAAAATGGCTAGAAAAAGAGTGGTTTCATGTAAAACTCGACAGTCTATTCTTGTTCTTAAAAATGAAGGCTATTCCATGCGAGAAATTGCCAAGAAACTGAAGATTTCCTACAACGGTGTGTACTACTCCCTTCAGAGGACAGCACAAACAGGCTCTAACCAGAGTAGAAAGAGAAGTCGGAGGCCCTGCTGCACAACTGAGCAACAAGACAAGTACATTAGAGTCTCTAGTTTGAGAAATAGACGCCTCACAGGTCCTCAACTGGCAGCTTCATTAAATAGTACCCGCAAAACGCCAGTGTCAACGTCTACAGTAAAGAGGCGACTCCGGGATGCTGGCCTTCAGGGCAGAGTGGCAAAGAAAAAGCCATATCTGAGTAATGAAAGGAAAAGATTAATATGGGCAAAAGCACACATACATTGGACAGAGGAAGATTGGGAAAAAGTGTTATGGACAGACGAATCGAAGTTTGAGGTGTTTCGATCACACAGAAGAACATTTGTGAGACGCAGAACAACTGAAAAGATGCTGGAAGAGTGCCTGACGCCATCTGTCAAGCATGGTGGAGGTAATGTGATGGTCTGGGGTTGCTTTAGTGCTGGTAAAGTGGGAGATTTGTACAAGGTAAAAGGGATTTTAAATAAGGAAGGCTATCACTCCATTTTGCAACGCCATGCCATACCCTGTGGACAGCGCTTGATTGGAGCCAATTTCATCCTACAACAGGACAATGACCCAATGCACACCTTCAAATTATGCAAGAACTATTTAGGGAAGAAGCAGGCAGCTGGTATTCTATCTGTAATGGAGTGGCCAGTGCAGTCACCAGATCTCAACCCCATAGAGCTGTTGTGGGAGCAGCTTGACCGTATGGTACGCAAGAAGTGCCCATCTAGCCAATCCAACTTGTGGGAGGGCCTTCTGGAAGCATGGGGTGAAATTTCTCCCGATTACCTCAGCAAATTAACAGCTAGAATGCCATAGGTCTGCAATGCTGTAATTGCTGCAAATGGAGCATTCTTTGACAAAATCAAAGTTTGAAGGAGAAAATTATTATTTCAAATAAAAATCATTATTTCTAACCTTGTCAATATCTTGACTATATTTTCTAGTCATTTTGCAACTCATTTGATAAATATAAGTGTGTGTTTTCATGGAAAACACAAAATTGTCTGGGTGACCCCAAACTTTTGAACGGTAGTGTATATATAAACACAAGAAATTCCAAAGAGGGCAGCACTATAGCAGCAGATGTGTGGGTGCAAGCCTCAGGGCCCTGACCTCAAGCCCTCTCAGTATAGATACATCAACAGAATAGGCAGCACTCCTACCATATTTCAAGTTAAAAAAAAGTGTTTTTATTCACCCATCAGTGTGCGATGTTTCAGCCCCCAACATGGCCCATTGTTTTCACTTGGAATATGGTTCCAGTGCTGCCTATTCTGTTGGTGTATCTATCTATCTATCTATCTATCTATCTATCTATCTATCTATCTATCTATCTATCGATATATATATATATATATATATATATATATATATATATATATATATATATATAGATATATATGTATATATATATATATATATATATATATATATATATATACAAAATGTGGCAGTGGCACAACACTAGACTTTCTTATCTATCTGTATTTCAGTGTGCCAGGTGAAGTTTATTTACATCTCTTGTAATGTTCATAATTTCAAGGTGATGAAAGACTTAATTTTAGGCCTGAAATGTTTTACGAGCCTGTTTCAGAGACTTTTCTTCACCACAGGTGTAATCTGTCTCTGCCACCTCAATGGGAAATGTATGTCTTGCCAAATGAATTTGACTATGACGTAATTCAGACAGTGCTTGGATGACTACTGGAGAAAATCATTCTGAGATGCCATTAAACGTTAATATTTTTATACTGGTAGATGTTATATATTATAATTGCAAATTAACTCTTATAGTGCCATATGATTTTAAAATGACATTTCGTGAGAAATTACTTGGCACCATTATTTGGAGTTCATGTTTAGTAGAGGGCTAGACCGACCATTCTGCTTAAAAGGAAATGTGGGTGGCTTGCCCTGTTATATGACGTTTTGTCAGACTGTGGGAAATGACACTTCATGCATCTCTGTCATTAAGTTATAGACAGGTGGACATAGCTTCCTCTCCTTAGAACAAGATATCTATGTCCCTAGTAAATGACACAAGTGAGCACACCACTGCATCTCATAGTATCACACTCGATATTACCATAATTAACCTCCTAGAATACACGGTCAGCAGCCGAATGTTGCCAGACTTCAGCCACGCAGACTATGAAGCGTGATGGCACAACCTGCATTGACTCTACTTAAACACATGCTAAGCATGCGTTAAAGCTGTAAGCTCCGGTAATGACCTGTAAAGTGGCTGATTTTACGACCTTTGTTTTCCAAGAGGTATTGAAAGCAAATCAGAGAAGTCACATATGGAAACTCAGATCAGTTCCAAGTCCATGTCCATGCCGAAAGAGGCAACTACTGGTTCTGTCTTGACAGCTGAAATTTATCCTCACCCTGTTGGACACATTTACTTATAGATCCCTGGCAGAGTCCATCTGTTTGTTGTATACTAGCAGGTGAGAGAACAAACAGCTGGGCTCACAGAGAATTGGGGCAGGAAATTCTGTCTGACTGACACTACGGTCTGTGTTTAAAATATACATATTAGTTTAACTACTTGACATTTACATTATGACAGATTTTACAATTAGAGATATAATGGCAGCCTGTTAAACTGGTGCAGTCGTTGAGTTTTATGGCAATGGTAGTGTGAATCATCTATACAGATTGTTGATAGTATAACACTATACGTATGGTACCATATATAATGTAATGCTTAGTTTGGGTGACTTAGCTCGCTGTACATTCAGCTGGGTTTATGAAGAACCCAACACATAAAAGGTCCCGTATTGTATCTTTATAGATGGAAGTGATCACAACTGCAATGTGGCCCCTGTGTTTGGAGGACCCACAGGTCTCACTGCTACAAAGGATACAGAATGGTGGCCAACTGAAACAATAAGCGGGCTACAGGGTTTCTGAAAAAAAACAGCCCAAAACTGCAGGGCTGTGACCACCAATTGCAAAAAGGAGAGGCTAGGCATAAAATACACACTTAATACAACCCCTGCCGGTACTACAGTAGGATAGAGGAAAGACAAAGGAATAAGACTTAGAAAACCGCAAATATTTATAGTTATTTTATGCATCTGGTTTTGCTACTATGTTCCTCAGAAACATAATTAACTTGTGTCACCTATAATTCATGGTAAAGTTAGTAAATGTAATTGGCTTTTTACAGGACGGATGGTTACTGCTTCACCATTATAGAAGAAGATGAATCTGGACTTCCTGTGATCACCTCTGGCTGTTTAGGATTAGAAGGTTCAGACTTTCAATGCAGAGTAAGTTGATGATTGTATACAATGGTCACCACTGTTCTACTGACAATGTTCCTTTTAAGATATCTTCTATAAGGCACTGCCTTTCCACCTGTAATTCTTCAGTAAACAGATACCTTGCAACCAAACGGACTGTTTATATTGTCTTACTATCCTTGAGTAGATATTGTTTCTTTTGTCCCTTGAAAAGAAAGGTTATTTCCATATGATCTCTGTAGCATAACTGATCAGATGACAAAGAGACGTTCTGTTGCGCAGCTGCACGCCAGTGATGGAAAGATTTGACACAATGTGGAGATCTGGGAACTTTGATTAAAACTCCTCTTGTAATGGGTCAAGCTACACATTTCAGGCCATTAGTATAAAAGACGTTAATCATAGCAAGACATAATAAGGACATCTGTGTTCTTAACATCCTTTGGAATGTATTCATATAAGGCGTCCAATTCATAATTGATAATAAAAATCACATGCACTTTTGACCTTATTGTATTTCAGCACAATTATTAATTCACGGGGTGATAGATTATGCTAAAAGAGTTCCTTTTGTGTTGTTTCCCACACCCTTGTTGTATCATCCTTCTATTTCCCAGATGGCTTTCATTAAGGCATGATTGTCCATGTGTGGTCTTTGGAGGAATGCATGTAAGCAATGAAAAAACTGGTTCTTAAACAATTGGTATATTTTATTCTAGTAAAATTATAATGACTTTGGTAATATCAGGAGGCCCAATACTCATTGAGTATATATCAGAAAATTCTGTGTTTTTTGATGAACCATGGAATAATTATTATTTTTTGTTACAGCACCCCCACCCCCAAAAAAAAAAAATATAATGCTTTTTTTTTTTATAAGGGCTTGACAACTTATATCAATAGAGTGACAACAGTTACAAATTTTTTTTCTCTAAATTCTATGCCTATACATACTTTATTAATATACATACATATGGGATAATCATGTATCTCTATTATTAACATAAACCCGGGGATTATATAAACTGCTGCTTCATTTTGCTTCATGATTTATATAAGGGCCCCAAGTCTCTTAAAATCCACATTAGGGGTGACATTATCCAAAGATATGCTTGAGGTTAACACATTTGCAGCGAAAAAGTTACATCTTTTGTTAGAACGCATATAATGATTGACACCTCAGTCTAGTTTTTATTCTGTCCTCTTAGTAAGGTGCCAGTTCTCCTCAAAGGTCAGGGGGCAATTGAAAAACAAGTCTACCAAAATGCACTCTTTAGGTGTTCAGTTATGAAATCTAAAGATTTTTTTTAGCATATATGTACATGTATGTTAAACATTTATAAATTGTCTACATCTTATCAGTAGCATTAATATAGTTCTGGTTTCATTTCAGGATACACCTATTCCACATCAAAGGAGGTCCATTGAATGCTGTACAGATGAAGACTTTTGTAACAGAGATCTTCACCCCACTTTGCCCCCAATTAAAAATAAAGGTAACACAAATGGACTTTTTACCACATAGCTCAAAGTTATTAGAATTAACCTTTACGTTCATTTATACACCTGTTGAAAATATGAATATTGTTTGCCCAAAATGTCCTGTTTTCTTTTTTTGGGTCTTCAGGCTTGATTATTATTTCTGTGATTGTATCGATCCGTCTTGTAAAATAAGCTGCAGTCTGATCAATTGTGTTTCAAGTGAAAAACTAGATGTGGTCAAGGTTCCCTTTTTTCCTCACCATACATAGGACTCTAAACACTTTTTTTTATATCCAGTATATCTCATTACATTTGGAGATCTTTTATAGGTCTCTCATTCATGTTCTACCATGTTTCATATTCATGTTTCCGGTCTTCAACATGCTGTCTACAACTTCTCTATCTTCACAGTCCATTGTAAATGTAGCTGTCTTTCCTGTTGTAGTAACCTTTGTTTTTGTTCCACCTTGTCCCATTCTTTAATTTTATTTGGGCGGTTTCAGATGTCTTTTTATTATTGTATAGGTCATGAAAAGAAAATGTAATATTACACAAGAACAACCTAAGTGAACACATAACACAGTTCTGATCGCAGACAGCTTTGTTGAATAATAAAATTACTATATACTGAACCTTACCATGAGGTTGTACTAGTTTGCACATTTCTACAATATGCCACACTCAGAGGAAATTCCAGAAGAGTATGTACTTATGAATATTCATTTAGTCATAATAAAACAACATTCACCTACTGTATTAATATTGACTATAGACGAAAATGTAGGGTAACCATTTTTTTTGGAGGCAGAAATGTTTTTACAGTCTCAAATGATTATGGAAATACAAAAATTAAAATAGGTGACAGAAGAAAATCACCCTCATGTCTATTAAAATAAATAAAAATAACAATGAGGATAATTTATACTAGCTGTGTCTACATAGAAAGTAAGTGTAATGACGGGGTAGGGAGACAGACAGGTGAGCCCTAATCTACCCGCCACTCAGTCCCTGCCTACTTGCAATGGCCCATCCTAGGCGACGGCGTACAACTGGGCGACGGTCCCTACGCTCAATAAGTGCACGACAGACAAACAGGGGTACACAGAAGCTAAGGGAAATGGGGCAGTTGCCCACGGCAACACAGTGAGCAACAAGAGTAGTGAACGAGCCGAGTCAAACCAGGAGTGTACGAGGTACAAATCGCAGAGCAGGAGCGTAGTCAGTAAAGCCAGAGTCAAAAATGAAGCAAGGTCAATAATCATAGCAGGAGCAGCAGAGCCAGGAAACAGAAAAGAATCACAGGCAAAAGAGGAGCAGGAAATGCAGGTATAAATAGACAGCGGGCGGGAGCTAGCTCCGTCTGGCCAGGCTGTGATAAGCTCTCCCACTCCTCAGCCTCCCAGCCTGACTGGTAGAAGATCGTGTCACTCTATCAGACTTAGGAGCAGGTGCAGACTGATTACCCATGGGCGTCGACACAGAAGCTGTGTCTGGCAGATCCTTTACAGTAAGAATCCACTTTTTAAAGGGGTTGTCTCACAAAAACAACCCTCATTGACATGTTCTATTAGACCAGGGGTCTCAAACACGCAACCCGCGTGCCGCATGCAAACCCTGAGGATGTCGTCTGCGGCCCGCGGGGCACCATAACTCCCTCGGGAGAGGAGAGAGAAGGCCGAAAGAGGAGTGTGCCAGCGCTCCTTCATTACGTCCTAGAGCAGAGCTTATACTAGCGCTCTGCTCCGGGACTCCTGCTCTGAGGAAGCCCCTGACATCACTGTCCATATATGGACAGTGATGTCAGGAGCAGAGCTGGAGTCCCAGGCAGAGCGCTAGTAGAGCTCTGCCCGGGACTCCGGCTCTGGGAATGCCCCTGACATCACTGTCCATACATGGACAGTGATGTCAGGGGCTTCCCCAGAGTTCCGGAGCAGAGCAATTACTAGTGCTGCGGTCAGGAGCAGAGCTGGAGTCCCAGGCAGAGCACTAGTAGCTCTCTGCCAGAGACTCCGGCTCTGGGGTTGCTCCTGACATCACTGTCCATATATGGACAGTGATGTCAGGAGCAGAGCTGGAGTCCCAGGCAGAGCGCTAGAAGCGGTCTGCTCAGGATTGCGGCTCTGGGCTTGCCCCTGACATCACTATCCATAAATGGACAGTGATGTCAGGAACAGAGCTGGAGTCCCAGGCAGAGCGCTAGTAGCGCTCTGCACAGAACTCCGTCTCTGGGCTTGCCCCTGACATCACTGTCCATATATGGACAGTGATGTCAGGAGCAGAGCTGGAGCCCCAGAAAGAGAGCTACTAGCGATGTGCCCGAGACTCCGGTTCTGGGGTTGCCCCTGATATCACTGTGCATATATGGACAGTGATTTCAGGGGCTTCCCCAGAGTTCCGGAGCAGAGCCATTACTAGTGCTCTGCTCCGGGACTCCGGCTCTGGGGTTGCCCCTGACATCACATTCCGGTCCAGGAGGATCCACTGACATCACTGTCTATGGAGAGTGACGTCAGGGGCTCCTCCAGCAGAGGAATCCCCAGCCTAAGCGTCGGCAATGCTCTGGCTGGGGATTCCACTCCTAGAGGGAGCACCAATGGAGCAATCTACAGGGAGGTGAGTGTGTGAATGTGTGTGTGTGTGTGTCATTATTTACAGAGGGCAGTGTGGCATTATCTACAGGGGGCACTGTGGCATTATCTAGGGAGTGTGTGTGGCATTATCTACAGAGGGCACTGTGGTATTATCTAGGGAGGGTGTGTGGCATTATCTACAGAGCGCACTGTGGCAGTATCTACAGAGGACACTGTGGTATTATCTACAGAGGGCCACTGTGGCATTATCTGGGGGGGATGTGGCATTATCTACATAGGGCACTGTGGCATTATCTATGGTTGGGTGTGTGGCAGTATCTACAGAGGGCAATGTGGCAGTATCTACAGAGGACACTGTGGCATTATCTACAAAGGACACGGTGGCACTATCTGGGGGGGGGTGGCATTATCTACAGAGGGCACTGTAGCATTATCTACGGTTGGGTTTGTGGCAGTATCTACAGAGGGCACTGTGGCATTATCTACAAAGGACACGGTGGCACTATCTAAAAAGCGGTTGCCCAATCTTTATATTCTTGTGCCAAACGCTGCCATCTGAGCAGCCAGACTGCATTTAGCGACACTTAAACTGGAAAACTGGATTGTTAAAATAATCACGTGGAGTAAACTTCCGTTAAGTTTAAAGCTAGCGGTATTATTATAGTAATGTAGTATTGTTATAGTAATGTAGTATTATTATAGTAATGTAGTAATATTATAGTAATGTAGCATTATAGTAATGTAGGAAGGATTATTTTAGTAATGTAGTATTATTATAGTAATGTAGTATTATTATAGTAATGTAGTAATATTATAGTAATGTAGTATTATTATAGTAATGTAGTATTGTTTTAGTAATGTAGTATTATTATAGTAATGTAGTAATATTATAGTAATGTAGTATTATTATAGTAATGTAGTATTGTTATAGTAATGTAGTATTGTTATAGCAGTTCGAATAACGAATTGTGTAAAAATACTTTTGTATTGTATCAAATTTGAAAGTAATGCGGCCCGTCAACTTCAAATTTTTTCTATGTGCGGCCCACTTACCCGGCTGAGTTTGAGACCCCTGTATTAGACCTTATAGTGGGGTCCCTCTCTTGTGACCTCCCTCTAGCAAACACCGGCTCTCGCTCTGGTGGACTCGAGTTTATTGTGTGCTACAAGCAAATATCTTATACCTCTGAAGTAAATATTATCATCCTTATGGCTCCCAGCTTCTACAAAAACAACATAAGGGAGCATTAATAAAATACACATGACAGAAAATAGCATTGGAGTGAGGCTTTTCCCACAGTGTGGGACTGGGACTTTTTTGAACATCTGAGAAGGTTTTCCCTGGTCAATAGCCTCTGACTTAGGGCAGAGTGCTGAGGAAGCTGGGGTTAGATTCATGACTTATTTGTAGGTCAGATATAATTAACCTTTGCTGCAAGGTTATGCTAGAATTAAGGGTTGTGGAGATCTTAGAAGATCTGAGGAAAAGCAAACAGAGGGGACTAGTGAGACGAATTGTAACAGTAGTGCCAGAAATGCCTCACTGTGTAGTTATAAAGTACAATAAAGATGTGAAGTTACTGAAAGATAAAACATCTATTAAAAATTGTAAAAGAAATTCAAGAAAAACATTGAAACATGAAAGTGTAATAGGTGAAGTACATAATAGCTGTATATAGACGTTGATCTTATAAGCTCTAACCACTTCTCAGCAATGCCATAAGCTATAATGCAGCATTGATAGATAATGATAATGTTTCAAATCTCACAAGATAACTCTATTTAGAATATAGATGAATCTGATAGTCATTTATCGATAGTAAAGTGCTTTAAAATAAATTCAATTCTTACACTAAGGCTCTATAATATATAATTGCCATAACAAACATTACTGGAAATCTTTACAAAAATTAATTCTAGTAATATATATGGGAGTGGCTGGGAGATAAAAGTGATAAAAGTCCTCATAACTGGCAGCAGTGGTGCCATGATGTCTGGCTCTTAGTTTGACTAAATGGGCACCAAAATAGTCTGAGGCATGTCTGTCGAGCAGATATATTTTATACATAGAAGACTATATTGACATATTGGTCTAAATATCACATTCTGACATTTATTATAAGCCTTCCAAATCTTCCACAGGAAAATATTATGTTTAATTGATTAAGTATATTACTATCTGTAGGTGGAAAGAAAATGGAAGAGATTAGACAAGTGTTAATGTGAAAGAATAGTACAAGTGGATATGTAATTGTGTAATGGGATTGGATAGAAAGAATTTAATGTTCTGTTCCAATATACAATATTGATACTTACCCTCCTTATTACTCGGTTTATGTGCAGGCGGTTCCATGTCCCGCCGACAATCCAATATCCTTATAAAGTCACACAGCCTTGTCTTTTTCTATGAAATTTCAAACAACTTGACTTACGCATGAACTATTATGCAGACTTCTGCTGCTCAAGTCCATATTACACTATTGTTTCTACAATTGTCCAGCACTACTGAATCCTACTCAACAATATTTAAGTAAACTTCTAATCTGGAGTCACGTCAACTCTTATATTAGGAAACTGCATTATGAACAATTATAATAGAATTGTCAAATTAAATTCCCCACCTCAGTGCTTTATAAATACAAGCAGCACAGGTCATTTTCTAATAAAACAAACTATCTCTAAACGGGAGCTACGCTTTAAGATGTTTTTTAAATATACATCATATAGTACTTTACATTAAAGCAAAGTCATCTACATTGTCCTGCACATCCCAGTTATTTGAAGGAATAGAGATTTTTCACAGTTGAAAAAAAAAGTACAACCCGATATTGATCGCATTTTATAGTAATTATAGACATTCATTATTTTTTTTAAGTAGATAAATGTCTACCGGCGACTAGTAATTGTGAGTCCTATACATTATTAATTAGAGAAATTGTAAATTGCCCTTGTCTGGTGAAGAAGCTATTTTGTTTAGGTTGTCTGCAATCTCTATCAACCTGATTCAAACTGACATCCTAAACTGTTACAAACCACACATTTCACAGAGAAGTGGGTGCCATTAAAAGAGGCTAAACTGGTAATAAACCATGAAATGAAGCTTGCAGTCCTCTGTTTCGCTCCTTTTCTCTAAAAGAAAGGCAGGCTCCCTAGTGGCTTCTCTGTTTCATCCATCACACTCTTAGAGCCACAGCACAGGTAGAGAGCTGCAGCTGAAGCGAGAAATGACTGATGAGACCCTGCGTTGTCCTGATAGACATCTTATCGGTGTCTCTTTTCAAAGGCCCTTAGATAAGCCTCACAAGGCTACATGGTGGAAATTAAAAGTCAAAAGGAATGGAAATGTTGCTAGCCATTAAGATACATTTAAGTTTACAGATAAAGAGTTAAAGACAAGCAAACTGGAAAAAAAATGCAACACGAAAGCAAGTCTTTAAAAAGCGTAAACTAAGAGGTCCCCAAGGATACTCTTGTCTCATTACTTTCGTAAAGCTGTAAGTTAATAGCACCATGGCAGGACGAGTCGATAAAGCTGAAGTTCTCGTTTTTCCTTGTTCCGCTATGGCCTGAATGTGGACTGTCTTTTGAAAGAAATTGTTGATCTGCTAATCTCCTTCTAAGACAAGGACCATGCCGCAGACTGTGTAGGGTCTAAGCACGGAAAGGTTATTTTTCTGCAGATATGAGTATTGGGGAAA
Source organism: Rhinoderma darwinii (assembly GCF_050947455.1). Classification (NCBI taxonomy): domain Eukaryota; kingdom Metazoa; phylum Chordata; class Amphibia; order Anura; family Rhinodermatidae; genus Rhinoderma; species Rhinoderma darwinii. The sequence goes on along the minus strand of NC_134687.1, from coordinate 186,379,902 downwards.
GGCTACACTGAGATAGGTATGTGGATGTAGTTTTTTCTAGTGGGAATTAGTTTAGTGAGATTCCTGCCAAAAGGATAACTCTGTTTTTCAAAATGAGCATGTAAATTTCAGTCTTGGGAATATCTTGCAGATATAATTATCCATCTTAATGAGCACATAATCTTATTAACTCTTGTGCAGGTTATTTGAGTTTATGACTAGGACTGCCAGTTGCTGTACTGTACTTCTTTCTCATCTCCTGACATTGTACGTTAATCATAAAAAGCCTTTACAAAATATCATATGTTCTGCAACCGATGAGTGTCTTAGACTTGCATATATATAAATCTACAATACACAGGGTATATGACTTTGGCCTTTAACTTGCAAGGTGCTGTATAGATGAAATACAGAGGGGTTGACATACATAACATGGATGAATGATAAAAAAACAAGCCAAAACAATACACATTAGCTTACTCAATTACAGACTGGTACAGAAGGATAAGGGGCCCTGCCCAGGAGGCCTTGCAATCTGCTACGGAAAAAGTAAAGAGTTAGAAGGCGAGGGTATTATTTGATTATATAGTTATGTAGTAGAGACAGGGCTTTTACAAGTTGTACATTTTTCTGAAGAGGTGGGTTTTCAGGTTGCTTTTGAAAGTTTGGATGGTGTAGAGAGGCTAAATTATTGAGGTAATGAGTTCCAGAGTATGGGGGATGTGCAGGAGAAATCCTGGAGCTGATGATGGGAGGAGCAGACAAGAAAAGAGCCAAAAAGATTGTTTTGCGAGGACCAGGGAGGAATTGGGAGATTAGGGCAGAGATATATGGAGGGGACAGGTTGTGGATTGCCTAGTATGTCAGGCAGTATTTTGAAATGTATTCTCTTGGTAATGGAAGGCCAGTGAAGTAATTGTCAGAGAGGAGAGGCATAAGAGCACCGAGGTGTGGGTTAACTGGGCAGCGCGGTTGAAGATGGATTTGAGGTCAACAACCGCCCACTCTCCATAAACATTAACTGGGCAGCAGAGCTGAGTATGGATTAGTTGGTCAACATCCGCTCACTCACCATAAATATTCACACAAAGTAAATACGATTTTGTTATTTCCCTGCCCATACTCACTGGGTACTAGAGAAGCTGGGTAAACTGTGTGCCACTTCTAAAGAACGATCCAGTGTTAACGTAAATAATTCATATAAGAAATTAAATGTGATAGGTTCTCTTTTGTTGTACAGTTTGCCATTATATAACACATAAACAGTTTGTGTCTTTCTAAATCTACTTGTATTATTATGCCTTTTTGGGTGTTAAATGATCTCTCTGCAGTTCAGTGTTTGCATTCCTAACATGCCAAATCTTGAGAAAGGTTGTCTCGTGCTCTTCAGCTTCCTTTAGACTACTATTGATGGCTTTCCATGGATCATAGAAGTTCTAGTGCATTAACAGCAAACATCCTCTGGCTTATTAGTTACATGGAAAAAAGCTCTAGCTCTCCATCTGCAGATAGTTTATTTTTGTATATTTTGGAAAAAGTTTGTGATCATAAATACAATTCTAAAGCTTGACATAGACATGCATTAATTTGAGTGTAATGTGTGGCCGGCCGCAACTTCGGCAAGGGTTTAAAAAGCCGGACCAGTAGCAAACAGCTAATCCCGGGCTGGCTTCATTTGAGAAAGTGGTTGTGGGGGTGTAATTTTATTTCTGTAATTCTGATTGATGAGCAAAAGCACTGTATATTGGCATTTTAACCTTGCTTTTCGCCAAAATACATAGTGTAAGTGCCACGGCTCCGCTGTAACGGAGTAGCAGCTGGTCAATCAAAACGTCAATGACAGTCACTAGGGCGAGAGTACCTAGATATTTGGCTTGTGCTGGATAATCAGAATCTGACTTGTGCAGGACTATCTGAAGCTGGCATGTGCCAGATTATCGGAAGCTGGCGTGTGCTGGACTATCGGAAGCTAGCTTGTCCTGGATAATTGGACTTGTCTCGGATACAGAACACGGGAACTGAAGTCGACACGGACACTGGACTTGGCACGCACACCGGACATGGATATTGAAGTCGTCTCAGACACTGGATATGACATGGACACAGATACTGAAATCGTCACAGACAATGGACTAGACACAGATACTGAACACAGATACTGAAGTCGTCACAGACACTGCGGGCATCACAGTACCCCTCCTCTTATGCGCTCTCTTCTTAGGTCCAGAGCATAGAAGGAACTTCTTGATGAGAGCTGGGGCATCAACATTTTCTTCAGGCTCCCAAGACTTCTCCTCAGGACCAAAACCCTTCCAATCCACCAGGTAAAAGGTCTTCCCTCTGACATTAACTGTGCCGGTTGAGGACCACAGGCTTCAGGAGGGACACATGGAAGGAATTGGGAATCCTGAGAGTAGGGAGTAGCTTGTAAGACACTGGGTTGATCTGTTGCAAGACTTCAAAGGGACCAAGAAATGTGGGAGCGTATTTGTAGGATGGAATTTTCAGACAAATATTTTTTGAAGATAGCCAGACTTTAATTCCGGGAGGAAACTGATGAGGAAGCCTTCTCATCCAAACCGGCATCATTGTATCATGCGATTCACTGCCTGCAGGATCGCAGACTTGGTTTGCTGCCAGACATGAAGTAAACTTCCGAAAGAAGTGTTAGTTGCAGGCACTTGGGATGTAGCCAGCACAGGAAGAGGGACACGTGGATGTTGGCTGTAAACAATAAAAAATGGAGATGTAACAGTAGACTCACTCGTGTGATTATTGTAAGGGTATGTTCACGCGCAAACGCAAAAATGTCTGAAAATAAGGAAAAAACAGCTCCTTATTTTCAGACGTTTTTTAAGCCACTCGCGATTTTTGCTGCGTTTTTTACGGCCGTTTTTGGTGCTGTTTTCAATAGACTCTATAAAAACAGCTCCAAAAACATCCCAAGAAGTGACCTGCACTTCTTTTTCGCACCCATTTTTTTACGCGCCTGTTTTTCAAAACGGTCTCGCAAAAAAACGGCCCGTCGGAACAGAACGCCATTTTTCCCATTGCATTCAATGGGCAGATGTTTGGAGGCTTTCTGCTTCCGATTTTTCGGCCATTTTTCGTGCATTTACGGCCTGAAAAACAGCCGAAAATAGGGCGTGTGTACATGCCCTAAGATAATTTGGCCCATGGAAGAAGATGCACCCAGTTGTCATGTTGAACAGATACAAAATGACGAAGATAATTCTCAAGCACTTGATTAATCCTTTCAACTTGGCCGTTGGATTGCGGGTTGTATGCAGAAGAAAAGTCCAGTTTTACATCCAAAAGTTTACACAGGGCTCTGCAGAACTTAGACATGAATTGCACACCCCGATTAGACACGATATATTGTGTCAATCCTTGCAAACGAAAAATATTCTGAACAAATAAATTTGCCAGGCGAGGAGCTGAGCGGAGGCCAGTCAGTGGAACAAAATGTGCCATCTTGGAGAACCGATCCACCATGACCCAGACAGTGGTACATCCAGCAAAAGGATGAAGATCTGTAATAAAATCCATGGCAATATGTTGCCAGGAACCATCAGGAACAGGCAGAGGTTGAAGCAGACACACAGGCTTGGAATGGGTAGCTTTATTTCGGGCACAGTTGGTACATGAGGAGACATAGGCTTTGGGGAGCCACCAGTAGTGACGAGAAATAAAGTCCCGAGTCTTTTGAATACCAGAATGCCCTGCCAACTTGGAATTATGACCCCAGATGAGAATTTTCTTCCTGTCAGCAGGACAAACAAAAATTTTCCCAGGAGGAATGGCTTTAATCTGCTGAGGGTTAACAGAAATAATCCTGGAAGGGTCAATGATATGCTGAGGATCCTCTTCAAACTAACAAGACAGTGCATCGGCCTTTATATTTTTATCAGCAGGACGGAAATGTAGTAGGAATTCAGGCGTTGTGCAGACTGTAAATAAGTGAGGTTCTTGTGATCAGTGTACATGATAAGGGTGAGCAGCCCCCTCTAGCAAATGCCTCCACTCTTCTAAGGCTAATTTGATGGCAAATAACTCATGGTCCCCAATGGAGTAGTTTTGTCCTGCAACAGAGAAAAGTTTAGAGAAGAAGCCTCAGGAAAACACTTTACCCTTGGAGTTTCTTTGAAAGAGAAGTGCTCCAGCACTCCAGGTTCTCCTTGACGTGTGCCGACATGGCTTGGGTTTCAGGCAAGGAGAGCGGATAAACCCGTCCACGAGGTGGTGAAACTTCGCCGAGCAGGACCTCAGCCTCCTTCTTGCTGAAGACATCTGCATAACAGGCATACTGTGGAGGTAGGCCAGAGAGACAGAGGTGTAGGGGACTGGACAGGACAAACCTGAGGCATGCAGCGGTGTAAACATCAGGATCCCCACTGGAGAACCTCTCCGGAACTCCAGTTGAGGACAGGAGTGTTTTGGCGAAGCCATGGTAGTCACAGCAGAATTGGGTTAATAGCTTTAGGCAGAATATAAAAGGCTATTTTTTTCCGCGTGAAGAACACCCACTTGCAGCTTTAAAGGTTCTGTGATGGAAAGAATTGGGTCTAGCAGAGGTTGACCATTCACAGAAGCAACTGCTAGAGGTTTCTCCAGAGGAGTTGTGGGCAAGTGGAGACGGTCTACTAAGGCCTGATGGATGAAGTTTGCAGTCGCTTCAGAGTACAGATAAGCAGAAACAGAGTGTGATTCTTCACCAGAGGATATTGTCACAGGAATCGATAATTTAGGAGAGAATTTTCCAGAAGGCGTCAGTCCACCTAGGGTAGTCTCTCCTATCAACCCTACGGGCATGGGGTGGAGAAGAGGGCAGTGTGCGCAAGTTTTCAGAATCCTAGGGTCGCAGCTGCCGGTAAGTGGGGGATGCCCGCGGTAAGCGACCGTGGGCATCACAGTAAGTATATTCTCTACTAACACTTCATATGGTGCACACAGTATACTAGTCATTTTTCCTTTGAGTGGCAATGATGACCACGGTAAACTGTGAGGATAGGTAACAGCATAGGGAGAACAAATACGATAATGTTGAGCAGGTGTATTTCTGTGGGTGTTAGTGTGCCTATCTGTGGTTTTAATTTTTGGGTTAGAAAAAAACCTCTATAATTCAAAAGTTTAATAAATCCCATTCATGTTTTTCTTTCCCCATAGACTTTGTCGACGGAAGTATCCATTACATGGCTCTCCTGATCTCAGTGACAGTGTGCAGTATCATCCTGGCAGTGATTTTAATATTCTGTTACTTCAGGTAAGAACAACCAGAGTTTGGTTAAGAAAAATCTAACTTAGGCCAATCTATTTTTACTGCAAGTATAGATGACTGAGGGTGTGTGACTGCCACCTACAGGCAATATATTGTAGGCAGATCCTGGTCAGAATGGCAGGACCCACTGGGAAGAGTGTAGTATCTATGGTAGTTCTTCACTCATGTCCTGTATAGGTCATGCAATATACTCGCAGAAGAGAACTTTGAACTGATAACCTGGTTCAGGACCGGGCACTGTTTAGCCATTTTTTACACGCGTTAGTTTAAAAGCTATAACTTTTTATTTGTTAGGCTAGCTAAGTGATTTATGCCATGTTTTTTTTCATGTCCAATCCAGGTTTGTTTTCTTATCATTTTTAAACATATCATTTTTGTTTGTTTTTTTCGCATTCTTAGGCTTAGAATTGTAAAAATAGGAAATAAATATGCTTTTTTACTTTTGCTCATTTGTTTCGGATAATAATATAGTGTTACCCTAAAATAGACTTTTTATTTTTGATCGTCATTGACTACTGTAAATTTTGACATATTACATGTCTATTTTAGGGTAATAGGGTTAAGGCTTGTGTTAGGTCAATGATTGGCGGGGGAGCGTTTTTTGTATTATATGTGTAATCTTTTATTTAAATTATTTTTTATTTTTTTTTACTTAGTTTTTTTATTATTATTATGACCTGTCTCTCAAAGATCGTTTGGGAGGCTTTATTACTTCATTTTATTAGTTTTACATTACACTTGTCCACTGTGACCGGCGCTGCATAGCAGCCCCAGTTACAGGGGAAATCAGCCCTGTTAGGCCGGGTTCACACGTAGAGTAAGTACTGCGTATTTTCCGCAACGGATTTCATTGCGGAAATTCCGTAGCGTATTAAAGCAGCAGCAAATGCTATGAGATTTGAACACATCTCATCCACACACTGCGTAAAAAACCCGCCGTAAAAAAACTTTCATACATTTTTGGAATCCACAGCATGTCAATTTACGTTGCTGAATCGCTGCTTTTTTGTTGCGGTTTTTCCCCATTGAATTCAATGGGAAGATAAAACCTGCAACAAATAGCAGATGTTAACTCTCTGCTTCTGCTTCCAGCTCGGCCTGCAGGGATGACGTTTCATCTCATGTGACCGCTGCAGCAAATCACAGGCTACAGTGGTCACGTGGGATCAAACGCCACCCCAGGAGGCTGGATGTCTAGTATGAACTATTTGTTTTTCACTTGCTATTTTCCGCAGCGGTCATTCCGGCCTAAAATCTGCACCACAATTTAGTGCATTTTTCGGTGGGGATTCCATGCGGCGTCCGGGGCGGATACACTGTGTACTTTTATGCAGCGTATCCACCCTGTTTAAACATACCCTTATAGTTACTATTGTCACTGATAAGGCTGTGCTGGGTCTAGTTAGATCAGCAGCAGCCTCCTACTGCCGACACCACCCGGCGATCCTGTGACCGGTCACAAGGCCACTGGGACCAATATTCTATACACAGTGCTCATTGTGCTGTGTATGTGATTACAGAGAAGACAAAAGCGGGGAAAACTGCTTATGTCTTCTCTCCAAGGTCCCTGGCAGTTTCTGACTACTGGGCATCTGTCATTCAGCGGCCCAAGTGCTCAGTTAGCTGCTTAAACCTGCTTATACACTCTTCAACATTGAAATTGCAACACCAAGAAGGAAAAGTTTTGGAATTGTGGAATTTACAGGATCGATAAACAAGTTAATGATATGCAAATGATAAAAATATTCCAAACATCTCGATTTATTCAGTATCCAGTATGAGTGCCGCGCACATAAATACACGCACTTACACGCCTAGGCATGCTATCAATGAGGTTATTAAAGGCTGTCTGAGGAATGTTATGCCACGCTGAATGCAGTTGGGCATTCAAATCATCAAGATTGGCAGCTGGCAGCTCCCTCGCAATTGCCGACCAATGACGTCCCAGATGTGCTCGATGGGAGACAAATCCAGAGACGCTGCAGGCCATAATAGCACGTTTAGGCCAAACAGGCTGCTCACAGTAGCACGAGCAACATGCAGCCTGGCGTTGTCCTGTTGAAAAACGACTTCTGGGACACTTTGATACCACTGGTTCCACGATGAAAATTAATGTAACGCCAAGCTGTTGGTGTACCTGAAAGAAAGACTAGAGGGGTCCGGCTACCGTACATTATGCTATCCCACATCATAATCCCAGGAGTAGGACCGGTTTTCACGTTCCCTTGTAAAGGATTTTCATGGCATTGCCCACATGGTCTCCAGACAAATCTTTGGCTATCATTGCGTCCGAGACAAAAGTGGAACTCATCGCTGAAGAAGATAGCCCTCCATTCCATCCTCCATTGTCGTCCTGCTGTGCACCATGATAGCCTTTGAGAGCGCTGGCATGTGCTCAATGGAACACCTGTAGCTGGACGTCTGGCTCATAGCCCAGTGTTGTGCAAACACATTCTGATGGTTTGTGTCGACACTGGATGCCGCCCTCGGCTTGTGATGTGACGTCCAATTTAAGTTGCTGTACAAACTGGATCACTACACGCCATTCTTCCAATCAGACGATCCGTCCCTGCAGTGGTTCACATCCATGCGCCTCTTGCTGTCATTCCTCTTCATTGTTGTTCGCCCAACCTCTGGGACACGCAACATTGAACAGTGCTGACATCTCGGCCTAGGCGCGTAGTGATCTGCCGGAGTAATTAACTAAGGTGTCTCAGTTCAAGGATTCTGTCCCTCTCAGTTTGTGTCAAGTGGCAATAACTGGCACCTCGACGAACAGGAGGCATCAAACAATCATCCCACACCATTTGATCAGATTTTTGACGTTTCATGTGGCTAAAAACTTTGCTTTCAATCTGGCTTTTATGTCCCTCCCGCATGCCACAGATTGGAGATAGGTGCTTGAAAATGTGATCATTTGCAGATCTTAGCGACACCTGCTACTTCCTCGATTTGCATAACCTTATGGCTTGCACCTCTTGGTGTTGCAATTTCAATGTTGAGGAGTGTGGATGTGGTAGTAAGATGCTCTATCAAGTAGAAACGAGTACAGGCGGGGCATGTATTTCTGTATGCCATCAGTGAGGCACAATGCAGGTATATTTCATTTAGAAGAAACTTAGGTCAGAGTAAAGCTACTATGAGTTCATTTAGAGCTTCTTATACAAACACTACTAATCATATTGTGATGATGTGATTTATGCAATGTATCGCGTTGTCTTATATATAGGTACAAAAGACAAGAGGTCAGACCTCGCTACAGTATTGGCCTAGAACAAGATGATACGTATATCCCACCTGGAGAATCACTGAAAGATCTCATTGAACAGTCTCAGAGCTCTGGAAGTGGATCAGGGCTCCCTCTGCTGGTAAGTCAGCAGGAATTATGTTTTTTCCCCAGAATGAATAGAAAATATTAATTCCATATGAAATTACAAGAAAACTATCATGTGTTTTCTACATTTAGTAGTTTATACCTGTTAGCTAGAAGAGTGGCTTTATGGGACATAGTGTTATTTTGTAAACTTAGCAAAACTGCAAAATACTTAAATCTATTAAAATTACGGATGATATGCACAGGGCTAGTTCACACTGTTTGGAACAAAAACATTTTTTTCCTTAATCTGAGAAAAACATCCTAAAAAGTGTAAACATAGCCTTAGTGTACAGTCACATGTAGCGTAAACAATGCAGAATTTCCATGTGGAAATATGTGTTACTTTTTGCATAACTTAAAAAAACGCAGTGAGAAAACTGATGCGGCGAGGCAGCAATTTTTTCCCTTTTAAGCCACGTCTCTAACCCCAGCCAATCCCCGCCCATACTCAGCCCACACAGTATCATGCTCCCATAGTGCTTCCCCACTGTATAATGTCTCCATAGAGCCCCCACACAGTATAATAACCCCTAGTGCCTCCCAAATAGTATAATGCCAAATAGCTGCTTCCACACAGTTTAATGCCCCCATAGCTGCCCCATACAGCATAACACCCCCATAGCTGCTCCAATACATTATAATGCCCCCATAGTTGCCCCCATACAGTCTAATTCCCACACAGATGTCCCCATACAGTATAATGCCCCCTTAGCTGCCACCATACTGTATAATGCCCCTGTAAATAGTGCCACAGTGCCCACTGTAGATCGTGCCCACGTAGATGGTGCCAGTGCCCACATACTACCATAGTGCCACAGTGCCCACTGTAGATAGTGTCACTGTGCCCACGTAGTGCCACAGTGCCCACATCTAAAGTGCCCATAGTGCCCACTTATAAAATGACAGTGCCCATATAGATAGTGCCACAGTGCCCATATAGATAGTGCCATAGTGCCCACGTAGAAAGTGCTACACACAGTGCCCATGTAGATAGCGCCACTGTGTCCCCTGTAGATAGTGCCACAGTGCCCATGTAGATAGTGCCGCGCTAACCCTCCCTGTAGATCGCAACATTGGGGCTCCCACTCCTGGAGGAGCCCCTGACGTCACTATCCATACATGGACGGTGATGTCAGGGGCTCCTCCGGAAGCGGAATCCCCGGCCAGTGCGTTGCTGACGCTCTGGCTGGGGATTCCGCTCCAGGAAGAGCCCCTGACGTCACTGTCCATATATGGATAGTGACATCAGGGGCACCTCCAGGAGCAGAATCCCCGGCCAAAGTGTCGGCAACGCTCTGGCAGGGGATTCCTCTCCTGGAGGGAACCCCTGCCACCACTACAGAGATGTTAGGAACTCGCCCTAGGAGCGGAATCCATGGCCAGAGCGTCAGCAATGCTCTGGCCGGGAATTCCACTCCAGGATGAGCCCCTGACGTCACTGTCCATATATGGATAGCGACGCCGGGGCCTTCTGCATGAGCGAGATCCCCAGCCAGAGCGTCAGCATTGCTGACATCACTGTCCATATACGAACAATTATGTCAGGGGCTCCCTCTAGGAGCGGAATCGCCCCCCGGCCAGAGCGTGGGCAATGCTGTGGATAGAGATTCCGCTCCACGAGGAGCCCCTGACGTCGCTGTCCATATTTGGACAGTGATGTAAGGGGTTTTATGGTGCTGGAATCCCTGGCCAGAGCTTCTGCATCGCTCTGGCCATGGATTCCGCTCCTGGAGTCCATATAGTCACTGTCCACACTGGAGTTCTAGCCAGGGAGCTTGCGTTTCTCTGGCCGGGGACTCCATATTTGAATGCTGAAGCAGGGATCTGACGGTTCCTTGCTTCAGCATTGGATTCAACTGTATCTGCGTTCCGAGGACCCAGATACAGTAGACACCAGGACATACCACCGGCCGCCCGGGACAGCGGGACACCGCCCGGCATCTGGGACTGTCCCGCTGATGGTTGGGACGTATGTTTTTGTTTCTTTTCCCTTCCATATTTAATTATTTATTTATTTATTTGTGTTTATTTTTAGAATAAAATAATAAAAAAATAAAAAAATATTGGCACACAGCTGTGGCAACCATGCCTACCTATGCTAAAACTGACTGCGCGGACCAAAGGAACATGGTTTGTTTGCATGTGCAACATCACACATGACATTGTGGGGCACATTCACGTCTACTAAAAGAAAAAGGGGACACAGAAAGAAGGAGAAAAGAAAAACAGATGCATTTCGCATTTCTATTTAACATAAATGTCACCCAGATTTGCTATGAGGCCAGCATAAGGCATCAATACCCATTGCAGAAGTTAGACTACCTAACTGCCAAGCACAGCTATATCAGACTTGTAAAGACTGTATGATTTCATCATTGCATATATATCCTGTGTCCTTGTGTGGTGCTGTTGTTTTATATTGCTGGTGCTAGGAAGCTTGAAGACCCCCCAAGCACAAAGTCCCACTGCATCCTCTGCAACCTTTATTTCTATACCATTGGGTATATACCGCAAATACACCCCATAGAGAATATTAGTGTTGGATTATCTAGAATGATTCTTTCACTGCATTCAGTGTGAGTTATACAGCTGTTCACTTTAATTTGCTCTGATCAATGCTGTGGGTTATATTATGCTTTAATGGCACCATACATATTAATAGAAGAATTGTTTTACGTTTCCATGTAAAATATTTAGGTTTTTACTTAACTCAAAGCAGATGAAACTGCTCAGTGTCAGTTTTAGTGCATTAAATCATTTTTCACATTTAAATTTCTGATAAAGTACATGTGGGTGGCAGCAAATGAACCAAGAGCTCTTTAGCAAAATAACCTTTGTCAATATTGCCTCAAATTACAGAATATTTAGTTTTACGATTTTGAGCCATACTGGGTCACGGTAATATTTAGAGGTACCCTTGGGAGGAAGGAGAAATGTTGCATGCAGTAAAATGTCTCCAATGATATTTCATATTCCCCTCTGTTTGTTCTGGATTAGTCATATTAATGCTGGGTGGTCATTTTCTTTGGTAAGTAATAAGTTGTTGGTTTTGGTCTTGTTCATAGGTACAAAGGACAATAGCAAAGCAGATTCAAATGGTGAAACAGATTGGCAAAGGGCGATACGGAGAAGTGTGGATGGGCAAGTGGCGTGGAGAGAAAGTAGCAGTCAAAGTGTTCTTTACCACCGAAGAGGCCAGCTGGTTCAGAGAGACTGAAATTTATCAGACTGTACTCATGAGGCATGAAAATATTTTAGGTAAGTTATATTAGTTTAAGGGATTTTCCACAACAGGAATATCAAGTACCCTGTCTGAAGGCAAGATGCACGTTGCAAATACTCAGCAAGTTATTTAAAGTATTGAGAAAGGTGAAACTAACTATTGTATCCACAATTTGCTATTTTTATAGTGCCGCCTATCTGATCTGCTGATTTGGTTCACTGTACTTCTATAGTATGTTAGAGGCAACCTTACCTTCATGGAATGGGAAAATGCAGATGAGGGTTATTCTCCCCAAAACCAGACTTAAAAGAGGTTGTATGGGATAGGAAATGCATGGCTGCTTTCTTTTATAGACCGCACTACTCTTGTGTCTGTGTCTGGTACTACAGCTGAGCCCCATTCATTTGAGTTGGGTTAAGCTGCAATACCAGATATAGCCTATGGACAAGAGTGGCGCTGTTTCAAGAAGAAAGCAGCCATGTATTTGTGATATCATATAACCACATTTATAGTAAGTTCACACACGACGGATTTGCTGCAGAAATGTCTGCGACAGTTCCAGTCCATTTGAATGAAACGTGCAGAAATACATACACATGGGGCAGAAACAATCCCATTCACATGTATAGGATGGATTTTCAGTTTTAGAAATTTCTGCAACAAATCTGCCACGCGTGCACTTACCATAAGGTGCGGACACACATTTCAATCTGTCCCTGCGGCTGCTGGTACATGCCAGCCCACCTATTGATCCATGCCAATAAGTAGCCAATCTGACATCTTTCTGCATTTTACAGTCATCTGTACCTTTTTTCTAAAAGCGTAACTAAACTTTCGAAAACTTCTGACATGTCATAGTGACATGTCAGAAGTTTTGATAGGTGGGGGTCTGAGCACTGAAACCCCCACCGATCGCTAAAATGAAATGTCAGAAGCGCTCGGGTGAACGCTGAGCCGCTTCGTTTTTGATAGGCTTTTCTCAGAAAGCCGAGCAGTTGGTGTACAGACTCATAGACTTTCTATTGAGCCCGTATACCAATTGCTCGGCTTTCCGAGAAAAGCCGATCAGAAACCAAGTGGCTCAGTGCCCACCCAAGCGCTTTTGCAGCTTCTTTTGACTATTGGTGGGGGTCTCAGTGCTCACACCCCCATTGATCAAAACTTCTGACATGTCACCATGACATGTCAGAAGTTTTCTGAAAGTTTAGTTACCCTTTAATGGAAAACATTTGCAGTGTTGAGTCAGTACCCAAGGTAAAATATAAATTCTTGACACTGACCTCTCTAGTTAAGGGGTTATCTGGTTAAGAAAACCAGAGTTTTATATACCCCATTAGGGCATTCTGAGTTAATAGAAGGGAGACCCTTGTTCAGAACCTCGAGCAATTAACCAGAGTGGAGTGCGGCCACAAAGCGCATCTCACACTCTGAGGTACCCGTCACACTATGAGATACCCGTCCTAATGATATTAATGGTTACCATGTAATGCTTAATTTACCCTGAGGTGGTATTGCAGAATAACTAAACACTTGAGATGCGACATTTGACAAATCCCATTCATTTCTATGAGATATAAACTGATGCTAAAATACGTCTTCAAAGTAGATCCATCAGGATCAGTTTTTACAAGACTCAAAAACAAATATACAACAGGAGGAGATATATCAAAACTGGTGCAAAGGAGAAGTGGAGTAGCTGCCTATGGCAACCCTTTCATTTTTCAGAGGCCCTTTGGAAAATGAAACCAGCAACATGATTGGCTACCATGGGCAACTACACTACTTTTCCTTTGCACCAGTTTTGTTATATCTCCCCCACAGGGACAGAAAAATAACCTCTATTTGCCATGTGAAATTCAAAGCATATGGAGGTACAGCAGTACCCCATAGATAGCTATGGCCTCTGTATTATAGCTGTGTATAAGTTAGAGTCGGTATGGAACTGCGACTCAATACCAGATCCACTCATCTGAATGGGGTTGTTTCTGCTGCAGGTGCACGGATTTCTTCTAGTTCCATTCAGATACGATTTTCAGTTGTAGAAACTTTCGGCAACAAAATCTGCCGCATGTTACTGCCCACTAATATGGTTATGTTTATGAGCCTTTATTTGGACAAATCTGTTATATTAGAAGTTGTTGTTTGAGTCTCTGTCTATTATTCGCTGAATCATTGCTCCTCTTTAAAGATGGACACCAGTCACAATCCTACAAGATTTTTTTTTTTTTTTAAATTCCTAGCGGCAAAAGAAAGTTGACTATATCCTATACCCAGCTCAAGTAATGGACATTGCGCAGTCACCTTCATGTGCAGCTGGTTGAGAAAATGTATTTGACATATTTAATACCTCACAAAACAATCGTTTATTACCAGTTAGGAATTAGAAAGGTTTCCCTCTCTTCAACACTCCGCACCCTATCATTTCACACAATTCACTTGTCAAAGGGAATGTTTTAATTACTTTGTGTAAAGCTGCTATTTATCACAGGCGATGGGCTGTAAATCACAAAGTAATCCGTAATTTAAGGACCTTAATAGCCCCATTTTAGTAGCTTTTAACCTGTGCCTTACTGTCAGGCCCTTTAGCAGAGGACCAAGGCTCGGAGTCACATTAGCTGCTTTTATGCACAGTCTTTAATCTCAATCTTCAGAAAGTTTCGTGAATTTATTCGTTCTGTGGAAGTGATGGGCATCGCACTAGAGAGCTGTGGCATAAAAGATATACACACGTCGTGGATGTGTTTTCCCCTAAAATACAACTGACATAATTCCACACCTGGCACTATTAAATGTTTCTGTGATTCTTAATAAATGTGGAAATATTTTACAAATATAATATTGTAATAAAAGAGGGAAAAGGCAGGCAGCGAGGAGCCAGAAGCCCATGTAAATGTCATATAGTTACTACCAACATTAAATTGTGCACAAACTTAAAGAGGCTCTGTCACCAGATTCTCAAATCCCTATCGCCTATTGCATGTGATCGGCGCTGCAATGTAGATAACAGTAACGTGTTTGTTTGTTTTTTAAAAACGTTCATTTTTGGCCAAGTTATGAGCTATTTTATATATATGCAAATGAGCTTTGAAATGGACAACTGGGCGTGTTTTTATTTGTATGTCCAACTGGGCGTGTATTGTGTTTTTAACTTGGCGTGTTTACTTGTTTTACTAACTGGGCGTTGTGAATAGAAGTGTATGATGCTGACGAATCAGTGACCAATCAGCATCATGAACTCCTCTCCATTCATTTACACAGCATTCTGACACTTTTGAATCCTTTCTGTGAGATTTCCAGCAAGGGAAACAAAATCTCGTTTACCTCGTAATCTCGCGAGATTACGCGCGGCTTGCTGAAATCTCACAGAAAAGATTCAGAAGTGTCAGGATTCTGAGTACACATGACGTCCAGGCTAGAGGTCATGTGTATTCATTATCAGGACACTTGTGTATGTGGCTGCACATCGTTCTAGTAAGAACATGATGCTGCTGTGTAAATGAATGGAGAGGAGTGCATGATGCTGATTGGTCACTGATTCGTCAGCATCATACACTTCTATTCACAACGCCCTGTTAGTAAAACAAGTAAACACGCCCAGTTAAAAACACAATACACGCCCAGTTGGACATTCGAATAAAAACACGCCCAGTTGTCCATTTCAAAGCTTATTTGCATATATATAAAATAGCTCATAACTTGGCCAAAAATGAACGTTTTTTTTAAAAAAAACAAAAAACGTTACTGTTCTCTACATTGCAGCGCCGATCACATGCAATAGGAGATAGGGATTTGAGAATCTGGTGACAGAGCCTCTTTAAAGCAGCTCTGTCCTAAGCAGGTGCTGTTCTGTGAATTGCAATCTATTGTTCCCTGTAAGCAGCCATGTCAGGCTGGGGAGGGGCTGATTGAAATGCTCTTCATTTGGATTACTGACAATGTCTGCCCTCCTCCCCGTGATCACTGATGTATCTCACATCTTAGGGCTTGTCCACACGTAACGGAATTGCTGTGTATTTTCCGTCTGGAATTACGTACGGAAAATATGCAGCGGAATACAGTAGCAGCAAAGTGGGTGAGATTTAACAAATGTCATACACACGCTGCAAAAAAATCCAGAAATTCACCTGCGGTGCGTCATTTTTAGTACCGCAGTATACCAATTCCTGCTCCGGAAAGTGGACTGATTTCCTTCGTTTTTCTGATGTACTGTGGAACTTGCTGAGGAAACACTGCAAAATTTCAGGGGGTGGAAATGACATCACAGGTAGAAGATATCACGCCCTTGAAAAAAACACACCAAAAATGTGCACTATTTTCTTATTAGTAAAAAACGCATTAAATGGTGCAGATTTTCCGCAGCGGGTTGTCTGCTAGTTGATACGTAAATGGTGTGGAAATTTTCCGCAGCAAATCTATTACGTGTGGACAAGCCCTTACAGTGCTGAGAACCTCCATGACATGGGTTAGGTCAATAATCGGTCACTTTTCTGACCAGTCAAGCAGCAGAGTAAGGCCTTATTCACACAAACGTATATTACGTCCGTGCTACGCGCGTGAAAATACTGCGTGTCACACGGACTTATGTTAGTGAATGGGGCCATTCAGACAGTTCGTGATTTTCATGCATCGTATGTGCGCTGCGTAAAACTCACGACATATCCTATATTTGGCCGTTTTTCGCGCATCACGCACCCATTGAAGTCAATAAATGAATGAAACAAGAAAAGCACCTCCTGCTTTTATGTTTGTAAACATAAAAACAGAGTGTCATCACGCTGCCATATGCGTGGAAATCACGCAGGCACGCACCACATACTGATGCCACACGGAACTTTTGCGCGCGCACAACGGACACATTTGTGTGAATTAGGCCTAATTGTACACGTGTGATGGACATTTCTTGCATAGATCTCATTGTCTTCTTTTGCTCTGCTAACTTTTCATTGTAATACTGAGCAATGAGGAAATTATAGGATCTGGAAGGAATAGTATTTTCGGAGTTTGCATTCGGTTAATTTGCAACCCAAAAAGGTCCAAATAGACCATTGATAGCAACCTACACAATTAGCCGTTCCCCATCTTTCTGGTGCCTATTGTCTGTATGAGTTATATAACCACAGGTCTACTGCATCAAGAGGCATACTCACCTCACCTACACATTAGACCCTTAAAAAATTCCAAAAAACTTCAGCTTGTGATTCTTAGCCCTTATTCACACGACAGGGTTTCCCGGCCGGGTGACGGCCGTTCATAAAACGGCCGTCACACGGCTGCAGTAGGAACAATAGACCCCTAATGGGGCTATTCACACGACCGATTTTTTGACGGCCCGGGAAACCTGGTCATCAAAAAATGGGACATGCCCTATTTTCGGCCGTTTACCAGGCCGCCCGGCTCCCATACAAGTCTATGGGGCCGGGTAATACACGGCCATCACCGGAATGTGTCCCGAGTGACGGCTGTGTCTTCCGTCGCTCGCGCTCTCTTGCCTCCTCCTCCTCACAGTGCAGAGTGCATGTGAGGAGGAGGAGGGTCTTTTTTTGCTCCCTGGGGATTGGGGATTCTGCTACAGGAGAAGTGAGTGACTACACTGTCCATATATGGACACAGCAACGTCACTCACTTCTGAAGCGAAATCCCCGACCCTGTGGCCGGGGATTCCGCTACAGGAGAAGTGAGTGACTACACTGTCCATATATGGACACAGTGACGTCACTCACTTCTGAAGCGGAATCCCCGACCCTGTAGCGGCTGATTCCGCTACAGAAGAAGTGAGTGACCAAACTGTCCATATATGGACACAGTGACGTCACTCACTTCTGAAGCGGAATCCCCGACCCTGTAGTGGCTGATTCCACTACAGAAGAAGTGAGTGACCAAACTGTCCATATATGGACACAGTGACGTCACTCACTTCTGAAGCGGAATCCCCGACCCTGTGGCCGGGGATTCCCCTCCAGGAGAAGTCAGTGACTACACTGTCCATATATGGACATTGAATCAGTGACTTCTCCTAGAAGGGGGGGGGGGTGCAACCTACAGGGGGCTGTGCGGCATTACCTACTGGGGACTTGGTGGCATTACATACAGGGAGCTGGGGACTTGGTGGCATTACATACAGGGAGCTGCCGGGGGCTGGGTGGCAATACATGCAGAGGGCTGGGTGGCATTACATACAGGGGGCTGGGTGGCAGTACATTGCAGGGGGCTGGGTGGCATTACATACAGGGGGCTAGGTGGCATTACCTGCCAGGTCCTGGGTGGCATTACCTGCAGAGGGCTGGGTGGCATTACATACAGGGGCTGGGTGGCATTACCTGCAGGGGGCTGGGTGGCATTACATACAGGGGGCTGGGTGGCATTACCTACAGGGGGCTGTGTGGCATTACCTACCAGGGGGGCTGTGGCATTATCTACAGAGGGCTGTGTGTGGCAACAAATTTAAATGAAATTCATCCGATTTTAAAACGGACAGGGAAAAAAGCGGATGCAAAACGGGTCAAAATCAGCCGTTAAAAACGGCAACACGGCCCGGAACAGAATCAGAACGGATGCAAAACGGATGCAAAACGGCCGGGAAAAATGGCCCAAAACTGACGTTTTTATCGGCCGACACTCGGACCCTGTTGTGTGAATAAGGCCTTAGGGGTTATAGTTTAGTCTTTAGAACAGTTAAGGCTGGATTCACACACATTGTCTTGACGCGTTTTTAGTGGTGCTATTTTACACGATCTTTTGTTAAAAACAATGCAGCCAGAAGTTAGTTTAAAGTCTTTAGTTAAAGAGGCTCTGTCACCACATTATAAGTGCCCTCTCTCCTACATAATCTGATCGGCGCTGTAATGTAGATAACAACAGTGGTTTTTATTTTGAAAAACGATCATTTTTGAGCAAGTTATGAGCTAGTTTAGATTTATGTTTCTCAATGGACAACTGGGTGTGTTTTTACTTTTTACCAACTGGGTGTTGTACAGAGGAGTGTATGAGGCTGACCAATCAGTGACTAATCCGTGTTCTACACTTCTCATTGTTCCAGCCCAGCATGATCCACAGCACAGTGTGATTGTGCAGTGAAAGAACCTGGGCTGGAACAATGAGAAGTGTATGACACTGATTGATCACTGATTGGTCAGCGTCATACACTCCTCTGTACAACACCCAGTTGGTAAAAAGTAAAAACACACCCAGTTGTCCATTGAGAAACTCATTAGCATAAATCTAAACTAGCTCATAACTTGCTCAAAAATGATCGTTTTTCAAAATAAAAACCACTGCTGTTATCTACATTACAGCGCCGATCAGATTATGTAGGAGATAGGGCATTTATAATCTGGTGACAGAGCCTCTTTAAATATGAGATTGTCTGCATACACAGTGTTTTGGTTTTTATTGCTTTGTAAAGTTTTTGGGGTCAGTGGTGTTTTTATGAAAACGCAACATGCTCTATGTATGGTGTTTTTTTCCGGTGTTTTTCTACATAGACTTCTTTATAGAACCTAAAAAATGGCAGGAAAAAACGCATGTGCACAATGACGGAGATCACTTCAGTACTTGGTAATATCAAGAATGTTGCATATTTCGGATTTTATGGATGTTGTCCTATTAATAGAAAAGCTCAGTCGATCCAGCTCTTCTCTTTATAAAAAAAAAACCTTTCATTTTATTGCTAATCCAATTAAAACATGTTGCAAACGATCATAGTGAAAAAAAAGTCTCAAATACGCTTTGAGAGCTCTAGCGTCCAAGCAGGAGACCCCCAGAGTTGTCACTCAGTGCAGAGGGGAGGGACTGGAAGCGTTCAGTGAGCCCGGATTCAGCAGAGAGCCCGGAGCACTGATCATGAAGGGGCGCCTCCGCAGTATTGCGATCGTTCTACCTGCATGACCGGCTGAATGTTGCCTCTGTAATATAGAGATATTCTTTCCTAGAAGCAAAGCTTCTAGGGATTAATACCTCAGTAATACGGCGTTGGATTCATATGGAAATACGGTAGGACCTCATAGACTTCTATGGGTGATGTATTATGACTCCGTACAACTCGGAAGTATATACGGAGCCAAAATATGGTGCATGAGCCCTATGATCTAGATCTTTTTTGACCCATTTTACAGTACCTCTAGTGAAATACATAAAATAAATCTGTGCGCTTAGTGTTATTATTGTAATATCTCCAGTAATAATAGACAATAAGTAATGCTAATGATAAAACAAAACATAATTGTTCTTGTTGAAGTCCTTAAAGTACCAGCCTGAAATATGGCTTTGATTTTCAAGTTTGTGGTGCAAGTAATGGTATTTTAATAGATGCATTCAGAATCAAGACAGATTGAATTCAGATCTACCAGACTGACAGAATCTCACGTAGAGTTGACAGGTCCAATGATTAATTTAGTGTCGGCCTCTTGAAAGCTCATGAATAAAGACAGATGGAAAATGAAAATTAATCTTTTGCCTCATGGCACCCACAGTCTGACAATGTGGCGTATATTAACTTGCTGTCTTCAGTCCGAAGTTGAAATTAGAAAATTGTATTTACTTTTGTTTTGAAAAATATTATTATTTGCTTAAAGCAAATCATTTTAGGAAAATGTTATTATTCGCTCAGTCGATTGAGTCACATTTAGAAAAAAATAATGCCAAGTGGTGACTTTATTTATGTGCTTAAAATATTATAATATTGTAATAAAAATACTGATGTATCATTGTTACCTGAATTGAAATTCAGAGTTCAGAATTGACTA
The DNA here is from genome assembly GCF_050947455.1 of Rhinoderma darwinii. Classification (NCBI taxonomy): domain Eukaryota; kingdom Metazoa; phylum Chordata; class Amphibia; order Anura; family Rhinodermatidae; genus Rhinoderma; species Rhinoderma darwinii. The sequence goes on along the minus strand of NC_134687.1, from coordinate 186,359,305 downwards.
GGAATACTGCCTTATATACATATGTTCATGTTTAAAAATGTCTCCACCTGGTGGCAGTGTTCTCTTGTTGTATTTAGGCTCCACGTATATTGCAATGAACAAAATCTATCTATCTAATATTCAAAAAATAGGCAGCACTCCGCAGTAAATGTGAAAATAGGGTACTTTTATTGCCCCCTTGCTTGAGAAAAGCTCTAGAGGACAGAGCTGAAACGTTGCACAGGGGGCAATAAAAGTACCCTATTTTCACATTTACTGCGGAGTGCTGCCTATTTTTTGAATATTATCAAGTTTGGAGCGTGGTCTGTTCCTGAGGATTTGCACCCACCATACACCGGTGCTGCTAGATATATTTGTTTATCTATCTATCTATCTATCTATCTATCTATCTATCTATCTATCTATCTATCTATCTATCTATCTATCTATCTATCTATCTATCTATCTATCTATCTATCTATCTATCTATCTATCTATCTATCCATCTATCCATCCATCCATCCATCCATCCTTTTGATTAGTATCTACACCTATATTTATGTAACCTTAAATAAAAGACTTCAACATCTCATAACTCAATTATCTAGTTAAAATTGTAATTCCTTTACAAAAGCAGCAAAATTTAGATATTGATTAAGTTACTTAATGATCATTGCCAATGAAGCAGCACTTTTTGTATAAACAGATAATTAAGACTTGGTGCCATTCTTAAAGAGGCTCTGTCACCAGATTTTGCAACCCCTATCTGCTATTGCAGCAGATAGGCGCTGCAATGTAGATTACAGTAACATTTTTATTTTTAAAAAACGAGCATTTTTGGCCAAGTTATGACCATTTTCGTATTTATGCAAATGAGGCTTGCAAAAGTACAACTGGGCGTGTTGAAAAGTAAAAGTACAACTGGGCGTGTATTATGTGCGTACATCGGGGCGTGTTTACTACTTTTACTAGCTGGGCTTTCTGAAGAGAAGTATCATCCACTTCTCTTCAGAACGCCCAGCTTCTGGCAGTGCAGATCTGTGACGTCACTCACAGGTCCTGCATCGTGTCAGACGAGCGGGGACACATCGGCACCAGAGGCTACAGATGATTCTGCAGCAGCATCAGCGTTTGCAGGTAAGTAGCTACATCGACTTACCTGCAAACGCCGATGCTGCTGCAGAATCATCTGTAGCCTCTGGTGCCGACACGATGCAGGACCTGTGAGTGACGTCACAGATCTGCACTGCCAGAAGCTGGGCGTTCTGAAGAGAAGTGGATGATACTTCTCATCAGAAAGCCCAGCTAGTAAAAGTAGTAAACACGCCCCGATGTACGCACATAATACACGCCCAGTTGTACTTTTACTTTTCAACACGCCCAGTTGTACTTTTGCAAGCCTCATTTGCATAAATACGAAAATGGTCATAACTTGGCCAAAAATGCTCGTTTTTTAAAAATAAAAACGTTACTGTAATCTACATTGCAGCGCCTATCTGCTGCAATAGCAGATAGGGGTTGCACAATCTGGTGACAGAGCCTCTTTAAAGGGGTTGTCTCAACATGTCAACACCTTTCTATATTAAAGGCTATGTAAACCAGTCAGACAGGTAATGTAAGCCGTGTACATCTTAAAGGGGCTCTGTCACCACATTATAAATGCCCTATCTCCTACATAATCTAATCAGCGCTGTAATGTAGATAACAACAGTGGTTTTTATTTTGAAAAACGATCATTTTTTTAGCAAGTTATGAGCAATTTTAGATTTGGTTTCTTAATGCCCAACTGGGCGTGTTTTTACTTTTGACCAAGTGGGTGTTGCAAAGAAGTGTATGACGCTGACCAATCAGTGACCAATCAGCCTCATACACTTCTCATTGTTCCAGCCCAGCTTCTTTCACTGCACAATCTCACTGTGCTGTGGATCATGCTGGGCTGGAACAATGAGAAGTGTATGACACTGATTGGTCACTGATTGGTCAGCCTCATACACTCCTTTACAACACCCACTTGGTCAAAAGTAAAAACACGCCCAGTTGGGCATTAAGAAACCAAATCTAAAATTGCTCATAACTTGCTAAAAAATGATCGTTTTTCTAAATAAAAACCACTGTTGTTATCTACATTCCAGCGCTGATCAGATTATGTAGGAGATAGGGCATTTATAATCTGGTGACAGAGCCTCTTTAAGATGTACACGGCTTACATTACCTGTCTTACCCAGTTGGGCATTAAGAAACTAAATCTAAACTAGCTCATAACTTGCTCAAAAATGATCGTTTTTCAAAATAAAAACCACTGCTGTTACCTACATTACAGCGCCGATCACATTATGTAGGAGATAGGGCATTTATAATCTGGTGACAGAGCCTCTTTAAGGCATCATTTAGACGAGCGTAATATACGCGCGTGCGACGAGCGTGCTATTCACGCGTGTCGTACGCACCTATATTAGGCTATGGCGCAGTGCAGACAGTCCGTGAGTTTTGTGCAGCGTGAGTCCGCTGCGTAAAACTCACGACATGTTCTATATTTCTGCGTTTTTTGCGCATCACGCACCCATTGAAGTCAATGGGTGCGTGAAAACCACGCAGGTTGCACAGAAGCACTTCCGTGCGAACTGCATGGTTCACGCAACAGCTGTCATTCTCTGAATGTAAACAGAAAAGCACCACATGCTTTTCTATTTACAAACATCCAAATGGAGTGTCAAAATGATGGCGGCTCTGAGAAAATCTCGCAGCCACGCATCATACACTGATGACACACGCAGCTGTTAAGTGCCTTTTGCGCACGCAAAACGCAGCGTTTTCTGCGTGCGCAAAATGCACACGCTCGTGTAAATGAGGCCTAAAGGGAATGTGTCGCTAGAAATGTATTATTTTTTTTTAGTTAAACAATTATTATTTAAGTGATTACACATTGTTTTAATTTTTTTAATTTTTTCAAAAGTCAGGAAATATTATAAATTAGATTCTAATTTATAATATTTCCATGTGCTGGCCACTAGAGGGAGCAGTTCCCAAAATTGCAGCATGGTCAATGTGGTAAAGCAACCTCATTGCTTTATGCTGCAAATTTGAGGTAGACACACTCTCTCTAGTGTCCTCACACAATCTCCCCTCCCTTATTCTGGCTAGTACCAGGAGAAGGAGGGGTTTGAATCTTCAAACCTCCTACACTGTGTGCCGCCATTTTCTGAGCGACTGCACAGTGTAGGAGGATTAGATACAGTGGTAAGCAGACAGTATAACACAAACATAATACACACATCACATACACGAACATAAATTACCTTCTCCGGCCGCCGCCGCCTCCGCTCCTATTCCTTGCGCCTTCGCTTCCTTGAACATATGGCCGGAAGCCATCTTACTGTCCGGCAGCGGCTTCCGGTTCACATGAAAATGGCGCCGGATTTCGCTCTGCGAACGAACTTCGTTTTGGTCTGTGTGGGAACGGCACATGCGCCGTTCCCAGACAGACGGCGTACGCTTCAGAGAATGGAACGGCTCCCGTTCGCATTCTCTATGGGGTTGTATGTGCCATATTCCAACTCTGTATGTGTTGTTAATCGACACATACAGAGATGAAAAAAAAAAATGGCAGCCCCCATAGAGAAGTAAAAGTAAGAACAAAGTAAAAAGTAGAACATGAGAACACAAATAAATACAATTTATGTTAATATCATATTAAAAGCAATATGATAAAAAAATAAAATGATTCATGACACCTTCCCTTTAAATTGGAACATTTTCTTTCCCTTATATCCCACTGAGTTTATCACCTTTCTCCATTTTTTCAAGGCATATATATTACAATTGCTTTAAAACAGATATTTTAGATCTCCTATACTTACCAGAAATACAATCCATTGGATGATTCTGTATTTTCATGTAATAAGCTTTTTTTAATGCTGCCAGGACACATAAATAGAGGCTAAATTATTTTACAAAAGCAATTTCCATCTATTGATTAAGATTACTCAATGATCACTGCCAATGATGCAGCACTTTTTGCATAAACAGAAAAAGGACACGGTGCCCATTTTAAAGGTGGAGGCTGAGACCGGCTCCCTCCGCCCACACACAGTGATTGACAGCTTTGCCCTTTTACATGCTGATACAATGTCTAACTCTGTCCTGTGCTTGCCTCAGATAGGATACCGCTTTAACATGGCCACAGAACTGGCTGATAATCTAGACATTCTTATGATCGGAAAGCTGGAGATAACCAATTTAGAGGAGTTGTAACTATGTACAACATAGTCAGGGGCGTAACTAGGAAAGACTGGGCCCCATAGCAAACTTTTGACTGGGGCCCCCCCTCCCCTGGGTGTCACACAACCCCCCCCTTGTAGATAGTGCCTTTTTTACAGCCCCCCCTGTAGATAACACCATACAGCCCCCCCTCTGTAGATAGCGCCATACAGCCCCCTGCAGATAACGCCATACAGCCCCCCTGCAGAGAACACCATACAGCCCCCCCCCTGTAGAGAACACCATACAGCCCCCCCTGTAGGGAACGCCATACAGCCCCCCCTGTAGAGAACGCCATACAGCCCCCCCCTGTAGGGAACGCCATACAGCTCCCCACCTGTAGGGAACGCCATACAGTCACCCCCCCCCCTGTAGGGAACGCCATACAGCGTCCCCCCTCCCAAAAAAATGTGACCTACAGTGTGCCGTACAAGATACATGTATCCCCTATCCACAGGATCTCCACAGGATAGGGGATACATGTGTGATCGCTGGCAGCGATAGGGAGAACGGGGGACTGAAAGTCCCCTGAACTTCTCCATGACAAACGTCTGACTTCCGGCGTCTGCGCAGCTCAATAAAAATGAAAGGAGCGCTGGTCACGCATGCGCACAAGCACGACCGGCGCTCCATTCATTTCTACGGAGCTGCCGACACAGACCCCGGAAGTCCGAGGTTTGTGATGGAGAACTTCAAGGGACTTTCAGTCCCCCGTTCTCCCTATCAATGCCAGCGATCACACATGTATCCCCTATCCTGTGGAGATCCTGCGGAGAGGGGATACATGTCCTGTGGAGAGGGGATACATGTCCTGTGGAGATCCTGTGGAGAGGGGATACATGTCTTTTGCTCTATTTTGCGCCTTCAGGACCAGACACCGTTAAGCCATTTTTAGCACGTGTTCGTTAAACGGCTATAACTCTTTTATTTGTTGGGCTAACGACGTGATTTTTGCGACGTTTTTTCTGTAGACAATGCAGGTTTCATTTTTTATCGTTTTTATACACACCTTTTTTGCTATTTTAGAATTTTTATTCATAAACTTTGAAAATAATAGTAAAAAAATAAGCTTTTTTACATTTCAGCTATTTTTTTTTGGGTAATAACATAGTTTTACCCTAAAATAGACCTTTTATTTGTGATCGTCATTGTCTACCGTAAATTTTTATATATTACATGTCTATATTAGGGTAATTGGGTCAGCGCTAGCGTTACAACAATGATTGGCGGGGGGGGGGATTTTTTTGGGGGTGGGTATTTTATGTGTATTTATTATTTAAATTTTTTTTGCACTTTACTTTATTCTTTTTTTATTATTATGGTCTGTCCCCCAAAGGTCAAAAAAGACCTTTGGGGAACTTTATATATTTTTTTTCTTTCTTTTACACCATGTTTTTCCACTGTAACTGGAGCTGCACAGCAGCCCCAGTTACAGGGGAAATCAGCCCTCTCATAGTGACGATTGTCACTAATAGGGCTGTGCTGGGTCTAGTAAGACCCAGCAGCAGTCTGTCACTAACGGCACCCGGCGATCATGTGACCAGTCACATGATCACCGGGAGGAATAGACAGCGCCGCTGCTGCTGTCTCTATTCATATAGATAGCGTTCATTGAGCGCTGTGTAAGAAGACATCGGAGAAGACAGAAGCAGCGAAAGCTGCTTCTATCCTCTCCTCAGGGTCCCCGGCAGTCACTGACTGCCGGAGACCCGACATTCAGCTGCCCGATCGCGCGGGCAGCAAGTTAAAACCCGAGCCGTAGAAAGTCTATGGCTCGGGTTTTAAGGACCCTGACCGCTGGCCGTAAAAATACAGCCAGCGGTCGGGAACCAGTTAATGGCAGAGCGGGGAGATACCTCCCTGCTCTGCCGTAGTGTTCAGTGGCGTCCCGCTGTAGCAGCCATAGCGGCTGCTAGCGGAGCCTCCGGCCATGGTGGGGGCCCGTGCCGGCGGGCGACACGGGCCCCCTCATGCCGCGGGCGCCGTAGCAGCCGCTACTGCTGCTACGGCGGTAGTTACGCCACTGAACATAGTAGTTAAAAAGTGCTCTATAATTAGGTGTATGCTTCTGGGCCCACTGTCACAAGTCCAAGACATGTCATATATTCAAAGTTCATAAATCACTCCAAAGTTTAAGGTACAGATAATTTATTGGGCCAAATTCCAGTAACCATAGGCATATATCAAAGCCATGGCTAGCTCCAGATCTGTGTGGGCCCTTGGGCAATAGTCTTGTGGACTCCCTTTAAACCACTCTATCGTATCCAATGGTCCACAATTTTCTGTTATAGACATATCTCACCATTTTTAGCTATACCAAATATCTATGAATATGACTATATTGCTCAAAAGTTGCCACTTTTTACAATGTAAAAATTTGCAGAAATACTGCTGCAATACTGTACATCCCACTGTGGTCTTACATAATACTGCCACACCGTATGCATGTATACTGTAAAAAAAATTATATATATATCTATACAAACAAATAATAGCACCATATGCAGCACACCTCAAGAATACCACCATATATATTTTCACGTGTATACACATCGCAAAACATATACATATACATAGGCATTAAATACATTCCAATAAATATAACATACACATGCATATACACATATTACATACACATGTATGCGCTTTGCACTCGTATACATATTACATACATGTACACACATTACACACATGTATATACATTACACACACATATATACATTACACACACACACACACACACACACACACACACATATATATATATATATATTACACACTGATATACACATTACACATACATATATACATTACACACACGCACACACACACACACACACACACACACACACACACGCACACGCACACGCACACACACACACACACATATATATATATATATTACACACACACACACACACACACACACACACACACACACACACACACACACACACACATACATTACACACTGGTATACACATTACACACATACAAACACACACACACACACACACACACACATACATTACACACTGATATACACATTACACACACACCTATTTTTTATAACCGGATAGTCAGGCAGTAGTTCCATTACACGCCCCCTATCCCTTCCCAGGACAACAGTGGTGGGAGTCATATTTTTAACAATAGGGCAACTGTATTCTCTATCTGTAGTCTCTCTCCCCTGCTGCCTCTTCTGACTATTAGCTCTGAGCATCCTGCCTGTATCATGTTGCAGCAGCTAGCAAATTTTCCAATTTTGATTTTTAGTTTGTCTTTTGTTAATTTCATGAAAGTTTGCATCCATCAGCTGCAGAAAATAACTTTTACCTAGACATATAATGATAGCGCACATTGAGGAAAATTATCTCGGATAACAAACCGCTAATGGGTAACTAGTGATTCATACATAATAGACATATTAAAACATGCTGGCCAATCTTCCTTGCTATTCATATTCTGGGGATAGCACGTGCTTTTTGCAATCATAGAGCCATTTGGACAGGCTGGCAGTTTAATACAGACCACAACCATATGTGGTGCACGATATGACATATGGACAAAGTAGAGATTATTCTTCCGGCCTTTCAGGCTAATCGCTCATCATGACAAGCTTATGTTTCACACACTCAGAAATGTCAACCAGAGTAATGTGATCTTTCACCACAACAAAATCGGGCAAAAAACGGAATCAGTTTGTATTCTATTTATAGTGAAAGGATTATATTGTTGACCTGCACATTGGTCCCCGCAAGCTACAGCTGTAAGCAGAAAGGATACAGTTTAAGAGACTTCAAACATTCAAAAAGTGTATGAAAAAATAAAAGTTATAAAGTGATGTTTCTTTATGGTGAGTCAGTGATGATCGGCTTATCATGGGACATTGAGCTGACATCAAGGAGCTTGTTACAGTCATTGAGAACTGCCAATGTGTGCAGTCACTGACTGAAGGCAGCAGATTATGCTACTTTGGTTTTTCTGAATAGTTCTTACGAATAAATATTAGGTTGGCCATACATTAAGGATTTCTCCCGGCCTTTCTCTGAACGACTTGTTGTTCATGGTCGGTCTGTGAACGTTGTCATCTTGGATAACGCCACAAGTTTAAACAACAATCACTGATCAATACCTGCCTTGATCTGTGGACTTTCTGGGCTCCTATTTATGGAATGCAGATCAGTCATTTGACATAAACTTTACAATACTGCACCTGACAAGGACTGAAAAAAATCCATCAACAAAGCAGATCACACGTCTGTCTCACTCATTTGTCAGAAAATCGTCTTAAAAGGCGTTTTCGGCTGTCCAAAATCTCTAGCGCATGGCCAGCTATAGGCCTTGTTCACACGGTGCAGTTTATGATGATTTTTTTTTTAAGCCAAAGCCAGGACTGTATAAATAAAATAAGTTTAAGTCTTTACCCCTTTAAGCATGTTATTAATCATACATATATTCAAGGCTACAGAATATTAGACGTTCAAGCCGGAAGTATTCTATAGGTATTTTATCTAATTACGTATATCAAACATAAAACAAGATGAGAGACTGTACATTTATAGATTTTCACTAGATTGTTTAATTGTTTCATGAGGAATGTTTCAATATTCTTTAACCCCTTCCTGTCACAGTGCTGCCTTTTCCTGTCCGAATGGAAAGTGCCACTTTCTATTAGGACATGAATCGGCGTACACTGGTGCCCCTATGTCCTCTGGTACCCTCAAGATGTTCTGGGGCTCCCTTTCTCTCACCTTGCCTACTCCTCGCTGGAAGCATGAACACAGTTTCAGGGAGTGAGCGGGGCGGCCCGGGCCTAACTGACCGGCTTAGTTAACCCCTTAGATCCCACAGTCAATAGCGAAAGCGACATTAATGGAGTCATACTGCAGGCCTATTAGGTTTGCCTGTCAGTTTTATACTGACAGGCAATAATGCTTTGGAATACTAAGTATTTAGCAAAGGTAGTAAAACAGAAGAAAACTATATACATTTTATCACCGTAATAGTACCAACTCCTAGAATAAATTTAACATGTTATTTATACCACACGGTCCATGGCGGCAAAAGAACAACAGCAGAATTCTGGTTTTTTTCTATTACCCCCACAAAAATCGTAATAAAAATTAACCAATAAGTTATTTGTGCCTTAAAATGGTGCCAATAAAAGCTACAATTCGCCCTGTAAAAAACAAGAATTCATACAGCGTTGTCGACGAAAGCATAAAAAAGTAATTTCTCTTTGAATGCGTTGATGAAAACATGAAATAAAAATGCTTGGTTCTGAAAGCCTAAAATAGCCAGGTCCTTAAGGGGTAAACTACATACATAGTGACATACATCGTTACATAGTTAGTACGGATTAAAAAAGTTCAACCAAGGGATAGGAGAAAGGGGAAGGATATGGGTAAACTATAGAACTTTGTTTTACCCCTATTGATGCAAAGGAAAATTAAAAAAAATATATAAATGTAAAAAAATGTAACTAGACGGTTCACTATAGGGGATACCTCCACCAGATATCTATTATGTGTGACATAGATTTAGAGAATACAGCAGCAACCATAATGTCACAACAGTTAAAGTCTCATCCATTTGGATGCTTTATAGGGCAAAAATGTTCCCCCTAAAAACACAAGTGTATTCCAAGCCTAGACATATTAAGGTGTGATAATGGATACATTTACTGATCTAGGAATTCTTCTTATCAGGTCGTTGTGGGCACCTCGGCATATGAAGTGTTGTAGCCTCATATTTCCAGCAGATGGGAGCATTTTCCTTCATATAATTCAGTTAAATGGTTCAGGTCCTGGGTTTTTAGCAGTTTATCCAACACCATTAAAATGGATTATGTTTTTCTACTGTTTTAGGGAATTAAAAATGTCAAAATTGCCATATTTAGCTCATATCAATACAGTATAGCTCTACTTATATAATGCAGTATGTATTAACTTGTGAGTCCATTATAAAGTTGACGGTTTTTTTTCCATACAGGTCAGTTATCTGATAGCAAGAAGAAGTAATATTATTGGTTAATGATTATATCTCTATGCATTGTATTTAATTATTTAGGACTAAAGATTTCTGCTTTCCCACTATCCACTGTGACCATCATTTTAAAAACTTTCTTTTCTAGGGTTCATTGCTGCTGATATTAAAGGAACAGGATCCTGGACACAACTGTACCTGATCACAGATTACCATGAAAATGGTTCGCTCTACGATTACCTGAAGTCGACCACGCTTGATACAAAAGCCATGCTGAAACTGGCTTACTCATCTGTCAGTGGGCTCTGCCACTTGCATACCGAAATATTTGGGACAAAGGGGAAGCCAGCAATAGCCCACCGGGACCTTAAAAGCAAGAACATATTGGTGAAGAAAAATGGAACGTGCTGTATAGCAGACCTGGGATTAGCAGTAAAATTCATTAGGTTAGTAATATAAGATAATTAGGTTAGTGCATAATATGTTATTTGCTAGTTCACTGAAGCGTAACCAATGTCTTTGAACTCCCTCTTGTTCTGTCTTCTCATACTCCCCCTCCTTCAGCTCTCTCTCTGAGTCAATGAAATGATCGCTCTTCCTCGATTTGTCAGTGATGTCTTACACTGTAGAAACTGCATCATTTGTACGCAGAGGACTAAAAAATGTAATGACTGAATAGAAATGACTTGATAATATAAGAAACAGAATTCTAGTTAGGCTGCGGCAGAATTAACAGCAGTTACACAACATATGTACAGTTATTTATTCATGACCCAACTGCCTAAATAATCTATACAAAAGGGGCCAGGCCATATTCTGTTCATTTATCGATCAATACCAGGGTCGGAGATTCCTATAAATCAAGCCTTTATGAAAGTTGAACTATGACGTTAATAATAACCCTTCTGTGTGATAGTTACGTTCCAAAGTGCTCACATCCAAAAACATACCGATAGGTTAAATAGCTTCCTATTAACTGCCTGTCGTGTGTGCGCCATAAGGAATTCAGATTGTGAGCCACATTCAAGGGGCAAAGGCAAGATTTTTAAAGCGGAGTTTCCATGTGTATGGTGCTGATTATACTCACTATACAAACTTTGTAACTTTGAAAACTTTAAGCATGCATTTGTTTAGAAGTTAGTGATAGTTTTCCCGTAATACTCATTGTACTAGTGGTTGATATCTGGTATGTCTGGTAGTCTTGGGCGATGAAGAGGTTAATATTAATATCCATTATCCATGGTGGTAATGAGTTAATATCTAATATCCCTGTCAATCTAGAATGGCTTAGCAGTTAATAACTAATATCGTTGGTGCTCTTGGGTGATGAAGATGTTAATATTAAATATCCATTAGCCATAGTGGTCTAAGCTGGCTATGGGTTAATATCTAACATACCTGGAGGTGTAGAGTGGTTTTTTGGTTAACACATAAAATAATCAACTATTATCAACCACAGTATGTGTTTTTTTATATTGTTTTGGATGGTGAAAGGTACGATGGTGGTGCTGGTCTAGAGCAGGAAAGTCTACCTTTAGTTGAATTTTATTCATTATGTGTAGGTCCAGAATTCTTATACTGGTCAAAGCTCCATATCCTGTGCTTCCCTTTATACAACCTTCCAGTTAAATGGTAACATTCTCTCTACCGGTAGCTGCCACTTGAGGGAGCAAACTGTGTAGGGATTTACGCAACTCCTATTAAACAATAATAACTAGGTATGCAGAGAGCACCCAATAGTGGCAGCAGAAAGAATTTAATTCAAATTTACGTTTTCCTCGTAAAAGCTCAGTTAGGAGATTGTGGGTACTAGAAAACCTTCCCCTAAGTGCATCCCCATTTGGGAGCAGGGACAAATGTGAGTGATGATCGCTGTACAATGCGGCAGAATATTTTGGTGCTATGTAAAAACAATGAGAAATAAATAATTATGCTTTTATCTAGAATCTATACTAGACAACCTCTCCTCAAAATTCTGGTGGGGTAGTTGGCAACAATAGGAATGTAGGGTCACACAGATAATGGGTTCCCCAAAACTCTTCTCACCAACAATTACCCATTGACTAGGTAAATATTATTGGAATTGGCAGTAATTTGCAAAGTTCCAGAAAACAATGAAGTGTGATTCTGCTATTACTTTCCTGCTCTGGAATTGTGACCTAATTTTCTCTATAATTCCTTCATTAAAGATTAATTTTATTATTCTACATTCACGTTAATTGATATGCTCTTCAAAATTGCTTATAAATTAGGAACACAAACACTAATGTATGTGTTGTTATCTATTCTCCGAGTCATTCCATCCTATTAAAATCGAATTGAATAAAATAGGTATTAGGAGACATTCTCACTCCGACATTAAGAACAAGGCGAGAGTAAAAAAACAATAGAAACATATAACTTGTGTTTTATTTACACGGTCCAATTGTGCATCAAAACAAAATCTCGACTAAGGAACCTCGACAAAAGGCTAATACAGTGGTATCGAGGCAGGGCGGAAAACTGTCCTTTCTTTTACATCAAAGTGTAGTTTTTAGTTCAGAAGAAATCTGTTCCTGTGTTCCGTAAAGATTTCATTGTTGTAGCTGTCGTTGGGGTTTAGTCAAATGCTAATGAAATGTCAGAAATGGAGCTGATACCTACTGAGTTCTATGTCTAATTGTGGCTGCACATTTGAATACTTAAATCTAGCCTGGGGAAAGGAAGTCTCTCCATTGTGCTCCTGGTTCACTGGAAAAGGAGAAACTATTGTTATTCCTCCTGTTATTGCACTAGCAGGCCAATGTAACTAGGATTCTGACAGTGATAGATTTCTGTTTAGACTGATCACATACACCCACACTTCAGATTAAACGTGCGGTATGAATAGAAGAACTTCTGCATAATATAGCTTCAGCCATATAATAACTTTATGATGTTTAGAAATACATAAAGGTGCAGTATACACTTACAGGAATTGTCTGGTTTACAAAATCCATCTTTAAAAATATAGTTAATAAAGAGGGGTATCCTTTTCATGGCTTTACTATATGAGCCACGGTGAACAGTAGCTAAAAGGAGTGTCTCTCACTCTGGAGGACCCGTTGTGTCCACGTATTACAAGGACAGCCCACTGATTTCAATGGGAACTGTGTAATGCGGCATTTTCACTTGTGGTGGTGCTGTAGGGGAATTAAACACTTTCGGCTATATTCCCGCACTGGGGTCCTAGCATCAAAAGATCCTGTGAACAGCTTATTATCGGCAGACCCTCCTAACAAAAAAAGGATTGTCAAACACGGATAGCCAATTTTAAAGCCATCAAAGTTCCAAACAGACATGCCTTCCTATTCTTGTATGTACTATTAAAGTAAATGGTGCCCCAGCATAGAATCTGTGTAATATTAGATCTTGTACCACATCATATTGAAGGACAACCCCTGTCCATATACCCTACTAGGACATATAGATGTCATAGTGGGGGGTCCCCCACTATGACTTAGAATGGAGAGCTGCTCTGTAAGATAATAATGGTTATTTCACATCCCCACATATTTTATTCTGCAGAGCTGCTAAGAATTTTAAATTTGAATATCAAATGAATATCGGTGGCATTATATGGGCGTACTCATAAAATAATTCGATCAGGGATTTATTATTTTAACGTTCCTCGAAAATATTCTTTCTTCACACTTCCAAATGGTAAAGCAATGATATCAGGTAACTTGTGATTGCTCGACCATGCAAACCCAATCCGTAAAGCTTGTTTCCACTTAGTGGGCAGAATAGAAATAGAATAGTCGGATTTTCACTGTTTGCATTGTCATGTTCACATATACTTTCTGTATTTTTAATTGCAGTGATACCAATGAAGTGGACATTCCCCCAAATACAAGAGTCGGCACCAAACGCTACATGCCTCCTGAGGTTCTTGATGAGACCTTGAATAGGAACCACTTCCAGTCATATATAATGGCAGACATGTACAGCTTTGGACTCATCCTCTGGGAAGTTGCAAGAAGATGCATATCTGGAGGTAAGCAAATCAATATAATCATCTTATTCTAATCTTTTATACATAGGAAGGTAGTAAATAATATAGCTTTACCGAACTCTCTTTAAAGCTCCATTTCTGATAACTCTGAGCTTGCAAATCTATAACCAATGATTTGTGTCTGTAGGAAGTAACCTCCTTAATGAACAGTTGGCAAGAACAAATAAACACTTGATTTTCCTTATTGCAGAATAGAAATTCTTACATCAGCCTGAATCCTTGTAGAAATAATCCACGGGAAAGTGAAAACAAAATATAATTTCATAATGTCTTTCTTTTTCCAGGTATATTAGAAGAATACCAGCTGCCCTATCATGATGTTGTACCAACCGACCCGTCTTATGAAGACATGAGGGAAATTGTCTGTATCCGGAGGTTGCGACCCTCATTTCCGAACAGATGGAGCAGTGATGAGGTATGGGAGGGGGACTTGAAACCTTCTAGATCTTATGTGATTTGTTTAGTTATATGATATAATCTACATTTTCTGATAGATGTTATTAAAATGTTCTTCTCCAATCTACATGGAATATTCCAGTGCTTTTGTGAATGACCTAATTTTATATATCACAGAATGATGAATATTTGGCTAACATGGGAATTAAGATGTAAAGTCTTCACTGATAAGTCTTAGAAGGTGTTTATCAAGTTTATACCTCAAACCTCTGTCGATGCTTTCATAGAAAAAATAAAAATGGGAAATAGGTTTCCTATAATCTCCTTCCCTTATCTCCTTCCTTTGTATTACAACCTACCAATTACCTGAACAGACCATCAAGTTCAATCTTTTATACTTACAAAAACCAGTTGATCTAAAGAAAGGCAAAAATGACCATTGAATGGCATAGACCAATGTACCATAAAGGACAAAAAAATTACTATACTACTACCGTATAACTTTTAGTCCACTGAATTCTTAATAGCTCCAGTTATCCAAATGGCAAAATATTAGCTTTTTGGGCTAATAGGAGAGCGGACCTGTCCCCACACTATGCTTCTCTTACATAGGGCAGGATAGTCTGATGACAGATCCGCTTTAAATCTTTCCACACTTTCCATGACTTTCATAGTTCCATTAAAAAAACAACTTTAAATAAAATTCCATCAAAGCTTTTAGACTTAAAATGCTGACAAAATCTATTAGTTATGGAACAGTCGAGTGAAACCTAACATTGGGGTCTGTTGAACGAATTTTGCTTTCCGTAAAGATTGATACTAATATTTGGAACTTCATCTTCATTATTTTACCATACTGAACCCTGTTTTCTGTCTGTAGTGCCTGAGACAGATGGGAAAACTGATGACAGAGTGTTGGGCCCACAACCCAGCCTCTCGCCTCACAGCTCTACGAGTGAAGAAGACACTAGCCAAAATGTCAGAGTCTCAAGACATCAAGCTCTGACTTGATACATGACTACTTTATACCCAAGAAAATTGACTCATTTTTTGTGACTGAAAACCCTAAAGAGAAACTGCATTTGTAAACATTGAACATTTATGATTACCTTGAACACCACAAATGTAGAGGCTGGTGGGGACTCGCCAGTGAGAAGCTGGACAATCTGTAGACCTCCATGACTCAAGATGGTGTACCCAGGAAACATGGCTTCAATGACTAGATAAAAGAATTAGCATGTTGCTTTCTGTGAAAGCAAATACGTTTTTAATGTTTGAAACAAAAGACAGATTTCTTTAATCTTCTGATAATAAAAACTGATGTAAACTAAAATTTGATATACTGTATGTCTAATGTCATGATATAATGGCAGAATTTCAATTACAACATTTGTGACCATGTCAGAATTGAAAAAATCTCATGCTGAATTTTCATTCCAATCCTGTTTTTCCTGTGAGATGATTCCTTGGCAAATTCGATGCATGAGCACAGGGTAATACAAATTACTTTCATCCAAAATAATAGTTTTATTTTCCAGAAAGCAAATGGCCATGTGGCCATACTGTAATCAAGACTTACAAATATACCCTTTCCTTTCCTTTATCCCTTTAATGGGGAAGAAGACATCTGCAAGCAAATCCTATTGTTGTGGATATTGTTTTGCGTATAACCTCTAGATCCGCAGAAAGCTCTTCAAGTCAAGAATAAAATGAGTATAAAATAAAAAAAAAACACTATTCTCACCTCCCCTTGGGCTCCCATGGCAACACTTCCCTGGTCCCCCGCTCTCTGTCCTCCCAACCTCCAGAAATGATGTGTTGTCTCAATATGAGTCTGCTGCAGCCAATCACAGGCTGCATAGGTCACGTGACGCCATTACATCGCTGAGGGCCAGGTATACCAGAGACCAGCAAAGCGTTTTCTTTGGAGCACCAGGAGAGGTGAGTATATTGTTGGTTTTCAATTTTTGTAGACAAAACAAATCCGCACAATTTGGTGTGGATTTGCCGCTGTGGATTTCTTTGCGACTTGCTGCGGATTTGCTTCAATAATTTTCTGCAGCAAATCCACTTTGTGTGAATTTACATTTACAGCATAGTTGTAACAAGTTGTACACCTGTATGATCATCAGACGACCAGGACAGATTAATATCCACTGGAAGTGATTAATAAAGATTCCTATTGAATGACTGCAAGCAGAGATCTTGCATACCATGAGGAAATGGTATAAAAACATATTTGAAAACTCTGATTTTGGAAACTGTAATCCCCCTTTAAGGACAATCTCTACATTAATAAATAAACATTAACCAATTTCACATTGGGGTACATAGAGATATGTCACAGATACACAGTAATGGAAATGAGAATTGTACTGGTCTAAGAATACTATTCTTGACAATTAATCACTACCTTTTTAATGGTTTTACAGTTTTTATTAGCTTTAGTTAACCCCTTAATGACCGCCGATACGTCTTTTTACGGCGGTCATTAGTGGGCTTTATTCTAGAGCGCCGCTATTCTACGTCGCTGCTGTAGAATAAAGTAAACAGAGCAGGGAGCCGTGAAATCTCCCTTCTCTCAGCTGCCAGAGGCAGCTGAGGGCTGGGAGCGTCCCTGCTCTGCCGGGTGAGATC
The DNA here is from genome assembly GCF_050947455.1 of Rhinoderma darwinii. Taxonomy (NCBI): domain Eukaryota; kingdom Metazoa; phylum Chordata; class Amphibia; order Anura; family Rhinodermatidae; genus Rhinoderma; species Rhinoderma darwinii. Next base: position 186,342,015 of record NC_134687.1, on the reverse strand, counting down.
GATATTAGTATCGATCTCACCCGTTTAACCCTTCAGATGCGGTGCACAATAGCGAGCACCGCATCTGAATGGTTTTGGAGAGAGGGAGGGAGCTCCCTCTCATCTCACTGACACCCGGCGATAAAATCGCCGAGTGTCTGTGTCTTCTATGGCAGCCGGGGGTCTAATAAAGACCCCCAGGTCTGCCTGGAGCGAATGCCTGCTAGATCATGCCGCAGGCATGACCTAGCAGATGCCTGTCCGTTTTAAACGGACAGGCAGTAATACACTGCAATACAAAAGTATTGCAGTGTATTATAATAGCGATCGGAGGATAGTGAAGTCCCCTAGTGGGACTAGTAAAAAAGTAAAAAAGTTTAATAAAGTTAATAAAAAAAAAAAAGTGAAACAAAAAAAATGAAAAACCCACTTTTTCCCCTTACAAAATGCTTTACTATTAAAAAAAACTACAATAAAGCAAAAAAGTTACACATATTTGGTATCGCCGCGTCCGTAACGACCCCGACTATAAAGCTGTTACATTATTTAACCCGCATTGTGAACGCCGTAAAAAATAAAATAAAAAACAATGGAAAAATTGCTGTTTTCTGTTAATCCTGACTTTAAAAAAATTTGATAAAAAGTGATCAAAAAGTCGCATCTACTCTCAAATGGTACCAATAAAAACTGTAAGTCGTCCCGCAAAAAACAAGACCTTATACAGCTATGCCGACGCAAAAATAAAAAAGTTACAGCTCTTTGAATGTGACAATGTAAAAATTGGCTTGGACATTAGGGCCCAGAATGCAAGCAGGGGGAAAGGGTTAATGAGAATGAAACATCTCGGACCAGACATGCAAAAGAATACTAACAATCCACCTGAGATTCTTGTGGTCTGCGTCTATTCATCTGCATTAAGTGGAACATGCAGCATGATTATAGTTAGGGTATGTTCACACGCAGTGTTTTCAGATGTAATTCGGGCATTTTACGCCTTGAATTACGCCTAAAAAAACGCCCCTAATACGCCTACAAACATCTGCCCATTGCTTTCAATGGGTATTACAGTGTTCTGTTCCCACGAGGTGTAATTTTAAGCGTCGCTGTCAAAATACGGCGCGTAAAAAGACGCCCGCGAAAAAGAAGTGCATGTCACTTCTTGGGACGTTTTTGGAAGCGTTTTTAATTGACTCCATTGAAAAACAGCTCCAAAAACGGCCGTAAAATACGCTGTGAAAAACGCGAGTTGCTACAAAATGTCTGAAAATCAGGAGCTGTTTTTGCCTGAAAACAGCTCTGTATTTTCAGACGTTTTTGGTCACTGCGTGTGAACATACCTTAATGTGGTCCTACTTGAGTCGTGCCTTGTACAGAGTCACACAGCTCAATACATAACTTTCTTTCTGCACATAACTAGGCAATGTTCTAACATATATTTATAACTAGGTTTCTCAGCGCACATGCCAATACCCATGCAGGATAATATTAAAAATAATGAGCATTTTGATGTAAGCTACTGTCCAATATATCATGAAGATGATTGCTTCTGTCAGAAAAGTCATTGAGATCCATTAAAATGAAGAGAAAGGGTTACCTGGAACGAAGCCTTAAATCATCCGGGATAGCGACTGTGGCTGTAAATGACAATAGTAGTAAAGTCTGAGAATCCAGACAATCAATTCTGGACTTTAAATGATGCTTTTAGCCTCCAGGGTTCCAGTTAAAACCAATAAAAGCATATCTTCATTCCATGACCTACAGTGGTTTATATGCTATACACACACACATACATACTGTATCTCTAGTGTGGATTCATTATAGGTTTTCAATGGATATTCTTACTTCACAGTCACTTAAGTTTTTATTGTAATTTAGAACATGTAATTATCAATGTTGAATGCAGTTTAATTTTAGAAATGAAATAATGTTATTCTTATTTGTTGTTTATTAGACTACTGGATAAGCTATAAGCTTAATATAGTAGGTAGAACAGGTTTGTAGAAACCTAAAGCTATAAAGCCAGCGTCTGGGGCTCCTTGGGGCCATCAGAGGAGATTATTCTGAGGGCCCACCCTCCATCAATATAGAATATGTACATGTCCGCTTTTCATTTTTTTCATAGTCTAACAGGTAATTTGTGAATCATCGCATAAGAAATATAGGGATGTTTTCTGCCTGGGCCCACCGGAGGATCTTCTGGTTCTCTGGTGGTCCAGTACAACCCTGTATAAAGCTGATAAAACACAAGAAAATTCCCTATCCCAAAGAAACTTTTAATAATATTTTGGGCAAAACTTTTAATTAGGGTTGTCACGATACCAGAATTTGGACTTCGATACCGATACTTTGTGTAGTATTGCGATTTTCGATACTAAAACGATACTTTGCCAACAGTAAGAAAAAAAAAATAAGTTCTTCCATTTTCTGATGTGAGGCACGTGGCGTGATGAATTTTGAACCTTCATGTGCCTCACATTAATAGTAATTAACCCAATCATGTTCCTCAGTCATAATGGACAACATTGGGTTAATGTGTGAGGTACATGATGGGGTTAATTACTATTAATGTGAGGAACATGGAGGCTCAAAATTAATAATACCATGTGCCTCACATTAATAAGTGAAAGAAAGCAGTTTTTATTTTATTTTTTTATAGTGCACACATCATAAATGACGCAAAAAATTAGTTGTGCAGGTTATTACGGCTGCGCTAATACCGAATATGTGAATATTTTATGTAATGAGGCTTATATTAATGTTTATTGTAAAAAATGTGTATGTGTATTTTTTTAATTTACATTACTTTATGTTTTAACTTTTTTTTTAAACTTTAATGTACTGGCCTATATCTATAAGCCAGTACATGAGCCTGTGTATGGATAGTTAGTTGTTAGGACATACCTCAGTATGCCCTAACAACAGGAAATATGGGAAGACAGCCCCGGGGTCCTTCAATGGACCCCGGGGCTGTCTGCCCATAAATGGTATGTCCGTCAATCGCGTCACAGGGAGTCCCTGTGACACGATCCAAGGGGCATCCCCCCTTCTCATTTTCCTCTGAATGCTGCGGTCCGCTTTGATCGCAGCATGCAGGGGAATAGCGGTGGAGATGAGGGGATGCGGCTGTGTAATACTGCCATTGCCCCGCTCCAGACAACAAGTGCGCGCGCGGTCAGCATGAGGTGATGTGGCCGGCGCTGCACTAATGAGCGCAGGCACTGAACAAAAAACATGGGGGTGTTTTGCAGTGCCGCTGCTCATTAGTGCGGCGCTGGTTGCATCACCTCATGCTGGCCGCGCGCACTGGAACGGGGCTATGACTGTATTACCTCCGCTCTCATACATTCACGTGTTACAATGCTAAGCTGTGCGGCCGCACAGCTTAGTATCGAAATACATAAAATAACGGTATTGAAACAGTATCAAAGTTTCGATGCATCGTGCATCCCTACTCTTAATGTGTGTTGTATAACTAGGATGCCCCCTCCCACCTCTGAGGTATTACCTGGAAACATTACTCAACTTTAGAGATCCACTAATTCCGTCGTTATTTAAGGATCGCCCCACTATCTTTATGGGTTGTAAGTAATACAGGGAGTGAGGAGCAATCGTTGTTTACTCTCGATACTTCTGGAACAGTGAATAAACAGGGCTATCCAAGCGGTAGCTCACCATAATGATGCCGATGTGCCAGGTAAGACTTCAGAGGTATAAACCTACAAAAAACCTCCACAAAAAAAAAAAAAGGGGTTCACTACAAAACTAGTAGACAACCTATAAGTGCAAAAGCACAGGGAACATAGCACCCAAGAAAAAAAAGAAAAAATAAATAAATATATATATATATATATATATATGACTACCACGTAATGTAAAAAGTAAATAGCAACAATACATGGTAACATGACAGTGCATACAAAGAAGATCAATAAAAAAGGTCATATACGGAGAGCAGCATCAGTAAGGTATAGATGTTAAATATACCCAAGGGCTAGCAGAACAACCTATATCAAAAAATGACGTCCCATACACTACCTCACCACTAACTACAGAAAATATAGCAATAGCTAGTTAGTACAATAAATCACTATAGGTATAGGAAATAAGTTATCACTGATGGTAAATGTATATATCACGTTGCGTTTGTGGACCCACTGGGTCGTACCACCTTGACGGTATGGCAGCTGGCCAACAGGGCGCAGGTCACAGTCTATAGTTCGTATAGTGTACCTGTGGCAGCTCGGACAGTAGCAAGGCAGGCTCGGCTGGGACTAGGCAGCAGGTAGATGTCAAGCGTGGAGTAGCAGGACAGGCATGGAATACAGCACAGCACGACTACAGCTCAGCACGGCACTTGACCAGGATAGCACGGGATACAGGATACAGGTACGGGGAACACTGGGAACTGGAAAATACTAGGAGACCATTTGCATAAACAAACTTTGGGTATGACAACAATGCTCAGGCATGGGAGGAAGGGGTACAGCCCTTCTTATAGCCCAGGGTGCGCTGGGAGCAATGAGCTCAATCGCCCACCTGCATGCACTTTGGCTTCTTAAGTCTGGACTGAGCTCGCGAGCGCACCCTGGTGGTCACTGTGGAACAGGACGGCTGTATGTGCAGACATCTCTGGAGAGAAGGGCGTCAACTGGATGGAAGGAGTTCGGGGTCAGCGACCATGGACGTTACAGTATAAGCAAAGCCTAAATATAGCAATGCACCAATGCAACAGTAGCAAGGCTAAATAGACAACCAGAGGGATATGTAAGAAAACGTACCCAGAGTCATGGTAGAGGAGAAAGGGAAACATCCAGAGATGTGGCACAAAATAACGCCTCGACGCGCGTTTCGCCTAAGACCAGCTTAGTCAGGAGAGTCATTTATTGTACTACCTAGCTATCACTGTTTTTTCTGTATTTAGTGGTGAGGTAGTGTACGGGACGTCATTTTTTGAGATGGGTGTTCTGTTAACCCTTGGGTATATTTAACATCTACACCTTACTGATGCTGCTCTCTGTACATGACCTTTTCTATTGATCTACTTTGTATGTACTATCATGTTACCATGTATTGTTGCTATTTGTCATTAATAAAGATTTCTACTTTTTACATTATGTGGTAGTCATATATACATATATATATATATATATATATATATATATATATATATATAATTTATTTTATTTTATTTTTCTTGGGTGCTATGTTCCCTGTGCTTTGGCGCTTATAGGTTGTCTAATACTTCAGTGGTAGTCTAGATTATGAGTTTTTTTTACAGAATATTTCTTAACAATTTAACCATAGAACACCCCAAATGTACATATATTGTCAGGACTGAGGCATGGGAGAGGCAACTGATTATAATGCAGCTGCCTCCACTGCATAGGGGGAGCAACACAATGCCCCCCGACATGATGAGCACTAGAACTCACACAGGGCTAATGCCAATCATATAATAAGATAAAACACAGCTACACCCAGAGCAGAAAGAAGCCACTTAATGGAAGTAAGCTAAAAGTGAGCTCCACCTGAGAGAATGGGACAGGTTCCTTGACTTTCACAGGGCACTCTCCTGATGGGATATGTAGCTGTTTTTTGTGGGAGCCATTGTGGCTGGTATTAGTTGGGGGCATTGTAGCAAGTACCCATGGAAAAACATTATGACTGGGAGACACTCTCCCTGGTTTCCATAGGGGTCTCTGGTTGTCACTGTTGAAGAGAAAACGTAACTATGGCTATTAGGGTATGTTCACACAGAACGCCTCCAAACATCTGCCCATTTAAATCATTGGGAAAAACTGCATTCTGTTCCGATGGGCCGTTTTTTTACGCGGCCGTTTTGAAAAACGGCCGCGTAAAAAAACGGCCGCGAAGAAGAAGTGCAGGACACTTCTTGGGACGTTTTTGGAGCTGTTTTCCATAGACTCTATTGAAAAAAGCTCCAAAAACGGCCAAAAAACACGCAGCGAAAAACGCAGCGAAAATCGTGAGTGGCTTCAAAAACATCTGAAAATCAGGAACTGTTTTCCCTTGAAAACAGCTCCGTATTTTCAGACGTTTTGGACTCAGCATGTGAACATACCCTTACTGTTATGGGGCAATGTGAACATCACTGTTATGTGGACACTGTGGCTGTGAATGTGGCGCAGTCCACAACATGCATTACTGTCATAGGTACAGAAAAGCACACCTTTTTTTTATAGAATTGGTTTTCTATGCCACAACAATAATTGGAGTAATTTTCAGTCATGGCAATCCCAGACTTGTTTTTTATGTTCAGTTACCGTCTCATGCGTTTCCTGGTTTCACTTTTATTTCTGCATTCCTTTAGCAATTAATCCATAGAAAACCAGATAGCACATATGTTAGAGGGTGCATGGGGGGACCGCAGCCGCATGTGGCTAACTTATCAAGTCTGGTTTGCAACTATATAGTCCACACCAGGAGAAATTGCAGGCCCCCCTTATACAGGTACATGTAATGTCGCAGACACAGTTGATTCAATGTTCAAACTTTACTGGAGATGAACTTTCTTAGAGAGGCAGAATTCTTGAACGATTCAAATGCAATAACACAGTCTCTTAATAAATGCAACTATTTACATTGGCTGATAGTGATTATGACAACCTGGTCATTGCCACCCCTTGACGGCTTGTGCCCTGCATGGAAATCCGGGTGTTTACAGCCCTTGACGGCTCCCGCCCCACCTAGAAATCCAGCACTTAGGCCTATTCAGCGACTTCTGCCCCACTTGGCAATCCAGCACTGAGGCCTATTCAGCGGCTCCCGCCCCGCTTGGCAACCCGTCTGTTTACAGCCCTTGACGGCTCCTGCCCTGTCTGGCATACAGTTCAAGCAGTACTCCGCGGCTTATGCCCCGCTTAGCAATCCGAGTATTTACAGTCCTTGGCGGCTCCCACCCCAAATGGCATATCTAGTCACTGCAACACACACCCTAATCTATGATCTGGGTGACCATCTCTTGGGGTCGCTTCACTCGTGTCCTCAGGAGAACAGTCCTTGGCTATCAAAAGAGGAGGACAAGTCTTTACTGCTCACCGTTCCATATGTTCCATAAACTGGCTTGAATCTCCACGTCATTACTCGGACCTAGTTGTACAGCACCACTCAGTACTCAGGGTTTTCAGGTCCCTCACTAAAGCCCTTGCTATGTGTGTCTTTTAAAGCTCACCTGCTTACTCCATGGTGCCAGTGTTTGGGCCACTTTTCTCACATATTCAGAGCAGGCCCCTCGGAGTCTGTCTCCAGTCACACTGCACTGCACGTCACTTCCTCCTTCCTTCTTTCTATCTCTTCCTGCCAGTATAGAGCCATCTAGTGGCCAAGGTAATTTATTACACATGCAATACCTACCAGGCAAAACAAATAGACAATGGAACAGACTTAATAAAACGCATACACTTAGTTCTTTTACGTAAGAGGAAGTACAGTATTCGACCCCCTTACATGTTCCCTGGGTTTAACGAGTGCAGTCCCCTGCACTCACAGTTCTTGTCCACCAGGCATTCAGTCCTTCTGCCACGGATGCTGGGAGAACCATCTCCCATCTCTGTGTACCTGACTCCACTTCAGCATCCCTCATGGGCGCCACCAACTGAGAAGCAATTGCTACAGGCCGGGCATGCCCCCCTCTGGACTGTAAACAGAAGCCAAAACCAGGGCCCTGGAGTTGATGGCACTGCACCCAATTGCTACACACAGGACCATCTTTCAGTCCTGATGTTGGTACCTGACGGGAAGGTCTGCTGGCCCCCGCCAGACTGGGCTTGTCGGATTCTGGCTGTACTTGCAAAGGAAGTTCTGAGTGGGTCATCTGTTGATGGGACTTGCAGACTACTGCATAACTTTTGGCTCTCAAACTCTCTGCAGTGGCCACTTTCTTCACCTTATAAGAATAAGAACACAGACGTGGCCATTTCTGGTGAGGGTCAAACCCATTCACTTTAACTGGGGCCCTTCCTGGAACAGCAACATCAATAGCCAAGTAACCCTTTTCTCCTTCTACTAGCACAAACTCTACCGTCTCTCCCTCTACAAGACTGCCAGGGCACTTGGTCATACCGCTTTGCTTCAGAGCCTTTCGGTGGACAAATATTCGGTGGGCAATTTCTTCTAGCCATCCCACAACATCTTCGGCAAATTTCAGGAACTCTGTCACAGGGACTGTGGGTACACTCATGGATGATGCAGGGGTAACCCATGGAGACTCATCCTGCCGAATACGCCAAGTGTTAGAGGGTGCATGGGGGGACCGCAGCCGCATGTGGCTAACTTATCAAGTCTGGTTTGCAACTAAGTAGTCCACACCAGGAGAAATTGCAGGCCCCCCTTATACAGGTACATGTAATGTCGCAGACACAGTTGATTCAATGTTCAAACTTTACTGGAGATGAACTCTCTTAGAGAGGCAGAATTCTTGAACGTTACAAGTGCAATAACACAGTCTCTTAATAAATGCAACTATATACATTGGCTGATGGTGATTATTACAACCTGGTCATTGCCAGCCCTTGATGGCTTGTGCCCTGCATGGAAATCCAGCACTTATGTCTATTCAGCGGCTCCCGCCCAGTTTGGCAATCCGGCTGTTTACAGCCCTTGACGCCTCCTGCCCCGTCTGGCATACAGTTCAAGCAGTACTCCGCGGCTTATGCCCCTCTTAGCAATCCGAGTATTTACAGTCCTTGGCGGCTCCTGCCCCACCTGGCATATCTAGGCACTGCACACACACCCTTATCTATGATCAGGGTGACCATCTATTGTGGTCACTTACTTTACTCGTGTCCTCAGGAGAACAGTCCTTGGCTATCAAAAGGGGAGGACAAGTCTTTACTGCTCATCATTCCATAAACCGGCTTGAATCTCCATGTCATTACTCGGACCTAGTTGTACAGCACCACTCAGTACTCAAGGTTTTCAGGTCCCTCACTCAAGCTCTTGCCACGTGTGTATATTGCAGCTCACCCGCTTACTCCATTGTGCCTGTGTTTGGGCCTCCTCACTCACACACTCAGCAGGCCCCTCAGAGTCTGTCTCCAGTCACACTGCACTGCACGTCACTTCCTCCTTCCTCCTTTCTATGTCTTCCTGCCAGTATAGAGCCATCTAGTGGCCAAAGTAAATTATTACACATGCAATACATACAAGGCAAAGCAAATAGACAATGGAACAGACTTAATAAAAAGCATGCACTCAGTTGTTTTACGTAAGGGGAAGTACAATATTTAACCCCATTACACATAGATGTCACTTTTTGCAACCATAGATTTTAATGGTCTGGTCTTCAAAAATGGATTAGATTAGTGCATGCTGTGCGTTTTTCTCGCAGCGGACACACGTTCTGTAAAAAAAGGAAGTGTGAATACCTCCATTGAATTGCATGGGTCAGTGTGCTGTGCATTGTTAAAACGGACAGCACGCTGATGAGAAACGCGTGCTTGTGAATAAGTCCTAATACTGTAGTTTGACGTGAAACAAAATAACTTGATAGATTTTTCTATTGAGTCATAACAAATGCATGAAAGCTGAGGTTGATTTATCAAGGTCAGTTCATGGGTAACGCAGGCTGTTCAGGCAATAATTTCTGTAGACTTGAATAACCTGAGTAACTGCTGGTGGAAGTTGATCAATCACCTCTGTGAAATGATGTATTACAGATTGTAGAAAATAATGTCTATTCTCTTCACTGAGAGCGTATTTAGATAAAAGAACTATCAGGGGCTTGTTAAACCATTTATTTCAATTCACATAAGAGAGAATGTGTTATTAAAAGTTTATATTCTATTATACATTATGCCACCTACAAAGGTAGTGAACCAACTGTATCTTTTTCTGTCTGTAATATTTAATTGAATGTAAATTTAGGTTTATATCAGTAGGTTAATGAAATGATATCAACCTTAGGTAATCCTAAAATACTGCACATTGCTTTAAAAAAGGAAATTCTAAATCTTGTGTTACAGAACTTTTCCCCAAAATGCATATTTCCAGCATATGAACTTAATGAGAGATATTGAACAAAACCCCTGTAAATATTTACGTAATTAGACCCCCAATCGATAGTGGGGTTTTACAGGATTTACAGGATTAGAAAAACATGGCTTCTTTTTATAAAACAGTACCACAACTGTCCACAGTTTGTAGCTCAGTCTCATTCACTTGAATGGAACTGAACTGCAATACCACACACAGCCCATGGACAGGTTTGGAAGAAAGCAGCCATGTTTTTCTAATCCTGGAAACCCCTTTAAACTGAGTAGCATAGACTATGTAAAAATATGCTAACCTTGTAAAGGTCAAAGAACAAGGCTGTAGGTCATTAGAAGGTAAGTTGTAAGTTGCAGTTGTTGGTCGCAAGCCACTGTATTGGCTAACATACAAGGTCAGGACGTAGACCTACAATAAAGTATGTACCCTTTATGATGTGTTGTGCATAAACTGCAATGAAGCGATACTCTAACAGCCAAGGTGGATAGAATGGACTTTCCTTCCCATCAAATTTTTATAGGCCCCTCCACTTATATCTTCCTACTGGACCTCTGTGAATGACATTGGGGAGAGGGAAAGAAAGTTTACTACAGTCAAACCTGATGAAGAGTGATGAGTGAAGTTAAGATTTAATATAGTTAATAGGAAGATAGATTATGATTTTGTGACATATAAAAAAAACAACATCTGGTTTTTAATTATCTTTATAAACCCACTTCTAATGAAATTTTTCTGCCCATATGGATTTTTAAAAAAAATTTTTTTAAAGATAGAAAGCTTTTCCACTCATTTACAATCACAATTTATTGTCTTTTGTCATATACTCTGAATTTTCTATTGTACAGTTATTTATTTTTAGTTCTTAAAAGGGGTATTCCTATCTCTGACATTTATGGCATGTTCACAGGATATGGAATAAATGTCTGATCGATGCGTTTCCCACCTCTGGAACCTGCACCTATTTCTAGCATGGGGACCCCTGACGTTTGTCCTATTTTCTCCTGCTGTCGCTAAGCTCTATTCTACAGATAGGTATGGGTCACAGAGATGGGACCCACATCTATTGGACATTTTTGCAATATCCTGTGAAATAAATGTCCGAGATGGGAATACACATTTGAACTGTATATAATTAGATCTAAAAAGTTCAGTAACGAACCTCTCAAGCAATCATGCTAATAGGCCCAAATGACTAGAAGAGGAACCATGTCATTTAGGCGTTTCATTGGAGTACCTTGTTATTCGAGTTTATTGAGCAAAGCTGCAATATCAGGCCCAGACAAGAGAGGCGATATATTTGGAAGGAAGCAGCCATGTTTTTCTATATTCATACAACCCCTTTAACTGCTGGAATTATTTCAAATTGCTGATTTTAAAGACTAATACACCTTCAACAGCTTGCGGCATCTCAAAAAATCTACATTACGCCTATTTTACAACAAGCCTTCGAATAGGAAAAAAGGTGGAATACCTCATATAAAATATGCAATGAGCCCTTTGCTGAAAAATTATAAAATATAGATATGTCAGCATTTATTATATGCATTGGAGCCGTAAACAAATGGCGGTTAAAGTGTATATTTCCTTTAATGTACTGTTAAAATGTGTATGGAGTCGGTCTTATGAGAAATACAGACACTCTTTCATCCAATAACCCCACTTGACCTCAATTTGCTTTGCATGACTAAACTAATCCTTGAATGCAGTGGAGTGCTGTACAGTACAATGTTAAAGTATCAGTCTGAGCACGGTGCTATTTATGTAGCCTAACATTTTGAATGATATATTTGATATTGTAGGCAACTTTATGGCTATGTTAATTGCTGACTAAGCAGTTACATTTGCTAAAGTTGATCATTTGCAATTTTTCTGCAGGGCATGGCATAGTATTCTAACATTTACCCAAATTAGATATCCTTAATTCATCTCTAAATATAACCTTTCACATTAGCATTTAGAATTATTTTTTTTATCCTTAACCATCTTGGCATTTAACTTGAACGGGATTCTTATAATAAGGAAATGTATGCTCAGGATTTATGTTGTACTTGTATATATATTGGCATATGTGAAATATGCTCTGCTTTTTAATTTAGGAAACTAGTGTCCCTATTGTCATTGCTGGAGACAACAAATTTTCTTGTTTAACCCCTTCAGGACCCAGCCTGTTTTGGCCTTCAGGACAGAGCCTTATTTTTCAAATCTGACATGTGTTTCTTTATGTGATAATAAGTTTGGAATGCTTTTACCTATCTAAACAATTCTGAGATTGACATATTGTACTTTATGTTAGTGAACAATTTGGTTGATAAATTCAGTATTTATTTGTGAAAAAAAAATAAATAATTCGAGAAAATTTGCAAAAATTTGCATTCTAAGCTTAAACATATCTGCTTGTAAAACAGATAGTAATACCACACAAAATAGTTACTAGTTAACATTTCCCATATGTCTACTTTATGTTTGCATTTGCATTTTTTTGAACTTCCTTTTATTTTTCTAGGACGTTACAAGGCTTAGAACTTTAGCAGAAATTTTTCATATTTTAAAGACAATTTCAAAAGGCTATTTTTTCAGGGACCAGTTCAGTTCTGAAGTGGCTTTGAGGGCCTTACATATTAGAAAGTCCCCATAAATCACCCCATTTTGAAAACTGCACCCCTCAAAGTATTCGAATCAGCATTCATAAAGTGTTTTAACCCTTCAGGTGTTTCACAGGAATTAAAGCAACGTACAGGTGAATTTACAATTAGTTTTTTTTTGCCGAAATTCATTTGTAATACATTTTTCTCTGTAACACAGAAGGTTTTACCCAAGAAATGCTACTCAATATTTTATTGCCCAGATTCTGCAGTTTTTAGAAAGACCCCACATGTGGCCCTAATGTGCTAATGGACTGAAGCACAAGCCTAAGAAGCAAAGAAGCACCTAGTGGATTTTGGGCCTCCTTTTTTTTAGAATATATTTTAGGCACCTTGTCAGGTTTGAAGAGGCCTTGTAGTGCCAAAATAATGGAAACACCCCAAAAGTCACCCCATTTTGGAAACTACACCTCTCAAGGAATTTATCTAGGGATTTAGTTAGCATTTTGACCACACAGATTTTTTGCTAAATATATTGGAATTAGGCCTCATGCACACGAATGTAAAAACTGCCGTAATTACGGCCCGTGATTACGGGCACATAGACTTCTATTGGCCATGGGTAACTTCCCGTTTGCTTACCGGAAGGTGCCCGTGCCGTAATTACGTGTGTGGCTACGTGTGTGCACCCGTAATTACGGGAGCATTGCTAGGCCATGTGACCGCTGCAGCCAATCACAGGCCAATCACAGGCTGCAGCGGTCACATGGACTGCTGCGTCATCCAGGGAGGCCGGACTGTATGTCAAAAGAGGGACGCGTCACCAAGACAACGGCTGGGGTACGTATGAACTTGTTTTACTTACAATCGTTGCATTCAGCTGTGGAAACTCTGCCCGAAATGGCTGCCCCTTCTCTCTATCCACCCCTGTTTGAGAGAAGGGGCTGCCGATTAGTGCAATGCAATTTTGCATAGAAAACGGGTCCGTAAATACGGGTGGAATACATGTGACAACGGGCCCGCATTTACGGGCGTATATGTCCGTAAATACTGGTGGAATACGGGTCGAATACGTGTGACTAAGTAGCCATATATACGGCAGTATTTACGGGAGGAAAAAGATACGTTCGTGTGCATGAGGCCTTAGTCTGTAAAAATGAAAATCTACTTCTTTTGGGAAAAAACATAGACATTTTTAATATTTACAAGGAATAAAGAAGAAATTGCACCCCAACATTTGTAAAGCAATTTCTCCTGATTACGACAATACCCCATATGTGGTAATAAACTGCTGATCGGAGCCATGGCAGCACTCAGAAGGGAAGGAGCGCCATTTGGATTTTGTAGCTCAGATTTTGCTGGAATGGTTTTTGGTGCCATGTCGCGTTTGCAACACATTGGAGAGACTAAAACAGGGGAAACCCCCCAAAAGTGACCCCATTTTGTAAACTACACCCCTTAAGGAATTTTTCTAGGTGTATAGTGAGCATTTAGACCCAATGGGTCTTTTGCTGAATTTATTAGAATTAGGCCATGAAAATGAATATCAAACTTTTTTCCACTAAAATGTTGAATTTTCTGATTTTCACAAGGGATAAAGGAGATAAAACACCCCAACATGTGTAAAGCAATTTCTCCCGAGTACAGAAATATCCCACATGTGGTCATACATTTTTTTTTTTATTAGAAATTAATTAACCCTTTCAGGACTGATCAATTTTTTCCTTTCTTATTTTTGTTTTTCACTCCCCGCATTCCAAGAGCCATGACTTTTTTCTTTTTCCGTCAATAGAGTGGGATGAGGGCTTATTTCTTGCGGGAAGAGTTGTAGTTCCTATTTACACTATTTAAAGTACCATAAAATGTACTGGGAAACTGAAAACAAATTCTTTGCGGGCTGAAAATGGAAAAAACTGTGATTCCTCCATTTTTTTGGGGTTTCGTTTTTAGGACTTTCGTCGTGTGGTAAAAACGAAAATTCTACTTTATTCTTCGGCTCAATACAATTACGGTGATACTAAATTTATATATTTTTTTTATATTTTACTACTTTTACAAAGAAAAATCTATTTTAAAAAATTGTTTTGTTTCACCACATTCTGAGAGCCGTAACTTTTTTATTTTTCGGTTGATTGAGCGGTGGGAGTTCTAATTTTTTGCGGGACGAGCTGTAGTTTTTATTGGTACATAAAATATGATAAAAAAGTTGTATTACATTTTTTTTGAGAGCTAAGATGACAAAAAAACAGCGATTTTGGTGGTTTAAATTATTTATTTCATTTTTTACGGTGTTCACCATGTAAGTTAAATAATGGTATATTGTAATAGTTCTGAATTTTACAGACGTAGTGATACCAATTGTGTGTATTTTTTTACATTACTTTAGAAGAAAAATAGGAAAAGGTGGGATTTTTGAACTTTACATTTTTTTTTCTCACTACTAATAACTTTTTAATTCTTTTACACATTTTATTAGTCCCCACTACTAATGTAGTGCAGTATATTGTTAATTTTACAGGCTTCTGTAACCGCACGATCGCTGTTCCTGTCAATTAGTCCCGGATGTCAGCTATAATACACAGCGGACATCTGCAGCGTATAGAGCGGGCTCAGCACGTGAGCGGGTTCCATACATCAACCCCCGCACCATGACGTGCTATTAAGTCATAGTGCGCAAAGGGGTTAATGCACAGCGAATGTTTGAAAGTGAAAATTTAATTTCTATTGATATGCCATTTTAGTGCATAATATGTTGTGCCCAGTTTGTGCCACTGAAGACAAATACCTCATAAAACGTTAAGTGGGCTCTACCGGGTATGGTAATCCCATATATGTGGGCGCAAAATGCTGTTTGGGCACGCTGCAGGGCTCAGAAGGGAGGGAGCACCATTTTGCTTTTGGAGCACAGATTTTGCTTGGTAATAGTTGTTTGGGGTTTTACTGGTATTTCAGTTTATAATGTGGAGGTATATTTAATGGCCTGTTCACATCAGCGTTGGCTTTCCGTTCCGGGGTTCCGTCAGAGGTTTCCCCGCAACGGAAAATCAAACTGAAACCACAGCTTCCATTTCAGTCACCATTGATATCAATCATTCAGTCGACTCCGCTATTGATTCCATCGTTAAAACGGAAACCTGCCGGAATGGTGACGAACTGAAACCATTAGAAATGTTTCCGTCACCATTGATATTAATGGTGACTGAAACGGAAGTTGTGGTTTCAGTTTGACTTTCCGTTCTGGGGTTCACCCGATGGAAACCTCCGACGGAACCCCGGAAGGGAAAGCCAACGCTGATGTGAACAGGCCCTAAGTTGTACATCAGGGCATAATAAGAGGGCATAATAATGCGGTAAATAAATAATAATCTGCAGATATGTGGCCAATGTTGCACTGATAAATGGCGCCCAATCTTATCTGCTTTTGGAACACTCTGTACATTTTTCATCGCCATATATCTGAGAGCCGGAACTTTTTATTTTTGAGCTGTGTGAGGGCTTATTTGTTGCGGGTACATGCAATTTTTTGATCACTCTTTATTCCAGTTTTTTGCAAGCCGGGTGACCAAAAACCAGCAATTCTGACAATGTTTTTTAGTTAATTTTTTTACAGCGTTTACCGTGCGCTATAAATGACAATTTTACTTTATTCTGCGGGTCGGTACGTTTACGGTGATACAATATGTATATAGTTTTTTTTATGTTTTGCAGCATCTGCACAATAACTTTTTTTTATAAGATGATTTATTTTCTGTGTCACCATAACTTTTTTATTTTTCAGTGAAAAAAATCTATGTAAGGACTTGTTTTTTTGCGGGACGGGTTGTAGTTTTTATTGGTACTATTTTGGGGTACATGTGACTTTTTGATCACTTTTTATTCTCTATATTGAGAGGGGTGGTGTCCACAAAATAGCGATTCTGGCATTGTTTTTTATTGATTTTTTCGCGGTGTTCATTGTGCGAAAAAAAATAAATAAGATTATAACTTCGTAGTTTGGGTCGTTACAAACGCGGTGATACCAAATATGTGTACTTTTTTTTAAAGTTTTCATTTTTTTTTCCTACAATAAAAGACTTATTATTGGAAAAAAACAGGTTTTTTTTGTTTTTTTTAATATAACTTTTGTTTTTACACTTTTATTTTAACACTTTTATTAACTTTTTTTTACTTTTTTTATTTGTCCCACTAGGGGACTTGAGGACTTTCAGCTTTGATCGCTGCTAGAATACATTACACTACCTACGTAGTGTAATGTATTCCTAACTGTCATTGTGACGTGACAGTCATACTGACAGGAAGACTAGGAGGAGCAGCCTCCGGTTGCTCCTCCTAGGCTTCCGTACATGGCAACCCGGAGGTCATTGTCTGGCCTCCGGTTGCCATGACAAGCACTGGCAGCCCCCACAATACTTAGTGGCTGCCGATATGCTTCAAACCCCTTAAATGCGGCAATCACAATCGGTCACCGCATTTAAGGGGTTAATTGCTGAAATCAGCGGCGATGGTCTGCTGGCTGGCAAGACTGTACGTGTGTGGCGGGAACCGCTCCTCAACTGTATGTCCCGGTGTGGGAAGCAAGCCCTCTCCAGGACGTACAGTTGCGGTGTAGCACGGGAAGAGGTTAAACCATTAATGACCAGCCTTTTCCTATTACGCTCAATAAGTTGGATGCAACTATGCCTATACAAACAATAAAAGGTTTTGACATATTAACCCTGTAGTGACCAGCCTATTTTAGGCCTTAATGACCAAGCATTTTTTTTTTTCGTTTTTCTATCGTCGCATTTAAAGAGCTATAACTTTTTTATTTTTCAGTCGACATAGCTCTATGAGGACTTTTTTTTGGGAATTAGTTGTATTTTCTAACGGCACTATTTTGGGGTACATATCATTTTTTTTATTAACTTCTATTAACTTCTTTTGTGGGGGAATCAATTCTGCCGTTGCTCTATGCGTTTTAAATTTACACCATTCACTGTGCAGTGTAAATAACATGTTACCTTTATTCTACGGGTTGGTACGATTATGCCGATACCACATATGTATGTAACGTCCACAGCTGCAGACCGTCGTTCTTACCTTCCCCTCAACGGCCGCGGCCATGGACGAGTGAGTGCCGGGCGGCATCTAAGAGACGCCGGCACTCACTTCCGCATCACTGCTCGAGTCTGGCCTTAAAGGGCCAGTGCGCACACATGAGTAAGATCTGTAATTAGCCCATGATCATCCTGGACTATAAAAAAGGCTCTGCCCTTTCACCCATTGCCTGAGCGTTGTTGTGTTTACCCATTTTAGTCTTAGTAAATGGTCCCTTAGTGTTATTCTGTTCCCGTTGTTCCCGTGCCCTGCTACCTGTATCCTGTGCTATATCTGTTCCTGTGCCTTAACCTGTTGGAGTTGTATTGTGCCACCGGTCACGCCTGCTGATATACACCACGTCTGGTGTCTACAAGTTCATCTGTGCCGAGCCTCCATTACTGTCTGGACTATTAAGATACTATTGTACTAGGACTGCTGTTTGGCCAGCTGCTACTCCGCTACGGCGGTGTGGCCTAGTGGGTCCACATACCCATGAATCGTGACAGTGTAGGGAAAAAATGAAACCGTTAAAAAACAGTACACATATTTGGTATCACCGCGTTTGTAACGACCCAATCTATAAAACTATAATGTTATTTTTAACACCGCAAAAAAAACCCACTAAAAACAATGCCAGAATCACTATTTTTTGGTCACCACCCCTCCCAAAATATAGAATAAAAAGTGATCAAAAAGTCGCATCTACCCAAAAATAGTACCAATAAAACTACAACCCGTCCCGCAAAAAAACAAGCCCTTACACCTTTTTTGACTGAAAAATAAAAAAGATATGGCTCTCAGAATATGGTGACACAGAAAATAAATTATTTCATAAAAAAGTGATCTTATTGTGCAAACGCTGCAAAACATAAAAAAACTATATGCATATGGTATTGCCGTAATCGTACCGACCCGCAGAATAAAGTAAAATTGTCATTTATAGCACATTATGAACTCCGTAAGAAATAAAGAATTTAAAACGCCAAAATCACTGGTTTTGGTCACCAAAGCTCTAAATAAAATGTAATAAAAAGTGATCAAAAGTTTGCATGTACCAAAACATGGTACCAATAAAAACTACAGCTCGTCCTGCCAAAAATAAGTCCTCACACCGCTCAATTCATGAAAAAATAAAAAAGTTATGGCGTTTGGAAGGCGGGGTGTGAAAAACTAAAATTTAAAAACAAAAAAGGATCAGTCCGGCAAAGGTTAATTAATTTCTATTAAAATAATAAATTATTACCACATGTGGGGTATTGTCGACTCGGGAGAGATTCCTTTACAAATTTAGGGCGACTCTTTCTCCTTTGCCCCTTGTGAACATGAAAAAAATGCAACATTTTAGTGGACAAAAATGTTTATATTCATTTTCACGGCCTAATTCTACTAAATTCTGCAAAAAACCTGTGTGGTATAAATGCTTACTATAACCCTAGAAAAATTCCTTGAGGGGTGTAGTTTCCCAAATGGGGTCACTTTTGGGGTGTTTCCACTGTTTTGTTCCCTCCAGGGCGTTGCAATCGCGACATGGCACTAAAAACCAATCCAGCAAAATCTGCGCTCCAAAATCCAAATGGCTCTCCTTCGCTTCTGAGCGCTGCCGTGGGTCCAAACAGCAGTTTATTACCACATATAAGGTATTTCCGTAATTGGGAGAAGATGCTTTACAAATGTTGGGGTGCATTTTCTTCTTTATTCCTTGTAAATATTAAAAAATGTCTATGTTTTTTCAGAAAAAGTAGATTTTCATTTTCACAGACTAACTAAATATAGCAAAATACCTGTGGGGTCAAAATGCTAACTATACCCCTAGATAAATTCCTTGAGGGGTCTAGTTTCCAAAATGGGGTAACTTTTGGAGAGTTTCCACTGTTTTGGCACCACAAAACCTCTTCAAACCCGACATGGTGCCTAAAATATAATCTAAAAATAAGCAGACCCCAAAATCCACTAGGTGCTCCTTTGCTTCTGAGGCCGGTGTTTCGGTCCATTAGAGCATAAGGGCCACATGTGGGATATTCCTAAAAACTGCAGGAACTGGGCAATAAAACTAGCATTGCGTTTCTCTGGTAAAACCATCTATGTTACATAATTTTTTTTATTACAAATGAATTTCGTAACAAAAAAGAGAAATTTGTAAATTTCCCCTTTACTTTGCTTTATTTCCTGTGAAACGCCTAAAGGGTTAAGAAACTTTCTGAATGCTGTTTTGAATACCTTGAGGGGTGCAGTTTTTAAAATGGGGTGATTTATTGGGGGATTCTAAAATATAAGGCCCTCAAAACCACTTCAGAACTGAACTGGTCCCAGTAAAAATAGGCTTTTGAATTTTTCTTTAAAATGTGAGAAATTGGTGCTAAAGTTCTAAGCCTTGTAACGTCTTAGAAAAATAAAAGGATGTTCAAAAAACGATGCAAATATAAAGTACACATATGGGAAATGGTAACTAGTGACTATTGTGTGGTATTACTATCTGTTTTACAAGCAGATACATTTACATTTAAAATGCACATTTTTGCAAATTTTCTCTAAATTTAGTTTTTTTTCACGAATAAATATTGAATTTATTGACCACATTTTTCCACTATCATAAAGTACAATATGTCACGAGAAAACAATCTCAGAATCGCTTAGATAGGTAAAAGCATTACAGAGTTATTACCACATAAAGTGACACATGTCAGATTTGAAAAAGTCAGCTGTGCCACAAGGCCAAAACAGGCTGCGTCCTAAAGGGGTTAATTACTTCTTTTTTGTCCCACTAGGGGACTTGAAGGCAGGATGCCCTGATCGCAATTCTAATACACTGCACTACATGCATAGTGCATTGTATTACAGCTGTCAGCTACTCACTGACAGCAGGCATATTGGGTCCTGCCTTTGTCAGGACCCACTACGCTTCCGTAGATGGCATAGCCAGAGGCCATTGTTAGGCCTCCGGTTGCCATAGCATGTAGCGATCATGTAGCAATCATGTAGCATGATGTCGATTGTGTTTTAACTCCTAAGAAGCCACAATCGCTAATGAACGCGTCCTCTAAGGGGTTAATCAGCGGGGACCACCACGATTGGTCCCTGCTGAAGGAGTTGTGACAACTACTGTACGAGACAGCAGTTGTCACAGCTCATGAACGCACCCGGCGTGAACGGCGCTGTTTAGAGCGAGACGTACTATTATGTCATGGAGCGCGAACAATGCGCTCATCATGACCTAATAGTACATCCAGGAGCGGGAAGGGGTTAAACAAAAATAATACATTTTTGCATTACCGTATTCCAAGAGCCCTAACTATTATTTTTAAGTTGATGTTGTCATATGTGGGCTTGTTTTTTGCGGAACGAGGTGTAGTTTACATCGTTACTATTTTAGGGTACATGGGACTTATTGATTAACTTTTATTATATTTTTTTGGGGTGGGGAATGGAGAAAAAAAGTGATTTTGTCGTTGTTTTTAGCGTTTTTTTGTACCACATTCACCATGCGGTTGAATTAATGTGTTTTTTCGTGTCTTTACGATTGCGACAATATTATATATGTATTTTTCATGCTTTTTATTTTACACTTTTATTAACCCCTTCCCGACCACCCCACGTAGATTAACGGGCTGCAGAGCTGGTCCTTGTGCCTGCAGCCCGTTAATCTACGTGTGCTCCTAACAGAGCACACAGGCGCTCCCCGCAGCCCGGCATCTCCCAGTACAGTCTGCAACTAGCAGCCTTAGTACTGGGGGAAAACATTGGGTCGGATCACAGCCAATTAACCCCTTAATTGCGGCGGTCAATAGCGACAATAGCGGTCAATAACAACATCGGCACGACGCGGCGCGATTGCGGGGGCCGATTGTTGCTATTGCAACCGGAAGCCTAACAAAGGCTTCCGGTCTGCCATCTATGGGAGGCGATTAGGTCCGTAATTTTATCGTGCAAATACCGTAAAACATAAAAAACCTATATACATATGGTTTTGCCATTCTCGCGTCGACCCACGGAATAAATAAAATATGTCATTTATAGCCCACGATGAACGCCATAAAAAAAAGTTTTCACGGCCTAATTAAACTAAATTAATCAAAAAAAACTATGGGATCAAAATGCTCACTACACCCCTAGATAAATGGTGTCTTTTTGGGGGTGTTTCCACTATTTTGGCCTCACAAGACCTCTTCAAACCTGATATGGTGCCTAAAATATATTCTAATAAAAAGGAGGCCCCTAAATCCTCTATGTGCTCCTTTGCTTCTGAGGCCGGTGCTTCAGTCCATTACCGCACTAGGGCCACATGTGGGATATTTCTAAAAACTGCAGAATCTGGGCAATAAATATTGAGTTGGGTTTCTCTGGTCAAATCTTTTGTGTTACAGAAAAAATTTTACTAAAATGGATTTTCTGACAAAAAAAATAAAATTTGTAAATTTCCCCTCTACTTTGCTTTCCTGTGAAACACCTAAAGGGTTAAGAAACTTTCTAAATGCTGTTTTGAAAACTTTGTGGGGTGCAGTTTTTAAAATTGGGTGACTTATGGGGGTTTGTAATATATAATGCCCTCAAAGCTACTTCAGAAGTGAACTGTTACCTATAAAAATAGGTTTTGGAAATTTTGTTGAAAATGTGAGAAATTGCTGCTAAAGTTCAAAGCCTTGTAACGTCCTAGAAAAAAAGAATGTTCAAAAAACGATGCGAACATAAAATAGATATATGGAAAATATAAACTAGTAACTATTTTGTGTGGTATTACTATCTGTTTTACAAGGAGTTATATTTAAATTTAGAAAAATGCTAATTTTTGCACATTTTCTATAACCTTTGGTATTTTTCACATACAAATACTAAATTTATTGATTACATTTTTCCACTAACATAAAGTACACTATGTCACGAAAAAACATTCTCAGAATCGCTCCGATAGGTAAATGCATTCCCAAGTTATTACCACATAAAGTGACACATGTCAGATTTGAAAAAATCGGCTGCGTCCACAAGGCCAAAACAGGCTCAGTCCTGAAGGGGTTAAATAAAACCACTTTTTATGGGAAAAAAATGTTTAATTTTATTTTTACTGTTCACCTTTGTTTCTATTTACTTTTCTAGTCCCAGCAGGGGACATCACCATGTGATCTTCTGATTGCAGATATAATGCTTTGGTATACTTAGTATACCAAAGCATTATTGCCTGTCAGTGTAAAACTATAGATTAGGTCGTGCCAGAGGCATGTAGCCAGGGCAGGCCTGGGGGCCCTTGTTAGGCCCACAGCAACCCGTCAGCGGCCGGCGATCGCGTTTGTGGGCCGCCAATCTTTCTGTCAAAATATTTAAATGCCACGGTCACTATTGACCGTGGCATTTAAGGGGTTAAACTACTGAGATGGAAGGTTTCTCCAATCTCAGCCATTGCAGCAGGTGCAGGCACAGCTTCTGTGCCCACGCG
Source organism: Rhinoderma darwinii (assembly GCF_050947455.1). NCBI lineage: Eukaryota > Metazoa > Chordata > Amphibia > Anura > Rhinodermatidae > Rhinoderma > Rhinoderma darwinii. The sequence continues at coordinate 186,318,942 of NC_134687.1, read as the reverse complement.
ATCACCATAACAAAAATGCGGGAAGGGGTTAATGACCATGCCAGATTTTTCAAATCTGGCATGTCTCACTTTATCTGAGAATAACTCAATGGTTTTGCATATCCAAGTAATTCTAACATTGTTTTTTCGTCACATGTTGTACTTTATTTAGGTGGTAAAAGTAGACAGATAGGATTTGCTTAAATTATCTAAAAATACAAAAATTGTTTACATTTTTTAAAAATTCTACATTTTCCCTATTTTGAACTGCAATACCTCACATGTAAATACATACTGTACACATTTTTTTTTATTGAATATATATTTGCATCTCTTTACTGAAAAAGAAAAATATTTTTTTTTGCAATTTAGGAGACTTACAAATGTAATAATAATTTTATCAATTTTGAAGTACAGGGTGGGACATTTACATGGATACACCTAAATAAAATGGGAATGGTTGGTGATATTAACTTCCTGTTTGTGGCACATTAGTATATGGGAGGGGGGAAACTTTTCAAGCTGGGTGTTGACCATGGCGGCCATTTTGAAGTCGGCCATTTTGTATCCAACTTTAGTTTTTTCAATGGGAAGAGGGTCATGTGACACATCAAACTTATCGAGAATTTCACAAGAAAAACAATGGTGTGCTTGGTTTTAACGTTACTTTATTCTTTCATGAGTTATTTACAAGTTATGGGTGACATTATAGTGTGAAAAAAATTAAATTAGAATTTTTTTTCTCAAATATGTTACTTTCATGCCGGCTTTTGTACATAGCATTGAAAATGTACCCCAAGTTTTATAGTGCTTATTCTTCAGTGTTCATAATTACCCCAAAGTGGCCCTAATCTACTTACTTGACACACAGCTGGGCCTGAATTCGAGGGAGCACCCTTTGGCTTTCAAGGCACAATTGAATAAATTCTGGGCCCCATATCATGTATTTAGAGGCATTGAGCTGACTGAGCAAAATAAACCACCCAGAAATTACCCCATTTTAAAAACGATACCCCTAAAGGTATTTATCTAGTGGTGTAGTGAGCATGCTGACCCCAAAAAATTAAAAGGACGAAATAATGGGTATTATTTCAGACACTATGGCTATAAAAAATGTTTTCTTCACATTTTTTGTACATTTTCACATGAAATCTATTAAATCTAATAAAATATTATTTTGTTAGAAATATGCCACATTAATAAATTTGTGCGTCATACAAAAGAGAAGTGAAGCCGTGTATTCATAATGGATACATGTTGCTATAGATGTATTTGCCTGTACTTATGACTATGTCTTGCTAAGAAAGCAGTTGTCCCACATCTGTGCCATTATGATGTCATTGTGGACAGAATTCTGTCCTAATATAAAATTAGTCAGAGAGGAAAAAATAAACTGTACTGGAGTGACGGGCAATATCTTAAAAAAAATGGAGGCAGATCGCTGCCTTTTTATACCAGGTAATAGTCTTACGTTTGACTAAGCAAAGTCACATTCTGCGATTTGTGCGATTCATGTCCGCTATTCTAACTAATAAACAAATTTACTTTTTTTGTATTTTTTTTATGCAACGACCCAAAAAATATATACTATAGTAAACCGCACAGGTGATATGGAGGTGATTGATTATGGCTAATCTGAGGGTCATTACGGGTAATCTGGCAGTGATTACGGGTAATCTGGGAACACAGGCGGATTTGTGGTGTGTTTTTCACTGTCTGACCGCACGGAATTTGAATGTAGTATCTATGACAGTGACCATGCTATCAAGGACCAATGAGAATGTTCCCTGATCTTTACTATTCTCCTGTGCATCTACTGCGCATGCGTGCACCATTTTGTTTTTTTCTGAATGGGGCCCGATCGGGAGCTGCGGGAGTCTTTGGAAGCACATAATGGGGCCTATTATCAAGTTTTTTTAATCTCCTCTCAAACATTCATTATTTTCACTTTCTATTGCAATATTACAGTAATACACCAGTATTAGTTGAATACCGGCGATCACGTGTTTGGGGACCGCACACAACGGTCCCTGATCACTGCTCCAACCCTCAGCTACCTCCGGTAGCAGGGAGCTTTTACTCCTCCCAGCGGCGCTGCATTATTCTGATGCAGCGCCGTAAAAAGTCTATTGCGTCAGAATAAAAAAGCCTGTTAGTGAGCGCCGTAAAAACACATATGGGCGGTCACTAACTGGTTAACTAGAGTATCATTATTATTACTATTATTAATAATCTTATTAAAAATAATAATAAAAATAAAGTCGTTACTTGTTTAGTTAAAATGCCAATAACAACTAAGGCCATGTTCAGACGTGGCGGAATTTTTCCGCTGAAAATGCTGCTGCAGATTCTTTGCGAATTTGCAGCAACATTTGCATATTTGACAGGTAGTTCAGACGTTGCAGATATCACAGTGGACTTGCTGCAGATTTCAGCCCCTGCAATGCAAATGCTGAAATCCGCAGTGAAATTCCGCTGCTTCTCCGCAAATAATGTGCATGCTGCAGAGGGAAAATTCTGCACCACAGCCTAAATTCCACACAGTTATTTTCCGCAACATCTGAACTAAGTTTGCTAAAAATGTATAGAAACAAATGTAAAAAACGGCTGCTGCAGAATAACTCTTGGAATGTGAAGATGAGAAAAATAAAAAAGAATGCTTGGTCATTAATGCCAAAATAGGCCTGGTTATTAAGGGATTAATAGTGCTGGCTGATTGACAGCGTCCATTACTAAGGCGACCGCACATAATAAAAAAAAAATAAATAAATTTGAAAAAACGACATGGCCGCCCCCATTTTTCATAACCAGCCAGATACAACACAGCAGCCTGGCATTACCACTGTTTTTGGCCTTTCCCAGCCTAATAACACCAGCCTGAGGCCGCCCCAGTGCCCGACCATCCCTACAGATGATCGGATAATGGAACATACACGGCTCTTCCCGGCACCCCTGGTGGCGATGGATACCGGGGTAATAATGGGGGTTAGTGTTAGCCTCTGCACCAGCTAACATTAAGCCCCGCCTTAGTAATGGACACTGTCAATCAGCCACAGCTATTAATAAGGCAGTAATAATAATGTTTAAAAAAATACAAGGACATACTTACCTTTCCTGGATCCAGCGCTGGAGTTGCAATGTCAGCGAGCTGGGCCCTATATCTAAGCCTATCATGTGTGATACGGTCTGCTGAGCCACTGTATCTAATCCTATCCATAGTAGATTGAAGAAAAACTGCAGCACTCAGTGTTATGGCAGGAAGAAGGGGAAGGGGATAAGTGAGCCCTAATCTACCCACCGCCCTGTCCCTGCCTACTTGCAATGACCCGCCCTAGGCGACGGGGTACAACTGGGCGGCGGTCCCTACGCTGACTAAGTGCACGGGAATACAAACAGGGAACAAGCAAGGGAAGGGGCAGTAGCCCACGGAACACCGCGAGGAGACCCGAGTGGTGAACGAGCCAGTCAGAGTCAGGAAGTAACGAAGTATACGAACGCAGAGCAAGGAGCAGGAAGCAAGCCGGGGTCAGAGCGAAGCAGGATAAGCGGAAGCTGTAGCAAGGCTGAAGCAAGGCAGTAGCAGGCTGGAGCAAGGCTGTAGCAGGGCCAGGAAACCAGGAAGAATCACAAGCAATGAGGAAGAGAAAACGGCAGGTATAAATGGACAGGGGCGGAGCTAACTCCGACTGACCAGGCCGCGATAGGCTCTCCCACTCCTGAGCCTGCCACCCTGATTGGTGGGAGCCGGAGTCAGTCTAAGAGGTCCGGCCTCAGGTATCGATTGATTAATCCTGGGAGTATCCACAGACGTAGTGCCTGGCAGATCCTTTACACTCAGATATCCAAAAAGTGTTGGTCTTTATTCACCAAGCAGTAAAAACTACAACGTTTTAACCCCTGTTGGGTCTTTGTCAAGCATAGTGATAGTAAATCAGTGCACTCTTTATATAACACATGTTGAATGACATCACTTCCTGAACGTATTAGGTATCAACAATAGTTAAATAACTTTTAAAAAATACATCATCATGACTTTAAATATCCCCCACATCATCAAAGTGAAATACAATTATAAAACATGAATAGATCGCCAGTCTAGTACCTGTATATCAGTCGATTAAGATACATCTTATCTTGTCAGCGTCTATGGTTCAAGAAGAAATTAATAGTAATTTTCCCGAACTTCAATTCACGTTGATATATTCTCGAGACAATATACAATTTTTGGATACAACTGTATCTAAGAAGGACAATCGTCTTGTTACTGATTTATATGTGAAACCCACCGACTGTAACAATTTGTTGCATTATAATAGTTTTCATCCTCGGGGAACAGTAAAATCCCTTCCATTTAGTCAACTTCTTAGTCAAAAAAATTGTTTCAGATGATAATATTGTGGAGGATAGACTTAATAATATGTGCAACAAATGTCTTAGTCGAGGTAACCCTAGACTTTTGATCGAAAGGGCAACTAATGAGGTTAAAAAACGCAAACGTAGTGATCTACTTGAGAAAAATCCAAATAAGAAAATACTTAAGAGAATTCCATTTGTATCGACATTTTCTCCTGTGAGTAGAAAAATTTCCAAAATCCTTAGGGATTATTGGCCTATTCTCAGTGATACTTTTGCTAAGAATATTGAATTTCAGGACCCTCCTATTATGTCTTTTTGTAGACCCCCTAATCTCAGAGAGCGCCTTGTACGTGCGGACATTGGTTCACTGACCAGGGCTAAGCCCCAAAAGAAGGGATGTTTTCCCTGCCTTGGATGTTGCAATTGCAACAGTATGATGCGGGGCAACACCATGGTACATCCAAGGACAAGGAAAATATATGGGATTAAACAATTCTTTACATGTCTTTCCAGTTTCATCATATATATCATTCAATGTCCATGTGGACTCTTATATGTGGGAGAAACCACTCAGGAATGTAGAACACAAAGTAACCAGCATAAGTATACCATTAGGAGTAAGAAGGTAGACTTATCGATTCCAGAACATTTCATTAAATTCGGACATAATATTTCACAATTGCGATTTAGAATAATTGATGGGGTAGCTCCAATGAGGAGAGGAGGTGATAGGGAAAAGACCCTTAAAAAACTTGAATTAAAATGGATTTATGAACTGGACACCCTGGAACCCAAAGGGTTAAACAGGGAGTTCAGGATAACGGGCATTTGTTAGGATTGTGTCTTTGGACATGGTTCTGGCCACATCGTCATCGGTAATAGATTTAAGATAGAGTACCTGACCAGGAGTCATGTGATTGTAATAGTATTGGATATTGCTTTTTATATTACTTGTTTGTTCTTGTTTATATTTTTAGGACACTTACACTTTATGGGAAATCACTTTTTGAATTATTGAAGAAAGCTTTGAAGAAACCTTATCAGTTTTTTGGATTGCTGTCTGTTTTGGGATTTTCTGCCTGTCTTATCGAAAAAGAAAAATTATAGGCTTTTCTGTCCACTTTCTATCGAAATTGATATTAATGAGTGCATTTTTGGACATCTGTTAAATAAACGTACTTTGATTACCATTCCTCTGATGAGACATGCAGATGACACATCTATGTTACGTTAGCGTCTTGTTGTTATTATAACAACGGGTTATTTATTTATTTCAGTTATTTATATAGCGCCAACATATTATGCAGCACTGTACAGAGGTCCTCTTTTAGTACTGTCCCCATTGGGGCTCACTATCTAAATACCCTATCGTATGTTTTTGGGGTGTAGGAGGAAACTGGAGTACCCAGAGGAAACCCACACAAACTCCACGCAGATGTTGTCCTTGGTTGGATTTGAACCCAGGACCCCAGCGCTGCAAGGCAATAGTGCTAACCACTGAGCCACCGTGCTGCCCATTGTGGTTATTATTGGGTAACCTATCCTAATGCGCATGCGCGGTCCTGAGTGAGATCGCGATGCGAAACCATAGTAACGGCAGACACTGGACATTGAGGTTACCAGGATTTCCTGTAATGCGCAATGGAGAACCATTTGTTGTGCTGATGGTCTCCCAGTGTCTTCCAGTTTTCCAGTGTACCTTGTTCCTGTATCCCGTATCCTGTTTCCGTGCTACCCAGTTCTAGTGCCGTGCTGTAGTCTCGTTGGATTTGCTACGCCTCTCCTGATGTCTTCCACCGCCTGGTCCTGGACGTGCATGCCTCGCTTATCTCTACGATTTCCTCAGGTATCCTCGCTGAACTATTGAACTCTGTGCTTACCTGTTTCGCCAGCTGCCATCCCGCTACGTGGTACGGCCCAGTGGGTCCACACCCCGCCTCGTGACAGTATGCTCTGGCCATGGACTCCGCTGGTCAATTCAAGGGTTTGGCACCCTCCCAAGCCATGCACGCGGACATGCTGGATCTCCGAACTAGGCAGGATCAGCTCCTTGTGGCAGTGGACTCTATGGTGCAGCAGCTAGGGACACTAGTTGATTCTTTTCCTGCCTCTATGCAAATCCTCCAAGCCGGTCCTCCTGTTACTCCTCCTGGCAGCTCCTGTCCCGATCCTATGTTCTCGCTGCCATTGCCCTCTCGGTTTGATGGAGACGCTAGTGCTTGTCGGGGGTTTCTGAACCAATGCCACATTAATTTTACCCTGCACTCTCGAGCATTTCTGTCGGACAGAGCAAAGATCGCATTCATCATATCCCTCCTGACTGGCAAGGCGATGGCATGGGCTAATCCTATCTGGGAATGTCAGGGACCCGAGACCCAAGATTTCAAGGAGTTCGTGCGAATATTCTGAACTGTTTTTGAGGAGCCTGGGCGAGTCTCATCAGCAGCCACTGCCATCTTCAACCTTCGCCAAGGGGACACCTCCGTGGGCGAGTATACGATCCAGTTCCGGACTCTGGCAGGAGAGCTATCCTGGAACAATGAAGCCTTGGTGGCATCCTATTGGCATGTCCTGTCGTCCGAGATCAAGGATGAACTGGCCGCTCGAGATCTGCCTCCTGCCTTGGACGACTTGATTCTGCTTGCCACTCAGGTAGACATAAGGCTGAGGGAGAGATCTCACGAGGTTCGTCAGGAACGTCGGTGTACTAGACTGGCGCCCAAATTCCAGCAACCCTTCTTGCCTGCTTCTATTGCTTTGCCCGAGGTCCCGATGCAAGTAGACCGACTAAAATTATCGCTCCAGGAGAAACAGCACAGGCACACCTCTGGACTTTGCTTATATTGCAGCCTCACTGTCCAAGTTGTGCGTCTGTATCCTCACAAGCCAAAAACCCCAGCGCCTAGGTTTGGTTGGAGAGACAACTCTGGGCATCAACACATTGAATCAAGAACTCTCTTCCAAACTATTCATTCCTGTAACCATCGTTGCTGGCGAGAGGTCCCATCCGGTCTCTGCCTATCTGGACTCCGGCTCTGCAGCCAACTTCATCGGCCAGGATCTTGTGGATCTCCTTCAGTTACCTACTATCCCGCTTGAAAGGCCGTTGATCGTTGCCTCGGTGGATGGACTGCCATTGCCTGATCCAGTTATGTCCGTAACCAAGCCGTTGAGACTCCAAGTGGGAGCCCTTCATGCTGAACTCATCTCCCTGTTCGTCCTGTCCAAGGCCATCAATCCCGTGCTGCTGGGTTTGCCTTGGCTCCGCCTGCATGCCCCCGTCCTGGATTGGAACTCTGGAGAAGTCTTCCAGTGGGGCCCGAAGTGTCTTGACCTCTGTCTGGGCCATATCCAGTCGCCACAGTCTGCTCCTCTTCAGCCATTGACAGGGTTGCCTTCCTGTTTCTCCATGTTCTCCAATATCTTCCAAAAAAAGGAGGCTGAGACCTTGCCGCCACACCGGGCATATGACTGTCCGATCGACCTGGTTCCTGAACCGTCTCCTCCTCGTGGTAGAGTGTACCCTCTCTCCTTGCCAGAGACCCAGTCCATGTCGGCCTACATTAAGTAGAACCTGGAGAGGGGTTTCATTCGTAAATCCTCATCCCCGGCCGGAGCCCGGTTCTTCTTTGTTAAAAAAAAAAGATGGATCGCTACGACCTTGCATTGACTACCGAGGCCTAAACCAGATCACAGTGATGATTTCTGAACTGTTTGATCGCATACGGTGGGGGGGGGGGGGATTTTTATAAACTGGACCTGCGGGGGGCCTACAATCTGATCCGGATTCGTCGAGGTGACGAATGGTAGACTGCCTTTGATACTCGTGATGGGCACTACGAATACTTAGTTATGCCCTTCGGCCTGTGTAACGCCCCCGCAGTATTTCAAGAATTTGTCAATGACATTTTTCGTGATCTCCATTATGTTTGTGTTGTGGTGTATCTCGATGACATTTAGATTTTTTCCCCAGATCCAGTAACTCATCGAAGTCATGTCCGCCAGGTGTTGCTCCGTCTAAGAGAGAATCACCTTTATGCCAAGCTGGAGCAGTGTGTATTTGAGAAGAAGTCTCTATCCTTCCTGAGCTATATTATCTCCGATCAGGGCCTCAAGATGGACCCCCAGAAGGTAAAGGCTGTCCTGGAGTGGCCACGCCCACAAGGCTTAAGGGCCATACAACGCTTCCTAGGATTCGCCAACTTCTACCGACTGTTCATCCCCAACTTCTCATCTTTGACTGCTCCTATCTACACCCTCACTAAGAAGGGTATGAATGCCAAGATGTGGACACCGGAGGCTGAAGCCGCATTTGAATCCTTAAAGAAAGCCTTCACGTCTGCCTCCATTCTGCACCATCCTGATGTATCCCTACAGTTTTCGTTAGAGGTGGACGCTGCCTCGGTTGGTGCTGGTGCACTGTTGTTCCAGAGAGGATCAAAAGGCAAGGCTGTGGTATGTGGCTACTATTCTAAGCTGTTTTCTTCCGCAGAGTGCAACTACTCAATTGGGGACCGGGAGTTACTGGCCATCAAGCTGGCTCTACAGGAGTGGAGACATCTACTGGAGGGCGCGGTTCATCCTATCCTGATCTTCACGGATCATAAGAATTTGACCTACCTACAGATAGCTCAGCGGTTGAATCCCCATCAAGCCAGGTAGTCGTTGTTCTTTGCTCGGTTCCGGTTCAAACTCCACTACCGACCTGCCAACAAGAATGTGAGGGCCGACGCCTTGTCTAGATCTTTTGCAACCAAGGACTCCATGGAATCCCCACATAATATTATTGACCCATCCTGCATCTTCTCTGTGAATCCCCTGCAAGTTAGAGACATTCCTCCGGGAAGGACTTTTGTAAGTCTGGCTGACCGAGGAAGAATTCTTCGCTGGGGTCACAGTTCTAAGCTGGCAGGTCACACGGGTGCTCGTAAGACCCAAGATCTAATCACCTGTCAGTTCTGGTGGCCCACGCTACCCAAAGACGTTATGGACTTTGTCTCCTCATGCACGGTATGCGCAGCAAATAAAGTTGCTCACTCCAGACCTGATGGCCTGCTCCAACCACTGCCTGTGCCCGTTGCCCCCTGGCAACATGTCGCTTTGGACTTTGTCACGAATCTTCCTTCTTCTGCGAGTTGCAGTGTGATGTGGGTGGTGGTGGATCGATTTTCCAAGAGGGCTCACTTCATTCCCTTGACCGGCCTGCCGTCTGCTATGCGGTTGACTGACCTCTTCTTACAACACATCTTCCGTCTGCACGGTTTTCCCCTGCATAATTTCTCGGACCGAGGGGTCAAGTTCTCCTCGAAGTTTTGGAGAGCACTCTGCGGCCTTCTTGGTGTGGAATTGGACTTCTCTTCGGCCTATCATCCCCAGTCCAATGGGCAAGTCGAGAGAGTTAACCAGATCATGGAGAACTATCTACGTCATTTTGTTTCCAGGCGCCATGATGATTGGGTGCAGTTGCTCCCGTGGGCAGAGTTCTCTTATAACAACCTCGACCACTTCCAGTCCATTCTTCATCGTCTACGGTCAGCATCCTCGTATACCTCTTTCTGTTTCTTCTATGTTCCAGATTCCTGCAGCTGACTCGACTTTCAGGGACTTTCTACAGATTTGGCAACAGACCCAATTTTCTATCCTGTTGGCGGTGGACCGCATGAAGAGAAAGGCAGATACAAGAAGACGGGCGCCTCCGCAGTTCATTCCAGGGACTAAGGTCTGGTTGTTTTCTAGGAATATCTGGCTGAAGGTGCCGTCGTGCAAATTTGCCCCTAGGTTCCACGGACCCTTCGAAATCCTGCTACAGATCAACCCGGTATCCTACAAGCTGCGGCACCCCCTACCCTCAGGATTCCTAACTCCTTCCACATCTCCCTGCTGAAACCCGTGGTCCTAAACCGCTACTCCAGGACTCCCAGTTCTACAGTGGTCCCTGGCGGCTCATCGGGGACTTTCGAAGTAAAGGAGATTCTGGCTACTAAGAAGGTGGGAGGAAGTAAATTTTATTTAGTGGATTGGAGGGGGTTCGTTCCAGAAGAGGTCTTGGGAGCCAGAGGAGAACATCGATGCTCCTATCCTCGTGAGGAAGTTTCTCTCCCGCTTTGGTCCCAAGAAGAGGGGGCGTAACAGGAGGGATACTGTAACGTCTATGGCCACGGTCCGTCGTTCTGCCTTAAAACTCGACGGCCGTGGCCATGGACTTCTTACCTGCTTGCAGCGTTGTCCTCCTGTGAGGCGCCGGCACTCACTTCTGGACATCTAGACTATCTCTGGCGGGCGCGCGCGCTTGCGTGTGCACGGTCTTAAAGGGCCAGTGCGCACATTTTGCAGGAAGTCTGCAATCTAGCCCAGGATGCCCTGGGCTATAAAAAGGGCTCTGCCCTCTTGCTTTTTGCCAGAGCGTTTTTTGGTACCCATTGTTTGTCGTGCTGATGGTCTCCCAGTGTCTTCCAGTTTCCCAGTGTACCTTATTCCTGTATCCCGTATCCTGTTTCCGTGCTACCCAGTTCTAGTGCCGTGCTGTGCTGTTACCGTGCTGTGCTACAGTCTCATTGGATTTGCTACGCCTCTCCTGACGTCTTCCGCCACCTGGTCCTGGAAGGGCCTGCCTCGCTACTGTCTACGATTGCCTCAGGTATCCTCGCTGAACTTTTGAACTCTGTACTTACCTGTTTGGCCAGCTGCCATCCCGCTACGTGGTACGGCCCAGTGTGTCAACACCACACCTCGTGACATTAGGAAGTTAATTGTACATGTCACATTAAGTTAAAATAGAAATAAAATTTGTCCTGGACAACTCTTTTAACTAACAGCCTTTCTTTATCAGGAGAATATGTACAACAAGGTCTGGTGAGAAACAGTTACTGGTGGAGTTTAGTGGAGGTATTGGGGACCTCAGAGAGCAAAGTTCAGGCCCAGGCAACTCAAGTAATGACCAGTTATGAGCTAGTATGAGGATTGGCTATCCAAAAGTTCCACACTGTAGAAAAACTAATCAGGGCATCCACGGGCTTCATAATTAAGTTTAAAAAGTGGCAGGGTAGAATTAACCAACACAATCCATGCTGACAACATAGGAACCTTTGGATGTTTCCAATTCAGGAGTATAGTTTTTTTTTTTTTTCATAAAACAATAGGAGTGTCATAAGAGATCTAACAGCAATAATAAGAGACAAGTTTTGGGTTCAAGTATACGAGGAAGTCCTTCTTTAGTTTCAAGAAATTCTAATACCTCAGCCCAGAAATTATTAATAATCGGACATTCCCAGAACATATGTAGGAAGGAGCCATCAGCTCCCTGGCAATGCGGGCAGTCAGGTGTAGGTATACGTCCAATTCCAAATAAATTGGAAGGGGTGTAGTAAATTTGGTGGAAAACTTTAGTTGAATAAGCCGATCTCTCATAGATATCAAAGGACCTGTTAAAGCAGATAGCATTTCCTTACGATCATCCGCGGAAATGGAAGAGAGCGTCTGAGACTATCGGTCCAGGGCTCTGTCAAGTTTAGTAGAAGATACAGTCAATAATTGCCTGTAAAATGTGGATAAAGTTTTAGCCCATGTCTCCTGCGTCACCCAATTCCCCATCGGGGATGTACAAAGTCTAACATTATATCCTGCAAATTGTGACAAAAGAGCGTGTCGAAGCTGGAAGTAATCTGAGTCGGGATCTGGTGTTTAGATCTAAGTTGTACAAAGGTGGCCAATTTATGGTCTACTACCACATCCTCCATGGTCAATATACCCAAGGCTGCCACTCACCAGGACCAGGAAGTCTTCGCACCTGTGGCAGAAGCGGGTTGTACCAAAGCGGTGTCCTAGACGACCAGTACTGCGCCTCTGAATTAGAGAGCAGCATTGATCTCTGCCAAACCATCAGAGTAGTCTGCATGGGGACTGTCAGCGTGTGTCCCGGGGGGTGGGGTGTCTATAAATAGAGTTCACCAGGGCTTTATACGAACTGGGAAGTGAAGTTTCCAGCTCAGTATAGGAATTGAAGTGTCTATGAGTAAATCACCACCACACGTAAACCAGTTGGCTAGCAAGGAAGTAGAGATATAAATTCGGGAGGGCCAGCCCACCCTGCTCAGTGGGTATTTGTAATGTGCCCAGAGCGATTCTAGGAGTACCCCCTGCCGAAATAAGAGATCGAAGATCTTTGTCAATATTAGAGTAGAGCGGTAATGGTAGCCAAACAGGAGAATTGTGATAAAGGTAGAAAAATCTAGGTAGGGACTTCATTTTAAACAAGTTAATTCTGCTAGTAGCTGTGAGGGGAGGTGTTTCCATTTATCAAAATCCATCTTGAGACACTGTATCAGAGGAGTGATATTATCAGGTATAAAACTACATATATCACAGGTAATCACTATGCCTAGATAGGTAATTTTGTCCGTCCATTGTAGTGGTGAAGGAAGTGTAGCAGCATCTACCGATATTACTAAAGATTTGGACTAGTTTACACGAAGTCCAGAGAAGGAGGCAAATGAATCAAAGATAGCATCGCCTGTATAGATGGACCTGGATCATTTAGGAACAGTAGCGTATTATCCGCATAGAGAAAGTCACGCCCACCCATCTCAAAACCTTTTATATCAGGAGAGGCTCTTATAGCGAGTGCTAGTGGCTCAATGGCCAGTGCAAAAAGGGAAGGAGATAGCGGGCAACATTGCCTAGTCCCTCGGGCCAGCATAAATGAGGGGGAAATATGACAATTGGTTTTAAGACTCGCTATAGGTTGTGAGTATAGTAACTGTACCCATTGGATAAATCTGGGACCAAATCCAAATTTGCCTAGTACAGACCATAATTAGGAACACTCCACCATATCGAATGCCTTCTCAAGATCCAGAGGCGACAAATATGGTGCCACTTGATCCTACAATAGACAATACGTTGGTAAAGAGCCTCCGAAGGTTAACATCAGTGGCCATCCCTGGCCTGAAACCAGATCTGAATGAGTAATATGAGAGATGATCTTTTGCATACGTGTCGTTAGAATTTTGGCTAATATCTTAATATCACAATTAAGGAGTGAGATAGGTCGGTATGAACCACAGTCCTTAGGATCTTTTCAGGGGCTTGCGGATCAGCACTTCCTATAGAAGGGGGAAGGGTAGTATCACCACTAAAGGATTGGAAAAGGGTTAGTAAGTGGGGTGCAATCAGGTCAATATGCAATTTATACCATTCTATTGGCAGACGGTCCAGACCGGGGGTTTTCCTATTTGGAAAGGAACCAACAGACTCTACTATTTCCTCTATGGTCAGATCTTTTTCCCAAAAATTAAGATCCTCACTATCTAGGGTGAGGAACATAATGGTATCTAAACACGCCTTCAGTTTAGGTGGATTATTTGAAACCTTAGAGGAATATAAATCAGAATAGAACTTAGCAAAGACATCATTGATAGCCAAGGGGTCATTTACAGGCATCCCAGTAGATGAGATGATTTCTAAAATAGGATTTGGTGTGGTGTCCTCTCTAGCTAAATATGCCAGCAAATACCATTCTTATCCCCCTGCTCAAAAACCCTCTGTTGGGAATATAAGGTTTTCTTCTTGGTGAGTTCCGTTAGTAAAAGGGTATATTCCCGTTGCTTTTATGTGAAGGTTGTAAAGGCCGAGGAGACCCTAGTCCTAAAATATTCCTCCTCCGCCGCAACGAGTTCAGCCTCCAAGCCTGTAATTTGCCTAGCTAGTTCCTTTCTATGTGAGGAAATTGCTCGTATGACCACCCCCCTTATATATGCTTTGAAGTCATCCCATACCAAATTACTGTCAGTCGAGCATAGATTAGTATTCTAAAAACCTATAGTTTATTTTTTAAGGAAGATGCGATCTCCATGCAGGAGAGCCATAGGGGACTCAATCGCCATATTTTCGATTTAGCAACTTCAGGGTACCCCAGGGAAACCATGAGTGGTCTGATATTCTCCGGGGAAGGTATTGCGCATCTACCACATATATCAGAGAGGCCTCGTTTCCAAAAGCCAGGTCGATTTGGTAAAAGGACCTATGGGCATGTGAGTGGCATGAATAAGTCAAGGAATGAGGACGAGTCCGCCAGATTTCCTGCATCTGATAAGTGGCAGCCCAATTAGCCGAAAGGGAACTACCTCCTGGGACTCCGCCCAATCTATCCAATTGAGAGCGCAACAATATATTGAAATCCCCAAGGAGCAAAAGAGGAGCAGGGCCAAACTCAGCTACGAGTAACATTATATCAGTAAGTAGACAGTGGCCGGAGGGGGATTATAGACATTAACAATAAGAAAGGATGCAAAATAGACCTGACATAGCATCACAATAAATCTTCCTCTGACCTATGGTCGCGCAAGAGCTCGCAATTTGGAACCGAGTAAATGAGTCTCTTGTAAAAGTATAATTTGTGGGTTGTAGGTGGAGAGAAAATTAAAAACTAAGGACCATTTAAATTTGTCAATAAGACCTCTCACATTACAGGAGATAAGTCTAAGATGGCGTAGCATCTCCATGAATGATGCTAGATACAATACAGACCCGGAGGTCAAACAATAGACCGGGGCGGAACATATAAGCCACACCCCCATTGGGAATTAGGAACTTCAGTGCTCCCAGGGATCAGATCACCAGTCCACGTGGTCAGACAAGTCATATCTAAACAATCAGACAAGTATGAAAGGCAAAAACAATTAAAGGGACAGTGTCCTGATTTGAAAAATAAATACATTTATGTGTTTTTATTTAATAAAATATTATATTGACTTTATTTTTTTTTCACACACAATTTTTTTATTAACACTTTCTTACTGTACTGGGGGCTGCCATGTTTTATTTCATCTGTGTATGTGTCTCTTAACGACACATACACAGATGGAATACGGCAACACAGTGCATAGGACACAATGAATGGCTCCCGTCCAATGCCTCTGCCATCTGCCTCTGTACTGCGCAAGCGCAGTGCAGAGTGACCCAGCATAGAAGCTGGTTTGTAGGGGGAAAGCCGGTGCCATTACGAAGAGCGGCCGCACTGCAGGTAAGGTGTGTGTGTCTCTGTCTGCCGCTCTCTCTCTCACAGCCCCCCTTTCGTGGCCCCCCCTCTCGTGGCCCCCCCGTGACCCCCCCTCGCGACACCTGCCCCGCGACCGCCCCGCCCCCTCGCGACCCCGCTGCGGCCTTTCCCTCGCGACCCTCCCCTCGCGACCCCCCCGCACACCTGCCGTTACTGTGTGTGTCTGTGTTTATGTGTGTATCAGTGCTGTGTGTGCGCGTGTAGCAGAGCTGTGTGTGTGCATGTAGCAGGGCTGTGTGTGCGCATGTAGCAGGGCTGTGTGTGTGTGTGTGTGCGCAGCAAAGCTGTGTGTGTGTAGTGTGCGCAGCAGAGCTGTGTCCTATTTTTGTGCAGCGGAGTATGCACGGGTGCGGTGTACCTTCATAGCATCTTACCAGCTGTTTTGAAGAATCAGCAGCAAGCACACCCCCCACACACACACAAATCCCCGCGAACATGCAACTGCGCCACACAGAACCCCATCTCACTGTTCTTTTTTACGCAACACGTTTTTTTAAAAACGCTGGCGTAAATAACTAACAGCTTGCTTTCCCATTGATCTAAATGGGAAGCTTAATCAAGCGTTTGATGCATTTTTTGCGTGTTTTTTGCCGAATTTTGTGTGCGCTTTTTGGCGCATAATTAGGACTCCTATTGACTATGGGAACATTTGGCGTGTTTTACGTGCAAAGGAATTGACTCGACACTTCTTTATTTACACAACACTTTTTTTAAAAACGCATGTGTAAAAAAGCGCTTTGTATGTACTAACAGCGCACTTTACCAATTATGTAAATGAAAAGCGTAATCAAGCGTATTTTTATGCGGTTTTGGCACGTAAAATGCGCAAAAAAAAAACGTGTCAAAAGTCATTCACTTCACTTTCATCATTCTTAGGGTATGTGCACACACAAAATCAAAAACGTCTATAAATACGGAGCTGTTTTCAAGGGAAAACCTCCTGATTTTCAGACGATATTTTTTAGCAACTCCACATCAGAACAGAACGCTGTATTTCCCATTGAAATCAATGGGCAGATGTTTGGAGGCGTTCTACTTTCGATTTTTAGGCTGTAAATGTCCCAAAAAACGGCTGAAAAATCAGAAGCAAAACGCCTACAAACATCTGCCCATTGATTTCAATAGGAAATATGGCGTTCTGTTCCGACGGGGCATTTCTTTACACCTCATTTTAAAAAAACGGCACGTAACAAGACGCCCGTGAAAAATAAGTGCATGTCACTTCTTCGGACGTTTCTGGAGCCGTTTTTTATTGAGTCTATATTTAAATAGTTCCAAATATGGCCGTAAAAAATGCAGCGAAAAACGTGAGTTTGATTAAAAAACGGCTGAAAATCAGGAGGTGTTTTCCCTTGAAAATAGCTCCGTATTTTCAGACTTTTTTTTAGTAAGCATGTGGACATACCCTTAGCCTTTTGGTGTGTCCTATAGCTTCTGCCAGCTGCCATTTGTACAATCACTCCCAAAATGACAGCCAGAAAATGCTTAGCAATTTGAAGACACCATTTCTTGGCTTGTAGCCAAAAATAGGGAGGGGCGGGGGTGAGATTCCCTCCCACATTTACAGCAGCTGTGAGTGAGGTTGCTTTGCCTTATTCACCTTGCTGTAATTCTGGGAAGTGCTCCCTCTGGTGGCCAACATAGGAAAACATGTAAAATTATTATTTAATTTTTAATACTTTCCACCATGTGGAAGAAAAAAAAAATACAGCAAAAAACTTTAAAAAATATAATAGAAATAAGTAACTTACTTAAAAAAAAAAGTTTTATTCGCAACACATTCCCTTTAAACCCAACCCTACCCCACCCATCTCTCTGAACTCGAGACCCACCGACATCCGGCGATAAGATTGCCGAGTGTCTGTGTCTCTACGATGGCAGCCGGGGGCCTAATAAAGGCCCCCAGGTCTGCTTGTAGTGAATGCCTGCTAGGCCATGCCAGTTTTAAACGGACAGGCAGTAATACACTGCAATACAAAAGTATTGCAGTGTATTATAAAAGAGATTGGACAATCGCATATTAAAGTCCCCTAGTGGGACTAGTAAAAAAGTTTAAAAAAAAAGTTTAATAAAGTTAACCCCTTCCCGCCGGATCACGTATATATACGTCATTAAAATCGGTGGCTTACCGCCTTTTCACGTAAATATACGTCATGGAGATGAAGCTGGCTCAGGAGCTGAGCCAGCGACATCACCACCGGGTGACAGCTGTATGTTACAGCTGGCACCCTAAGGTATCGGCCAGGACCGGAGCTAGCCTCCGATCCGACCGATTAACCCCTCACATGCTGCGTTCAATAGAGATCGCAGCATGTGAGGAGTTTATAGCCACCGGCACCCCAGCAACGTGATCGCTGGGTTGCCGGTGGCTGCAAAGGCGATCGGAGGGCTAATGCTTACCTCCCGATCAGCCTGTAACGGAATCCTCCTATGCCCCGTCGTCGGCGGGGCCCAGGAGGCTTCCGGTAACATCGGCAAGATGGCGCCGGCCCAGCTTCCGGCTCAGAAGCTGAGCCGGCGTCATCAGCAGTGGGTGTCCGCTGTATGTTACAGCGGACACCCCGATCTATCGCCAGGAACCGGAGCTAGCTCCGATTCCTGGCATTAACCCCTTCGATGCAGCGATCCATTGTGATCGCTGCATCCTAGAGGTTTGTAGAAAATCGGCAGCCTTGCCATGCGATGGCAAGGCTGGCGACTGCTACCATGGCAACAGGAGCCCTAACAATGGACTCCTGTCTGCCATTACGTAAGCTGATTAGGCCCCGCCCAGAAGCGGAGCCTAATCGGCTTGCTGTCAGTGAACAACTGACAGTTCCAATACATTGCACTACATAGGTAGTGCAATGTATTAGAACATCAAACAAATAGTTGGACATTCAAGTCCCCTAGTGGGACTAAAGAAAAGTGTAAAAAAAAGCGTAAAAAAAGTAAAAATAAAAGTTGGAAAACATACAATAAAAGTTTCAAATAATAACACAAAACACAATCGCCCTTTTTCCCTTATAAGTCATTTATTATTGAAAAAAATAATAAAGCCATACATATTTGGTATCGCAGCGATCGTAACGACCTGAACTATAAAAATATTATGTTATTTATTCCGCACAGTGAACGCCGTAAAAAAACAACTCAAAAACACTGCCATAATTACTGTTTTTTTGGTCACTGTCTTCCAAAAATTGAAATAAAAAGTGATCAAAAAGTCGCATGTATCCAAAAATGGTACCGATAAAATCTATACCTCGTCTCGCAAAAAAAACAAGCCCTCACACAGCTCCATCGACGAAAAAATGTAAAAGTTATGGCTCTCACAACTTGGCGACAGAAAAAATACATTCTCTTTCCAAAAGTAATTTTATTGTGCAAAAAGTTATAAAAAAGTTCTATAAATTTGGTATCGCCGGAATCGTACTGACCCGCAGAATAAAGGTAACATGTAGTTTATAACGTACGGTGAACGGTGTATATAAAAAAAAAAGTGGCACAAGCTGGGCATGACATTTGACACTGAATTGGCATATCTAGGGAAACTATTTAATTTGTACCTTCCGCAGCGCAATCATTTATGGAAAAGACACGTGGGGTGAAAATGCTCACTACACCTCTTAATAAATGCCTTGAGGGGTGCAGTTTCCAAAATGGGGTCACTTCTCAGGGGTTTCTTTTATTATTTCACATCAAAGCCTCTGCAATTGTGAACCAATACTTTATAAGTCGCCAAATTAGGCCTCAATTTTACATGGTACTCTTTCACTCCTGAGCCCTGTCGAATGTCCAGGCAAAAGATTAGGGCCACATGTAGGGTGATTCTAAAACAGGGAAACACCGCATAATAATTGAGAGCTGTCTTGTTATGGTGGCACAAGCCGGGCACCACATATTGGCGTATCTAAGGAAAAATTCCCATTTTCATTCTCCCACATCGTGTGCACACGAATTTCTGCAAAACACCTGTGGGGTTAACATGCTCACTACACCCCTAGGTGAATACCTTGAGGGTGTTGTTTCCAAAATGGCGTCACTTCTGGGGGGGATCCACTGTTTTGGTCCCACATGGACTTTGCAAATGCAACATAGCGACCAGAAACCAAATGCAGCAAAATCTGTACACCAAAAGCAAATGGCGCTCCTTCCCTTCTGAGCCCTGCCGTGTGCCCAAACAGCATTTTACGACCACGTGTGGGGTATTGCCGTACTCCAGAGAAGTTGCTTTACAAGCGTTGGGGTTCTTTTTTTCCTTTATTTGTTGAGAAAATTTAAAATTTGGAGCTAAAGCTACGTCTTATTGAAGAAAAAGGATTTTTTTTATTTTCACTGCCCAATTCTAATAAAATCTATGAAACACCTGTGGGGGCAAAATGCTCACTACACCCCTAGATGGATTCCTCAAGGGGTGTAGTTTTCTCAATGGAGTCACTTTTTTGGCGTTTTTACTGTTTTGGTACCTCAGGGGCTTTGCAAATGCGACATGGCCTGCGCAAACCATTCCTGCTAAATTTGAGCTCCAAAAGCCAAATGGCGCTCTTTCCCTTCTAAGCTCCGCCGTGTGTCCAAACATCCGTTTATAACCACATGTGGGGTATTGTTTTACTCGGGAGAAATTGCTTTACAAATATTGCGGTGCTTTTTCTCCTTTAGTCCTCGTGGAAATTAGAAAAAATTAGCTAAACCTACATAATCTTTGAAAGAATGACGATTTTTATTTTCACGGCCTACTTCCAATAATTTCTGCAAAAAACCTGTGGGGTCAAAATGCTCACTATACCCCTAGATAATTTCCTCAAGGGGTGTAGTTTCCAAAATGGGGTCACTTTTGGTGGATTTCCACTGTTTTGGCACCGAAAGAGCCCTTGAAACCTGACATGGAGCCTAAAATATTTTCTAATAAAAAGGAGGCCCAAAATCCACTGGGTGCTCCTTTGCTTCTGAGGCCGGTGCTTCAGTCCATTATCACACTAGGGCCACATGTGGGATATTTCTAAAAACTGCAGAATCTGGGCAATAAATATTGAGTTGCATTTCTCTGGTAAAAACTTCTGTGTTACAAAAAAAATAGAATAAAAATGAATTTCTGCAAAAAAAAAATGAAATTTGAAAATTTCACCTCTACGTTGCTTTAATTCCTGTGAAACGTTTAAAGGGTTAAGAAACTTTCTAAATGCTGTTTTGAATACTTTGAGGGGTGAAGATTTTAAAATGGGGTGACTTTTTGGCGGTTTCTAATATATAAGGCCCTAAAAGCCGCTTCACAACTGAACTGGCCCCTGTAAAAATAGCCTTTTGAAATTTTCTTGAAAATGTGAGAAATTGCTGCTAAAGTTCTAAGCCTTGTAACGTCCTAGAAAAATAAAAGGATGTTCAAAAAACGATGCCAATCTAAAGTAGACATATGGGGGATGTTAATTAGCAACAATTTTGTGTGGTATAACTGCCTGTCTTACAAGCAGATACATTTACATTTAGAAAAATGCAAATGTTTGCAATTTTTCACCAAATTTTGGTGTTTTTCACTGGTAAATATTGAATTTATCGACCACATTTTTCCACTATCATAAAGTCCAATGTGTCACGAGAAAACAATCTCAGAATCGCTTGGATAGGTAAAGCGTTCCGGAGTTATTACCACATAAAGTGAAATATGTCAGATTTGAAAAAATGGGTCTGGTCCTGAAGGCCAAAATGAGCTTAGTCCTGAAGGGGTTAATATAAAAGAAATTGAAAAAAAATGAAAAACCCACTTTTTGGAGGAATTTAAGACCTGGACTGATGTAGTCTTTAAACAATCAGATAAGGCTGGGAATGTGGTTATCTGGCCCAAAGATCTTTATATCAAGGAAGCCAAAAGACAGCTCAATAATAGGGACTGTTATAAATCCCTGTGGGGGGATCCAACCTCACAATTCCAACAGGAATATGAGAGACTTATCAGTTCAGGTCTGGAAGGGAGAGCTATCTCATTGGGAGAGGCCAAGTATCTTTCAGTCAGACACCCCAATGTGGCAACTTTTTATATGTTGCCAAAAATACACAAGAATAAGGGCAGCCACCTGGCAGACCTATAGTGTCTGGCCAGGGATGTCTGACTGAGAGATGCAGTCAATGGCTGGATTTGGAATTACGTAGTCTTGTATATAAACTTCCCTCTTATACCCGGGATACGATGCAGATACTCCAGGAGCTCAATAATGCCAACTTAGAAGAGGGTGAATTTCTGGTAACCCTGGAAGTAGAGAGTCTCTACACCAACATCAAGCATGATTTGGGGTGTAGAGCTGTGGATTTCTTTTTGGGTCGTGAGCACAATTATAGTCCCAATAGGAGGACCTTTGTCAATAAAGTATTAAAGTTCATACTAACTAGGAATTATTTCATTTTTGATTCCCGCTTCTTCCTACAAACCCAAGGAACAGCAACTTTTGCCAACCTGTTCCTTGGGTGGTGGGAGGAAGAATATGTTTTTGGTGAACTTTTCCGGATGCATGTTGATAAAATTTTGATATGGCGTAGATATATTGATGACATCATAGTTATCTGGAGAGGTTCCGAAAACGAACTGCTGAATTTTATTGATAAACTGAATGAAATGATATTTAAAACTGACCTTAAATTACAGCAGAAAGGAAGTAACGTTCCTGGATGTTAAAATTGGGATTGATCAGAATCACAAAATTGTCACCAATCTATACAGAAAGGAGACGGCTACCAACAGTCTTTTAGACGCGAAAAGTGCTTACCTAAACAGAACTATCAGAGGAATCTCAAAATGAGAATTCTTGAGACTAAGGAGGAATTGCTCCACTTTTGAAAATTTCAAGGAAGGAGCCAAAGACCTCAAAAATCGATTTAAGGAAAGACATTAGTAATGACGGGAGTGGGGAGACAGATAAGTGAGCCCTAATCTACCCACCAATCAGTCCCTGCCTACTTGCAACGACCCGCCCTAGGCGACGGGGTACAACTGGGCGACGGTCCCTACGCTCAATAAGTGCACGACAGACAAACAGACAAGGGTACACAGAGCTAGGGGGAGAAAGGAGCAGTTGCCCACGGCAACACCGTGAGCAACAAGAGAAGTGAACAAGCCGAGTCAAACCAGGAGTGTACGAGGTACCAAACGCAGAGCAGGAGAGTAGTCAGCAAGCCGGGGTCAATATGAAGCAAGGACAATGGTACAAGAAGCTGCAGCAGGGCCAGGAAACCACACGAGAAGAATCACAAGCAAAGGAGGAACAGGAAAGGCAGGTATAAATAGACAGAGGGCGGGAGCTAGCTCCATCTGGCCAGGGTGTGATAGGTTCTCCCACTCCTAAGCCTGCCACCCTGAGTGGTGGAAGATGGAGTCAGTCTCACAGACATAGGAGCAGGTGCAGACTGATTATCTATGGTCGTTAACCCCGAAGCTGTGCCTGGCAGATCCTTTACAGTACCCCCCCTTTTATGAGGGGCCACCGGACCCTTTCTAAGTGGACCTGGTTTACTGGGGAAACGAAGGTGAAACCTCCTGACCAATATCCCAGCGTGAACATCCCGAGCGGGTACCCAAGTCCTCTCCTCAGGCCCGTATCCTCTCCAATGGACCAGGTACTGGAGGGAGCCTTGGACCATCCTGCTGTCCACAATCTTGGCCACCTCGAATTCTGCCCCCTAAGGGGTGAAAACAGGGACCGGAGGTTTCCTCGAGGGAGCCAAGGAGAAGGCCCATTCTTGGGGCCCTTCCTGGAGCTGGGACATAATTATACCCACCCGCTGGCTCTCAGAACCTGAGGAGTGGGGCTTTAAACGAAAATAGAGCCTACAACTCTCCGGAAAGGAGAGAAAAGTCTTCCGGTCCCCTGAGAACCGGTCGGGCAACTTGAGGTGGGGTTCAAGAGGTGAGGTGAGGGGGACTACCATGGTAGCATCAGGCTGGTTGACCCTCTGAGCCAGGGCCTGGACCTGTAGGGAGAGACCCTGCATTTGCTGAGCCAGGGTCTCAAGGGGGTCCATAGTGGTGTCAGGGACCAGGGTAGACTAGGTATGGGCTTGTGATTAAGTAATGACGGGGGTGGGGAGACAGACAAGTGAGCCCTAATCTACCCACCACTCAGTCCCTGCCTACTTGCAACGACCCGCCCTAAGCGACGGGGTACAACTGGGCGACGGTACTTACGCTCAATAAGTGCACGACAGACAAACAGACAAGGGTACACAGAGCTAGGGGGAGAAAGGGGCAGTTACCCACGGCAACACCGTGAGCGACAAGAGAAGTGAACAAGCCGAGTCAAACCAGGAGTGTACGAGGTACCAAACGCAGAGCAGGAGAGTAGTCAGCAAGCCGGGGTCAATATGAAGCAAGGACAATGGTACAAGAAGCTGCAGCAGGGCCAGGAAACCACACAAGAAGAATCACAAGCAAAGGAGGAACAGGAAAGGCAGGTATAAATAGACAGAGGGCGGGAGCTAGCTCCGTCTGGCCAGGCTGTGATAGGTTCTCCCACTCCTAAGCCTGCCACCCTGAGTGGTGGAAGATGGAGTCAGTCTCACAGACATAGTAGCAGGTGCAAACTGATTATCTATGGGCGTTAACCCCGAAGCTGTGCATGGCAGATCCTTTACAACATTATTCAGGGCGTCAAATTAAACAAGCATATAATCTAGCCCTTCGAATGGACAGAGATGCACTGTTGGTAGTGAAAGAAAAAGTGGAGAGTGAGGACATACTGAGGTTTATCACCACACTGCACGATAAGTGGCAAGGAATGAATGACATTATGAAACAACATTGGCAGGTTTTATTACTTGATGTGGACCTGAAAAAACATCTAGGTACAACAGTCTCTTTAGGATATAGAAAAACTAATACCATAGAACAACATATTGTTAAAAGCCATTTCTCTATGGACTGTATAAAAAAGAAATCACATAAAAATCCAGGTTTCTTTCCTTGTGGTTTGTGCAGAGCCTGCCAAATTCTTAACAACAAAAAGGGTTTCAAAAGTGGAACTGGTGGATACCATAAGATCCAGGAACATATCACCTGTGCCACAAAAGGGGTAATATACACATTGAGATGTACATGTGACCTACATTATGTGTGAAAAACCAAAAGGGAACTCAAAGTCAGAATAAGGGAACATATGGATAGTATCAAAAATTATGATAAATTGGAAGCGGAGAGCAAGAGACAGAATAAACCATTTCAACTGCCTCCGGTTGCCCAACATTTTAAATATCATCACAATCTCAATTTAAAAGAATTATCGGGCTGGGCCATATGTCACCTTACCACAGGGATAAGAGGTGGTGATATAGATTCCCTTCTGTTAAAAGAGGAAAGTAAGTGGATCTATGAAATGAACTCAGTGAGCCCCAGTGGACTCAATAAGTCCTTAAATTTTGGTTGCTTTCTCTAAACATGTGGTCTGTATATCAGAATAGGAACATCCCCTTAGAAAATGGGGAATCTCATGGGTCAACCTAAGGAAGATTCAGTTAACAATAATTATTCCCTTTTGTACATAATACACAATGTCATTTATGCTACTGACATATTTTGGCACATATTGTGAAAACTATGAAAATAAAGATCCGTAATACACATGTCCATAATATATAATGTTATTTCTGCTATCTACGTAATTCAGACCCTCTGGGACATAATGTAGAACTTGTAAAAAATAAAAATAAAGATACAAATAAAGATTCACAATACTTATGCATGCTCTATGAAAAAAGAAAACAGAAAAAAATCACGAATCAAAGTACCAGTATAATGATACTGTAACGGCTGCCGCGCCGTTCCCTGCTGCTTCCACGGTCTCTGCTCCGGTTCCTGTACCCTCCATTCCCTCATGCTCTTCCCGAGCTCCATTCACTCGATCCGGACGCTCTGCAGGCTCTGGGCATCATCAGGTTACTGCATCTCTCACCTCCCTCCACTACCATCATCCACGATGTGCGGCTGCAGCCACTAGAAGGCGCACGCGCTGACACTTCCCTTCTTAAAGGACCGGCGTGTGCTAAAATCCTAAGACTTCCTATTTAAACCTTTCATGCCAACAATCTGTAGATTCACGTCCTATTTGCATATACCCCATGCAGCAAGGACGTGAATCTGCAGACCTCTGCATTTGCCAGCATAGCGCTGGGGAGATCGCTCTGACGCCGGCGGTGTCAGTATTCGTGGCTCTCCAGCAACCTGTTCTCTGACAGCCGATCGGATTGGTTCGGGTACAGAGAATATGATCACCATTTTTAACTGTTTCCCGACCGCCCACAGTAAATTCAAGTCAGCGCTTGCTGGGCTCTGTGCAGCGCCGACGTGACTTCACAGTGGGTGTTAAAAGCACGATCCGGGTGTCTCAGAGTAGTGCTGACACCCGGATAGCGCTGTTAACCCCTGTTTCTGGTCCCGGAGACATGATCGGGACCTGATTGAATCAGGTCCCGATCATGTGATCGCAGGGAAAGTTTGTTGTAGCAACAAACTGGAAAGTTTGTTGCTACAACAAACTTTCCCGGGGACCGATTGCGGGTGCTGCCGTCGGTTGCATGGCAAAACCGGAGGCCATACAATGGCCTCCGGGTCTGCCATGCACGGCAGCCTATGAGTACCAGCCGGAGGCTAGTCCTCATAGGCTTCCTGTCAGTGTGACTCTCAGCGTCACACTGACAGTTTATAACACGTTACACTACCTAGGTAGTGTAATGTATTATAGCAGCTATCAGTGCTGCAGGCCAAAAAGTTAAAAAAGTTTTAAAAAAAAGTAATAAAAATGTTTTATAAAAGTGTAAAAACAAAAAATGCTTTTTTCCTTATAATAAGTCTTTTATTATAGGAAAGAAATTAAAACGTTAAAAAAGTACACATATTTGGTATCACCGCGTTCGTAACGACCCAAACTATAAAACAATTTTTTTGGTTATCACCCCTTCCAAAATATAGAATAAAAGTGATCAAAAAGTCGCATGTACCCCAAAACAGTACCAATAAAAACTACAACCCATCCCTCAAAAAACAAGCCCTTAGGCCCCATGCACACGACCGTGCCCGCAATCACAGCCCGCGATTGCGGGCACAGCCGGCCGCTGACTGACCGCCGCATTTTCGGGCCGTGCTCCCATACAAAGTATGGGAGCACGGCCCACAAAATGCGAAAGAACGGACATGTTCCATAATTCCCGGAACATTTCCACGGCACTGACACCCTTCCGTAGTGCTACGGAAAGGTGTCAGTGTTCAATGAAAGTGAATGCCTCCGTTTTTGCGGACCGCAATTGCGGTCCGCAAAAACGGAGGTTTTTTGCTGTCGTGTGCATGGGGCCTTACACAGATTTTTTGACTGAAAAATAAAAAAGTTCTGCCTCTCAGAATATGGTGACACAATTTTTTTAAAACATAAAACATAAAAAAATACCTATATACACTTCCGCTCAAAAGTTTGGGGTCACCCTGACAATTTTGTGTTTTCCATGAAAACTCACGCTTATATTTATCAAATGAGTTGCAAAATGACTAGAAAATATAGTCAAGACATTGACAAGGTTAGAAATAATGATTTTTATTTGAAATAATAATTTTCTCCTTCAAACTTTGCTTTCGTCAAAGAATGCTCCATTTGCAGCAATTACAGCATTGCAGACCTTTGGCATTCTAGCTGTTAATCTGCTGAGGTAATCGGGAGAAATTTCACCCCATGCTTCCAGAAGCCCCTCCTACAAGTTGGATTGGCTTGATTGGCACTTCTTGCGTACCATACGGTCAAGCTGCTCCCACAACAGCTCTATGGGGTTGAGATCTGGTGACTGCGCTGGCCACTCCATTACAGATAGAATACCAGCTGCCTGCTTCTTCCCTAAATAGTTCTTGCATAATTTGGAGGTGTGCTTTGGGTCATTGTCCGGTTGTAGGATGAAATTGGCTCCAATCAAGCCCTGTCCACAGCGTATGGCATGGCGTTGCAAAATGGAGTGATAGCCTTCCTTATTCAAAATCCCTTTTACCTTGTACAAATCTCCCACTTTACCAGCACCAAAGCAACACCAGACTATCACATTACCTCCACCATGCTTGACAGATGGCATCAGGCACTCTTCCAGCATCTTTTCAGTTGTTCTGCGTCTCACAAATGTTCTTCTGTGTGATCCAAACACCTCAAACTTCGATTCGTCTGTCCATAACACTTTTTTCCAATCTTCCTCTGTCCAATGTCTGTGTGCTTTTGCCCATATTAATCTTTTCCTTTTATTAGCCAGTCTCAGATATGGCTTTTTCTTTGCCATTCTGCCCTGAAGGCCAGCATCTCAGAGTTGCCTCTTCACTGTAGACGTTGACACTGGCATTTTGCGGGTACTATTTAATGAAGCTGCCAGTTGAGGACCTGTGAGGCGTCTATTTCTCAAACTAGAGACTCTAATGTACTTGTCTTGTTGCTCTGTTGTGCAGCAGGGCCTCCCACTTCTCTTTCTACTCTAGTTAGAGCCTGTTTGTGCTGTCCTCTGAAGGGAGTAGTACACACCGTTGTAGGAAATCTTCAGTTTCTTGGCAATTTCTCGCATGGAATAGCCTTCATTTCTAAGAACAAGAATAGACTGTCGAGTTTCACATGAAAGCTCTCTTTTTCTAGCCATTTGGAGAGTTTAATCGAACCTACAAAAATGTAATGCTCCAGATTCTCAACTAGCTCAAAGGAAGGTCAGTTTTATAGCTCCTCTAAACAGCAAAACTGTTTACAGCGGTGCTAACATAATTGCACAAGGGTTTTCAAGTGTTTTCTAATCATCCATTAGACTTCTAACACAGTTAGCAAACACAATGTACAATTAGAACACTGGAGTGATGGTTGCTGGAAATGGGCCTCTATACACCTATGTAGATATTGCATTAAAAACCAGACGCTTGCAGCTAGAATAGTCATTTACCACAATAACAGTGTATAGAGTGTATTTCTGATCAATTTAATGTTATCTTCATTGAAAAAAACTGTGCTTTTCTTTCAAAAATAAGGAAATTTCTAAGTGACCCTAAACTTTTGAACGGTAGTGTACATATGGTATCGCCGTAATTGTATCGACCCGCAGAATAAAGTAAAATGACATTTATAGCGCATGGTGAACACTGTAAATAAAAAAAAAATAAAAAAACATTGTCAAAATGTGTTTTTTTTGTTACTTTGCTTGCCAAAAAAATAAACCAAAAAGTGATGTTCCCTAAAATTGTACCAATGAAAACTACAGATTGTAACGGAACAAATAAGCCCTCGGACAAAAATAAAAAAAGTTTTGGCGCTCAGAATATAGCGGCAGAAATTGTGTAGAGCGTTCCAAAAGTGGATAACATCCGGCACCATTTATCAGTGCGACACCTGCCACATATCTATGAATTATTATTTATTTACCCCATTATTATACCCTCTTATTATGCCCTGATGTTCTCTGCCCAGCTTACATATGTCCCCACATTATAAACTGAAATTCCAGCAAAACTCCAAACCAAACTACTACCAAGCAACATCCGCGCTCCCTCCCTTCTGACCTCTGTCGTCGGTCCAAACAGCAGTTTATTACCACATATGGGGTATTGCCGTAATCGGGAGAAATATGTTTACAAGTTGTGGGGTGCTTTTTATTCTTTATTTCTTGTAAAAATTAAACATTTTTATATTTTTTCAGAAAAAAAGTAGATTTTCATTTTCACAGACAAACTCCAATAAATATAGCAAAAGAACTGTGAGGTCAAGATGCTAACTATACCCCTAGATAAATTCCTTGAGGTGTGTAGTTTACAAAACCATGTCACTTTTGGGGAGTTTCCACTGTTTTGGCACCACGAGACCTCTTCAAACCTGACATGGTGCCTAAAATATATTCTAAAATAAAAAGGCCCCAAAATCCTCTAGGTACTCCTTTGCTTCTGAGGCCGCTGTTTCAGTCCAGTAGCGAACTAGGGCAACATGTGGGATATTTCTAAAAACTGCAGAATCTGGGCAATAAATATTGAGTTGTGTTTCTCTGGTAAAACCTTCTGTGTTACAGATTTTTTTTATTACAAATGAATTTCGGCCAAAAAAATGAAATTTGTAAATTTCCCCTCTACATTGCTTTAATTCCTGTGAGATGCCTAAATGGTTAAAACACTTTCTAAATGATGTTTTGAATACTTTGAGGGGTGCAGTTTTTAAAATGGGGTGATTTATGGGGACTTTCTAATATATAAGGCCCTCAAAGCCACTTCAGAACTGAACGGGTCCAAGAAAAATAGCATTTTGAAATTTTCTTGAAAATGTCAGAAATTGCTGATAAAGTTCTAAGCCTTGTAATGTCCTAGAAAAATAAAATAATGTTCAAAAAACTATGCAAATATAAAGTAGACATATGGGGGATGTTAATTAGCAACATTTTTGTGTGGTATTACTATCTGTTTTACAAGTAGATACATTTAAAATTAGAAAAATCATAATGTTTGATTTATTTTTTTACGTTTTGTGTTTTTCACAAATAAGCAATGAATTTATTGACCAAATTTTTCCACTAACATAAAGTACAATATGTCACGAGAAAACAATCTCAGAATCCCTTGGATAGGCAAAAGCATTCCAGAGTTATTACCACATAAAATGACACATGTCGGATTTGAAAAAATGGGGCTGGTCCCCAAGGGCCAAAATGACCTTGGTCCTGAAAGGGTTAAGGATCCTCCTCCCTCAGATCCTTGCTTGTTCAACCAAGTTATCCCTGTGAGCTTCCCTGTACCCAAGTGTCCCTGTTACCTTGCCTTCTGCCTATGTCTGGATTTCCCGTTGTTACCTCTGCCTGAACTTGTACTATCCTTGCCGGCCGCCTGCCTTGACCTATTGCTATCCATATCCGTAACGACGTCTGCTACCTGTCCTGACTTCTGGCCTATTCATCTGACTGCCTCTAAACCTGCTGTGCCAAGCGTTGCCCTGGGTTACAAGCACCATCTCCCAGACAACACAGAGGATCCACAAACGAACCGGTGAGAACCATTATAGATCCTTTTTTTAATCTATTTTTGATCTAGAAAGAAGTACACTGATTATAGACCGAAAATTCAAGTAATCTATATATGCAATATCCGAAATTATTCACTATAAGTGATGAAAAGATAGAATTTACAATTCACTGTTTGTTTATGTGTCTAAATATGGAATAGTATCTATTTGTAAATGTCCTGTTACAATTGTAAGTAAAATTCTCACTGTTGTGTCTTTAACAAGATGCAACTAATAACAATTTACCCTCTCCATGTTGATTGGCTGAAACTACTGTCAGTCAACTCTTGGCCTATAAAAAGTGCCATAAACAAAATGCTCCCACTTCTGGAAGAAGCTGACTCTGATCAGCGAAACGTACGTCGGGATAATACTGACTAGATAATAGGGAAAGGAATATAGAGGGAAAGATTAGTACAGCATAACACTAACTGATCTTACTATATCCAACTGAAAGCTTCTAATCGTAGTGAGAGCGAGTGAGTACAGCGGTCATACCACTCGCTCACGCCATCCAGCCGTCGAGTGCTGATGATGTCACAGCGCTCACGGCAAACATCCTAACCGCCGCAAGCATAACACAAGCTGCGGTCTCGATATCGCTGCTCAGCAGACAATCTCTGGAGCAGCGACGTTTGTGACAGCTGATAGCGGTAGTCTCGGTATACATAATTACGGACTGGGAGAGTGTACCTTCTCCTGGTGCAGTATATCATAGTTGCCTGCCTAACATAAGCTGGGGTCCCGATCTCGCTGCTCAATAGAGCTCGGAGCAACGACTTTGTGACAGCTGATAGCCGTAATCTCGGCACACTTGGCCACGGACTGGGAGAGTGTCTTCTCCTGGTTTAGTGTATTATAGTTGCCTGCCAATACCAGCAAAGTATGTCCATATGATTTTTAGCAATACTAAAGCTAAGTAAATTAGCTTCATTGAGTACTCCCTCCTTTTTCCCATTGATATAGATGTAGCCATTTATACATGATGGTCTCTTTGGTCATGGGATTTGAAACAATAATATTAAATAATGAAAATAACAATAAAAATATTATGAATAATATAAGAAATATCTAAGTAAAAATAAAACATAATAATAATAAAAATTAAAATTAAAAATAAACACAACTGTTTTGTCAGTGCAATATAAGGGGACATTGCACGGTACATTCCTTTCCCTATAACTGTCGGTATCAATATAAAATACAATTGAAGGCGATATAATACTGATTACTCTTGCCCTATTTTCCTTCTTTTCCCATACCTATAATTTCCACTACATCCACTAGATATACAGTTGTAAGGTGGATGTGCATGCTCAGATCACCCTGCCCTATCCCTGTGTCTGTGCGGCTCCTTCTTATTTCCTGCTTCTCATACAATGACAGGATGAACTACCAGCAGGAAGAACAGAGCTGGAGTGCAGGACAGCACTGGACTTTTATATATAATATGTACAGTATATTTATATCAGCTGCATTAACAATTCATACTTTCCTGCAGCACATCTCATACTTTATTGTTGCATGTACTACCAAATCGTCCTACTACCCTCCTCTGCCTGGAAGTGTCTGGTGGTTCGAATGCCCACCGACCAACCACGAAGTACAAAGTAGCCACAACTGGGAGGGAATTGGGAGAAAATGGGTCAGAGACAATTATTTTTCAATAGATACACATGCAAGTGCTGTAAATGTATACATGCACATTAATAAAAAGTTTTGATGAGCCAACCGTTTTCAGAGGGACAAAAATCTAATGTGTTTAGGGACAGTCCCCAAACAACAGATGTCAAGGGACAGAAGGATCATACATGTCAGATTACAAACATGTAGGAAAAGTCTAGTTCTAGTTCTAATATGTAGGGTTTAATACTGAAGTGACCTTCAGATACTTCTGGGTTACCATTTCAATTGCACTAGTTTCCCAGCTCTGGACAGAAGACTAAGGAGACCTGTCTAAGTGAGCAGTTACAATTTAATGTTGGATACTTTGTGGTCTGTTAGTTGTAGTTGTATTACTCTACCTGTATTATAAAATGTCTGCTAAATTTAGGATGTGACGCCTGGTAGAAGAAGTTTCTTCCAATGGTGAACTCTACTGAATATATATATGCATATTTGGCTATATCTGTTCTGTAAATCGGAGGCTCTTGATCTATATTTGTTCTACAGAGACCTATAGGGAATGATTTGCATCTTTGTGCCAATGATACTTTAAATAGGAATTAAATCCTTCATTTCTTGATTTTGTATGGCAGCGCTATTTTACAGCGGAGATAAGTAGGTACCTGCTGTTTTAAGAAAGCTATTGTTGTAATTGTGGCCTAATGGAAATTGCTGCCTGAGAGTAACTAGACTTGAATATATAAAAAGATACATTTTGTTTCACTGAGACTATAAGGACTCACACCGTTAGTTTTAAAGCCTCTTCTCCTCTACTGTGATATGAAAAGTGTTTTTCGCTTTCTTAGCTACCCAGAGTTCCTTGCAGGAGCACATGTGGCTCAATTAATGACTCGCGAAACTCGCTTATTACTCTGTAAAAAGGTTTTTTTTTCCCTCTACTCAGCCAGCTCTATAAAACTGAATTCTCATAAGAAACAACTGGAACATTGAGAAATAAATATGCAGAATGTGAATCAAATACCTCTGAAGTTATCTTTCTAGTAACCTCAACCTTAGACTTTTTAATTGGAAGCATTTATTGTATTTAATAATTGTTACTGTTTGAGCTGTTGATTTTCAGTTTCAGTATTATTAGAAATAAATAGTAACCTCCTCAGACTGTTTCCTGTGTTATTTTCTCTATTTTTAGTCCTTATAAACAACCAGTGGGTAAGCCAAGTGTGATAGCTTTCACTCATTTCTGACTAACACAATGGAAGTTAATCTGTAATATATGTAATACTTATAACATACATCCCAACATTTGAATCCTAAAGCATGGAACATTTGAAGACCCACCTGAATTTTGGCCAGGAAACGAAAATCTTCCACTTTTTATGCAAATTTGTCCTGCTTCTCTGCGGTCCAGTGTATAGGGCAGTCCCTTGGGAAGTATGCTTATAAAGCGTGAAAAGGACACAAAGTGTAGTACGTATAGGGTGGTTTATATTATTGTGCAACTGCCTTAATATTTTCAATGGTGTATTTTTTTAAGAGTATATCTAGTTGAAAATGTTTTTTGTTGGAAACCTTTTTTCAGCATATCAAGCTTTTTATAAAGTTACTCCTAGACCACCTACATACTGACCAAATCCATCAA
Source organism: Rhinoderma darwinii (assembly GCF_050947455.1). Lineage (NCBI taxonomy): Eukaryota > Metazoa > Chordata > Amphibia > Anura > Rhinodermatidae > Rhinoderma > Rhinoderma darwinii. Next base: position 186,285,290 of record NC_134687.1, on the reverse strand, counting down.
CAACTGGGTAAAGTGATTAGGAACTATTTTGATGTAGTCCCTGCCAGGACTCCTAGTCCTCTGGTATTCTGCAATATTTTTTACATATGGCTTCCATAGCATATTTAACAATGGGTACAATATCTCTTGGCAAGTCATATATTCAGTGTTCATCCCTAGTAGGGGCTGATACATTTAGTGCAAGATCCATGGTAATCCAGTGTCAACACAGTGGTGGTCTGAAGGTGGCTTTATACCTATTGCTTCAATATGTTATAAACAATGTCTGATCACAAGTATACCAGTATTGTTTACAGTGTCTAATGAATGGTGTTCAAGAAATTGGTCTTTTCCATGCAGGTACAGATTACATTTTTCAATATTAATCCAGGTGGGGAAACATTTTGTCCTAACCATAATGGTCCTGTTGTGAAAATATTGACTCACGTTGGTCTAAAGGTTAATGTCCCAGTCCCTATTGCCTTCACTTTAACGTCGCAGCACAGACAATTTCATAGAGTTTGATATTGGTTAGCCAACTGCTAGCTAAGAAATCCACCGAATTACATGGGCCCAGTCATTGTGCCTCTGCACTAATGTTTGCACCAATGGGGCCTGGTATAGGAGCTTTGTTGTTATTTTGCTGGTTGTTGATGAATATATCTGTCCAATGCAATGCTTAGTTGGTGATGTGTAATACTCATGTCTGTGTTATTTAACAGCTACTGGCAATAGATATTGAAGTTATTTTGACTGGAAACTAAATGCCAAAAAGTTGTACTATATTTTTTGCGCATACTGTATGGGCTGGCCCTAGTGGTGTGTGACCAGTGCAATTGCACAGGGCACTGCACTCTTTTGGCATGAAGGAGACGCCACCTAGCCGACCCTGACATCAGTTCCTCTCTTGCTCCCTTGCTAGCTGGCCAACTAATAGGGTTAAAGATGAATCATACTCCAATTAACATACTCTAATTAATACTTCAATTAACAATCAACCAACAAATTTAACATAAACATTACATTAACATAAAAAAGCAAAGAAACAAAGAATTGACAGAAAATAACAATTATCAAAAAACAAATTTCATACTTGACAATAAAACAAAATATATCAATTAACATGGCTAAAGATCAATTATAATCATGGGACCATCAGCCAGGAGTTCCCGATCTTTTCTCTTTTTTTCTCTTTTTCTCCGTCCCTTTCTTGAAACTTATCCATTGGATAATAATCCCTCTGACACCCGCACATAATTTCCAGTTTCGAACACCTTCCGACAGCTAAAAGGATTATTCCCTACAAGGAATCATGTGTTTTCGAATGATCCTCTCAGGCTTCCGTAACATCTTTGATGGACAGCTCTCGGTATGTGATAGAAGACAAGGTGTTATCCACTTAATGAGCAATCAAGCAATCTCCGCGTAGTTGTAGGAGTCACTGTATTACACGTCAGAGACCAATTTGACAACAGACGAACCTTGAAACCTTCACAAAGAAAACTGAACATTGTAGTATCAGTCATAAGAATGTTTGACACCTCACCCCCCAAGAGGTTGTACAATTAACCATATCTGATACTCACTTATAATCACCTTTATGCAGTAAACCCCGATAAATCTCAGTTAAAGAGAGGCAAACTCATCTTCACATGAATCGCTCATCTAGTTCAACATCTAAATAAATGGATGAGTGCCCTACGGAAATCCAGAAATAATGATCTTGAACGTTCAAATAGGGACTTTTTATCACCATTTTTTATTATCATTATTGATGTCTGAATTATGTTTAAATTATGCTATGTTGTAACCTTATGTTCATAAGATGAAAATATACTGCTCTGCAATGAACATCGTCGTCCCAGCGACATGATTTTAATGTATGGGCACCGTAATCAGTAAATGTAGAACATTGGGTTATTATAATGTTTTCCTTTCAGTCATATCTATATAAAGAATATGAGCAGAGACCATGTTTATATGCTACTAGCATCGCAACATGTAAAAACAAAACTTTGGGTAATCACTATTGTTTCCGTTCAATACTGTTAACATTACAAATATGAACTCTGACCCTAGAGCCTCCCTTTGGAGCTGTAGTCTGTTATATATGCAAATGTCAGGACAGAGCAGGACTGTCCAAGTGTTTTTTTAGCCTGAGGAAGAGACCGGTCTGGTCTCGAAACAAGTAGCTATTGTGAAAGCAAAAATATTTTCCAAAGTGTTTTAGACTTACTGTATACCTTATATACTCATATCTTTATATGCTTGTACAAGTTAGTTATATTAGAAGGTAGATGCTCTAGGACTTTAAGGCAGTAGGCCGTGTGCAAAGCACTACGCAGCAATAATAAGAATTAAAATGGAGAATCATAGTGTCGTGTGCAAAGCACTACGCAGCAATAATAAGAATTAAAATGGAGAATTATAGTGCGTGTGCAAAGCACTAAGCAGGAATAATTGGGAAGATAAGGGAACGGCCCCCCTAAGAGCCAATTGAGTTTTGGAACTTTATCTAAACTTTCTGACTCATTTGTTGTTGAAAACTTGTTATTGTCGGAGTATAAATATACGTGCTGATAAGAATAAAGTGGAAGGATTTTCATACAGTAACGTGTCTGTGTGTTTTTACTCCTCCGAGCTGCTCGTACTCATAACATTATTTTTAAAAGCTAATTTGGAACTGGATGGAATTCAAGGCGTGTGGGCTGGTAAATTGCACCCACAGTTTTTGGCGCCCGAACAGGGACTGCAGCACTAGGACCCAGAGACCACCCGAACCAGGCAGAGGAGACCGGACGGGAATGTGTAGACCAAGAGCTGCAGCATAAGGTAAGAAGATTTGATTCTTACATTTTTGCTCTGCATCTCCCCGTCTGGGCCCCCCTATTTTCGGATGACTAAGGCTCCACCTTAGGGAGTAATGTATGAAGCTGCAGTTCCAGAACTCTGTACTCCCTTAGAAACTAAGTGCCTGACTTCCATCTCAGTTGTGTGAAAGAGGAATGGATAGCGGCATTGAGCATGCTATAGGGGGATTGCTTTGTTAGGATACCCATAAAACAATAAAACATGGAACACTCTGGCCAGAATAGTGAATAGTAGTTTAGTTTGATTTCTGGGGTGAAAGAGACCCAGAATAGTAGTTTAGTTTGATTTCTGGGGTGAAAGAGACCCAGAATAGTAGTTTAGTTTGATTTCTGGGGTGAAAGAGACCCAGAATAGTAGTTTAGTTTGATTTCTGGGGTGAAAGAGACCCAGAATAGTAGTTTAGTTTGATTTCTGGGGTGAAAGAGACCCAGAATAGTAGTTTAGTTTGATTTCTGGGGTGAAAGAGACCCAGAATAGTAGTTTAGTTTGATTTCTGGGGTGAAAGAGACCCAGAACACTTTGATTTCTGGGGTGAAAGAGACCCAGAACACTTTGATTTTTGGGGTGAAAGAGACCCAGAATAGTAATATTAGAAGTTGTTAGATACCCAGTACAGCCTAGAGATGGGTAACCTATTTACTAGAGCAGAGAAGCCAGGAGTGCCAGCCCGAGAGATAGTGGAAAGAAGAAAGGGCAAACGTGCAGTAAAGAGATGTAAGAAATTGATGAGTGGTTTGGGACTCCCCAGGGGAGGCATGCTTGATGTGGATGAATGGGATGCCGCTATCAGTAAGAATGAAGGATGGTTGAGAGACAATAAGTTGAGAAAGGCAGCGGATGATTGGAGGGATGTGTCTGAAGAAGTGAGGACAGGAGGATGCAAGGAAACCACTGTGGGTAGGAAGAGATATTATGAATGTTATGATGAAAGCCCAAAGACAGGAGTAGGGATGGTCACAGGACAAAAGGTGAAAGTAAGTCATGATAAGAAAGAGACAGGGGATGTTGGGGAAAAACTTAAGGAGTCCCCTGGGTACACGGGACTCAACCCAGGGAAAGATCCAGGAGGCTTCTGGACCTGTCTTAATTGCGGTGTCCAGAATCCTGACTGGAGAGAGGTGTGCTCTAACTGTGCGGCTCACCGTCCCCGAGCAGACGCCCCCGCCCCTGGCTTGTATCCCGTGATTACCTATACTCGTAGCTCAGCAAATAATCCCTTTTTAGGCATGTTAAAAGGGAAAGATGCTAATGTAATGGGAGTGACGGGAGAGGAAGAATCAGAGGTTGAGGTCAATGGAATGCCCGACTTGTCGGGACACATGAATCAGGATGATTCTCTAACCACTCCCATAAAAGAGCCCAAAAGGGAAAAGCTGAGGGATGAAGAAATTGCGCGGATAGTGGAAGGAATAGGAGAAAGTTTGAGGGCAATAGCTCAGAGCTCAAAAACTCAGGTAGACCAGGGAAATGTACACTTGTATAAACCTTGGAGTCCAGGGGACATAAAGAGTATAATTGAGGGAATGCCCGACCCAGAAGAGAAACCAGTTAAGTGGGCAGAACAAATAACAAAGATGCAGAGATTGTATAACGCTACGTGGAAAGATCTGGACATGGTGTGTAAAATACAATGTCCCGATATATACTCCACCATAGAGGACGATCTAAGGGTACCCCGTGACTATGTGACCGAGGAACCTAGTGACTGTACTAACTTTTCAGGAGAACAGTTTGTAGCCCAGATAAAACAGTGGGCAGTAACCCAACAAGGACAAAAGGGACAGAGTTTGACTGACACAACTCAGGATAACACTGAGAGTATTGACAAATACTATGCTAGACTGAGGTCCCAATGGAAGGATATGGGTTACAAGGAAAGACCCCTAGATACCAGGATGTTGACAGCTGCGTTTATAGAGGGGCTTAAGAAAAGCTTGCGGGAGGCAGTGCAGACCGCTAGACCCGAGTGGAGAGGCATGGCGACCAGTGACCTAGTGAAGGTAGCCCAAGGGGTAGAGTTAGATCTAAAGAAAACCAGAAAGAAACCCGCTGGAGTAGCTTATATGCAACCTGGCCCCTTTAGGCAACCAGGGCCGCCGATCCAACAACAGCCCTACCAGCCACCCCCAGCACAGTATATGCAGCATCCTTGCCAAGGGGGACAAATGATCCAACCGCAGTATGTACAGACACGGGGCAGGAGGATGGTCATCTGCTATAATTGTGGCGAGCAGGGACATCTCCAAAGATACTGCAAAACACCTAGAAATATGAACCCACAGATAGGACCAGGTGGGATCCAAGGGGGATGGGCTTCACAGCCGGACCTTCCCCAAGGAAATCAAAGGCAGCAGGGAGACACGCAGCAGCCCCAGTACCAGCCCCAGTACCAGCCCCATCAAGCATGAAGGGTCGGCAGTCCAGATATGGGCGAATCCGCCCACACCATGGCAGTAAAATTAGGCCCCGCCCCTTTAATTTCCTTGTCTGTCAATGATGGTACCCCGATCCCTTTCCTGATAGATATTGGAGCTGCCGTGACTGTTGTTAACCCTAGAGAACTGCCAGCAGATTTGTTATCAGATGACACCCAGATTTGCGTGGGAGTAGATGGGAGGTCCCACCCAAATCAAGTTACGAAACCGGTTGTTCTACGGTTTGGTCCACACCAATCTATAGTCACAAAACTTTTTCTCTGTTCCTCTTCATCCTGACTGTTGGTATCTTTTCGCCTTCACGCACAATTATGCACAACTTGCTTGGAAGGTATTACCCCAGGGGGCTCACAACTCCCCCAGTATGTATACCTCTGCTATGACTCAGATTTTCAGTGACTGGGACCCCGGCCCAGGAGTAGTTCTACTACAATATGTGGATGATCTCCTCCTTTGCTGCCCCTCCAGGCAGCAATGCGAGAGCTCCAGTGTTTCTTTGCTCTGTTTCCTAACACAGTCAGGCTGCAAGGCCAGCAAAGCGAAGCTTCAACTTTGTCAGCAAACTGTTGTATTTTTAGGACACTGTATTTCTCCTGGTATTCGACACCTTACACCTGAAAGGATCCAAGCTGTTACTAGTATCCCTCTGCCAAAAACTCAGTCTGCTATGCGCACATTTTTGGGACTTATTTCTTACTGTCGCCCCTGGGTTCGCAATGCTTCTGCTCTTATGCAACCTCTTTACGATTGTCTTGCTGCAACTCCCTTTCAGGTGTCACCAGAAGCAGAGGAAAATTTTTATAGTCTTAGATTGAGTATTCAGACAGCCCCAGCACTGGGTATTCCTGATTACAACAAATGTTTCCGACTGTATACCACGGAATTAAATGGACACGCTACAGCGGTTCTCACACAGGACCATGGCCAAAAACAAAGACCTGTTGCATATTATTCTGTACGGCTGGACCCAGTTGCTAGAGGGTCCCCATCTTGTGTTAGAGCGTTAATTGCTGCTACAGAAGTATTAGACAAAGCTCAACAGATTGTCCTTGATTTTCCTGTAACTGTTTATGCTCCTCATGATATGTCTGCTCTTTTATCTCAAGTACAGCCAAAACATCTCTCTGTTGCTCGGCATACGAAAATTCAATGTGCCTTACAGTTACCTGATAATGTCACTATTCAACGTTGTACTACTCTGAACCCAGCTACTTTACTGCCTCTGGAGCAAGGGGGAGAAGAATCAGGTATTTGGTCAGATTTTCTTCCTTCACAGGATGATCATGACTGCTTGCAGCTCATGCAACAAGAGACAATGGGGTTTGAACATATTAAGGATTCACCATTACAGAATCCAGAGTTAGTTCTCTTTGTGGATGGTTCCAGGTATGGTATAGATGGTAAATTTTATACAGGGTATGCGGTGGTCACCCCATATGAAGTATGTAAAGCAGAAGCACTCCCACCGCACATGTCAGCACAAGAAGCGGAGCTGAAAGCTTTAGCCGAAGCATGTAGACAAGCTGAGGGAAAGACAGCTAACATATACACAGATTCCAGATATGCTTTTGGCATAGCACATGACTATGGTCCTATTTGGAGAGTAAGGGCGTTCCTCACATCAGCGGGTACACCTATTAAAAATGCAGATCTAGTCAAATATTTGATGGAAAGTTTATTGTTGCCAAAAGAGGTGGCAGTGGTGAAGATCAGGGCTCACACAAGAAACAGCAGTGAAGAGGCTAAAGGAAATGACTTTGCAGACAAAACCGCTAAAGAGGTAGCAAGGACAAGGCCTATTCTGGCCAACACTTTCGTAATCACCAACCTAGAGGATATACACACTTCAGTCAGCTCGGATATTTTGCTGACACTACAGAGACAAGCCACAGATGAAGAAAAGATCAAATGGACAGGTAAAGGGGCTGAAGCAAAGACTGATGGTTTGTGGTATTTAGAGGGACGGGTATGCCTGCCCAGGACACTATACCCCATGATGGCTCAAGTAGCCCATGGGATTACCCACCAGTCAAAAACAACTATGTGCAACCTGGTTAGTCGGTACTGGTTTGCTCCAGGGTTTGGGACATTAGCAGCCCAGTATACGCAGGGGTGTATGATCTGTGCCCAGAACAATATTGGTAAGGTGGTAAAGGTCCCTATGAGACATATGCCAAGACCCTTGTATCCTTTTCAGAGACTACAGATTGACTATATCCAATTGCCAAAGGTGGGAACCTATGAGTATGTTTTGGTATGTGTTGATATGTTTTCAGGATGGCCCGAAGCGTTTCCAGTGTCAAAGGCCAATGCCACCTCCACCGCCAAGAAGTTGATGGCAGAAGTGATTTGCAGGTATGGTGTACCAGAGACTATTGAAAGTGATAGAGGTACTCAATTTACAGGAGAAATTATGCAACATATTGTGTCAACTTTAGGGATAGAACAGGCATTCCACACCCCATACCATCCACAAAGTAGCGGTAAGGTTGAAAGGATGAATGGGACTCTAAAACTGAAAATACAGAAGGCTATGGTGGAAACAGGTAAACCATGGACAGAGTGTCTTCCCCTGGCTTTATTTTCAGTAAGATATACGCCCAATAAAAAGACAGGTCTGAGTCCCTATGAGATTCTATTTGGGGGAGGTCCTAGGTTAGGATTGTACTTTCCACAGGTGCTCCAGATGCAGTACGGTAGACTCACATATTATGTATGTGCCTTGCATAAACAACTGGCTAAAGTGCATGGTCAAGTATTTTCTTCTATTCCAGACCCAAATTCTCTAGGTGGTGCACATTCCCTCGTACCAGGAGATTGGGTAGTGGTCAAGAGACACGTTCGGAAAAGTCTTGATCCCAGATTTGACGGTCCGTTTCAGGTGCTCCTGACCACAAGTACTTCAGTGAAACTTGAAGGCAAAGCCAGTTGGATCCACGCCAGCCATTGTAAGAAGGTTCTCTACACGCCAGAAGACGAAAGAGAAAGGTCATCTAAAGAATCAAGATGAAGATTTTGCTGATTTTGGGGGTGGTGGGACTTATTCTTCACAGGTCCGAATCCAGAGCTCCCGCACATGCGATAACCAGAATGCAAGGGACATTGCAGTGGGGATGGGTAATATCCAACAACATTCGGATTCAAGATGGATTTAGTTGTCCTTCTAGACAAATTTGTAGCGGATTATTTAACCTTACCAAGACCAACGAACTTGTAGACTGGTATACGGGAGGTGGATCCCAGCGGGGAGTAATATATATGAAATTCCCTGATGAGGATACTGTAACAAATGTGACTTATGAAGCCCGGGTGAAAATGTCCTGCTGCGACATGAGCAGATTAATGCGTTTGCAAGATTTGAGAGATCATAGTAATCGGTCAGGAATGCTGACTAATTGTTCATTGTCCAAAATAGATAGCCCTAAACTAATGAATAGTACTGTAAAAATGGTGATTTGTGTGAACTCTACCCGAATCATCGGAAGAACCTGGTTCGTAACAATTATACAAACTCTAGTAGGAGGTAGGCGTCCGGAACATGTAAACACCTCGATAAATAGGATTCCCCAGACTTGTGTGCCTATGGCCTATAGGGAGCAAAGAAAGATAGTGCATTGGAACATCACATTTCCTAAGGATAAGGCATGTAGAGTAAAAAGGGAATGGTATGATACCCTTTTAGGAGGAGCAGGAACAGGGATGGGAATCCTAAACGGTGTACAGCTAGAAGTAATGGCCAATAAATTGGCCTCAGTCGGAAGCAACATAGAAGAAGCCATAGCTTTGGGTGCCCAGTGGTTACCCACAAGTTTTGAGACACAACAATTACAGTTAAAAGTGGAGCAAAATTTCCTTAATGTTTTTAATGAATCTGTACTCACCCAATATCGAGCTTACAAAGATATGTCTGCTTTTATAGATTGGACTATATGCACCACTAAGACTTTATGGGAAATGAGACAAAAAGATAAATTCCAACAAGATTTGATGAGTACACACCCTCATGTCTGGGGAAGGGCACAAGTACAAGCGAATTCTAATGATACATGGGGCTGGTCTGACCCAGACTCAGTAGAATGTACAGATGAATGGTGTTCAGGAAAATTGATAATATATAAGGTGACTAATATTGGGATGGTATGTAAATATGTAGTGTTACCTATTGTCATGACTGATGAATTTACTCAGAATAGCCAATACTGGTGGCCCGAATTTAGACATCCACATATAACTGACAGAAACAAAACTATTGATATAGATTTGTGTATTTTAACCAAAAAAGGATATGTATGTAACAAACAATCAGAGAGTTACGAACCTTGCCTGATGGAATATGAGGACAATATATGCCCTTTCTCAGTAATACCAGCAGAAAATTTTTCAATGTATATAGAGATAAAACCACAGAGTGTATGTATGGTTACGGATGACCTCAAAACACTAAAACCTTTTTCACTACAGGTACCCTTTTCCGGATGTATATTTAATGTTAGCCATATAGAATGGAAAAACCAGACTATTGTATTTCTCCCGGATTTGGATGAGATTGTAAGCACAGTATGGGTACCGGACCCATTGCCAACACCTAATATTAGTCTTCCTTTAGATGAGTTGAATAAAGTTCTAAGAGACGCAGAAGAGGTAAGAGAGATGGTTAGGAGACATAATGTTACACTACAAACAGTAAAAATAAATGCTGTTATAAGTGGGAAAACGCTGCGATATTTAGGATCCCAGATTAAGGATGACACGGCTCATCACTGGTATGACATATTTACAGGGTTTTCGCCAACTGCCAGTTCAGTACTAAGCTACTTATTCCAACCACTAATATGTATTATGATTGTTTTTGTTATTATGACTTGTTTTAACTGTTATGCGTTTTATAAGATACGGAGAGCTTTCACAGCGAGGCCTCTAGAAAGAAGTGACAGGTTGTTGTGAAATTAGAGGCAGGTAAAGATTACCAGACCTATAAAATCACAAAAGGTGGGAAATGTGAAAGCAAAAATATTTTCCAAAGTGTTTTAGACTTACTGTATACCTTATATACTCATATCTTTATATGCTTGTACAAGTTAGTTATATTAGAAGGTAGATGCTCTAGGACTTTAAGGCAGTAGGCCGTGTGCAAAGCACTACGCAGCAATAATAAGAATTAAAATGGAGAATCATAGTGTCGTGTGCAAAGCACTACGCAGCAATAATTGGGAAGATAAGGGAACGGCCCCCCTAAGAGCCAATTGAGTTTTGGAACTTTATCTAAACTTTCTGACTCATTTGTTGTTGAAAACTTGTTATTGTCGGAGTATAAATATACGTGCTGATAAGAATAAAGTGGAAGGATTTTCATACAGTAACGTGTCTGTGTGTTTTTACTCCTCCGAGCTGCTCGTACTCATAACATTATTTTTAAAAGCTAATTTGGAACTGGATGGAATTCAAGGCGTGTGGGCTGGTAAATTGCACCCACAGTTTTTGGCGCCCGAACAGGGACTGCAGCACTAGGACCCAGAGACCACCCGAACCAGGCAGAGGAGACCGGACGGGAATGTGTAGACCAAGAGCTGCAGCATAAGGTAAGAAGATTTGATTCTTACATTTTTGCTCTGCATCTCCCCGTCTGGCCCCCCCTATTTTCGGATGACTAAGGCTCCACCTTAGGGAGTAATGTATGAAGCTGCAGTTCCAGAACTCTGTACTCCCTTAGAAACTAAGTGCCTGACTTCCATCTCAGTTGTGTGAAAGAGGAATGGATAGCGGCATTGAGCATGCTATAGGGGGATTGCTTTGTTAGGATACCCATAAAACAATAAAACATGGAACACTCTGGCCAGAATAGTGAATAGTAGTTTAGTTTGATTTCTGGGGTGAAAGAGACCCAGAATAGTAGTTTAGTTTGATTTCTGGGGTGAAAGAGACCCAGAATAGTAGTTTAGTTTGATTTCTGGGGTGAAAGAGACCCAGAATAGTAGTTTAGTTTGATTTCTGGGGTGAAAGAGACCCAGAATAGTAGTTTAGTTTGATTTCTGGGGTGAATGAGACCCAGAATAGTAGTTTAGTTTGATTTCTGGGGTGAAAGAGACCCAGAATAGTAGTTTAGTTTGATTTCTGGGGTGAAAGAGACCCAGAATAGTAGTTTAGTTTGATTTCTGGGGTGAAAGAGACCCAGAACACTTTGATTTCTGGGGTGAAAGAGACCCAGAACCAGTGGCGGATTATCATATGGGCGTTTCGGGCGGCCGCCCGGGGCCCGAGGCTCCCAGGGGGCCCATGGCAGCCCGAAACGCACATCATCTCCTAAATCTATTCAGCGCGCTAGCGCTGCTAACGGCCGAAGATGAGGAGGAGCAGGGAATTGGCCGGGAAATAGGTAGGACACGCCTCCCTGACAAGTGCGGGCCGCCGCCATTGAGTAACAGAACAGCGACGGACGGCTGTTCTGTTACTCCAAAGCAGCAAGACAAGAGCCGGGCGGGCGGTCACCGGCGCTGAGGTCAGTACAGGCGCATCCTCCTGCCCAACTGGTTCCCGACCGCTGGCTGTATTTTTACGGCCAGCGGTCAGGGACGGGTCCTTAAAACCCGAGCCATAGACTTTCTACGGCTCGGGTTTTAACTTGCTGCCCGTGCGATCGGGCAGCTGAATGTCGGGTCTCCGGCTGTCAGTGACTGCCGGGGACCCTGAGGAGAAGATAGGAGCAGCTTTCGCTGCTTCTGTCTTCTCTGATCTCTTTTACACAGCGCTCAATGAACGCTGTGTAAAGGAATAGAGACAGCAGCAGCGGCGCTGTCTCTATTCCTCCCGGTGATCATGTGACTGGTCACATGATCGCCGGGTGCCGTTAGTGGCAGACTGTTGCTGGGTCTTACTAGACCCAGCACAGCCCTATTAGTGACAATCGTCACTATGAGAGGGCTGATTTCCCCTGTAACTGGGGCTGCTGTGCAGCTCCAGTTACAGTGGAAAAACATGGTGTAAAACAAAGAAAAATAATATATAAAGTTCCCCAAAAGTCTTTTTTGACCTTTGAGGATCAGACCATAGTAATAAAAAATAGTAAAGTGCAAAAAAAAATTAAATAATAAATACACATAAAATACCCACCCCAAAAAAAACGTCCCCCCCCGCCAATCATTGTTGTAACGCTAGCGCTGACCCAATTACCCTAATATAGACATGTAATATATAAAAATTTACGGTAGACAATGACGATTACAAATAAAAGGTCTATTTTAGGGTAAAACAATGTTATTACCAAAAAAAAATAGCTGAAACGTAAAAAAGCTTATTTTTTTACTATTATTTTCAAACTTTATGAATAAAAATTCTAAAATAGCAAAAAAGGTGTGTATAAAAACGCTAAAAAAACGAAACCTGCATTGTCTACGGAAAAAACTTCGCAAAAATCACGTCGGTTTTATATTTTTTTTTATAAAAATGTGTGTTTGGGGCAACTTTGTAATTACGTTTTATTAAAAAATATTTTCACTTTTTGAGATATAGCTGCTTTGTATCCTGTATCCGTCAGGTCAGCAGGACTGACGGGATCAGTGAAACGGGCCCTGCGCTAAATTATAATCTTAGATGTGATAGATTTGAGGTGGATCCTGCGTGTCACTGATCCTGTCAGTCCTGCTGACCTGACGGATACAGGATACAAAGCAGCTGTATCTCAAAAAGTAAAAATATTTTTTAATAAAATCAATCAATCACACTGATACACAGACATACCATATATATATATATATATATATATATATATATAATTATAATATAAAGTTTTTAAATGTGTACATAACATTGTGGCACTATATACAAGGGGGAGCGCTGTGTGGCACTATATACAAGGGGGGGCTGTGTAGTGCTATCCACAGTGGTATGTGTGTGGCGCTCTTTATAGGGGGGGCTTTTTGGTGCTATTTACAAGAGGGGGAGGGCTGTGTGGCGCTCTCTACAGGGGGGCTGTATGGCACTATCTATAGGGGGCTGTGTGTAACGCTCTCTACGAGGGGGATGTGTGATATATAGCGGGGGCTGTGTATGGCGATATCTATGGGGGTGTGTAATATCTACAGGGGCTGTGTGTATGTGGTGTTTTACAGTGTGTGGTATTATTATATTCAGGCGCGCAGTGTTTGGTGCTATTATATTTAGGGGTACACTATGTGGCACCATGATAACTTTATTTTCGTTTATAGGTGTGGAAATGTTGGAAAAGTGAGGAGACGTCTAAGTGGCAAATTCTGCAGAAATGAGTCATGGCCGGGAGAAGTCGTCATGAGTGCTGGACCGGATGGAGAAGAAAAGAGGAAAAAAACTACTAGAATCTGAGACGTCGTCACCTGTGAGTCACTAGATTTATAGAGAATCTGTCACCTCTCCTGACATGTTTATTATAGGAAATCCTTGTATTTCACAAAAAGTCTTTCTGCAGTCCAGGACTGATAGACAATTCCCCTTGTCAGGAGGTTGTGTCCCTGCACAGTGTGATCCTGTCAGTATGTAGGGACACCGCGCTGTGACAAGGGAAATCGTAACACTGTTAATGCTTGCCCAAAAAAGTAGTGTTAAAAATAGTTACGGCGCGGTGAGGAAGGGGGGCCCAAGTTTGGGTAACAGCCCAGGGCCCATGGTCTACTTAATCCGCCACTGCCCAGAACACTTTGATTTTTGGGGTGAAAGAGACCCAGAATAGTAATATTAGAAGTTGTTAGATACCCAGTACAGCCTAGAGATGGGTAACCTATTTACTAGAGCAGAGAAGCCAGGAGTGCCAGCCCGAGAGATAGTGGAAAGAAGAAAGGGCAAACGTGCAGTAAAGAGATGTAAGAAATTGATGAGTGGTTTGGGACTCCCCAGGGGAGGCATGCTTGATGTGGATGAATGGGATGCCGCTATCAGTAAGGGTATGTGCACACACACTAATTACGTCCGTAATTGACGGACGTATTTCGGCCGCAAGTACCGGACCGAACACAGTGCAGGGAGCCGGGCTCCTAGCATCATACTTATGTACGATGCTAGGAGTTTCTGCCTCCCTGCAGGACAACTGTCCCGTACTGTAATCATGTTTTCAGTACGGGACAGTAGTTCCACGGAGAGGCAGGGACTCCTAGCGTCGTACATAACTATGATGCTAGGAGCCCGGCTCCCTGCAGTGTGTTCGGTCCGGGACTTGCGGCCGAAATACGTCCGTCAATTACGGACGTAATTAGTGTGTGTGCACATACCCTAAGAATGAAGGATGGTTGAGAGACAATAAGTTGAGAAAGGCAGCGGATGATTGGAGGGATGTGTCTGAAGAAGTGAGGAGAGGAGGATGCAAGGAAACCACTGTGGGTAGGAAGAGATATTATGAATGTTATGATGAAAGCCCAAAGACAGGAGTAGGGATGGTCACAGGACAAAAGGTGAAAGTAAGTCATGATAAGAAAGAGACAGGGGATGTTGGGGAAAAACTTAAGGAGTCCCCTGGGTACACGGGACTCAACCCAGGGAAAGATCCAGGAGGCTTCTGGACCTGTCTTAATTGCGGTGTCCAGAATCCTGACTGGAGAGAGGTGTGCTCTAACTGTGCGGCTCACCGTCCCCGTGGAACTGGATGGAATTCAAGGCGTGTGGGCTGGTAAATTGCACCCACACTATTTTATCTATTTTTAAATAACACTGCAATAAATTGTCATCTTTTCAACATTGTGGTCACAGACCCATTTCTTTCATCCGTGAATTATCATATATACAATGGAATCGTAAGGATTGCCACGAGCACAATATAGAGAGGTACAGCACCGATTAGAGGAATTTTCCTTTCTTCTTTTTCTGAACTATATTGCAGCTTGCCAGAGTAGCAACAGTCTCCCACCATTCCTACTTCCTGTCCTCTACTCCTGTCCACAGGGATACGAGTAGAGGACGCAAAAGATAAACTGCATTAAGAGCAAGTGAAGAGGTAAGCTCCGCTCACAGCCCGCCCCTTCAAGAAAACTGTCAGTCTGCACCGCAAGGGAGGAGTTAAGTATCTACTGGAGAAGCTCTCTGCTGTTTGTTGGTGTATATGTGCCTATGTGTATATATGTGTCTGTATGTGTGTGTATACTATTTATGTGCTTATGTGTGGTATATATATGCTTGTGTGCATGTATATAAGGGCATATGTGTTGTGTTTATATGGGTCTATATGTACATCTACTGTATGTATATGCCTGTATGTGTGTGCATATGTATGTGCTTAAGTGTAGTATATATGTGCCTGTGTGCATGTATTTGTGTGCATATGTGCTTATGTGTGGTATGTATATATATATGTATTTCTGTGTGCACAGGGCTGCACCGTCCATGAGGCGAGATGATCTTCTAGCCTCAAGCAGTGGCCTGCTGCCTCTCTTAGGGTGTGGCCACTTGCGTTGTTAGGGTATGTTCACACGAGGGCGTCCGTAACGGCTGAAATTACGGGGATGTTTCAGCCTGAAAACATCCCCGTAATTTCAGCCGTCACGGCATGTGCAGGCGCTTGAACGCCGCGTCAATTACGGACGTAATTGGCGCTGCTATTCATTGGAGTCAATGAATAACGGCTCCAATTACGGCCAAAGAAGTGACAGGTCACTTCTTTGACGCGGGCGTCTATTTACGCGCCGTCATTTGACAGCGGCACGTAAATATACGCCTCGTGTGAACAGACAAACGTCTGCCCATTGCTTTCAATGGGCAGATTTTTGTCAACGCTATTGAGGCGCTATTTTCTGACGATTTACGTCCGTAAATAGGCCGTGTGAACATACCCTAAAAAGGCACTGATTGGCAGGGCAGAATGACTTGCGCTGCTATTCATCGCCTTTTAACGACGCTTGCGATGTTCAGCCCCAGCAGACCTGTTCAGAAGAGAGCAGGCTTGCATTGCAAGAGGACGGCGCAGGAACAAGATCAAGTGAGTATGTAAAGTTTTTTTTTCCTCTTAAAAGTGCGAGTGGCACCATTATTTACAGGGGGGGCTATATGTGGAGCACTATCTACAGGGGGGCTATATGTGGGGCACCATCTACAGGAGGGTTATATGTGGGGCACTAGCTAGCTACAGGAGGCTATATATGGGGCACTCAGTACAGGGGGGCTATATGTGGGGCACAATCTACAGGGGGATATATGTGGGGCACTATCTACAGGGGCTATATGTGGGGCACTATCTACAGGGGGGTGTATGTGGGGCACTATCTACAGGGGGCTATATGTGGGGCACTATCTACAGGGGGGCTATATGTGGGCACAATCTACAAGGGGGCTATATGTGGGGCACTATCTACAGGGGGATGTATGTGGGGCACTAGCTAGATGGGGATCTATGTAGGGCACTATCTTTTCTTTTCAATTGTTTTTTTATAAATTTTCAAATCGGCAAGAAACTTGGTTTACAGACATTTGAAAGGATCAAAAAAATAATTTTTACACCATAGTTCGAACAGAAAGCAAACAAGGAAATTATATATAATGAAGCCTATTAATATCGTATCTGTCTTCACGTGTATATAGCATAGGAAGTGAAGGCGAATGAAGGGGGTTAGCATAGGCTGTATGCAACACAAGGTGTTGAAATGTCTTGAAGTAAGTCAAACATAAAGAGCGAAAGGGGAATGATAGGGATGGGAATAATAGAAAGGAAGGAGGAAGGGGGGCGAGAGAGAGGGATGTTCAAATATAATTACACCGGCTAGTTTCTAGGACAGGAAAGATATAACATTAGTATGTAACAGTCGTGGAACTTCCAAAGACAAAGAAATCACTGGGAATCTGAAGCAAGTTTGATGAATTTTTCTGAGGCACGGAAAGAAATCCATAGTTCACACAATGCTGAGAAGCAAGCATGGGAGCGGTTAGAGAGGGCCGCTGTCTCTTCTATATGAAAGATTTGGTCTACTTTAATCACCCATTGCGTTAATGTAGGCGAATGAGTCGATCTCCAGTTTGGGGGGATTAAAAGTTTTGCTCCAGATAGAAGATGTTGGATCAGTGGATGGTGAAATTTGGTCTATTGTGTTACATATAGATCTGATGAGGTCTAAAACAGATTCCCAGAAACTCCTTATCTCGGGGTATAGCCATCAAATGTGAATATAGGACCCCCGATCACTCAGGCATCTCCAGCAAGTGTCTGGGATGGATGGATACCAGAGGTGTGTTTTGTCCAGTGTGGTGTACCATCTGGATACGATTTTGTAAGTGTTTTCCTGTATTCTAATATATTGGGAAGGACCATGCGAGTTTCTGTATAACCTATTAATTTCAGGCGTAGAGAGAGTCAGAGAAAGGTCCTTTTCACAAAGCGACACATAGGATCTTTTCAATGGTACTTCACCAGTCAGTAATATTTGATATATCTAGAATAGGATTTTCTTTGGGTATTTGGTTTGTCCCACAAGAGACTCAAAGGCAGTCAAAGATCGATCCAGGGAACCACCTTTAAGATATGGGGAAACCGCCTTTTTCAGGGACATGTATTGTAGGATATGTCGTTTTGGGAGATTATAGTTGTCTGACCATTCTTGAAATGTCAAAAATGCCCCATCTATCAAAAGTGAGTCTAAGGTGTCATGAAGCTTAGTGGAGGGATTGCCATATTGCTCTCTTGGACCTTCTAGATATAGGTCAATCAAGTCAGTTACCAAGGTTAATGGAGATGGGGATGGGATTAATTTGTGTCTATTTAGAGAAAAGATCTTGATTAAATTTTTCGTGAGATCATTCTTAACCGCAAGCTCAGAGACACTTTAAGGGGATGCGAGTAACAAAACTCTAAGAGGGACAGGAGTGAGGGATTCCTCAACTGTGATCCATAATTTAACTTCTGGTTAACTGAACCAGTCTACTATTCGTGAGAGAGTAGCTGCGTGTTAATAGGTTCGACAGTCGGGGGCCCCAATACCCCCTAAGGTCTTAGGTAGGGATAATGTAGCCGCACTGATTTTAGGATGTGCATTATTCGATATATAGTGAAAAAGCATGGATCTTAACCCTTTCAAGACCGAGCTCATTTTGGCCTTCAGGACCAGCACCATTTTTTTCAAATCTGACATGTGTTACTTTATGTGGTAATAACTCCGGAATGCTTTTGCCTATCCAAGCGATTCTGAGATTGTTTTCTCATGACATATTGTACTTTATATTAGTGGAAAAATTTGGTCAATAAATTCATTGCTTATTTGTGAAAAACACCAAAATTTTGAGAAAATTTAAAAAATTATGATTTTTCTAATTTTAAATGTATCTGCTTGTAAAACAGATAGTAATACCACACAAAATAGTTACTATTTAACATATTCCATATGTCTACTTTATATTTGCATCGTTTTTTGAACATTATTTTATTTTTCTAGGACGTTACAAGGCTTAGTACTTTACCAGCAATTTCTCACATTTTCAAGAAAATTTCAAAAGGCGATTTTTACAGGGACCAGTTCAGCTCTAAAGCGGCTTTGAGGGCCTTATGTACTAGATAGACCCCATAAATCACCCCATATTAAAAACTGCACCCCTCAAAGTATTCAAAACAGCATTCAGAAAGTTTCTTAACCCTTTAGGCGTTTCACAGGAATTAAAGCAAAATAGAGGGGAAATTGACAAATTTTTTTTTTTTTTGCTGCAATTCATATGTAATACATTTTTTTCTGTAACATAGAAGGTTTTACCAGAGAAACGCAACACAATATTTATTTCCCAGATTCTGCAGTTTTTAGAAATATCCCACATGTGGCCCTAGTGTGAGATGGACTGAAATACCGGCCTCAGAAGCAAAGTAGCACCCAGTGGATTTTGTGGCCTCCTTTTTTTAGAATATATTTTAGGCACCATATCGGGTTTCAAGAGGTCTTGTGGTGCCAAAAAAGTGGAAATCCCCCAAAAGTGACACGGTTTTGGAAACTGCACCCCTCAAGGAATTTATCTAGGCGTATAGTTAGCATCTTGACCTCACAGGTCTTCTGCTATATTTATTGGAGTTTGCCTGTGAAAGTGAAAATCGACTTTTTTTCTGAAAAAATATTTAAAAAAAAGATATTTGCAAGGAATAAAGATTAAAAAGCACCCCAAAACGTGTAAAGCTACTTCTCCCGATTACAGCAATACCCCATATGTGGTACTAAACTGCTGTTTGGACCCACGGCAGAGCTCAGAAGGGAAGGAGCGCTATTTGGATTTTGAAGCTCAGATTTTGCTGGATTGGTTTTCAGTGCCATGTCGCGTTTGCAACGCCCTGGAGGGAGCAAAACGGTGGAAACCCCCCAAAACTGACCCCATT
Organism: Rhinoderma darwinii; assembly: GCF_050947455.1. Lineage (NCBI taxonomy): Eukaryota > Metazoa > Chordata > Amphibia > Anura > Rhinodermatidae > Rhinoderma > Rhinoderma darwinii. Next base: position 186,265,715 of record NC_134687.1, on the reverse strand, counting down.
TTGTAGACTACACCCCTCAAGGAATTTTTCTAGGGGTATAGTTAGCATTTTGACCCCACAGTTTTTTGCTGAATTTAGTGGAATTAGGCCGTGAAAATGAAAATCTACTTTTTTCTTAAAAAACATAGAAATGTTTAATTTTTCAAGGAATAAAGGAGAAAAATCACCCCAAAATTTGTAAAGTAATTTGTCCTGATTACAGCAATATGCCATATGTGGTAATAAACTGCTGTTTGGACCCACGGCAAGACTCAAAAGGGAAGGAACAATATTTGGCTTTTGGAGCTCAAATTTAGCTGGAATGGTTTTCGGGTGTCATGTCGCATTTGCAAAGCCCCTGAGGTACCAAAACAATGAAAACCTCCCAAAATTCCCTTTAGGGGACTGGAAAGAGCGATCATTAGGTCGCTGGTACAATACACTGCAGTACTAATGTATTGCAGTATAATATCATTTTTACAGGCTCCTGTAACAGCGCGACCGCTGTTCCTGTCCATTAGTCCCGGGTGTCAGCTGTAATACACAGCGGACACCTGCAGAATATGGCGCGGGCGCAGTGCATGAGCCCACTCCATATATAACCCTATGCTATTAAGTCGTGGTGCACGAAGGCGTTAATGCGCAGCGGATGGTGCAAAGTGAAAATTAAAATTTTCCACTGATATGCCATTTTAACGCACAATATGTTGTGCCACTGAAGACAAATACCTCATACAATGTTGAGCGGGTTCTCCCGAATATAAAATATCATATATGTGGACATAAGCTGGTGTTTGGGCACGCTGTGGGGCTCAGAAGGGAGGGAGCGCCATTTGGCTTTTGGAGCGCAGAGTTTGCTTGGTAACTGTTCTGTTTGGGGTTTTGCTGGTATTTCAGACATAATAAGAGGGTATAATAATTCGGTAAATAAATAATAATCCGCAGATATGTGGCCAATGTCGCACTGATAAATGGCGCCCGATCTTATCAGCTTTTGGACACTGCACAATTTCTGTCGCTATATTCTGAGAGCCAGAACTTTTTTTATTTTTTCTTTACCAGAGCCGTGCGAGGACTTATTTTTTGCGGGACAATCTGTAGTTTTCATTGGTACCATTTTAGGGTACATGTGATTTTTTTATCACTTTTTATTAGATTTTTTTGGCAAGCAAAGTGACAAAAAAACAAATTCTGCCAATGTTTTTTGTCTTTTTTTTTTACACTTTTCACCGTGCGCTATAAATTACATTTTACTTTATTCTACGGGTCGATGCGATTACGGCGATACCAGATGTATATAGTTTTTTTTATGTTTTGTGGCATTTGCGCAATAAAATCACTTTTCGATAAAATTATTTATTTTTTGTGTCACCATATTCTGTGAGCCATAACTTTTTTATTTTTCAGTCAAAAAAGCTGTGTAAGGGCTTGTTTTTTGCGGGACAGGTTGTGGTTTTTATTGGTACTATTTTAGGGTACATGCGACTTTTGATCACTTTTTATTCTATATTTTTGGAGGGTTGATGACCAAAAAAATTGTGATTCTGACATAGTTTTTTAATTATTTTTTTTGCGCTGTTCACCGTGAGTGAAAAATAATATTATAGTTTTATAGTTTGGGTCGTTACGAACGCGGTGATACCAAATATGTGTACTTTTTTTTAACATTTTCATTTTTTTCCTATAATAAAAGACTTATTATAGGAAAAAAAGCATTTTTTGTTTTTGTAACTTTTAGAACTTGTTTTTACACTTTTATAAAACATTTTTATTACTTTATTTTTACTTGCTTTACTTGAAGACTGGCAGCACTGATCGCTGCTATAATACATTACACTACCTAGGTAGTGTAACGTATTATAAACTGTCAGTGTGACGCTGAGAGTCACACTGACAGGAAGCTTATGAGGACCGGCCTCCACCGTGTCGAAGGCCTTCTTTGCGTCAGTGCTAAGAAACCCTAATGGTTGCCTCCTCACTTTGGCCAGTGGCATTAGGTGTAAGAGTCGCAAATAATTATCTTTCCCTTCCCTGTACAAAACCAACCTGTTGTGGAGCAATAAGAGTTGGAAGTAGTGGACCTAACCTGTTAGCGAGAACCCTCGCAAAGATTTTCAGGTCTGTATTTAGCAGGGAAATAGGGCGGTAATTGCTACACATTTCTGGATCCTTTCCTTCTTTATGGATACGTTTTATATGTGCCTTCAACGTTTGCTTAGGGAAACTGGATCCAGTCAAAATATTATTACAAAGGCTAAGCAGGTAAGGAAGCAATTCCTTCTGAAAGGTTTTAAAGTAATGTGTTGGAAGACCATCCGGGCCTGGGCCCTTACCTGAGGGACACTTCAACAAGATGGACTGAAGCTCCGAGGCCGGTGTGTGTAGGGTGGTTTGCTGCGATGGGGAGAGTTGTGGCAGTTTCAAATTTGTGAGAAAAAGGTCAATGTCTCTTTTTCGGTCTATTTTTTCGCCATCTGTTTCTTGAAGTCGTATTTGATAAAGGGAAGAATAATATTGCACAAATGCCTCTGATATTAACTTAATGTCGCTCGATTTTGAGCCATTAGGGAGTTTTAGGGAATGATATACAATCTAGTTTTCCTCTTTTTGTTTAACGAAATCATGAGTTTGGAGACATGGTCTCCGTGAATGAATAATTGATTTTTCCAGTTACAGTAAAATTTGGCTACGTTTTTATTCAATAAATCTTTAAGGGATTGGCGCTTAGATGTAAGCAAAGCCATAGTATAAAGGGATTGTGATTGTTTATGTTTCATATCCAACTCAGTAATTTCTTCATATAATGTCGATATTGTTCGTTTCCTTAGTTTGTTATGGTAAGAACCTATAGAGATCAGTTCTCCTCTGATCACCGCCTTGTGGGCTTCCCATATCACCGGAATGGAGGAGTGTTCAGAAGTATTTGTTTGGAAATAGTAGGTCAGGGAGGTAGCAATACGTTTCCTAGTCTCTTCAGAGTTTAGAAGGGTTTCGTTAAGAGACCACGATTTAGCCCAAATTGTGCTATGCGTGAGTGAGACGCGCAAAAGCAGCGGAGAGTGGTCAGAATGTACGTATGTAAGTATTTGTATGTCCCTTATAGCCTTCAGCACCCAGGGAGGTAAGAACAGGTAGTCGAGCCTTTGGTAGGAATTATGGGGAGGTGAAAAGTTTGTGTAGTCAATGGCAGAGGGATGAGTATAACGCCAGGCATCTACTAGGGGGAAAGAGTGAAGGGACTTCTTATTGCGAGAAAGCACCCTATAAGAGAGCAAGGACTTTTTGGAGGACGAGTTTAGGCTTGGGTCTAATGTGATATTCATGTCACCCCCTAATATAAATGTACCCTCAACAAACCCTCTGATAGTGTCTAGAACTGAGGGGATCCATGCAGCTTGGTTGGTATTAGGTACGTAAATATTCCCTAGTGTCACTAGTGTCCCTGCCAAGAGTCCTTTAACAAATATATACATCCCCTCATCATCAGATAATGTGTCATGTACCACAAAGGGAAAATTCCTCGCAAAGGCGATTGCTACTCCATAGAAATTCCTATTTGGGGTATAGGAATGGAACCACTGGTTATAATGGGAGTGACGGAAATCCGGAAATTTATGAGCCCTTAAATGGGTTTCTTGGAACAATACTATGTCTGTTTTAGCTTTTTTGAGGTATGCTAGGACCTGGGAGCGTTTGACCGGGGAGTTTAAACCTCTGATATTATAAGAGACTATGGAACAAAATGGTGGGGTACTAGCTATTTACAGTTTGCAAATTCACAGAGCCAAGCAGTTGTATCTCACTTAAGGGGAATTTTTGCAGACAGAGGGGGTAGGTAAGAGCATGGGGGAGCTATTACTAACGGTTGTGGATGTTAATATAACTAAAATAAGAACAACCGTGAAAAAACGTCATATGACATGAGAGAACTCTAGAGGAATTTCAGGGTGAGAAACATTAATAGAAAAGCAGGCTACCAAAGTCATCAAGTGAGAAAGAGCAATGAACAAAAATATGACAGTGAGAGTGCTGGGTATCACCAGTCACACTCACTAACCTACATTATCCTGATCAGGAAGAACTCCTTTGAAAACAATTTGAGTATCATACAGGAAATACATTAGATAAAGAAATTAAAATGATATGTAAACATAATACCTCATTGGAGCTCGACCTTAGTGGACTGGGTCAAGGCAGAGAGTCTTTAACCAGTAACTGAATGGAGAAAAATTAGACATAAAGGAATTTTGTCAACATTCTGTACAGATTTAAAAGGATATTACTGCTCTCGGCTTCTCAGGATTATAAGAGAAGGATGTCCAGCATGGAAGACTTTTCAAATCAGTTTGGGTCAGATGATGAAGGTCCTTGAGGGGTCTTGTGTAGACGTCATCTGATTCTTTGGGATTTTGGTGTATGGACCGTTCCCCATGGTGTCAGTTAAGGAAGGGGCTGCAGGAGTGTTGCCCTATGAAGTCAGGGTATTCATCCAGAGCAATGCCCAGATCTGTGCTAATATTCAGGATATCTTTTGATCCTGGCAGCATATAGTTTGCCGTTAGCAGATATTGATAGTCCAAATGGAAAAAGCCAACGGAATTGGAATTGTTTTTGTCTCAGCGCCAACGTGAATAGTTTCAGAAGTTTCCGCTTGGTGGATGGAAATCTGTGCATCTTCATATTGGAGGTGTTCGGAAAGTCGGCTTCTTTGCATAATAGAGTCCTTGATCCTATAGTCTAGGATTCTGCAAATTACATCCCTCGGCGGTTCTGTCGGAGAAGGTTTTGGCCGAAGTGATCTATGTGCTCTCTTGATTGTAAGGTTTGGGATCTCGGTGGGATCTAGAAAGTCCTGGAAAATTCCAGCTAGGACTTTGGGGAGCACTTCGTTGGCAAATCACTCTGGGAGGCACTTAATTTTATATTTCATGGTCGTCAAGGATTAAATTCATTTTGTTAATGTGTTTTTCTTGTGACTGGAGGCAAGCAGTTAGGTTGGTGGAGGAAGCAATAACCGCCTCTTGAGTTTTTTTCGAGTGCATCAACTCTGTTACCTACTTGCAAGTTCTTGTTTGATGTCGGATAGGCCATTAGCTAGCGGTTCCAGGGCTTTAGCCAAGATTCTTTGGTAGTTCCCTCACTTCCGTGGTCTGTTCATCTTCGCTAGGTTGTTCTGAACCTGAATCTCCACTTTTAGAGCAGTCTTTTCGGAGTGAAGATGGATTAGGGGTGTTAGAATTCCATTCTGTTTTTTTCAAGAATTTATCCATGTCTGTTTGTGTAGGTTGTATTTGAGTTCGAGAGCTCGAGCCTTGATTTAGATTTTTGGGGCCTATTTTCACCATGATGAAAGCGTAGTGTCTGTGCAGATATATTCCTCTAGTTGGTCCTCTACGGTCACAGAAACATTACATAGTTAGGAAAGATTCAAAGCCGTATGTGAATAGGAGATGATACAGTATGTGCTATTATGGGTCCCCAATAGGAGTCCGTAGTTGAATAAAGGAGGTAGGCTATATTGATAGTGCTAACCTATTGATCAGCAGAAAAAATTGGGTCTGTGGCCCTTTAACATGATGTACCTGACTGTAGAAGGTATTGTGCTGTTATAAGGCCTCTATCTTTGGAGTGAGGTGTAATATCATATGGGGACTCCTGTACTCACACTTCTCTTGGACTGATGTGAGGGCTGGGGTCCAGTTAATCCAGGCTGTAGATCAGTCAGCTGTGACAGGGTTCAGGGACCGTCGCCGGCTACTTCTTTTCCTCAGGTGCTGATTCTCCACTCTCCTGTCTGTCTCCAGGCAGGAGTATGAGCAATGTAGGTGATGTCCTCCGTGGGTGTTTCACTCTTCCAAAATGTCGGAGGAGGCCGCGACTGAGTCCGCGGCCGGGCGGCTCCAAAATCGAGGCCCCGGCTTCACAACAAGCCGCAATAACAAAACTGGGCGGAACGCACAAAGAAGGATATCGGCGTGTCCCCCTTGCTGAGTCCTGAAAGGGTGTTTTTTGCTCCTTAGGGCTAATTAGGAGTCCAGATGCCCTTGGATTAGGTATGAATGGACTGAAACGCTGAAAAAGAGAATCCAGCTAGCTCCGCCTGTAGGGCACTAGCTACTGGGGACTCTATGGGGGCAACTATCTAGAGGGGGCCCTATGTAGGGCACTATCTACAGGGGGCTCTATGGGGGGGCACTATCTACCGGGGGCACTGTGTTGATGTGTGTGTGAGTGACACAGTGTATGGTGCTATTATAATCAGGGACACAGTGTATGGTGCAATTATAATTAGAGGTGCAGTGTATGGCGCTATTATATTTAGGGGCATAGTGTGTGGCACCATGAGAATTTTATCTTAGTTTATAGGTTTAGAAATGTTTGAAAAGTGAGAAGCTGAAGACATCTGAGCGGCAAACTGCAGAAATGGGCCGTGACAGGGAGAAGTTATCATAGAGGTGTGAACAGGATGGAGAAGTAAAGAGAAAAAGTACAACTAGAATCTCAGAAGACGTCATTGGTGAGTCACTCAATGTAAATGTTTATTCTGCCTCTAATCGGTACTGTAGTCATTGTATGATATGCAGCGAGATGATGGGTGGTATGATTTATTTTTTGTGAAACAGCAACTCCCAGCACATCCTTACCATTGTTCAGGCCGTACTGGGAGCTGTAGTTTTATGTTGTACAAATCTATACGGCAGGGGTTGCACTAAATTGAGCTGTATATGTGCTGGTGTTGTATTTATGTCCTGATCTTGGTTCTGGTGTTGTATTTATGTCCTGATCTCTGTTCTGGCGCTGTATTTATGTACTGAGCTTTGCTGTGGTGCTGTATTTATTTACTGAGCTTGGTTCTAGTATTGTATATATATATATATATATATATATATATATATATACTATATATATATATATATATATATATATATACTGAGTGTTGTTCTGGTGCTGTATTTATGTACTAAGCTTGGATCTGGTGCTGTGTATATGTACTGAGCTTGTTTCTGGTGTTGTATTTATGTACTGAGCTTGGTTCTGGTGTTGTATATATGTATTGAGCTTGGTTCTGGAGCTGTAATTATATAGGATATATTTATAACAAAATTGCAGTGCAGATGGAATTGTTTTCAATTCCTTTTATATTTAATGGGAACCTGTTAGGCAGTTTTAAACCCTTGAACCAGTAGCATGCGGTAATACATGACCTGAAAATATTTCAAAATATTTCCCTGTATGTTTTTTCAGATGCAGCAAAATCTGTAAAATCAACTTTTAAAACTGCGCACACGATATGCTAATTACTCAATAAAGGGTCATGAGGCAGTGCCGCTATCCTGAAGAGTCACATAGTGCTGTATCCAAACCCACCTTTCCATGCTTGATTGACATCCCCCTGGCTGTTATACATCACTAGCAGGCTCCTCCAACTTTCTCGGATGCACCATTGCCTTGTACTACTTGGGCACGCACCGTGCAAAGCGGTGTACTCTGCCCGGCTTTATCGCTGCACCATCCATGCCAGGGGAGTACAAGACAACGGTGTATCCGCAAGAGTTGGATGATGCTGCTAGTGATGTAGAACAGCCAAGGGGATGTCAATCAAAATCTAGGGGGCGCAATTTAAATTTTCACCTCAGCAAGCAGAAAAGCTTGAATCATCCCTGTATGTGCATATAAAGGCACATAAAGGCATATGTGTTGTGTATATATGGGTCTGTATGTGTACATCTACTGTAGATCTACTGTATTTATATGCCTGTATGTGCATATTTATGTGCTTATGTGTGGTATGTATGTGCCTGTGTGTGTATGCATGTGTATATGTGCTGTGTATATGTGAATATGTATTGTATATATGTGCGCTTGTAAGATATATATGTTCCTGTGTGTGGTGTTATAGGTAATATCATCAAAAGTAGGTTATTAGGAGGTCAGTTCATAACTCCTTCTGACACAGAAGATACATCTGATTTACATAAGAAATGCATATCTTTGGCCATCAAAGGACGTCCACTGTCTGACAAATATTTAACTGTGGTATGTCTGCCATGTGGATGAGGTAAACATAGGCCAATGTTACATGTTTCAAAGAAAATATGATACATCAAGGCAAACCCCATCATAATTGATATTTGTAGTGACCCACATAGCTAGTTATGATCAGGGGAAATAGCCCTCATATATATGTCAAATTCACATCACTACACCCAGAGGAACTACCTGAAATTCACTGTTGGCTAAAAACGTGGGCCTATTATGGTGGTGTTTGATATGCCCGGGTTGGTAAATGTCTGCACAGGTGAATGCAGGTAATATTATATTTCTAGGCGATTCCTGCAAGAACACATGACCACTTTTATGTTTCTCTATAGAAATACAACTGTGTAATGGGAGGAATATGCTTCATTATCATATGAACAGCCTCCTCTCAGTGACATCACCAGCTAGGGGACTGGGGGGAAAAAAACTGGGTTTAAAATCCCAGGAGAAGTGAGGGTCAGTGTCAGTCGTTGCGGATCCATATCTCGGTTGGAGTGACTGCCCATATTTTCAGCTGTCCCCACAGCCAGGATATTGCCACTGTACATCAGTAAGGTTTTGTTCTGTTTCTTTTATCCCTTTTATTTTCATAAGCTGTTTGAATGCATTGTAACTGTATGTATATTTTTCATCTTTTAATCTGACACCTATTTTTTGTATTGCACTGCACTATTGTGTATTAAATTTGAAATATTTATAAGTCTCTTCCTTGTAGTCTTACAGAACTGAATCTTCCGAAGGTGAGGAACGTTACCTGTATTTTATGTTCCATTTAGATAACCTGTGTTTTTGTAACTGGTGTTAAGAGAATATAGAGACGTAGGCCCCTATTGCCTAGATAAGTATAGGTGGCGGTAGCATACTGTGATATAAATTATTGGGTGTTGGAAACCTATGTGAGTAATTTAGCATAATCCTGTCATCTAGAGTAGGTGGGCGTGTATTTATGTGGTAAATGAATAAGCTCAGTAGTGTAGTTCACCCCTGTGACGTGACCTGAGATCGGCGATCGTCACACTGTGTATGTATGTTGTATATATTTTCCTGTATACAGTACCCGACATATCCTGAGATGTAAGGCCCATGATGTTAAACGAACATGTAAAAAAGAATGCCAATAGTTGCCCATAGGCTCCTATGTTAAAAAACATACTTTTAACGTATACTTTTTTTAATGACTGGTGCAAAATTATATTAAATTACTTTAATGACAAATTTATTAACTTAACGTAATTCAAAGAGAGTTAGGCCATGTACACACGTGGCAGAATTATTCCGCTGCAAATGTTGGTGCAGATTCGGGGCAATTACGCAATGAATCTGTAGCAACATTTGCATATTTGACAGGTAATTCAGACATTGCAGAAATCACAGCGGACTTGCCACAGATTTCAGTTTTTGCATTGCAAAGGCTAAAATCCGCAGTGAAATTCCGCTGCTTCTCCGCAACATAATGTGCATGCTGCAGAGGGAAAATTCTGCACCGCAGCCTAATTTCCGCACAGTATTTTCCGCAACGTCTTAACTAAGTTTCCTACGATTTAATATAAACAAATGTAAAAAACGGCTGCTGCAGAATTCCACTGCGGACTGTACGCAGCGGAATTAATCAGCAATTCCGCCACTTCTGAACGTGGCCTTAAGCGTGGACACACAATATATACCTGTGCATGTGTATGTGTCTTTTTGTGTGTATATATATATATATATATATATATATATATATATATATATATATATATATATATAGAGAGAGAGAGAGAGAGAGAGAGAGAGAGAGTCCAAGCAGCTCCAGCATAAATAATGGATGGGTGCACGCCTTAGGAACCCGATTTCTGATTCCAGTTCCATTATGTTTCCAAGAATAGGCAGCTCTCCAATTCAAAGTGAAAAAGTAGTATATTTAATTGCCCTCGTGCAACGTTTCGGCACTATTTGAGGAGCTTTTTTCAAGCATACTGATAGTGTACAAAACATTGGTATACATGGGGACTGAACAAATAGTCCCATTAACATGTGATTAATACAAAAAGTAAAAAACAACAATGATGTCTTCAAATGACATTACATCTAAAAATACATATAATATCAACAGTGCTCAATCTATGTAGTGATCAATACAAATATTTCTCAGTACATAAGTAAAGTGCATAATGTGCTAATAGATGTGTCCATTATTAAACATATGCATCTGTGAACAATTAAAAACTTTACCATGTAGTACTCTGGATCCATGCTCGCGTGTGTATTGATTTAGGTGTTCTAAGGGTTCATTTGCGCATGTCTGTGACATCACGCCTGTCAGCGCATGCGCATTGGCCATGTGCAGTTATCAGCGGCCATTTTGGTAAAGGTAATATCATTACCTAGTAAGTGAAGCACATGCGTGTTTTGATCAACTATCGTACTTTATCAATGAGAATGATATAAAAAACTGTGGAATCACTCACTACTCAAATTGAGGATAATTACATTTAAAACATTATAGGTATGTAGTCCCTATTATAAACTGATTTATTAGAAAGTAACAGTATATATATATATATATATATGTATATATATATATGTATATATATATACATATATATATGTCGTTATGTTGTTATATGACATATGTCCCTGTACTATGTTATAAAAAAACAAAAGCAAAATAAAAAACATTTTTGAAAAAATGTATTGTGATAATGTAACTACATATATGTCAAAGTAATTATTAGAGCATTGCAAAACAATTAATGTCCATTAATGTGTACAAAAAATGAATTAAATAGCGCTGGAAAAACACTGAAAAAACGCATCAATGTGCTTAGAGACATACATTTTGAAAAATTCATTATGAATAATTTCAGTTCACAAAAACACTGTTATTATATATCATCCCGATTTTCATTTGGTACATAGACACGATTTATATAGGTAAATTTCGATGCTCATAGCGATATTGAAAATACAAATGTATTTTACACACCGGAACAGAAGGGTCCAAAGTAAACATGGGTAGAACTTGTATTTGGCTCATGGTAAAGTAATCTGAAAGAGATCATTTTGAAGTTATAACAAATGATGTAATAGTACACTAAGTTGAGTACACGGAAAACGTACATCAACCCATCCTGACCTGTGGGCAAATTGAATCCTAAACAATGCCATCCATGGGTGGTGAAATCAACATTCAATCCATGAGGTTTCAATCTCTGTATCCACTGTAATTCCTTGTATTTTAATAATTAATTGCGATTACCCCCTCTACGCGGCATGGGAATATGGTCTATCAAGTGAACCCATATTTCTTTCTCTGTATCGCCTGCCTCCGTGTAATGCTTGGACACTGCAAGGTCCAGGCGTTTTTTGCGGATGGTATATCGATGTTGGTTTAATCTTATCTTAAATTCCAATGAAATCGCTCAGACATAAAGAAGGTGACAGGGACAGTCCAAAATATAGATAACATAATCCGAGATACAGTTCAGGTAGAACTGAATCTCATATGTCTGTTTGGTCAAAGGATGGGTGAATTTAGATCCTTTCTGTATCAGAGGGCAATTGATACAGTTTAAACAGGGGTAGCAAACAGTATTTTTTTTTTGTAAGGTATGTCTGTTTGTCCATTCTGCCTGTGCCTATATCAGATTTCACCAATCTATCTTGCAGATTTGGCAATCTCCGATATGAGAACAGGGGGGTATTTTTGATCTCAGGAGTATGTGGTAGACAATTTTGTAACATTGGCCAATGGTTGAGAATGATCTTATTAATGGAATGACTGTTCTCCGCATACGTGGTGATTAAAGGTATGCGGGGAGGTTTCGAAATTCGATTTTTAGTGACCAATAATGCATCCCTGTTTATCTTGTCAACTGTTTCTCTTTGACGTTTAAGGGAAGATACTGGATAGCCTCTGCGACTGAATTTATTCTCCATATTCTGGAGTGTCTCATCTATTTTATCCGCTGACGGGGAGACTTCTGACAATCGATCTGAATATATATATATATATATATCTATCTGTATATATATATATATATATATATATATATATGCATAGACATCTATATCTATATATATATATATATATATATATATATATATATATATATATATATAAACATATACACACGTACAGTGAAGGATATAAGTATTTGATCCATTGCTGATTTTGTAAGTTTGCCCACTGTCAAAGACATGAACAGTCTAGACTTTTTAGGCTGGTTAATTTTACCAGTAAGAGATAGAATATATAAAAAAAAAAACAAGAAGATCACATAGTCAAAATTATATATATTTATTTGCATTGTGCACAGAGAAATAAGTATTTGATCCCTTTGGCAAATAAGACTTAATACTTGGTGGCAAAACCCTTGTTGGCAAGCACAGCAGTCAGATGTTTTTTGTAGTTGATGATGAGGTTTGCACACATGTTAGATGGAATTTTGGCCCACTCCTTGTTAGGGATCTGCCAGGTACTTCATCTAGGTATACCCCTGGGATTAATCAATCCACACCTGAGGCCAGACCTGTTCGACTGACACCATCTCCCACCAACCAGGGTGGCAGGCTCAGGAGTGGGAGAGCCTATCGCGGCCTGGTCTGTCGGAGTTAGCTCCGCCCCCTGTCCTTTATTACCTGCCCTGTTCTCTCCCTCAGTGCTTGTAATTCTTTTGGATTCCTGGCCCCACTGCTGCTTGCTCCAGCCTGCTTCTGCCGTGCTTCTGCCTTGCTGCAGTTCTGCTTGACCTTCTTTGCTTTGCCCCTGGCTTGCTTCTGTATCCTTGCCCGCTTGGGTGTACTCACTTCGTCCTGGTCCTGACTGTCCGTTCGCCGCTCCGTTTCCTCGTGGCGTTCCGTGGCTACTGCCCCTTCCCTTGCATGTTCCCTGTTTGTTTTCCTGTGCACTTAGACAGCGTAGGGACCGCCGCCCAGTTGTACCTCGTCGCCTAGGGCGAGTCGTTGCAAGTAGGCAGGGACAGGGCGGTGGGTAGATTAGGGCTCACTTTCCCTTCACCTCCTTCCGGCCATTACATAATTACAAGCCCTTACCTAGTCTACCATTTCTCCTACGCTGACGCTATCATGGACCCCCTTGAGACCCTGGCCCAGCAGATGCAGGGCCTCTCCCTACAGGTCCAGGCCCTGGCCCAAAGGGTCAATCAGGGTGACGCTGCTTTAGTAGTACCCCTCACCTCACCTCTAGAACCCGACCTCAAATTACCTGACCGGTTCTCAGGGGACCGTAAGACGTTTCTCTCTTTCCGGGAGAGTTGCAGACTGTATTTCCGCCTAAAGCCCCACTTCTCAGGTTCCGAGAACCAGCGGGTGGGTATCATCATATCCCGACTCCAGGAAGGGCCCCAAGAGTGGGCCTTCTCCTTGGCTCCTGACGCCCCTGAACTTTCCTCTGTTGATCGTTTTTTCTCTGCCCTCGGACTCATTTACGACGAGACTGACAGGACTGCCTTAGCCGAGAGTCAGCTGGTGACCTTACGTCAGGGTAGGAGACCGGTTGAGGAATACTGTTCTGATTTTAGGAAGTGGTGCGTAGCTTCTCAGTGGAACGATCCGGCCCTAAGGTGCCAGTTTAGGTTAGGATTATCTGACGCCCTGAAGGATCTGCTGGTTAGCTACCCCTCGTCTGACTCCCTTGACCAGGTTATGGCCCTAGCAGTACGACTTGACCGACGTCTCAGGGAACGTCAGCTAGAACGCTTCAGTGTGCTCCCCTCTGACTTTTCTGCGATCCCCCCCGAGGTCCCGTCTCCTCGCCCCTCCACGGAGGACTCGGAGGTACCTATGCAACTCGGGGCCTCCATGTCCCCTCGACAACGTAGGGAGTTTCGCAGAATGAATGGTCTCTGCTTCTACTGTGGGGACGACAAGCATCTACTGAACACCTGTCCCAGGCGCAAGAATAAGAAGCCGGAAAACTTCCGCGCCTAAGTGATCATCGGGGAGGTCACTTGGGCGCACAGGTATTTCCCGTTAATGTGAAACGCAATAAAATTTTGCTTCCCTTTCAGGTCTCGTTTGCTGGCCGGGCTGCCACGGGCAGTGCTTTCGTGGATTCAGGGTCATCTGCTAATATCATGTCTGCGGAATTTGCTATGTCTCTAAAGATGCCTTGTATTGATTTACCTTATCCTATCCCTGTAGTAGGAATCGACTCAACTCCCCTTGCTAATGGTTATTTTACTCAGCATACTCCTGTTTTTGAACTCCTTGTTGGCTCCATGCATTTGGAGCAGTGCTCTGTACTGGTGATGCAGGGATTATCGTCTGATCTGGTTTTAGGCCTTCCCTGGTTGCAGTTGCATAATCCCACGTTTGATTGGAATACTGGGGATCTCACCAAATGGGGTAATGAATGTCTTATGTCATGTCTTTCTGTTAACTCTATTTCTCCCCGGGAGGAGGTAAACACGCTTCCTGAGTTTGTTCAGGACTTCGCCGATGTGTTTTCTAAGGAGGCCTCCGAGGTGTTGCCCCCCCATAGAGATTACGATTGCGCTATCGATTTGGTGCCTGGTGCCAAGCTTCCTAAGGGGAGGATATTTAATCTTTCATGTCCTGAACGTAAAGCTATGAGGGAATATATCCAAGAATGCCTGGCCAAGGGTTTCATTCGCCCCTCGACTTCTCCTGTAGGTGCTGGCTTCTTCTTCGTGGGGAAGAAGGATGGTGGTCTTAGGCCGTGCATTGATTATCGTAACCTGAATAAGGTCACCGTAAGGAACCAGTACCCACTTCCTTTGATTCCGGATCTTTTTAATCAGGTTCAGGGAGCCCAATGGTTTTCTAAGTTCGATCTACGGGGGGCATATAACCTTATCCGCATCAAAGAGGGGGATGAGTGGAAAACTGCGTTCAACACACCCGAGGGTCATTTAGAATACCTGGTCATGCCCTTTGGGTTGTGTAATGCCCCTGCTGTCTTCCAGAATTTTATTAATGAAATCCTGAGAGAGTACCTGGGTAATTTTCTTGTTGTGTACCTTGATGACATACTGGTGTTTTCCAAGGACTGGTCCTCCCACGTGGAGCATGTCAGGAAGGTGCTCCAGGTCCTTCGGGAGAATAATCTGTTTGCTAAGACTGAAAAATGTGTCTTTGGGGTACAGGAGATACCATTTTTAGGGCAAATCCTCACTCCTCATGAATTCCGCATGGACCCTGCCAAGGTTCAGGCTGTGGCGGAATGGGTCCAACCTGCCTCCCTTAAGGCGTTACAGTGTTTTTTAGGGTTCGCCAACTATTACAGGAGATTTATTGCCAACTTCTCGGTCGTCGCTAAGCCTCTTACGGACCTTACCCGCAAGGGTGCTGATGTCTTCCATTGGCCCCCTGAGGCCGTCCAGGCCTTTGAGACCCTCAAGAAGTGCTTTATCTCGGCCCCCGTGCTGATTCAGCCCAACCAAGAGGAGCCATTTATTGTGGAGGTTGACGCTTTCGAGGTGGGAGTGGGGGCCGTCTTGTCCCAGGGTACCAGCTCCCTCACCCATCTCCGCCCCTGTGCTTACTTCTCTAGGAAGTTTTCGCCCACGGAGAGTAACTATGATATTGGCAACCGCGAACTTCTAGCCATTAAATGGGCTTTTGAGGAGTGGCGGCACTTCCTGGAGGGGGCCAGACACCAGGTAACGGTCCTTACGGATCACAAGAATCTTGTTTTCCTAGAATCGGCCCGGAGGCTTAATCCTAGACAAGCTCGGTGGGCACTATTCTTTACCAGATTTAATTTCTTGGTTACCTATAGGGCTGGGTCCAAGAATATTAAGGCTGATGCTCTGTCACGTAGTTTCATGGCCAATCCTCCTTCTGAGAAGGATCCTGCTTGTATTTTACCCCCTGGTATAATCGTCTCTGCCACGGATTCTGATTTAGCTTCTGATATCGCGGCTGATCAGGGTGCAGCTCCCGGGAACGTCCCTGGGGACAAACTGTTTGTTCCCCTGCAATACCGGCTGAGGGTACTCAGGGAAAACCATGACTCCGCTCTATCTGGTCATCCTGGCATCTTGGGCACCAAACACCTCATTACCAGAAACTATTGGTGGCCTGGGTTGCCTAAAGACGTTAGGGCTTACGTCGCCGCTTGTGAGGTTTGCGCTAGGTCCAAAACCCCTAGGTCCCGACCTGCGGGCCTACTACGTTCCTTGCCCATTCCCCAGAGACCTTGGACCCATATCTCCATGGATTTTATCACCGATTTGCCTCCATCTCAGGGCAAGTCGGTGGTGTGGGTGGTAGTCGACCGCTTCAGCAAGATGTGCCACTTTGTGCCCCTTAAGAAGCTACCTAACGCCAAGACGTTAGCTTCTTTGTTTGTGAAACACATCCTGCGTCTCCATGGGGCCCCAGTCAATATCGTTTCTGACAGAGGGGTACAATTTGTTTCCTTATTTTGGAGAGCTTTTTGTAAAAAGTTGGAGATTGATCTGTCCTTCTCCTCCGCCTTCCATCCCGAAACTAATGGCCAAACGGAAAGGACCAACCAATCCCTGGAACAATATTTAAGGTGTTTCATCTCTGACTGTCAATTCGATTGGGTCTCATTCCTTCCCCTTACTGAATTTTCCTTGAATAACCGGGTCAGTAACTCGTCAGGGGTCTCCCCGTTTTTCTGTAATTTCGGGTTTAACCCAAGATTCTCCTCCGTCTCCCCTGGTTGTTCCAATAATCCTGAGGTAGAGGATGTTCATCGGGAACTGTGCACCGTCTGGGCCCAGGTTCAGAAGAACCTAGAGGCGTCCCAGAGCGCACAAAAGATTCAGGCGGATAGTAGACGTTCTGCTAACCCACGGTTTGTCGTCGGGGATTTGGTCTGGTTGTCGTCCAGGAACTTGCGCCTTAAGGTCCCGTCCAGGAAGTTTGCTCCCCGATTTATTGGACCTTATAAGATCATTGAAGTCCTCAACCCTGTATCCTTCCGTCTGGAGCTCCCCCCATCATTTCGCATACATGACGTCTTCCATGCCTCCCTCCTTAAACGCTGCTCCCCGTCCTGGTCCCCCTCGAGGATACCTCCTGTTCCCGTTCTCACCCCTGAGGGGGTGGAATTCGAGGTGGCCAAGATTATGGACAGTAGGATGGTCCAGGGCTCCCTCCAGTACCTGGTCCATTGGAGAGGATACGGGCCGGAGGAGAGGACTTGGGTACCTGCCCGTGATGTTCACGCTGGGGTATTGATCAGGAGGTTCCACCTTCTCTTCCCCACTAAACCGGGTCCCCTTAGTAAGGGTCCGGTGGCCCCTCATAAAAGGGGGAGTACTGTTAGGGATCTGCCAGGTACTTCATCTAGGTATACCCCTGGGATTAATCAATCCACACCTGAGGCCAGACCTGTTCGACTGACACCATCTCCCACCAACCAGGGTGGCAGGCTCAGGAGTGGGAGAGCCTATCGCGGCCTGGTCTGTCGGAGTTAGCTCCGCCCCCTGTCCTTTATTACCTGCCCTGTTCTCTCCCTCAGTGCTTGTAATTCTTTTGGATTCCTGGCCCCACTGCTGCTTGCTCCAGCCTGCTTCTGCCGTGCTTCTGCCTTGCTGCAGTTCTGCTTGACCTTCTTTGCTTTGCCCCTGGCTTGCTTCTGTCTCCTTGCCCGCTTGGGTGTACTCACTTCGTCCTGGTCCTGACTGTCCGTTCGCCGCTCCGTTTCCTCGTGGCGTTCCGTGGCTACTGCCCCTTCCCTTGCATGTTCCCTGTTTGTTTTCCTGTGCACTTAGACAGCGTAGGGACCGCCGCCCAGTTGTACCTCGTCGCCTAGGGCGAGTCGTTGCAAGTAGGCAGGGACAGGGCGGTGGGTAGATTAGGGCTCACTTTCCCTTCACCTCCTTCCGGCCATTACACTCCTCTTTGCAGATCATCTGTAAATCATTAAGATTTCTAGGTTGTCACTTGGCAACTCGGATCTTCAGCTCCCTCCATAAGTTTTCGATGGGATTAAGGTCTGGAGACTGGCTAGGCCACTCTATGACCTTAATGTGCTTCTTTTTGAGCCACTCCTTTGTTGCCTTGGCTGTATGTTTCGGGTCATTGTCGTGCTGGAAGACCCAGCCACGAGCCATTTTTAATGTCCTGGTGGAGGGAAGGAGGTTGTCACTCAGGATTTGACGGTACATGGCTCAATCCATTCTCACATTGATGCAGTGAAGTAGTCCTGTGCCCTTAGCAGAGAAACACCCCCATAACATAATGTTTCCACCTCCATGCTTGACAGTTGGGACGGTGTTCTTTGGGTCATAGGCAACATTTCTCTTCCTCCAAACACGGCGAGTTGAGTTAATGCCAAAGAGCTCAATTTTAGTCTCATCTGACCACAGCACCTTCTCCCATTCACTCTCAGAATCATCCAGATGTTCATTTGCAAACTTCAGATGGGCCTGTGCCTTCTTGAGCAGGGGGACCTTGCGGGCACTGCAGGATTTTAATCCATTACAGCGTAATGTGTTACCAATGGTTTTCTTGGGGACTGTGGTCCCAGCTGCCTTGAGATCATTAACAAGTTCCCCCCGTGTAGTTTTCGGCTGAGCTCTCACCTTCCTCAGGATCAAGGATACCCCACGAGGTGAGATTTTGCATGGAGCCCCAGATCGATGTCGATTGACAGTCATTTTGTATGTCTTCCATCTTCTTACTATTGCACCAACAGTTGTCTCCTTCTCACCCAGCATCTTACTTATGGTTTTGTAGCCCATTCCAGCCTTGTGCAGCTCTATGATCTTGTCCCTGACATCCTTAGAAAGCTCTTTGGTCTTGCCCATGTTGTAGAGGTTAGAGTCAGACTGATTAATTGAGTCTGTGGACAGGAGTCTTTTATACAGGTGACCATTTAAGACAGCTGTCTTTAATGCAGGCACCAAGTTGATTTGGAGCGTGTAACTGGTCTGGAGGAGGCTGAACTCTTAATGGTTGGTAGGGGATCAAATACTTATTTCTCTGTGCACATTGCAAATAAATATATATAATTTTGACTATGTGATTTTCTGTTTTTTTTTTTTTATATAATCTATCTCTCACTGGTAAAATTAACCTAGCCTAAAAATTCTAGACTGTTCATATCTTTGACAGTGGGCAAACTTACAAAATCAGCAACGGATCAAATACTTATTACCTTCACTGTAGATATCTATCTATATATCCATATATCGCTTTATAGATGGTGCTAATAAAGCTCCCTTTTCTTCACTAAGTTTCGGAGTGCTGGATATTTTTGACTATATATATAAATATATAAAAACACACACACACTGGTAATATATACACTTCAAAATCTTTTAAAAAAAGTATGTTATGTAAATCTGATTTGATTATGTAGATTGGATACAATAACAGCTGTATGGTCATGGCGAGACGTGGTGGAATTGCTCTGGAATTCCGCAGCGGACACTCCATTTCCGCAGCGGACACTACGTTTCTCCATTGCCTTCCACAGCTTTTTAGTAGGGTTTGTTTACACGTTGCGGACAATTTCGCTGCGGAGCATAGGCTGCGGTGCGGAATTTGGTGTCCGCAGCATACAATGGTTGTTGCGGACGTGTGGCGGACTGTTTGCGGACTCATTGCGGAATTTCTCCATTGACTTCAATGGAGATTCTAAGTTCCGCAATGAAGTCCGCAGATGTAATGTAGATGTTATGTGTGCTGCGGAGCGTATTGGTTTTTTAACATGACATTTCTTCATTCTGGCTGGACCTATGTATTACTAGGTCTACAGCCAGACTGAGGAAGTCAATGGGGCTCCCGTAATTACGGGTGACTACGTGTGTGCACCCATAATTACGGGTGACTACGTGTGTGCACCCGTAATTACGGGAGTGTTGCTAGGCGACGTCAGTAAATAGTCACTGTCCAGGGTGCTGAAAGAGGTAAGCAATCGGCAGTAACTGTTTCTGCACCCTGGACAGTGACTACCGATCACAATATACAGCAACCTGTAAAAAAAAATAGAAGTTCATACTTACCGAGAACTCCCTGCTACTTCCTCCAGTCCGCTTTCCCAGGATAACATTTCAGTCTAAGTGACAGCTGCAGCCAATCACAGGCTGCAGCGGTCACATGGACTGCAGCGTCATCCAGGGAGGTCGGGCTGGATGCCGAAAGAGGGACGCGTCACCAAGACAACGGCCGGTAAGTATGAAATTCGTTTACTTTCACTAGGGAAAGTGCTGTCCCTTCTCTCTATCCTGCACTGATAGAGAGAAGGGAAGTACTTTCACCTCAATACGCAGCAGCTAGTCTGCATCAATTTATTGCCCATTTTGGGCAGATTCTGTGCGGCATTGATGCGGACAGTTGCGGAAGAATTCCGCCACGTCTGGGCATGCCCTAAGGGTGCTTTTGTTGAGCTAATGTGCTACATTGTTTTTTTGTTTTTTTTAAATAGTTTTTTTAAGGGCCGGTTCACATCAGCATTGGCTTTCCGATCAGGGGTTCTGTCTGAGGTTTCCGTCGTGGAACCCCTCAACGGAAAGTCAAACGGAAACCACAGCTTCTGTTTGCATCACCGTTGATATCAATGGTGATAGAAACATTGCTAATGGTTTGTCACCGTTCTGGCAGGTTTCCGTTTTTTCAACGGAATCAATAGCGCAGTCGACTGAAAATATTGCAATTTTGCTAATTTATAAATACATTAATTCCACTATAGCTGATATTAAGGGGATTTTTACTTTTTTTTTTGCTTAGTCACAGTTTTTGCCATGATGTGCTCAATGTTACCATTTTACTTACTATATCTTATCTTTGGCATTTTTAGCACAATCTTAATTTCAAACAGACATAGGCATACAGGCCCGTCGATACATCCATTTACATGGTCACGTAGAAAAATAATAGGCTCAATATCCTAATATTTTTCAACTGAATTCTTAGAAATTGAAGACAGCAGGTTTAATTCTCCACATTGTTATCGTTATATTTTACTATGTAACACATATCATTGATTTCTCAGGTACTAAAATATTCAGACCCACAGCCAAGTATTGAAGAAATAGAAACATTACAAGGTTATTTTGACCTTTTTAACACATTTTGGCTTTTGCAGGGATTGTAGAGAAGAGGTCCCTACATAGTATGTTTATTGCACTTGTGTGGAAGTCACCATGAGCGCTCAAAGTGTGTCTATTGATTTAATACATGAGGTCCATTCATGTTTTAAATCTTTGCTGTTATCCTTCTTCTTCTTCTTTTCTATTTTGTTAAACCGACAGTTTTATGTTGTATTCTAATGATGCATCAGAGAGCTGCATAATAAACATAATCCCTGTTCTTTCTTGCTGCCCGTCAAAAGGCACAGTATGTTTAACTACAGCGCCATAGGCAGAATACAGACTGCCTTATTCTCACAATGGATTCACAGGCAACAGCAGGGAAAGTGATTTTCTCAATATTACTCTATTCTCCTGCTCATAAAAGGAGATATTCTGATAATAATTATACCTTAGGGATCAGCTGTATAAGCAGTTCTCCAACATAAAGCATAGATTAACCAAGTGAATCTCTGCGTTATATTAGTTAGACCTTCAGACTTTTTAATGAATAAAGATTATGTTAGCTGTTTTGGTAAGCAAGGTCCTAGAATGTTACGGCTGTTATTTTGCAACAGACACCAGAGGGAGCTAGTGACATCAACCTGTAGGGTCCTCTGTAGAGTAGGATGATGCCATCCTGTATAGTCCCTATATTAGATTAGATAATAAGTGGATAAGTATAAAGCAGGGCTTCTCAACCGTTTTCTACCTTGGCCTCACCAACCAAGCAACCAAGCAACCAATCAACCAACCAACCAACCAACCAACCAACCAACCAACCAATCAAACAATCAACCAACCAACCAACCAACCAACCAACCAACCAACACATGATCATGTCTCACCATTGGTCAGAGTCTATGCTAAAATTAAATATTTGTCTACATTTATTTTTCATTTGTCTCCTGAACCAAATAGAACATTGACATAAGCACAAACTGAGTCAAATATGCAACTAAACCAGAGATTGCTGCAGCAATAGAAAGGCCTTTGCAGCAGTAGAAATCAGCATATGACCACTCACACCTTTCAGTTTGAGAAGCACTGACAGAGTGTTAGCTGGGGGTCAGGCTGGCACCTAGGCAGTAGTCATGCTCATGTGATGGACACACTGGTGCTGGGATCATTAGAACACACATTGCTGATACACATACTGTAAGGCCCTATTCACACGACAGGGATTCTCGGCCGTGTGATGGCCATTTTTTGACGGCCGCAGTAGGAACAATAGACCCCAAATAGGGCTATTCACATGGTCGATTTTTTGATGGCCCAGTAAACCGGGCTGTCAAAAAATGGAACATGCCCTATTTTGGGCCGTTCTCTCAGCCGCACGGCTCCCATAGAAGTCTATGGGGCCGTGTAAAGCATGGCTGTCACTTGGATGTGATTCGAGTGCCAGCCGTGTGTTTTGCCGCTCACTCTCTCTCTTCTCCTCCTCACCATGCGAAGTGCATGTGAGGAGGAGATTTTTTTGCTCCCTGTTGGAGCGGAATCCCTAATCCCCGGCCACAGTATTGCAGAAGCTGGAGCAGTCTCCTGCAGTGGGGCTATCTACAGGAAAGGGGGGGGGGGTTCTATCTACGGTGGGGGGGGGGGGCAATCGACAGGGATGCTATATACAAGGGGTCTGTGTGGCACTTCTGACAGGGGGGGCTGTGTGGCACTATCTACAGGGGGCTGTGGCAGTATCTATAGAAGGCGTTGTGGCATTATCTACAGAGGGCAGTGTGTGGCATTATCTACAGGAGGGCTTGGGCAGTATCTACAGGGGGCTGTGTGGCAGTATCTACAGAGGGCAGTGTGTGGCAGTATCTACAGGGGGCTGTGTGGCTTTATCTACAGAGGGCAGTGTGTGGCATTTTCTACAGAGGGGCTGTGTGGCATTATCTACAGGGGGACTGTGGCATTATCTGCAGGGGGCTGTGTGGCATTATCTATAGAGGGAAGTGTGTGGCATTATCTAGAGGGGGGCTGTGGCAGTATCTACAGGGGGGCTGTGTGGCTCTATCTACAGGGGGGCTGTGGCAGTATCTACAGGGGGCTGTGTGGCATTTTCTATAACGGACAGTGTGTGGCATTATCTACAGGGGGCTGTGACAGTATCTACAGGGGGGCTGTGTGGCATTATCTACACAGGGAAGTGTTTGGCAAAAAATTGACACAGTAAATTCATCCGTTTTTACAATGGACAGGAAAAAAAACACATGAAAAGAGTGTCAAAACGGATACACGGATTGGAACGGAAAGGGAATGAATGCAAAACGGATGAAAACGGCTGAGAAAAACGGACCAAAACGGCCAATTTCATCTGCCGACACTTGGACCCTGTCATGTGAATAGAGTCTAACTGTAATGAGCCTTTCACCTGTGTGTCCATCACATGACCGTGGACAAAATGTTATCGACTGGAAGTAAATAATGAATTTTCCTCCTGAATAACAGCAAGCAGAGTTCTTAAAAAAAATTAAATTCGTGATAATGAAAGTATATTAGAAAATTATAAAACTTTTCATTATACAAAAAATAACATTAATTTGATGAAACTTGACAACCCCTTTAAATCAAGACATGCATAAAATGCATGCAGTTTTAATTCACACCAGCATTAGATGTCTTATATCAGACCAAGTTTTCCCCTGGAAATACTGTTCTCAGTGCATCTAAGAGAAATATGAGATATATCACCCCACACAGATCTACGCAGCCTGCAATACAGATCCATTACGTTTAGGCCGGATTCACATGAGCGTGTGCGTTTTGCGCACGCAAAAAACACTGCGTTTTGCGTGCGCAAAAGATACGTAACAGCTCCGTGTGTCAGCCCTGTATGATGCGCGGCTGCGTGATTTTCGGGCAGCCGCCATCATTATGACACTCGTGGTGCTTTTCTGTTCACATTCATAGTTTGACAGAAGTTGCGCGAATCACACTCGCCCCACGGAATTGCTTCTGTGTAACCTGCGTGATTTTCACGCACCCTAGCTCTGTGTACCCCTGTCTGTTTGTCTGTCGTGCACTTATTGAGCGTAGGGACCGTCGCCCAGTTGTACCCCGTCGCCTAGGGCGGGTCGTTGCAAGTAGGCAGGGACTGAGTGGTGGGTAGATTAGGGCTCACTTGTCTGTCTCCCCACCCCCGTCATTACATAATCACAAGCCCATACCTAGTCTACCCTGGTCCCTGACACCACTATGGACCCCCTAGAGACCCTGGCTCAGCAAATGCAGGGTCTCTCCCTACAGGTCCAGGCCCTGGCTCAGAGGGTCAACCAGCCTGATGCTACCATGGTAGTCCCCCTCACCTCACCTCTTGAACCCCACCTCAAGTTGCCCGACCGGTTCTCAGGGGACCGGAAAACTTTTCTCTCCTTTTGGGAGAGTTGTAGGCTCTATTTTCGTTTAAAGCCCCACTCCTCAGGTTCTGAGAGCCAGCGGGTGGGTATAATTATGTCCCGGCTCCAGGAAGGGCCCCAAGAATGGGCCTTCTCCTTGGCTCCTGACGCCCCTGAAGACGTTACAGTGCTTCCTGGGGTTCGCTAATTATTACAGGAGGTTTATTGCTAACTTCTCGGTCATCGCTAAGCCTCTTACGGATCTCACTCGCAAAGGTGCTGATCTCCTCCACTGGCCTCCTGTGGCTGTCCAGGATTTTGAGGTCCTTAAGAAGTGCTTTATCTCGGCCCCGCTGCTGGTTCAGTCCAACCAAATGGAGCCGTTTATCGTGGAGGTTGACGCGTCCGAGGTGGGAGTGGGGGCTGTCTTGTCCCAGGGTACCAGGTCCCTCACCCATCTCCTTCCCTGTGCCTACTTCTCCAGGAAGTTTTCACCCACTGAGAGTAACTATGATATTGGCAACCGCAAACTCTTAGCCATTAAATGGGCATTTGAAGAGTGGCGCCACTTCCTGGAGGGGGCTAGGCACCAGGTAACGGTCCTTACCGACCACAAGAATCTGGTTTTCCTAAAATCTGCCCGGAGGCTAAAACCGAGACAAGCTCGTTGGGCGTTATATTTTACCAGATTCAACTTTGTGGTTACCTATAGGGCTGGGTCTAAAAATGTTAAGGCTGATGCACTGTCACGTAGCTTCATGGCCAGCCCTCCTTTCGGAGGAAGATCCTGCTTGTATTTTGCCTCCAGGTATAATCATTTCCGCTATTTATTCTGATTTAGTCTCTGAAATTGCGGCTGATCAAGGTTCAGCTCCCGGGAGCCTTCCTGAGAACAAGCTGTTTGTTCCCCTGCAATTCCGGCTAAGGGTACTTAGGGAAAATCATGACTCTGCACTATCTGGCCATCCAGGCATCCTGGGTACCAAGCACCTCATTGCCAGAAACTATTGGTGGCCTGGGTTGCCTAAAGACGTTAAGGCCTACGTCGCCGCTTGTGAAGTTTGTGCTAGGTCCAAGACTCCCAGGTCCCGACCATTGGGCTTACTATGTTCTTTGCCCATTCCCCAGAGACCTTGGACCCATATCTCCATGGATTTTATCACCGATTTGCCTCCATCTCAAGGCAAGTCGGTGGTGTGGGTTGTAGTAGACCGCTTCAGTAAGATGTGCCACTTTGTTCCCCTCAAAAACTACCCAATGCTAAGACGTTAGCTACCTTGTTTGTCAAACACATCCTGCGTCTCCATGGGGTCCCTGTCAATATTGTTTCTGATAGAGGGGTACAATTTGTTTCATTGTTTTGGAGAGCCTTCTGTAAAAAGTTGGAGATTGATCTGTCCTTCTCCTCTGCCTTCCATCCTGAAACTAATGGCCAAACTGAGAGGACTAATCAGTCTCTAGAACAATATTTAAGGTTTTTTATCTCTGACTGTCATTATGATTGGGTCTCATTTATTCCCCTCGCCGAATTTTCCCTTAATAACCGGGTCAGTAACTCGTCAGGGGTCTCCCCCTTTTTCTAGGCCGTACAAGGTCATTGAAGTCCTCAATCCTGTCTCCTTCCGACTGGAGTTGCCCCCATCTTTTCGAGTACGCGACGTGTTCCATGCCTCCCTCCTTAAACGCTGCTCCCCGTCCTTGGCTCCCTCGAGGAAACCTCCGGTCCCTGTTCTCACCCCTGAGGGGGCAGAATTCGAGGTGGCCAAGATTGTGGACAGCAGGATGGTCCAAGGCTCCCTCCAGTACCTGGTCCATTGGAGAGGATACGGGCCTGAGGAGAGGACTTGGGTACCCGCTCGGGATGTTCATGCTGGGATATTGGTCAGGAGGTTTCACCTTCGTTTCCCCAGTAAACCAGGTCCACTTAGAAAGGGTCCGGTGGCCCCTCATAAAAGGGGGGTACTGTAAAAGATCTGCCAGGCACAGCTTCGGGGTTAACGCCCATAGATAATCAGTCTGCACCTGTTTTTATGTCTGTGAGACTGACTCCATCTTCCAGGCTTAGGAGTGGGAGAACCTATCACAGCCTGGCCAGACGGAGCTAGCTCCCGCCCTCTGTCTATTTATACCTGCCTGTCCTGTTCCTCCTTTGCTTGTGATTCTTCTCGTTTGGTTTCCTGGCCCTGCTGCAGCTTCTTGTACCATTGTCCTTGCTTCATATTGACCCCAGCTTGCTGACTACTCTCCTGCTCTGCGTTTGGTACCTCGTACACTCCTGGTTTGACTCTGCTTGTTTACTACTCTACTGCTCTGCGTTTGGCACCTCATACTCTCCTGGTTTGACTCGGCTTGTTCACTTCTCTTGTTGCTCACGGTGTTGCCGTGGGCAACTGCCCCTTTCTCCCCCTAGCTCTGTGTACCCTTGTCTGTTTGTCTGTCGTGCACTTATTGAGCGTAGGGACCATCGCCCAGTTGTACCCCGTCGCCTAGGGCGGGTCGTTGCAAGTAGGCAGGGACTGAGTGGTGGGTAGATTAGGGCTCACTTGTCTGTCTCCCCACCCCGTCATTACACTACCACTATGAGTTTAGGGACAAGTGTTATTAATGGGAAGTAAGTTTGAGAAGAAGGTATTTTGGTGGAAGCAATAGTAATTGTAAGTTCCAGCAGAGGATAAAGATGGTAAAAAGATCAAGTTCTTTTTTTTTTTTTTATCAGCTTTTGAGCTTTAGAAAATGACAAGACATAAATGATGCAATAGCTGGGATACAGGATAGCAAAGAGGCAAGGCTAGGAGTGGACAGCTAGATTTCAGTATTATCTGTATACAGTATATACGATACTGGAACTCTTAATAAGTTGTCTGAACAAGGGTCTGCTATTTTTTACCAGAAACCGGACCACTCTTGTCCATGGGCTGTGATGGTATTGCAGCTCGGTTTCACTATCTTTGGGAAACTCAACATTATTTTATAAATGCTGTGTAATTGTAATTATTATTATTATTCATGTATATTAACCCCTTCCTGACATCCGCCGTATATATTTGGCACAATCGGGAAGGGCTTCCCGCAAAGCGCAGTACAATTACGTCGCGGTGATAGTGCGGGCTCAGGAGCTGAGCCCGCACCATCACCGCCGGGTGCCAGCTGTATGTTACAGCCTGCACACTGAGGTATCGGCAAGGACTGGAGCTAGCAACCGATCCAGCCGATCAACCCCTCAGATGCTCCGTTCAATAGAGATCTCAGCATGTGAAGAGTTTTTAGCCACCGGCACCGTAATCGCTGGGTTGCTGCAAAGGTGATCGAAGGCCTAATACTTACCTCCCGGTCTGCCAGCAACGGAAGCCTCCTATGCCCCGCTCAGCGGCGGGGGCCTAAAAGGTTACTGGTACCATTATCAAGATGGCCCCGGCTCAGCTTCCGGCTCAGAAGATGAGCCGGCGTCATCAGCAGTAGGTGTCCGCTGTATGTTACAATGGACACTCCAATGTATCAACAAGCTAGCTCCGATTCCTGCCATTAACCCCTTCGATGCAGCGAACCAATGCGATCGCTGCCTCAAAGTGGTTTGTAGCAAATCGGCGGCCTGCCATGTGATGGCCAGGCTGGCGACTGCTACTATGGCAACAGGAGGCCTGAAGATGGCCTCCTGTCTGCCATTACAGAAGCCGATTAGGCCCCGCCCGGAGCCGGATTGGCTTGCTGTCAGTGAATAACTGACAATTCTAATACATTGCACTACATAGGTAGTGCAATGTATTAGAACATCAATCAAACAGTTGGACCTTCAAGTCCCCTAGTGGGACTAAAAAAAAGTGTAAAATAAAAGTTGTTAAAAATTAAATAAAAGTTTCAAGTAATAACATAAAACACGATTGCCCTTTTCCCCTTATCAAGTCATTTATTATTGTAAAAAAATAATAAAACCATACATATTTGGTGTCGCCGCGTTCGTAACGACCTGAACTATAAAAATATTATGTTAGTTGTCCCTCGCTCGTGAACGCCATAAAAAACAACCTAAAAAATAATGCCAGAATTGCTTTTTTTTGGTCACTTTGGTCAAATTACAAAAATTGAAATAAAAAGTGATCAAAAAGTCGCATGTATCCAAAAATGGTACCTATAAAAACTATTACTCGTCTCGCAAAAAACAAGCCCTCAGAAAGCTCCGTTGACGAAAAATAAAAAAGTTATGGCTCTAACAACTTGGCGACAGAAAAAATACATTCTTTTTACAAAATGTATTTTATTGTGCAAAGAGTTGTAAAACATAAAAAGTTCTATAAATTTGGTATCGCCGGAATCGTACTGACCTGCAGAATGAAGGTAACATGTAATTTATAATGCATGGTGTACGCTGTATAAAAAAAACTACAGCAGAATTTCTGTTTTTTTATTACCTTGCCTCCCAAAAAAAGAGGATAACAAGTGATCAAAAAGTTGCATGTACCCCAAAATGGTACCAATAATAACTACAGCTCATCCCACAAAAAACAGCCCTCATGCCACTACATCTATGAAAAAATAAAATTAGTTAAGCCTCCAATAAGTCAGGAAATAAAAATATGCGGTTGTTCTGGCCCGAGGGGAACATTTCTTCTGTTTCAAGAGGCAAATTATCAAGGCACTAAAATTAGGGAACCAGGAAGGGGAGGGCCCAAACATATCTGCTGGAAGCGAGGGTGCCCGTATTATACCAGGACAACACTTCCCAGCAAAATTACTCAAACTGCAAAGGTGCGGAGTGTGGACCAAATGGGAGCTAAGTAAGGACACCATTTATCAGTGCGACATCGGCCTGTGCAGAAAGGATTGCTTCACAGCGTAACACACATTTATGGATTATTTTATTGTTTACTCCATTATTATACCACCTGACAATTCCCCTGATGTACTCTGTCCAGCTTACATGTACCCCCACATTATAAACTGAAATACCAGTAAAACTTCAAACAAAACTACTACCAAGCAAAATCCACGCTCCAAAAGCTAAATGGCGCTCCTTCCCTTCTGAGCCCTACAGCGCGCCCAAACAGTAGTTTACTCCCTCACATCACCATACCTTGGAGAACCCCTTTAACAATTTTTGGGTTGTGTGTCTCCAGTGGCATAAGCTGGGCACGACATATAAATATATGACATACAAAATTTTAATTTTTACTTTGCACCATCTGCAGCGCAATCATTTATGGAAAAGACTTGTGGGGTGAAAAGGTGCTCACTACACCCCTTAATAAATGCCTTGAGGGGTATAGTTTCCAAAATGGGGTCACTTCTCAGGTTTTTTTTTTTATCATTTCACATCAGAGACTCTGCAATCGTGAACCAATACTGTGTAAGTTGCGAAATTAGACCTCAATTTCGCATGGTACTCTCTCACTCCTGAGCCCTGTCGATAGTCCAGGCAAAAGATTAGGGCCACATGTAGGGTATTTCTAAAACCGGGAAACACAGCATAATAATTAGAGAGCTGTCTTGTTATGGTGGCACAATCTGGGCACCACATATTGGCATATCTATGGAAAAAATACAATTTTCACTCTGCAACATCGAGTGCACACTAATTTCTG
Source organism: Rhinoderma darwinii (assembly GCF_050947455.1). NCBI lineage: Eukaryota > Metazoa > Chordata > Amphibia > Anura > Rhinodermatidae > Rhinoderma > Rhinoderma darwinii. The sequence goes on along the minus strand of NC_134687.1, from coordinate 186,235,766 downwards.
CAAAACACCTGCAGGGTTAAAATGCTCGCTATATGCCTAGGTGAATACCTTGAGGGTGTAGTTTCCAAAATGGGGTCACTTGTGGGGGTTTCCACTGTTTTGGTCCCACAGGGGCTTTTCAAATGCGGCATAGTGCCCAGAAACCAATCCAGCAAAATCTGCACTCCAAAAGCTAAATGGCGCTTCTTCCCTTCTGAGCCCTACCGTGTGCCCAAACAGCAGTTTATGACCACATATCGGGTATTGCCGTACTCAGGAGAAATTGATTTACAAACGCTGTGGTTCTTTTTTTCTTTTATTTATTGAGAAAATTAAAAATTTTGAGCTAAAGCTACGTCTTCTTGAAGAAAAAGGATTTTTTTTTATTTTCACTGCCCAATCCTAATAAAATCTATAAAACCCCTGTGGGGTCAAAATGCTCACTACACCCGTAGATGAATTTCTCAAGGGGTGTAGTTTCCAAAATGGGGTCACTTGTGTGAGGTTTTCACTGTTTTGTCCCTTCGGGGGCTTTGCAAATGTGACATGGCCTCCGCAAACCATTCCTGCTAAATTTGAGTTCCAAAACCGAAATGGCGCTCTTTCTAAGCCCTGCCGTGTGTCCAAACAGCCATTTATGACCACATGTGGAGTAATGTTTTTATCGGGAGAAATTGCTTTAAAAATGTGGCAGTGCTTTTTGTCCTTTAGTACTTGTGGAAATGAGAAAGAATTAGCTAAACCTACATTTTCTTTGAAAGAATGTAGATTTTCATTTTCACGGCCTACTTCCAATAATTTCTGCAATAAACCTGTGTGGTCAAAATGCTCATTATACCCCTAGATAATTTCCTTGAGGGGTCTAGTTTCCCAAATGGGGTCACTTTTGGGGGATTTCCACTGTTTTGGCCCCACAAGAGCCCTTCAAACCTGACATGGTGCCTAAAATATTTTCTAATAAAAAGGAGGCCCCAAGACTCACTAGGTGCTCCTTTGCTTCTGAGGACGATGCTTCAGTCCATTACCACACTAGGGCCACATGTGGGATATTTCTAAAAACTGCAGAATCTGGGCAATAAATATTGAGTTGCGTTTCTCTGGTAAAACCTTCTGCGTTACAAAAAAAATGGATTAAAAATGAATTTAAAAAAAAAAAACAAGGAAATTTGTACATTTCACCTCTACATTGATTTAATTCCTGTGAAACGTCTAAAGGGTTAAGAAACTTTCTAAATGCTGTATTGAATACTTTGAGGGGTGACGTTTTTAAAATGGGGTCACTTATTCGGGGTTTCTAATATATAAAGCCCTGAAAGCCACTTCACAACTGAACTGGTCCCTGTAAAATTAGCCTTTTGAAATTTTCTTGAAAATGTGAGAAATTGCAGCTAAAGTTCTAAGCCTTGTAACGTCCTAGAAAAATAAAACGATATTCAAAAAACAATGCCGATCTAAATTAGACATATGGGGGATGTTAAACATTTTTATGTGGTATAACTGCCTGTCTTACAAGCAGATACATTTACATTTTGAATAATGCTAATTTTTGCAATTTTTCACAAAATTTTGGTATTTTTCACTATTAAATACTAAATTTATTGAGCAAATTTTGCCAGTAACATAAAGTCCAATGTGTCACGGGAAAACAATCTCAGAATCGCTTGGATGGGTGAAAGCATTCCGAAGTTATTACCACATAAAGTGAAACATGTCAGATTTGAAAAATGAGGCTCTGTCAGGAAGGTCAAAGTGGCCAAAGTGGGAAGGGGTTAAAAAGAAAATGACAACTCCAGACAGTTGATTGTTGCTTATAAATATAATTTATTACCTTTTTAAAAAAAAATTCTTACACTTTTTACATGTCAGATTGACAGAATAAATGCAGGCATTTACAAACAGTGAAAAAGAAAACAGGCTGGGGGGGGGGGGGGATATGAGGCACACCTAGAGAGTAAACTACATCTCACTGTACAGGAATACAAAGAATGCAATGGATAGCACTTCTTTCTTAGTACATCTTTAGAAAAAGGAATTGCATAGTAAATACAGCTGGAGGAAAATAAAAGACAAAAACTAAATTGGTTTCTATATCTCTATAGCCAAAAACGTAAGTAACACTTTTGCAGTAATACTGCTGTAGTAAAAATACTTGAGAGAATTAAATCCTCAGCTTAAGGAATCCACTGGGTTTCTTTCAGTCATTACAACTTACACATATTACCCAGTTCTCATACTAGATCACCAAACCCATCATATATGCCGAAATTATGAATAGACATGGCCAATGCTTGTCACAAGTGTAAAAGTAAAGCTTACAAACACAATGTATTTTCAGAATGTGCGCTCAGTTTGTGTCGCAATTTTACTAGCCTTTCAGTGTCAATGTGAGGGATATTTTCTGCCACCTACTGGTTACATTAGGAATTGTAAGACATATATATATATATATATATATATATATACATACATGTATATATGTGTATATATATATATATATATATATATATATATATAGATACCTATGTGTGTATATATATATATATATATATAAATCAATTGAAAAATATATATGTATATATATATATCAATATAGATATGTATGTATATATATATATATATATATATATATATATATATATATATGCATACTATAGATATAATTTAATTTTTAATTTTTAACAGAGCTCTACCAATAAAAATGTACATGTAAAGCAAATGGCATCCTGAACTAAATTCTAATTAAAAGATGTAATTAATATTTAATGTTTAATTGTTGTGTAATTGTTTCTTAAAGACTCTAAGACAATCTTCTGATTTCATATATTCTGCAAGACTTAGCAGTCCAACTAACAGACAGGACAATCTGCGCTGTGCTCAATTTGCTCATACACATCATAGTTTGAATAGAACCAATACAGTTTTTTAACTGACAAACAAGGGTTAAATTATGACCACGCCTACTGGTATATCAGATTTTCCCTCTTTCACAGCGAAATCAAGTCTGGCCATTGCTTTCTATTTTAGAATGCCAGTTTAGTGATCCAGAGATAAGATCTCTATTCACGAAGGGAAATCAATTGGACTACTTTTGATATGGCCCAGTGTCCAATACTGTGTGGTCAAATTCCTATACACACTGCAGTCAACAAACTCAAGTTTACCTGAAATACGCAGAAATATCTCACTGAGGAGCTTAGTTTTAGGAAACAACTTCTTTAATTCGCTAGTTAACTTTACTTTACTCCATCATATGCCATATTAAAGGTATATTCGGTGTGAACTCTGTGTGTCGCCGTACCATGCTCATGCACACAAAGCTGCCGTGTACAAGTTCCCATAGACTGATCTTTTCAAAATTTTAGAGGATTTTTTCTTTTAGGTTTTTATGTTATCTTGTTAAAACATTTCATTAGGGATTCATTACATTGAATTGGTTGCTTCCTTTTCGGGACTTCCATAGGATTTGTGGGTAATATTAACAACCATTGTCTAACTTTAGCCTTTTACTCTATGTGAGAACCATAAAATGCATCCAGCCTTAGTTTTGTGTAAATATAGTTATAAAAGACAACGTAAACAAGTAAGAAACATAAAAAGCATTTAACGATACTGCCCCCTCGAGCATGATAAATGTACGTGTACGGTATAGACATTTTTGAGGATAGTGTCCCATCAGTCTTATAATATGCTTAGTGTTTTAGGTGTTTTTCCCCACTTTGTAATAGTAGGAAGTCCCATTAAATTCTGGTTAACAATAAAGATAAATTCACTCTTTATTTCTAAAATATCGATACAAAAAATGTATTCTTCCATACTTAAATATTATAATGTGAAACCTGCTATAACACGGAAATGATGGTATAAAATAATGTTAATTTTGGAATATAAATAGGTGCAGCTGACTCATTTTAAGAACTCTTTGACTATTAAGACGTCCGGTAATCCATCTTACAAGGTGCTGTTTACACAGAATAAGATGCTGATTTCATACTGCATTAGCATTTATTGTATTGGAGAAAATTGTGATACTTTTATGACCCAACATTCTTTTTCATTTTCTGCTTCTTAACATTAAACTTCCAATGTCCAACTTGTTAGGTGAGTGCAGTATACACCTATATAGACTTATAATACTACAGAAATTATACTATGCTATCAAGAATTTTAGATTTGTTGTAATGCATTCTGCTTCATCTGTATATGGACCTCTAACTCTGCATAGGAACATCAGTGCGTTATACGGCTATTATTCATAAGATCTCTACTAACGGAGCACTCATATTGGTATTCTAGATACATGCAGACATTTGGGCATATTTTGATTATGATACATTTCATCTACTTTACCAGGCTTACTATTGATTGACAAGAGCGCTGCATGTAATACGAGAGATTCAGAACTTAGCCACGTATAATGTCTTAATGTCTTCTGGCAGGAACCATTACAAGAATCTTTGTGAATACTCCAATATGCCTTTTTATATTGGAGTATTTAATATGGAAGAGTTGCAGTCACTTAATAAATTTGAGCTGCAGTTTCGAAATAGCTACAAAGTAAGTATTGTGTTTCCCAAAGTGAACGTACCTTTAATGAGTGTATTAACTTAATGAGCCCAATTTGGAAAGGCGAGATAATACCTTGATTCTATTACTGTATCCTGTCGCAAAGCATTGATCGTTCCTTAATTTTATGAACTCAGACAGAATCCCTCGTAATTAGTTAACTAGCCTGTTAGGAAGCGTAATGAGTCGCTGTACATACTGGAGGCTTTTATTTTAACGCTATGTTAAGACGTCAGGGTGGCGGCAAGAAATACCTGAAAATAAGGTAGCTTATTATAGCCTTGGAAAAGCTCTTTGATCATTTAACCTGTATATTTCCAAATAACATCATTCTAATCATGAACGCAGAATTCAATAAAAGGCGTATTCTTACAATAACTAGAGCGCCAATATCAAACATGGTGCAATAAATCCCAGGTAGCAACGCACAGAGAAAAAGGGTGACCACAAAGTCAATGCAATATTTGTATGCCCACATACAATACATTATAATAGTCACATTTTCCTGAAGATGACATTATTATTGGAAAAACACAAGCATTGTTTAATACATTACACACTTTAAATAATAGATTAGAGTGATAAATTAAAGTAAAAATAAAAAGCAAAAGCAAGCATATACACAACATAAATGAAAATATATGTAAATTGGCCCCACATGCCTGCTAAAGGTATTTTTGTACATTTTTTCCTTTTTTATTAGCAAATGGATTCATAAAGGCAAGCAACATGTAACAGCGTTCCCAATGCTATATATTGTAATAAAATAACATATTTGGCATAATGTGTAAAATAATGTCAACACTGAAGCCCGATATTGTAAAAAAAGGTTTTCCATGTGATAGGCACACAGAAAAATGTCTATATGGAATGATAAAAAAAAGGAGTAATGGCATCCTATCACCACTAGAGGGCATCATAAATAAAGAATCTCCTTGGACAGTATGCAATTTGAAGAGTGTTCCAGTTTGGTCATTGCAATATTTTACTCTGTATATACCAGTTTGCCTAATATCCTGCAGATCAATGAAATGTTACTTTGCATTGCATCAGCCCTTGTGTGTAACATGCAGATTTTTCTGATACATATGCAAGTAGCATAACTCTCCATTCCTAGAGCCTGACATTTGCCTGTCTCACTGTGAATTTACTTTGTTTGTTCAGTCCAATAAATGCTATTTGCATGTAACAAAAGTGTCCGAAATGCATTTCTCCTTCTTTCAGATAATCTTCCTACTACATTAAGGCCTGTTATAAATATGTATGAAGGACCAAGCTGCGATCATGATCTTCCCTATTAAACAGTAATTCTCCAACATGGTCAACCACTGATTCTTCTGATAAATAACAGTATGGCTTTCTCAGTGTCTTCTAGATCATTTATGAAAGTTATTGACTGGTCAAGTTTAGGTCTTATGCGCATGTCCATATTACTTTTGTGTGCTGTAAGGATCCGTAATACAGTACATCATCCTTAGAAAGTTATGGTCCTATACAGTACCTCTGCATGCCTCCAATTTCATACGTATGCGTGAAAAAAAAACCCAAACAAAAACGTGACACATTCCATTGTATGCCATATTACAGAGGGATTTTCCTCTACAAGCATTGCTTGTAGGAGAGAATAGGTAGGCACCAAAACGTGGCACACAGAATGGTAAGGACCCTGTGTGCCTCCGTACAGGCTTTCTCCACATGGCTTTGTCGTTGTAGCCTAACAGAGTCCATGATCCTAAGACCTAATACTCAACATCAAAAAACATAGCCCAACATCTTTCAACGATCAGCACTTTATCTCTGACCAACTGGAAGTCATTTTCTAAAATTGAATACCAAAATATTAAGTCAAATCTCAAAGGCACAAAGAGCCTAAAAGGGACAGTGCGTAAAACATTGTCCTGTATAGACATTGGCCCACATTTATTAATGTATTTACACCAATTTTTGGCTCATAGAAGGCATTTAAAGAATTTTTTTGCCTGTCAGAGTGTTAAAAATGCACCAAATTTATTAAGATGGGTGCACCTTAACCACTTTTACTAGCTTATAATATGGCATTATTAATAAATGTGGGACGTTGAATATAATGGATCGATTAGACCAACACTTAATATTCCATAGTTGAAGAATTGGATGAACTCTTCTAGTAAGTGATGACAGAACAATAATAATAAAAAAACATATCAGGCAAATAAAACAAAGCATATGTTGTAAATGATGATTAAAGCAGAAGATCAAAATACCAATAGTCAACTACAGTCAGCATTGCCTTCTAAGACTACCCTTAAGTAAAAGCATTCTTGTTAGTACTCATGGTTGTTCAGCCATGACAGGTTCCGCTGTATCTCCCTTCAGATGTTAGTAACTGATTGTGATATCGCTGAAATAAAAAAAAAATCTGGTTTTGCCACCTACATTGGCACCGGCATAGACTATTGGATTTCCTGCTCTTTGCTTGAATGTAAGAACTTGGGACAGACAACCAGGACAAGGGGATTATTGGACATCAGGTGAAGTACTCAGTGCACCCAATCTAACTTCCATTGAAAAAAAATACTGTAGCTTTCCTTAAATTACCCTGGAGAAGCCCATTATTGTCACTTAGATGGCTTGCACAAAATAGAAATAGTCATGGGACGGAATCAATAACCCCTGTCCTTTAGTGGATGTAAACAATGTCCATTTGAGCTGGGATTGTATAGAAAGTTTATCCATGTATCTGGATAGCAATAAATTTCGTTTCCTAGGAAACTGTAAAATCCTCTAAAAAGCCGCACACTGAATGAGCATCAGGTTGGTTTATAATATTTGAGATACAGCTTTGCATGTTTTTTTCCTTTTCATTTTGTGTTAATATACAAGAAAGGTTTATATCAAAGTCCATTTTATAGAAGTAGTAAAACTCATTGGTCAGAATTCCTCTTCAATAGGTTGTCTTTATAACTTGGTAACTTTATCTATTTATTAGTTGCTCCATCTTCATATTTTTTTAGTTAAGATCAATATTTATCTTCTCCCGTCAAAGATACCACTGTCTCGTGTCTCCCCATCTCCTCTAAGACTGCAGCCAGGGTGCTGAGGTTCCCATCCGGGTAGTTCTGCGCTTCCCAGAGATCTAGGATTACTCCAGTTGGACTAGGTTTTGTGGCAAAATAATTGAGATACCTGCAGAAATAGATAAAGAAATGCAATGATCAGATACGTTAACCTAACCACCAATTACAGTATTTGCAAATTGAGCTTGTGGTTTAGACATATTGAGGGCACTGCAAATGCTATAAGTAACTGGGTCGTGCGGGTGGTTAGTGGTTGTGAGTCCAGGAGCCTAGACTAGGGAGGGCAACAGTTGATTGAGTGTCCAGTGGAAGGTGAGGAGAAGGAAGGAAGGAAGAAAGGAAAAAAAAAAAGTAGGGAAGGAAGGAAGGAAGGAAAGAAAGAAAGAAGGGAAGGAAGGAAAGAATGGAGGAAAGAAGGAAAAAAGGAAAAAGTATGTGGGGAACGAGAAACTAAGGAAAGAGCAACACGATATAAGTGATAAACGAAGATAACACAGAAGAAAACTTACTATTATAACCATGTTAAATCATCACTCATTATAATCGCGCATATATATATATAAAATATATATATATATATATATACACACAAAAAAATGGTTGATAAGCAGCACTCAGGTATAAGGATATATATCGGTGCATAAATATGTCTTTTACTTATAGTATTGAAAGTTTCGCTAGGTGTGATTGTAAAGGTTGGATCGCAAACAATAAAAAGTGCATGAATTCTTTATATGTGTTTGCGTGTTTGCGTAGGGACCGGACAAAGAACTATAGCTCAGTCATTTTAGGAGGTGATTTATATGGTATTGGTGACAAAACTGTGGAGTTGTAAAGGTCTATTTTTGGGGCCCCCTGACACGGTCCCATGGGTGTTATAGTCGCTGAGCTGTTTGGTGTCTTCCATTAGGGGGATGTGCCTGACATATAGTGTTGGAACCATCCTGCCTAGGGACAATGTACCTTCATAAGATGAGACCTTGGAATCAAACTCAGTTGTCTCTGGCTATCATAAATAGCGTTCTTTTTTTTTTACTAAGGGACTGCGAATGTCACTTTCTTCCATTAGTTTACCCTCCTGATCAATTGACTATTGTGTGGATGGTGCTGGACATTTGTTACATAACTTTTCCACCCTCCATTTTTTGGTGAATAGCCCATTCAGGTGGGTCCTTTTGCCTATTGATATTTGTTGGTACTAGTTGGTTTTATACCCTATAGCTGCATGGCCATATTTTTCCCACATAGACTTTTGAAATGGGCTTAATTCCCTGAACCAATATGGTGGCTTAACAATCGTTGCACCTTGTTGATATGCGCCAACCTTTTAGACCACATTGCATTATCTAATTATACTTTACGCATGCGCGAGACCTGTAGACTCCCATGATAGTATATGCGGTTCAGCCTATAATTGTCACATTTCTTGTTTGGTCCAATGAACATTAGAGGCATTGGATATGCGCAATACAGTGGAGTAGACGCCGCTATTTATTGCAATCACTCCATGCGATATACTATTCTTTGTCTTCCGCAATGGTGAGTGCTAATTTGATTTTAATTGGGATGGGGGATAACACATGTGATTCCTTAACTATGCATTTAAAGAGGCTCTGTCACCACATTATAAGTGGCCTATCTCCTACATAAGGAGATCGGCGCTATAATGTAGGTGACAGCAGTGCTTTTTATTTAGAAAAACGATCTATTTTTACCACTTTATGAGCGACTTTTAGCTTTATGCTAATGAGTTTCTTAATGTCCAAGTGGGCGTGTTTTTACTTTAGACCAAGTGGGCGTTGTACAGAGGAGTGTATGACGCTGACCAATCAGCTTCATACACTTCTCTCCATTCATTTACACTGCACTAGTGATATAGCTATATCGTTATGTGCAGCTACATACACACACTATAACATTACTGCAGTGTCCTGATAATGAATATACATTACCTCCAGCCAGGACGTGATGTGTATTCAGAATCCTGACACGTCTGAATATTTTCTGTGAGATTTCCAGCAAGGCAAACATAATCTCGCGAGATTACGATGTAAACGAGATTATACAGTATACAGTAAATTTATAAGCTCCCCTAGTGGTGGCTTCAGGCAGCCAGAATGTTAATGTTTAACTCTAGATCTATGGAGGTAATGTATCAAATAATCTGAGCTCTGTCCCCTAAAGTTATATTAAGAAGTTAATCAGAACACAATTTTGAACCTGTTTAGATTAAAATAAGAAAACAAAACAAAAAAGGCTTTCAAGGGTGGACAATAACTTTAAGACAAAATTACTGATACCCCAAGGAGTTTATACTAATGCATAAAATTGTATAAATGGTATAAATTCTATTACTCATTTCTCATGCTTATTTTCTGCTACTTAATAGTCTATCATCTATTATTTTATTGAAAAACGAGAAATAAAATACAGAGATAAAATAAGAAAATGACTTAAACTAATTTCCGGGCTTACCCTTAAATTGTGCTGAGCAGGGCAGGTGCCGTTTTATAATAATATAAAGCTATTTCCTAGTGAATGGATTGGCTTAGTATTGGTTCAATCCAGTAAATTGCTTTTTTTGAAAGCCCCTGTTACATTTTAATCTGTTTGAGCACCAACAAGTCCATATTGCAGGAAAATGATAGAACATATCTCATCAATATGAACTGAATTCCGTGTAGTAAATTGGTTCAAGCTGAGGAATATCCTTAAAAATAGCACTAACAACGACACTATGCAATTCATCTATTAGTTGTATGATAACAAGGTGCTATATACAGTATTTTATTCGACATTCAAGAACAAAAAAGCGTTACTAATAATTGCAGTAACAGTGGCATGCTGACCTGTCTAAGTTCAATTTATGGGCTAGCATCCTCCAGTCATGGCCTCGTGTCTGAGGAGCATCTAAGCTGCTGCACAGTTTCTGTCGAATGGTTAGAGGGATGCTAAAAGCACTTGGTCCTATAATGGTCGTTATGGTACTTGCTGAATCCATGAGAGGATAATCGATAATACAGCACGGTTCCTGTACAAATAACAAACAAATAATTTATATTAAAGACGATTTCTCTATATGGATTGGTGCACGTAGTTTATTTCTACTTTATCAGAGATTCCGAATTAAATTCCAATACTTTTTCAGCCAGCATCATATTTCTAGTCTGCTGAAATGAAATAAAATATTTATAGCCAACTTACCATTAAACCATACATCTGCGTCCCTGGACGCTAGGTCTGTGTCTGGAACACAGGTCTGTTTCAATTAGATCAGCCCTGACGTACATCAGGGTTAATTGCACCAACAATACGTCGGAAGATGGGACAAGCAACTGCATGATCTTTTATAACTCACAATTTCTACAATTAGTTCACTGCTTTATCTTTAGCATGGACATGATGTGGTTTAGTAATGAAATAACTGCAGATACAGGTTGTATAGTGTGACTGAATCATAGCAGTAATGCAATGATTTATTCCTGAACTGCAATCAGAGATCTTAAGGGCAAAGCCACACGTGGCGGAATTGCTCTTGAATTCCGCTGCGGACACTCCGCAGCGTTAATCCGCAGCGGAGCAGTTTCTCCATTGCCTTCCACTTCTTTTTAGTACGCTTCGTTTAGACGAGGCAGAAAATTCTGCTGCGAAGCATAGGCTGCGGAGCGGAATTTGGTGTCCGCATCATACAATGGATGTTGCGGACCAGTGGCGGACTGGTTGCGGACTCATGGCGGAAGTTCTCCATTGACTTCAATGGAGATTCTAAATTCCGCAATGAAGTCCGCAGCTGTCATTCACATGTTATGTGTGCTGCGGATGCGTCTTGCTTTTTTGACATGACATTTCTTCATTCTGGCTGGACCTATGTATTTCTAGGTCTACAGCCAGACTGAGGAAGTCAATGGGGCTCCCGTAATTACGGGAGCGTTGCTAGGCGACGTCAGTAAATAGTCACTGTCCAGGGTGCTGAAAGAGTTAAGCGATCGGCAGTAACTGTTTCTGCACCCGGGACAGTGACTACCGATCACAATATACAGCAACCTGTAAAAAAAATAGAAGTTCATACTTACCGAGAACTCCCTGCTTCTGTCTCCAGTCCGGCTTCCCAGGATGACGTTTCAGTCTAAGTGACGGCTGCAGCCAATCACAGGCTGCAGCGGTCACATGGACTGCCGCGTCATCCAGGGAGGTCGGGCTGAATGCTCAAAGAGGGACGCGTCACCAAGACAACGGCCGGTAAGTATGAAATTCGTTTACTTTCACTCAGGAAAGTGCTGTCCCTTCTCTCTATCCTGCACTGATAGAGAGAAGGGAAGCACTTTTACCGCAGTCCGCAGCAGCTAGTCCGCATCAATTTACTGCACATTTTGGGCAGATCCGCCGCAGAATCTGCAACGCAGATTCTGTGCGGCATTGATGCGGACAGTTGCGGAGGAAATCCGCCATGTGTGGGCATGCCCTTAGAAGGCAAAAAAGATGAAAAAGGATTGTGATCATGGCCGGACATACGGAAGAGCGGTCCTATAGCAAATAATAAAAAAAGAAGATCTCAGCCTTGTGCTGAATTAGGCCCCATGCACACTAGCGTATTTTCATCCATCCCTAAATACTGTCCGTAAATATGGATCCATAGTCATCCTCAACTTATCCGCATATACGGAACAGTATCCGCAAATACGGTCCGTAGTGCATCCTTAATGCATCCGTATATACGGTTCCGCAAGAAGAAGAAAACCACAAATGATGTGCAACATCTGCAAACCTGGCGTCGCCTAGCAACGCTTCTGTAATAACAGACGGCTACGGGTGCACATCCCTAGCCGTTCATAATTACGAAAGCGCCTATGGGGAGTCCGTGCCGTAATTACGGACAGGAACAGGACATGTTCTATATTTTACGGATCATTTCTACGGAACGGACACCCATCCGTAAAAGTATGGAAAGGTGTCCGTAGCCCATAGAAATGAATGGGTCCGTAATTACGGTCCGTAATTACGGATGAAAAATATGGTCGTGTGCATGAGGCCTTACACAACTTCCTTTCCCTTGGTCTGGCGCTTATATACCCTTTTCTTTCCATCCTTTTGAGAAAAGAACATTCAGATCACTTTCTCCTAAGTTTTTTTTTTTAATGTTGCAGTGTATATGAAGTGTCGGTAACTTGGAAAGGTGGAGCCAACCTTAGCTGGTACCTAACCATTTTTATGGCCCCAACAGCACCCACTGGTGCTACATCTATGGTTCTTGCACTGTTGAACATGATCTAAATGATCTAGAATGATAAGAAAAGGTCTCATTTTGTGCAGTTCAGAATGACTTTATTTGTTCTGCATTAATTGGAATTATTATTTTATTATTTATTATTTATAGATGTAATAGATCTTAATTTGTCGTTCTCTACTTTTAGTGCTATGTAAAATGACTCATAACATATTGTGATATAACAGTCGTGCCTAGTTACAAATTCAGCACTGATACACCTGTATCTGAGAATTTTACTTTTTGGCTTCCTAAAAGTCTCTGCTCCATTGAAACTGAAGCTTCTTATAATTATGCTGTAGGAGAATATCAACAGTCACTATACACAGTATATGATATAGACAGCAAAGCTTAGAAGCAGCAATAAAATTAAATGACAGAACAAGTTTAGAATTCATTTGAAATTAAAATAGCATTAGCCAGTCTAATTTGACTTTGGTTGGCATTATGTGTTCTAATAAATTGGCATTACCAATGTCTGCCATTATAAATGATCATATATCAATTGTAATTATGTGACATTTGGCGTAGTCATGGACTCCGGTGGACGGCTTTCTATACACACCTCTGATGCTGTACAATTCAGCTGGAAAATTTGTCCTTCACCCTCCACCTGCCTGACACACAGCTTACAGGATAGGTCCATGGTGCTAAGGCTGAAGCGTTCCAGAGTAAAGGTGCAATGAAGATTCCTTTGGCATCCACTCCAGACCTGATAGAAAGGAATTTCCTACGAAACAAAACCAGTCAAATAAAGTTTAGTCTAGTGCCTTGGAAAATAAAAAAATTTAAGAGGTATGTGATGTTTTTAGGCCTGTGACTAGAAGATCAGCTTGTTGGTAAGCTTTTCTTCCCTTCGCTATACATGTAGCTGCCTATATTACACAAGCCACTAAGTGGCAGACACCATGCCAATAAAAATACAACTTGTACTACAAGGGCCAGCTCTTGTTATTCACAAGGAGTCTGTTCCTCTGCTGTAGAGACAATCTTCTACTTCTGCCTTCAGCCTGTATTACTTTAGCACATTACGAGCACAGTGTTCAGCTCCCCAGGGAGCGATGGGCTACGGAGTGAAACCTGGTTAATGGAAGCTGAAAGCACTGAAGAGAAGTTGTTCAGCCTGCAGGCAATGGGAAGAAGTTGCTGAACTAGCACTATATCCAATCCATACTGAGCTTCTCACACAATGCTGTTGAAGTCTTGCCAAGGGTAACCGTCTTGGCCAGGCCAGCAGAATTATTAAACATGATTGTAGGAAATAAGGAAATGAGGTAGCTGATCTTGAAGATCGACACAATAAAGGCCACTAAGTGATAACACTATATAAAGGAGAAAAAAGAGGGACATAGGGCGCCACATCGTGCAATAAATCCAACAGGTTTCTACGTGAGCGTTAATGCATTATAAGCGCTCACCTTGACTGGTTGTACATGTTAGGCACAACACTAGTGTGTGCGTTCAGACAGTAAGTTGTCAGCTGCTGCTATCCACAACCGGTGGGTGATGGATCACCTCCGCTTAATATCAAGAATACCCTCCAACATGGAAGCAAAGAAAAATGGGGAATTCCAGAAAAGCGCTGCTGATATCCAGAGGGTTTAAGATCAAAGTTATTTATTATTAATTAAATAAATAAATATAATCCATAAATGATGTGGCTACGCGTTTTAACACCGGTCTGGTATCTTCATCGGACCATTACCTAATTCCCATTTGGTATTGGCCTGATGAGGACACCATACCGGTGTTGAAACACATAGCCACATCATTTATGGATTTTATTTATTTATTTATTTATTTATTCAATTAATAATAAATAACTTTGATCTTAAAGAGGCTCTGTCACCAGATTCTCAAATCCCTATCTCCTATTGCATGTGATCGGCGCTGCAATGTAGATAACAGTAAAGTTTTTTGTTTTTTTTAAACTTTCATTTTTGGCCAAGTTATGAGCTATTTTATATATATGCAAATGAGCTTTGAAATGGACAATTGGGCGTTTTTTTTTTGTTATGTCCAACTGGGCGTGTATTGTGTTTTTAACTGGGCGTGTTTACGTGTATGACGCTGACCAATCAGTGACCAGTCAGCGTCATACACTCATCTCCCTTCATTTACACAGCAGCGATGTGCAGCCGCATACACAGAGATTAACGTTAATCAAGTGTCCTGATAATGAATACACATGAAATCCAGCCTGGACGTCATGTGTATTCAGAATCCTGACACTTCTGAATCTTTTCTGTGAGATTCCAGCAAGCCACGCGTAATCTCACGAGATTACGGGGGTAAACGAGATTTCGTTTCCCTTGCTGGAAATCTCAAAGAAAAGAGTCAGAAGTGTCAGGATTCTGAATACACATGACGTCCAGGCTGGATTTCATGTGTATTCATTATCAAGACAATTGATTAACGTTAATCTCTGTGTATGCGACTGCACATCGCTACTGTGTAAATGAAGGGAGATGAGTGTATGACGCTGACTGGTCACTGATTGATCAGCGTCATACACGTAAACACGCCCAGTTAAAAATACAATACACGCTAAGATGGACATAACGAAAAAAAACGCCCAATTGTCCATTTCAAAGCTCATTTGCATATATATAAAATAGCTCATAACTTGGCCAAAAATTAACGTTTAAAAAAACAAAACAAAACGTTACTGTTATCTACATTGCAGCGCCGATCACATGCAATAGGAGATAGGGATTTGAGAATCTGGTGACAGCCTATTTAAACCCTCTGGATATCAGCAGCGCTTTTCTGGAATTCCCCATTTTTCTTTGCTTCCTTATTGGAGTGTATTCTTACTAAGTGATTAGAAACCCATTACTTAGAGACTACGCCAATATGGGATAAACATGAGTAAAATCCAAATCAAAAGTCTATCAGCAAAAGTTAATATGGTAAAGGAGATTTCACAATGATGATAGAGAAGGATTTCGAAGAGTCAGTTACGAAGCATGCTAGGCACTTAAATCCATCCATTATCTTGAGTGGTCTTCTACAGAAGTGCTTACATATTACAGGGACACATATATTGTGCCTATTAGGTAAAGTTAACTTGTATCTTTGATTTTCTATAAAAATTATCGAGAAAATTACTTGCATTCCTACTTCGGCACAGCGAACCGCATGTAGCTGCAGCATTAATAGTGCCCAGTAAAAATATTTAGTCAGCCTAGTGCTGATTTCTTACATTGTATAGGCCTGTCAAATCGTTTTAACCAAATCCAGCAAACAAACTGGACTGAATCAGCAACCAATTTGCCGGTTGAATCAGAACTAAAATTGGAACAAATTGCTTCGTTCATCTTCAGTATTATGCTTAGGCTACACAAAGTTCTTACATGATTAAAGGTCAGAATAGTTTTTAGACATTTCCTGTTTATAATCTATGATTCATTATTATGGGATGATGCATTGGTGTATTGGTGTATACTGTAGAGTTGTTTATCAAGTACTTTATGAGGTGCCATACAGATAAATATAGCTTTATATCACACAGTTTTTGGTTCTATTAGTTTATATTTATGTCTGTTACATTTTAAGATTAGTGATGTCACATTTTGTAAATTCTCCAGAATGTACAATATGTGGACATAAAAAAGATTTTTTGTGTACCACCAGAAGAACTATACTAAAGTCCCTTTCATGCATTACATGCCCCCTGTGAGAAGAGTTTTTATATCCCCATGACATCACTTACTGCTCTGGAAGCCAGCTCAGTGTTATCATGGGTCTCATAACCTGTCGGAATCCAACTTTCATTTTTGTTGTAAAGGTATGTATATGAAAGAAGAGATCTCATTGGTTCAGTGAATACCACTGCCTGTGTTACAACACTGAACTGACATAGCAGGTGCCACGTCAAGAAGACTTGTCATGTGGACAAAGAGGCTTTCCACAGGCATCTTTAAAGTTCAATACCTGGTAACTTGCCAATGGAACAAGTTATTTAAAAAAACACACATGGGGAGCTTTAATATAGATCATCCCACTAGAGGACGCCCCGCGTATACCGTTGTACATTGAACTCAATAATAAAACAACATACAGTTGGCTTTAAGGCCTCATGCACACGACCGTAAAAAATCTCCGTAATTGCGGACCGTAATACAGTCTGCAATTATGGACCTGCCGGTTCTATTGACCGCGGACACCTTTCCGTATCGCTACGGATAGTTGTCCGTGCCAAGGAGCCGTGCCGGGAATTATGGAGCATGTCCTACTTTTCGTTTTTTACAGGCCGTGCTCCCATACTTTGTAGGGGAGCACGGCACGAATAGTATTTGACAAGAGTTTGCCGTTAGATAACTTACCTGATATTTAGCTAACAGTTTGCTTTTCCATATGGAGTGGGGGACGTCATGAATGGAGAGGCGGAGGTTATGAGTGCTTCCTTTAAAATGTAGAGTCTTGGGCTCATCCAATAGCTGTCCTCCAACTTTCCTTTCTTGTTGTAACACCTCCTGGGATTTTTGGAAATTAAAAGTTATCATTTGGTTTGTAAAACATATACACACACATTTCCTTTATATGAAATTATAATGAGAGATTATATTACACCAGATCTTTCCCAGCTGAATACTTCAACTAAAATATTCATTAGTCTAATTTAAAAGAAGTAAAAAATCGTAGTAACAATTGCTAGATAGTAAAAGAGCATTTAGATTTCAAAGTTCCAATAATAAAGGTTTAGATCATATGGTGGCATTGTCATGTATAGCAAAAACATCTTCAAGCTAACTCCCCTATCTGACGAATACTCAGATGAATCAACTAATGCTTTATGGCTAATGGAAAGTACTATGAGAAATAAATCAGATATTCATTGCAAAACCTTGTGACCTCATCCCACTTTATTATCACATTATTATTTTTTTGTGTAGACTATGACTATTTTATGGTGTTTACCAGCTTATTAGCTCTCATCAGTAAAAAAAATCTAATGCAATGTTTTTATGTTTTGTAGCCCAGGAGATCCTTGGCTACTTCTGGCAAACCTCACTAGATGTTATATTGCTTGGTTAGTTTCAAGATCTAGATAAAAGATGTCACCTGCCAATATCTTTCCTGATCAGCACTAATATATTTATGCAAGTTGAGCTGATATCTCCATGTCTCAATGAATTCAATCTAAAAAGTCAATGGTTCCAGCTGAATGGTCAGCTGATGATCGCTAGAATAGGGAAAAGTCTTTTTTTAACGTGTTTATTTCTGTCGCCAAAATTGCCATCATCTGCAATAGACTTAAAAGTTTCATGTCATTTAATACAATTTGAACTTCCGTATAAGAACATGAAAATGAAGCAGCTGTCACTTGACAGCCACTCTATGATATGAAATTCAGTCTATTATTATATTTTGTGATCAGTAATATTCAATTGATATGAAGGTGGTGGTGGGAACATCATTGTAAAGTATGTTCTCCCCTGGGGGAACCTCTATGAAACATAACAGACATAATATATGTTATAATCTTGTGACTATTTAACTATGGAAGCCCAGGCTATGGAAGATAAAAGATGTATGTACCTTAAGTGCATCCTGAGTATCATCTAAGCAGTAAACACGAATATAGTACTCCAGAGATGTGCAGGATGCTGGCCCAAATATAGCTAGCGTCAGTCGTTTGGCTGATGATTTGCTAGTAGATTGTCCCACCAGTGCATAGGTGCTTAATGTTTCTGTGAGTATGTGACAGGCTTCAGAGTGCATCTGGATGTAACAAGGCGTAGTAAAGTTCTCTTCTCCGACAATCACAACATCCTGCAGGAAAATATATGATAATTATTCATAAATTATGGAAATGAGATAGCAGCTAAGATAAGAAGAAGGGAAGATAGCGGAATATTAAAAGCTGGAATAGAAGTCAGTTATAGAAAGAATTCACAAAATACATATACTATGTTGTTACACCAATGTAGGGGAAATTTATACATGCAAGCAAGTTTATGACTATGGTCATTCTAAGGAACTGTTCTTCTACATATATGCTTTTATACTCTTCAGCCTTACCAACAAGAATATATTAGGAATTGCTAAACTAGAAATTCCCTAATAAAGGATTGTTATGGGAAGAGTTCCCTTTAACATTGGCTGCATTATGATGATACAACTGGGTAGCCAGGAGTTAAAATTATCGCTCCCGGTCAACTTGATACACTATATTATATCTAGAACCGGGCCAGAGGTAATGGTGCATGACACAGGGATTCAGAGAAAACGTAAGAGTATTCCTGTGTCATGCTCCGCCCCCTCAGTTCCTGGAAAAGGCATAGCATAGTGTCTCAGCATTGCCCACAGTGTTCCTTTAAATTAAACCTTTAAGTATGAGCTTACAGACTGTTTTACATGCCCCCATACACAAATATATGAGACTCTTATGACAGCACCTTTAAACTTGGGTTTCTCTGTAAGAGATTTCAATAATCTAACAGTGCAAATATGAGTAAAATGTCCGATGTGTTTGCATTTTGTTCTAAATGTAATACATTATGATTTCAACAAACCATTCAGCCCAAAGTGTTAAAGTATAGACACCAACATAAATTTGAATATTCACATTGAATACAATAGAAGCTTTAATGAAAGTGATTTGGAAATGGAGCTGCTTCCTTTTCCACTGATACATTATATTAATTCATGAAAAACAACACAAGCCTTAATGTATTCAGAAGTCAATCAGCGACTGCTCCAAGTGCTAACAGATTAAATTGAGCTCACAAGCAAAAAGACATTAGGAAACAAGATAATATCTGCAAGTTGTATGAGAGACGCATATCTAATATATTGCTAAATGTGAACTCCAAGCAAAAGATGAAAATATTCCCTAAAAATGCATTGTATTTTGCATGAATGCATTGGGTAATATGTAAAGTGATTTCACGTGAGAAAATAATGGATGCTCACGAAAAAAATACTGCATAGAATTATGTTAAAAAACATTTCCACCTAGAAGAAATCCTACTCTTTTTATTCAGGTGTTTTTTCATTCTACCTGTAATGGGAAAGCAGGGTGACAACCTATATGGCCATTACTGCCGTGGCTGCTGTCACTCAACTTTCCCAACCCCTGAATGGCAGATACACTTCCCTTCAGTGGCAATATGGGTGAAGCAGTAGTTTCAGACTGTATGGACACTTACTTATAGACTCTATGTGAATGGAACTGGTGGGCACTGCTGGTTACTCACCAGTATCTGCCTGCCTGTTCCATTCAGAAGCCGGTAGCAGGAAGACTAGACATGGGGGAAGTGAAAGAGTATTTATGTTTTTAGATTTTAGCTCTCACCATTCCTTTATGTACCCCATGTGGGACCCATAATGACTGTCTAATCAGGAGACTAGAGAGGGACTTTCATAGAAAAAAAAAAAGTATAAAGCTAAGTCAATATGACAGTTGGAGCATTATTGGGGTAAAGGTTTCATCTGCTCCACAACTACAGTAAAAAAATAAATAAAGAGGATCTGTCACTAGTTTATTAATGCCCTATCTCCTAACTAATATAATAGGTGTTTTGCTGCTGATAACTATAGTGCCATTTTTAAAAAAAAAAACGTTTATTATTTGCAAAGTTATGAGCAGTTTTCTAAATATGCTAATTTGGCGATACTTGCCAAATGGGAGGTGACACTTTCTTTTCACTCTGGGCGGTGTAATGTTTTCTGTATGACGCTGTCCAATCAGCATACAGCTTCTCCCCCTTCCCAGCCCAGCAACACAGCTGATCATATAGTATACAGCTTCCATTCCTGACTGTGTATTCCACAGGTGATATCTCCGGTTGTGTCACAGCCAGAACTGCGATCCTGGTGCCATATGAAAGATTAGAATCTCATCTTTCATATTCCACCAGAACTGTTCTGGTCCACAGCCCGAGATATGGCAGTTTGAAGTGATCCCCCCCCCTCCCTCTAGCCTCAGTCTCTCACACTGTGTGAAGCAGCTTCATGCTGATTGGACAGCGTCAGAGGACTGTGAGGAGGCTCCACCTCAGGAGAATCGCTGGTGTTACCTCCCACTTGTCTAGTATAGCCTAATTTGCATATTTTGAAAAAAGCTCATAACTTTTAAAATAATAAACTTTTTGGGATACAATTTTCACTAGCATTATCAGGGTGACAGCGCCTATTAGATTAGCTAGGAGATTGGGCATTACTAAACTAGTGACAGATCCTCTTTAAAGAGGCTCTGTCACCAGATTTTCAAACCCCTATCTCGTATTGCAGCAGATCGGCGCTGCAATCTAGATTATAGTAACGTTTTTATTTTAAAAAAACGAGCATTTTTGGCCAAGTTATGAGCATTTTTATATTTATGCAAATGAGCCTTTCTTAAGTACAACTGGGCGTGTTTAAAGTTAAGTACAACTGGGCGTGTATTGTGTTCGTTACATCTGGGCGTTTTTACTTGTTTTACTAGCTGGGCGTTGTGACTGGAAGTGTATGATGCTGACGAATCAGCATCATCCACTTCTCTTCGTTACCACCCAGCTTCTGGCAGTGCACAGACACACAGCGTGTTCTCGAGAGATCACGCTGTGACGTCACTTCCTGCCCCAGGTCCTGCATCGTGTCGGACGAGCGAGGACACATCGGCACCAGGCGACAGAGGCTACAGTTGATTCTGCAGCAGCATCGGCGTTTGCAGGTAAGTCGATGTAGCCTCTGTAAATTGATATTTACAAATGGAGTATGGAGATGTATTGATGATTTGTTAATGGATAGGTGAAAACTCATAGGGAGAATAAAAAAGGATTTGCTAAAAAAAAACAAAAAACTCCAACACGGTTGATCTGCTTTGGTGCTAGTAATATACAGCAAGCCCCCATATGCTGACACAACTCTAAGGTGTATAAGGGTTTCCATTTATTGTAATTATTACTTTAAGTTATTGACATAATCCAATACAATGCAACATAGTATATTTTACTAAGATCATCCAACTTTAGCAAATGAACCTTTACTTTAATTGCTATAATGTTGTCATGTTAAAGCAGCTTTCAAACTACTAACTGCACTAACACATTTTGGCCACTAAGTGTCCCCAGTGGCAAGCATACCATTCTATCGGAATCCTTCCAGTGAAATACACACTTGTTCATAGTGTAAAAATCAGCCAATAGAGACAGAGAAATAAGAAACCAGCTAAGTCAATGGGGAAAAATTGTAGTAAATCCTAACTACAACCTAACATATATACTGGACTGTACCCAACGTTTGCAGCCAACAATGTCTCATGTGTCCTGAATTGCCATTATTATATCATATAGAGGTGATTTAATTTCCTTGATCAGGGATTTTAGCAATAAATATGGCTAGAGATTCCACTTGTAAAAAAATAATAATAAAGGCTTCCAATTCCATTTGTGAGGCCAATAACAGGTGTCATATTATGGTCAGTTTTAAAGCTGGAACACTCGGACTTTCCGTGGTTCTACAGAGCTTACCTTAGATCACCACTTATTTCTTTAATGATCTGAGTACCCTAATAAATGTGTGGACTTTTAAAACTAGCCTCAGGATAAATAAATATTTACATGGCACACAGGGTAAAAGGGTAAGGCCCTATTCACACTGAGTTTTTTGCAGGCAGAATAAATCTGCTTCAGAATTCCTTCAGGAATTTTGAGGCAGATTTTGACCTACATGTGCTTTTTTGCTGCGGCGTTGCGAAAAACGCTCGGAAACTAGTGCCGCAGGTTTTTTTTTTGCCTAAAATCCGCCCGGAAAAAAAAAGTTTTTGCCTCCCATTGAAATTAATGGGGGGCCATTTCGGATATATTTTGGCTCTGATTCAAACGCAGTTATCGCGTCAAAATCAGCGCCAAAAAAACTCGTGTGAACACGGCCTAAAAGAAAATGGAAAAAAATGCAAGAAAATGTAGAAATATTGACAATTCATATAAGAATAAATAAACATAACATTTGATAACTACTATCTCAAGTGTATGACCAGATTTAGTTGTAGTTAAGTTCAGTCAGAAGAAGCAGCGTACTCACCTCCCACAGTCCTTGTACAGACTGTTCTTTAAGTTGGATCTTCCAATCTTCTGCATTTGTTTCTGTACAGTGGTGCATCGTTAGAATGACTGGCCTTGTCATCAATGCGCCAGGAGGTCCACAAGATACTACTGGAGTCAGAAGAGTTTGGCTGTCCTCTATGGGTGGTCTGTAATACACAATATGCCAGTAAGAACCGAAGAAACGTGTCATACATAAAAAACAAATCATCTGTTAACCATTTATATTTTGTCGTTTCCCTTGATTAGTTGGGTAGTGAGCGATAATGGTGCCCTTCAGACTATAAGTCTTTCATTAAAGGGGTTGTACTGTTACAGCAAATTAATGTTATTAAAGATATACAATTTTCCAATATGCTTTCTGTATTAATTCCTCACGGTTTTCAAGATCTCTGCTTGTTGATATTCCGTAGAAACATTCATTGTTTACTTCCAGTGGATAAAATTCTGTCCATGGTCATGTGATGGACACACAGGTGCTGGGATCGTTATAGTTACAGTATGTGTATCAGAGCTGTGTCTTCTAACGATCCCAGCACCTGTGTTTCCATCACATGACCATGGACAGAATTGGTGGCAAGTGCCTGCTGTAATTTCTTGACATTGCAAAGAGCATATTTTACATAAAAAAGGAAGCATCAGTAAATTTGGAAATACCATGAAAGCAGTGCACATATTGGCAGCTGCAGTCCTTCAGTACAATATTCAGCAGTTCGCTAAATTAGCAGTAGCACATCACATCTTGAATACATTTTATCTAAAATGTGACTATTATCTGGAAAGTCCTTTGCAGATAAATACTATCTCTCCTATAAATGACTTCTAATTTGCAGTCTTTTACTTCTGTGAGTTATATTTTAGGCGTCTTGCTTTCATTTGTTTTGTCTAGACAGACCACAATTAATTCTGTTTTTCCATAGATAATGTGAATTTCTAGGTGACTCCAGGAAGTTTAGTGCCACAGTAGCTTTCCTTTTAGAACAAATCTGAAAAAGCATCTACTGTATCTGGTGCAATCGTGATCTGTGACTGCTATACCAGACATAACACAAACATCAATATATCCCAAAGGTCATCTAACCAGTGTTAAGGATAAATGATAAAAATGTTTGTAGACATAGCAAATAAGAAAGAGCAATAGCGTGCAGAGTTGTGTGACAACCATGACTTAACTCATGCAGACGTTACAAAAAATCTCAAATAGATTTGAAGGGTAATATTAAAACTAAACAAAGTATTATGACATGTTGATGCAGATGGTAAAAATGAAAAAGCGTCATGAATATAAACGCAGCCTTGTTTAGTATTAAAAAAAAAATTTGCAGTGGTCGTCTAGATCCATCAAATAGAACTAGGTTATAATCTAGATGTTGCCTTCAACAATCTCTAGTTATAGATCAAATGTGACCTTAAGTGTCCTGGAGTCCTGGACATTTCATTGTGAACCGAGGACCACAATCTGATGCCTCCATAGTCATTAACGGGAAGAAGATAGCCACAGGAATGTAAAAGATAGGGCATGCTACATGTTCCAGATATTAACACGAAAAATAAGACCGTTAAATAGCATAGACTCCTTATTTGTGAGCTTGAAACTAGGACAAAGTAACATAGTTACTGAGATTGAAAAAAGACACAGGTCCATCTAGATTAATTTTTTTAAAGACTGACATAGTATCTGACATTGCTACGTTTTGGGGTAGAGCATTCCATTGTTTAAGTTCTATTAAGGTACTTTTACACTGGCCAATTTTAGCCGAAACAACGAGCGTCGATCAACGAGACAGCTCGTGGATCGGCGCTCGCTTGCTTCTTTCACAAGGAGTTATGTATGGGGACGAGCTCTCAATATTGCGATCGCTAGTCCCCATACATTTCTTCGAGTTTGCAGCATGTCTCCCTGTTTATACATATTATATATAATATTTTAGGCTACCAAAACGATATGATCAGCCGATTAACGAGCTCGTTCATCGACTGATCATATCGTTTTGGTAGCCTAAATATTATATATTCTGCCGTTTTTAGAAATATCTCACATGTGGCTCTAGTGTGGTAATGGACTGAAACACAGGCCTCAGAAGCAAAGGAGCACCTAGTGGATTTTGGGGCCTTTTTTTTTTAGAATATATTTTAGGCACCATGTCAGGTTTGAAGAGGTCTTGTGGGGCCAAAACAGTGAAAACCCCCCAAAAGTGACATGGTTTTGGAAACTACACACCTCAAGGAATTTTTCTAGGGGTATAGTTGGCATCTTGACCCCACAGTTTTTGCTGAATTTAGTGGAATTAGACAGTGAAAATGAAAATATACTTTTTTTCTGAAATAACATAGAAATGTTAAATTTTTACAATGAATAAAGGAGAAAAATCACCCCAAAATTTGTAAAGCAATTTTTCCTGATTACAGCAATACGCCATATGTGGTAATAAACTGCTGTTTGGACCCATGGCAGGACTCAGAAGGGAAGGAACAATATTTGGCTTTTGGAGCTCAAATTTAGCTGGAATAGTTTTTGGGTGTCATGTTGCATTTGCAAAGCCCCTGATGTACCAAAACAGTGGAAACACCCCAAAACTGACCCCATTTGGGAAACTACACCCCTTAAGGAATCTATCTAGGGGTATAGTGAGCATTTAGACCCCACAGGTCTTTTGAAGAATTTATTAGAATTAGGCCGTGAAAATGAATATCAACATTTTATCCAGAAAAATTTAGCATTTTTTCATTTTCACAAAGGATAAAGGAGAAAAAGCACCCCAATATTTGTAAAGCAATTTCTCCCAAGTACGGCAATACCCCATGAGGTCATAAATTCTTTTTCATTAGAAATTAATTAACTCTTTCAGGACTGATCCATTTTTTGCTTTTACATTTTAGTTTTTCCCTCCCCGCTTTCCAAGAGCCATAACTTTTTTTCATTTTCCCATCAGTAGAGTGGTGTGAGGGCTTATTTTTTTGCTGGAGGACTTTTAGTTTCTAGTGACACCATATAAATTACCATATAATTTACTGGGAAACGGAAAATAAAATTCTTTGCAGGCTGAAATTGGAAAAAGCTGTGATTCCTCCATTGTTTTTTGGGTTTCGTTTTTACGGCTTTCACCGTGCAGTAAAAACAACAACTTTAATTTTTTCTGAGACTCACTACGATTACGGTGATACAAAATGTATACAGTTTTTTTTTTTATATTTTACTACTTTTACAAAGTAAAAACTGTTTGTTAAAAAAACAAAACGTTTTGTTTCACCGGGAGGCATCAGCTTTTTTACTTTTTGGTCGATTGAGCGGTGTGAGGGCTTATTTTTGCGGGACTGTAGTTTTTATTTGTACCATTTCTTTTACATACAACTATTTGATCACTTTTAATGATTTTTAAAAAAAGCTAAGGTGACCAAAAAAACCAGTGATTTTAGGGTTAAATAATGGTATATTGTAATAGTTCGGACTTTTACGGATGCAGCGATACCAATTTTGTTTATTTTTTTATTTTTTACAGTACTTTAGACGAGACATGGGAAAAGGGGATTTTTTGGACTTTTTTTCACTAAAATGTTTTTCACTAATAATAACTTTTTTAACTTTTTTTTTTACACATTTTATTAGTCCCTCTAAGGGAATGGAACGAGCGATAATTAGGTCGCTGGTGCAATACACTGCAATACTAATGTATTGTAGTATAATATAATTTTTACATGCTCTTGTAACAGTGCGATCTCTGTTCCTGTCCGTTAGTCCCGGGTGTCAGCTGTAATACACAGCTGACACCTGCAGAATATGGAGCGGGTGCAGTGCATGAGCCCGTTCCATATATAACCCCTCGCACTACGACATGCTATTAAGTCGTGGTGCGCGAAGGCGTTAATGAGCAGCGGATGGTGCAAAGTCAAAATTAAAATTTTCCACTGATATGCCATTTTAATGCACAATATGTTGCGCCCAGTTTGTGCCACTGAAGAGAAATACCTCAGACAATGTTGAGCGGGTTTTCCCGGATATAAAATGTCATATATGTGGACGTAAGCTGGTGTTTGGGTACACTGTGGTGCTCAGAAGGGAGCACCATTTGGCTTTTGGAGCGCAGATTTTGCTTGGTAATAGTTCTGTTTGGGGTTTTGCTGGTATTTCAGTTTATGATGTGGGGGTATATGTAATCTGTGCGGAGTACATCAGGGCATAATAAGAGGGTATAATAATGTGGTAAATAAATAATAATTCGTAGATATGTGGCTGGTGTCACACTGATAAATGGTGCCCGATCTTTTCCGCTTTTGGACACTGCACAATTTCTGTCGCTATATTTTGAGAGCCAGAACTTTTTCATTTTTTCTCCCCTGGAGCTGTGTGAGGGCTTATTTGTTGCGGGACAATCTGTAGTTTTCATTGGTACCATTTCAAGGTACATGTGATTTTTTTATCACTTTTTGTTAGATTTTTTTGGCAAGCAAAGTGACCAAAAAACATAAATTCTGACAATGTTTTTTGTCTTTTTTTTTTTTACAGTTTTCACCGTGCGCTATAAATGACATTTTACTTTATTCTGCGAGTCGATACAATTACGGCGATACCATATGTATATCTTTTTTTATTTTTTTGTGGCCTTTGCGAAATAAAATCACTTTTCGATAAAAAAAATTTATTTTCTGTGTCACCATATTCTGAGAGCCCAAACTTTTTATTTTTCAGTCAAAAAAGCTGTGTAAGTACTTGTTTTTTGCGGGACGGGCTGTAGTTTTTATTGGTACTATTTTGGGGTACAAGCGACTTTTTGATCACTTTTTATTCTATATTTTGGGAGGGTTGGTGACCACAAAATGTCTATGTTACATGTGTCTCAGTTTGGCCACCCAGTGGTTGTGATGTGAATTGTAGGTTGTCAAGATTTTTGCCAGCATGTCACGATATTGTATTGAAATGGTTTCATGGGGAATTGGAGACTTTAACCATATACAAGCAAAGGTAAGGGTGGACATATCTATATAGGGACCAAGGTATCTTTGTGTGTGGTTATAGGAACACTCAGGGGGTGTGGTGTATAACTCAGTGATTCTCTCTTTGGTGTTCTTTGAATCCCTGTGTCATGCACCGTCCCTTTAGGCTCTGCAATAGGCATCACACAGTGTATCAGTTTTACCCAGCGTGTTCCTTTAATCCAACTCTGTTTTGTTTAAGCAGAATCACACAGTATTACTGTGAAGTGTGACAACCATTAAATTCAGTGGCTACCACTACTGTCTTGTGGTACTGGTTCCATGAGTTTTAATTCAACCGAGGCAAAATGCATGGAGTGTATATGTTCTCCACGTGACCCCATGGGTTTGCTCCTTGGATTTTGTTCGCTGCTACATAGAGAAATCAGACTGGGAACATATTTGGCGTGCTTTCCACAGAAAAAGACCCCGAGTTGAATAACCGAATAACCTTCCCTCTAAAATTTATTTGAAATCTATTTAATTGACCTACTGTGTCACAATAAAAAATAAAGGCAAAGCATAATAAACAGAGGATTTTTGTTCTTTTCCATATACTCAATATATAATATAGAAATACACATTTTATGAGATATCCCTATGACAACTAAAAGCTAGCAATGGTTTCTTCTGTAGAATGGAGACTATTCAATATAACTCTTTACTATAATTTGAAAAACAATACGAACAAAAGATGAATGCGGAGAGTTTTAATATGAAATGGCTTTGGTTTTATGTTTTATTTGATGTATCATGTATACAAAGTAAAACGACCTTTTGCCATCTTACTTTTAGGTGTATTTCTTGATGTTGTTTAGCTCAAGTGGCTCTTTCTTTGTTATAATCCAAACAGTCTTTTTTAAAGACCATTATGACCTCAATGCCACTTCTACACTGGAGACAGTCACTTGAGAGATCATCTTGACAAGCACATAGCAAAGTGAAGATCACCAGGGACCGCATTTAGTGACAGCCACACATTACAACAAGAGCATAAAATTATACTGTGACATGAGTCCACAACAGAATGTCAGCAATGTAATGCTATGAAGAAAAGAGATTTCTTCTCAAAAGTTAAAAAGAAATATAAAAATCATGGCCCCGTGGAAAGCTAAAATGGGTCTGTACCACTTGAAATACAAAAGGTGTCATTTTAAAAGCTTTGTAGTTTTGAAATAATTTGGGTGCCTCAAATAAATAATACCAAGGCAAGGAAAATTTTTGCAACCCTTTTATGTAATGACCTAACATACAGTATATACTTAAAAAATTTTAAATCTTTTATTTGCCTGTATTCCAAATTTCTATCAATTGCTTTGACCATCTAAACCTCAAGCCACATATCATTACAGGTCAACAACTGATACATGTGTGCCCAAAGCTTAAACATTCTCATATAGGGGTTGTCCCTGCCAACAGGTGACGGTAATAAGTTGGGTGATCCTTCTTCCCAGAAGCCTCCATGATTAGCTTTCATTGTGGCAGGATTTGGTACACATGTAGAGAGATCAGACATGCTCAGATGTAATGTAGGGTTGGTACACAAGGAGAGAATAGTAAATAAGCACACCAAACCTGTATCACTGACAAGCCAGAATAATCAGGCACAGGAAGTAATAGGCTGTGGGTTAATATGAAGCAGCAATTATTGTGGCTGACCACAACGCAAGTGCAATGCATTACCAATCCCTAGGTGCAGAAAACACATGGGTGGGCAAAGGTAGAGTTAAGGCCCTTTTGCATGGCCAATTATCGGGCAAGCGCTCGATCATAGAATAGCACTAGTTGACGATAATTGTAAAAAGCGCAATGATCAGCAGATGAACGAGCAAACACTCGTTCATCTGCTGATCGTATCGTTTTAAAAATGAATAATATTATCCTTGTTGGCAGCACATTTCTCTGTGTAAACAAGGAGACGCGCTGCCAACATGATAATAATGTATGGGGACGAGCAATCAGAGTAGCGAGCACTCGTCCCCATCCATCGCTCCTTGTGACAGGAGCGCCGATCAACAAGCTGTCTCGTTGATCGGCGCTCGTTTACACGGCCCAGGACGGGCCATGTAAGAGGACCTTAAGCAAGTACTCTTCATAGGATAGTAGTTAAGGCTGGAAAGTATGACTGAGGTATCCAGAGTTCAAGTCCAGGTAAGCGATTGTCCTGGGAAATGTACCCCTTTTTCCTCACTTATAATCTGTCTCCAGCTGCAGGAACAACAAACTATTACGGGGCACACATTGAAATTAGTCAGGCTTCTATGGATGACTGTGGTCTTCTAGAGACGCAAACCATTGTGTATATCGCTCTCGCTTAAGCTAATTAGATGGGTTGCTGACTTAAGGAATATCCCTACACCGTCTGAGCTCAACATGGCCTTATCCACATAAAAAAGGGTGGTCTAAAGTGGATAACCCCCCTTGAAAAGGAAAGTGAAATAAAGGGAAGAATGTGCGTGCATAATAATGAGCAGCTGCGCTCTAGAGACATACTATACTAGGGATTTAAATGACTAGCAATTCCAAAATATAATGTTATTATACAAATCACACCCTGTTCAGGATTCCAGTAACACCCAGACAGGATTGTGGGGATGTCGGTAGCGTGTAAATACAGAAATTATATTGTCTTTGAAATAATGAACTGTTCCAGTGTATAAAAG
This sequence comes from Rhinoderma darwinii, assembly GCF_050947455.1. NCBI lineage: Eukaryota > Metazoa > Chordata > Amphibia > Anura > Rhinodermatidae > Rhinoderma > Rhinoderma darwinii. Next base: position 186,205,237 of record NC_134687.1, on the reverse strand, counting down.
TCTCCTGCTATAAGTGGTTAATGAAGTAGGTCAAAAGGACATTAGCCGTGGAAGTTCAGAATCGCACATTTCACTATTGGATAGGCTCCCAATGCAGTATATGCTTCGATGAGAAGTAAGAAGATTATACTGTGTCTATAAACCAATTCATTGTGAAGAATGCATCTGTACTACACAGTCACATGAAAATAATAAGTTTTGGCAGTACTGCCACTTGAATAATAATTTGCCGCATTGATCTAGTCGAACAAAAATAGCCAAGCATATAATTCTGTTACTGAACATGAAGAAGCCGGGAGAGTACAGTTTATACAACAGAGACATATGCCAAAAGTTCATCTGGTTAATGTTGTCACTGAAACATCTATTTAAAGGAAGAGATGTAATTGAAACATCTAGAAACAAATGTTAGAACAATATCATGTATGTACTTTCATTGTCTGGTGATTATGACACAGGTGAGACAGCCTTATATATACATTATATTCACCTGGCAGCAATCTGGAAGCCACTGAAGCTGCAGGGAAGATGAGATTGCCGTATAATATTTACAGAGCGCAGTAGCTGCTGATGGGAGTGATTCCATTCTTTACTCTATGTTAATGAATTGCTGTGCTAGGTTTTAGCAATGCTCTATAAAGTTTATTCATTTTCAGAGGATGATAGATATAAGTATATATTTTGGGGTTTGGGCAGTTTGGGAATGTAATTTAGGCAGATCTGAAGACTTACAAAACTAGCAAGAAAAAGAAAAGAAATGATGTATCACAGGGGTCAGCAACCTATGGCACAGGTGCCACAGCCGGCAGGTGGGGTATGGTTTGCTGACACCCTTCCCTCTCCCGGTGTTCAGCTTGGCGACACTGATCACCAGGAGAGAGAGCAGTGTTTCATTGTGTTTGACGCTGCTGAACACTTGGCAAGCAGACAATGCTACGCTGCTCTCTCTCCTGGTGTTCAGCGTCACCAAGCGCATAATGAAGCGCTGCTCTCTCCTGGTGATCAGCACCACAAGGAGGGAGTTCAGTAATCACTCTGTAAAAGAAAGAAATAGCAAAAGTTGGCAGCTCTCCCTCCTATGTGCACCCCCCGCAGCTGGTGTTCAGTAGTTGCTCTCTCTCCTATGTGCACCCCCCCCCCCCCGAGCTGGTATTTAGCGATGGAGAGATCCTGTGCGCTGTTCCCCCAAGCTGGTGTTGAGTAGCCGCAGTCTCGCATATATACACCCCCCAAATCTGTTGTCCATTAGTCGCTATCTCTTCTGTGTGCAGCATCCCGAGGATGGTATTCAGTAGCCGCAGTCCCTCCTGTGCGCAGTTCCCCCTAACTTGTGTTCAGTAGCCGTGGTCTCTATTATGTACACCCCCCCAGCTGGTGTTCAGTTACCTCATATGCACTACAGATAGATCATCTTTGCAAAGAAAGTCAGGGACAGTGGCCACACTGAAATGTATGTTTAATTAACTGATTATTGATTTATGTCACATACGTGGTAATAGTTTGACTTTCATGGTTATATTGCACACTGAGTACTTCATCATTGAATAATTTTTTTTTCATCGGCACTCCATACAAAAAAGGTTGCCTACCCCTGATGTATCATATGGTCAAATATTTTGAAGGGATATTCCTGCCGTGAAGGGGATAGGTAATATATGTTTGATTGCTAGTTGTCGGCACTCCAGCTACATATAACTATATAGCAGCTATAGAAAATACTTTTTAAGTGATAAATGTTGATGGCTGAAATACCCTCCTATTCATAGTTAGGTTAAAGTCAAGACACAAGAAATGAAAAAACTGTTGACCTGAAGACATCTATCTATCTATCTATCTATCTATCTATCTATCTATCTATCTATCTATCTATCTATCTATCTATCTATCATCTATCTCATATCTATCTATCTATCTATCTATCTATCTATCTATCTATCTATCTATCTATCTATCTATCTATCTATCTATCTATCTATCATCTATCTCATATCTATCTATCATCTATCTATCTATCTATCTATCTATCTATCTATCTATCTATCTATCTATCTATCTATCTATCTATCTATCTATCTATCTATCTATCTATCTATCTATCTATCTATCTATCTATCTATCTATCTATCTATCTATCTATCATCTATCTATCTATCTATCTATCTATCTATCTATCTCATATCTATCTATCTATCTCATATCTATCTATCTATCTATCTATCTATCTATCTATCTATCTATCTATCTATCTATCTATCTATCTATCTATCTATCTATCTATCTATTTATCTAAATAGTAAAGTCCAAATACAATGTCAGCCGCACAGCTTTGTAAATCGTAGGTGGGTGCCGACCTGCCCAGGTCAGGGCTAACAGAACTGCTGTAGTAGAATCCAAAAATCAGGCAGCACTCCAAGGTATAAGCAAAGTAGAAAAAGGTGCTTTATTGGTCCATATACACACGACGTTTCAGCTCAACACAGGAGCCTTCCTCACTTGAGATGCCTCACTTGTATGCCTGTTTTACTTAGAGAAACTCTGTCACCACATTATAAGTGCTGTATCTCCTACATAACGTGATCGGTGCTATAATGTAGGTGACAGCAGTGTTTTTTTATTTAGAAAAACTATCTATTTTTATCACGTTATGAGCGATTTTAGCTTTATGCTAATTAGTTTCTTAATGCCCAACTAGGCGTGTTTTTACTTTAGACCAAGTGGGCGTTGTACAGAGGAGTGTATGACGCTGACCAATCAGTGACCAATCAGCGTCATACATTTCTCTCCATTCATTTAGTCAGCGCATAGGGATCCTGCTAGATCAGTATGTGCTGTCTTATACTGACACATTAACGTTACTGAAGTGTCCTGACAGTGAATAGACATTGCTTCCAGCCAGGACGGGATGTCTATTCACAATGCCGACACTTCAGTAACGTTTCTGTGGTATTTACAGCAAAGCAAGTGTAATCTCGTGAGATCACACTGTAAATGACAGGTTACAGCAAGATTACGCTTTGCTCTGAAGCAAATCCCACACAAACGTTAGGGAAGTGTCGGGATTGTGTATAGACATCCCGTCCTGGCTGGAAGGAATGTCTATTCACTGTCAAGACATTTCAGTAACGTTAATGTGTCAGTATAAGACAGCACATAGCGAACAACGCAGTGTCACTATGCGCTGAGTAAATGAATGGAGAGGAGTGTATGACGCTGATTGGTCACTGATTGGTCAGCGTCATACACTCCTCTGTACAACGCTCAGTCGATAAAAAGTAAAAACACGCCCAGTTGGGCATTAGGAAAGTAATTAGCATAAAGCTAAAATCGCTAATAACGTGATAAAAATAGATTGTTTTTCTAAATAAAAAGCACTGCTGTCACCTACATTATAGCGCCGATCTCTTTATGTAGGAGATAGGGCACTTATAATGTGGTGACAGAGCCTCTTTAATGTGCCATTTATGGATTGTCTGCCATCTTAGTTCCTTCTTCCCCTGTGATATAACTCCCCTAATGCAGATTAAATTTCCCATGATGCTTCTATCTTTTCAGAACCATAGGGGGTGGAGTCTCATCACACTGTACTTGCTCTGCTCTGAGTCCTATCTAAGTGCAGCAAGTGAGAGATCAGTGACATAGAACAGCTGTCCCCTAACTGCAGAGTCTCAGTGTATCCTATGCATTTCATCATGTCTCCCTGTCTTCTGTTTCTGCATGTCAGTTTTTACACAGGAGACAGTGGCTCCTCATAGAAATACACTGGACACTCTCTACACACAACATTCACAGATAGTATAGACAGTTAGTGTGAGTCAGTAGAGGTTTATAACTCTGCTACTAATCATTGGAAGTACTCACCTATTATATCATTGCACTATTATTAGTGACCACCCATTAGAGTTTTTACGGCGGCCACTAACGACTTTATTCCGATTCAGTAGCCTCTTTATGGCACTGAATCTGAATAAATAATCACCGCTAGGAGCAGTTAAATCTCCCTGCTCTTAACTACCGGAGGTAGCTGAGGGCTGGGAGCAGACCTGCTTGAACGGGTGAGATCGATATCAGTATCGCTCTGAAACATTTTAATGCCTCAGATGCAGCGCTCAATAGCGAGCACCGCACCTGAGTGGTTTTGGAGGGAGGGGGCTCCCTCTCTCACCCCCACCAGCAACCTGCTATATGATCGCAGGGTGCCGGTGTCTTCTATGGCAGCCGGGAGCCTAATAAAGGCCCCCAAGTCTGCCCCTAGTTAATACCTGCTAGGCCATGCTAGAGGCATGGCCTAGCAGATGCCTGTCCGTTTTACACGGACAGGAAGTAATACACTGCAATACAGAAGATCGGGTGATCGCATAGTAAAGTACTTTAGTGGGACTAATAAAAAAAATGTTTACTAAAAGTTTATAATAAATAAAAATCCAAAGTAAAAAAAGATAATTAAAAACCCACTTTTTCCCCATTACAAAATGCTTTACTATGAAAAAAACGAAAAAAGTAAAAAATATTTGTTATCGCCGCAACTGTAACGTCCCCAACAATAAAGCTATTACATTATTTAACCCACTCGATGAATGTCGAAAAAAATACAATTAAAAAAAATGCAAGAATTGCTGTTTTCTGGGCATCCTGCATTAAAAAAAATTTGTGATATAAAGCAATCAAAAAGTCGCATGTACTCCAGAATAGTACCAATAAAAACTACAAGATCTACCGCAAAAAAAAGCCCCATACAACTGTATCGGCAGGAAAATAAAAAAAGTTATCGCTCTTGAAATATGGAGACACAAAAACAAATAAACTTGAAAAAAAAGTGTTTTTACTGTGTAAAAGTAGTAAAACATAAGAAAACTATATAAATTTGGTATCGCTGCAATTGTAACAATCCGCTGAATAAATGTATTGCTTTATTGATACCACTCAGTAAACGGCTTAAACTTAGGACGCAAAAAAGAGTGGCAAAATTGCTGTTTTTTTTCTATTCCCCGCCAAAAAAAGTTAATAAAACTGAATCAATAAATTATATGTACCCTAAAATGGTGCTATTTAAAAATACAACTTGTCCCGCAAAAAACAAGACCTTATACAGCTATGTCGACGCAAAAATAAAAAAGTTATAGCTCTTTGAATGAGACGATGGAAAATCTTACAAAATTGCTCGGTCATAAAGGTCTAAAATAGGCTGGTCACTAAGGGGTTAAATAGGGTAGAAATAATCTCTTCAGGAGCACTCTAGAATGGGGGACATGCAGAGGAACATGGAGGGGGAGCTGGATGGGGAGGGGAGGTGTTTTAAAGCTGCCATTAGGGATTTGATAGGTGATGATGTAATCCTGTCGTTTCAGCCACACAGTAAAGAATAACCTCCTGACTACACATGAGAGCATGGTCTTTCCTGGTAGTCAGGTTTAGATCACATGACTCAGCGGCCCATAATGAAAGGGGTCAAAATGGATAGATGCAACTCAGCTGGGAAGAAACAAATGACACTGCTAGAGTTAGCAAGATATGTGCAAAAAAAAAAAAAGTTGCCGGCGTGCTTCTTTAAGTTTCTCATATTTACATTTGAAAGACTCCTTAAATAGGAAGATCTACCCAGGGCCAAGGGAGAAAAAAAATGTGGCACTGAATATGTAATAGAAAGTTTCTCTGAAACAGTAAGTAATGATATAAAATTTCTCCCCAAAAATTATTGGAGCTTCAAATAAACATCTGTCCAAATGTTTAAGGTAAAAATTATGAACCTGCGTTATCATGATGCATATATAGGCCACCTTCTAAAAATAAAATGTAATATTGGTAAAATGAAGGTATATAAAAACACACACAACTGAGATAAAATACAACTAAAAAAGTTGCCTTTGAGATTGAAAACAATATGGAGAGTCTCATCTCATCAGCCTAGTCAGCGCGTCAGAAGAAATCCTTTAATCAACAAGTACATTGTGTCAATGACGGTGAAGGTGAACTATGGTGTAAATTAATTTAAACATTTTTCCATCTCAGATTCCTCTGTTTCCATGGACACTGACATCAAAAGTTTATATCTTCTCTTTATTCACACTTGCACGTTTCATTTACAGGCGCAGACTTAATTGTTTTCTTTATTTCACCTTGTGAATCATAGCATCTCTATGTGACTGACTAAATACCAAACCATCATCAGTGAACAGAAGTCTACAGTGTAAAACGAAATCATTTTAACCCCTCTCTGCTGCAGCCATTTTTTCCATTTTCAATTTCGTTTTTTCCTCCCCACCTTTCAAAAGCCATAACTTTTTTTTTTTTCTCCATACATAAAACGGTATTAGGACTTGTTTTTTTTGTGGGAAGAGTTGTAGTTTAGGATACCATTTATTGTACCATAAAATGTACTTGGAAAATGGAAAAAAAAATTAGCGTGGGGTGAAATGGGAAAAAAAAGAGTCACTTCTCCATTGTTTTTTGGGTTTCATTTTTACGGCGTTCACCGAGTAATAAAAGCAACATGTTAACTTTATTCTGTCAGTCAATACAATTACGACAATACCAAATTTATATAGTTTTTATGTTTTACTACTTTTACAAGAAAAAAATTGTTAAAAAAATTGCTTTGTATTGCCACATTCTGAGAGTCATAACTTTTTTATTTTTCCTCCGATTGAGTGATGTGAGAGCTTACTTTTTGTGAGGCCAGTTGTAGTACTTTTTGATCACTTTTAATTCCATTTTTTATGGGAGATGAGGTGACCAAAAAACTGTGATTCTGGAGTTTTAATTTATAATTTTTACGGCGTTCACAATGCGAGTTAAATAATGTTATATTGTAATAGTTAGACGCAGTGATCCCAGTTATGTTCATAATTTTTTTTTACATGGCTTTTAGGGGAAAATGGGTAAAGGTTTTTGTTTTTTACTTTTAATTTATTTATTTTACATATTAAAAAAGCTTGATTTAACTATATTTGTTATTTTTTTTTATAAGTCCCCCCAGGGGACTTGAACCAGCGATCGTTAGATCACTTACGCAATACACTACTTTACTGCAGTATATCAAACCTGGCAGGGCTTGATAGGAGTAAAAAGAAGGCAGACCTGGGGCCCCAGGCTGCCATGACAACCATTGACAACTCGCGTTCACGTCGCCGGCGGGGGGGGGGGGGGGGTGGATGGAACGATTTCTAACTGTTTAGATGCTGTGGTCGCTATTGACTGGGACATAAAAGGGATTAAATGAGTTTTCCTGATATTATCAAATTTGTTGTTATATGAAGCACCTACACACCAAAACAGTCCAATATGATATATCTGATTTTAACCCCTTCCCGACATCCGCCGTATATATATCCGTATCATCACCGCCGGGTGCCAGCTGTATGTTACAGTTGGCACCCTGATGTAACGGCCAGGACCGGAGCTAGCCTCCGATCCGGCCAATTAACCCCTAATAATGGCCTCTCGGTCTGCTAGTAAGGGAAGCCCCGACTGGAGGCGGAGCCTGATCGGCTTACTGTCAGTGAACAACTGGCAGTTCTAATACATTGCACTACATAGGTAAATCAATGTATAAGAACATCAATCAAACGGTTGGACCTTCAAGTCCGCTAGTGGGACTAAAAAAAAAGTAAAATAAAAGTGTAAAAAAAAAGTGTAAAAAAAAAAGTAAAAATAAAAGTCGTAAAAAATAAAATATGTTTCAAGTAATAAAATAAAACACAATCGCACTTTTTCCCTTATCAAGTCATTTATTATTGAAAAAAAATACATACATACAGTATATATTTGGTATCGCCGTGTCCGTAACGACCTGAACTATAAAAATATTATGTTATTTGCCCTGCGCAGTGAATGCAGTAAAAAAGAAAAGAAAACCTAAGAAAAAAATACTGCCAGAATTGCTGTTTTTTTGGTCACTTTGTCTTCCAAAAATTGAAATCAAAAGTTAACATGGCGACAGAAAAAATACATTCTTTTTACAAAAGTAATTTTACTGTGCAAAAAGTTGTAAAACATAAAAAGGTGCTATAAATTTGGTATCGCCAGAATCGTACTGACCCACAGAATAAAGTTGACATGTAATTTATGACACGTGGTGACACACTCTATAAAAAAAAAAACTATGCCAGAATTGCTGTTTTTTGGTTACCTTGCAAAAAAAAGGATAAAAAGCGACCAAAAATTTGCATGTACCCCAAAATGGTACCAATAATAACTACAGCTCGTCCCGCAAAAAAACAGCCCTCATACCACTACGTCTATGAAAAAATAAAATAAGTTAAGGCTCCAATAAGTCAGGAAATAAAAAATATGCGGTTGTGCAGGCCCGAGGGGAACATTTCTTCTGTTTCAAGAGGCATATTGTCAAGGCCCTAAAATTAAGGAATCAGGAAGGGGAGGGCCCAAACATATCTGCTGGAAGCGAGTGTGCACGTATTACACCAGGACAACATTTTCACAGTAAAATTCCCCAAACTGCAAAGGTGCAGAGTGTGTACCAAAAGTGGATAAGAAACGATACCATTTATCAGTGCGACACTGGCCTGTGCATAAAGGATTGCTCCACAGCGTAACACACATCTATGGATTATTTTATTATTTTTTTACCCCATTATTATATCACCTGACTATGCCCCTGATGTACTCTGCCCAGCTTACATGTACCCCCCACATTATAAACTGAAATACCAGTAAAACCCCAAACAAAACTACTACCAAGAAAAATCCACGCTTCAAAAGCTAAATGGCGCTCCTTCCCTTCTGAACCCTACAGTGTGCCCAAACAGCAATTTACTTCCCCATATATGGCATACCCATACCATACCCGGGAGAACCCTTTTACAATTTTTGGGGTGTGTGTCTCCAGTGGCATAAGCTGGGCACGACATATTTGCCACTGAAATGTCACATGTCACATCTAGGGAAGATTTTTAATTTTTACTTTGCACCATCCGCAGCGCAATCATTTATGGAAAAAGCCTGTGGGGTGAAAATGCTCCCTACACCCCTTAATAAATGCCTTGAGGGGTGTTGTTTCCAAAATGGGGTCACTTCTCAGGGGTTTTATTTATTATTTCACATCAGAGCCTCTGAAATTGTGAACCAATAGTTTGTAAATCACCAAATTAGGCCCAATGGTACTCTTTCACTCCTGAGCCTAGTTGAATGTCCAGGCAAAAGATTAGGGCCACATCTAGGGTGTTTCTAAAACCGGGGAAACACAGCATAAAAATCAGAGCGCTGTCTTTTCATGGTGGCACAAGCTGGGCACCACATATTGGCATATCTATGGAAAAAAAATCCCATTTTCACTCTGCAACATCGAGCGCACACTAATTTCTGCAAAACACCTGCGGGGTTAACATGCTCACAACACCCCTAGGTGAATACCTTGAGGGGTGTAGTTTCCGAAATGGGGTCACTTCTGCGGGGTTTCTACTGTTTTGGTCCCGCAGGGGCTTTGCAAATGTGACATGTGACCAGTAGCCAATCCAGCAAAATCTATACCCCAAAAGCCAAATGGAACTCCTTCCCTTCTGAGCCCTACCATGTGCCCAAACAGTCGTTTATGACCATTTATAGGAGAAATTTCTTTACAAATGTTGTGGTTCTTTTTTTCCTTTATTTGTTGAGAAAATGAAAATTGTTGAGCTAAAGCTACTTTTTATTGAAGAAAAAGGATTTATTTTTAAATTTTCACTGCCCAATTCTAATAAAATCTATGAAACATCTGTTGGGTCAAAATGCTCACTATACCCATAGATGAATTCTTCAAGGAGTGTAGTTTCGTGAATGGAGTCACTTTTGGGGGGTTTCCACTGTACTGGTACCACAGGGATTTGCAAAAGCAACATGGCGCCAAGAAATCAATACAGCAAAATCTGTACCCCAAAAGCCAAATGGTGCTCCTTCCCTTCTGAGCCCGCCGTTTGCCCAAACAGTAGTTTATGACCACAAATGTGGTATTGCTATACTCCAGAGAAGTTGCTTTACAAATGTTGGCGTTCTATTTTTCCTTTATTTGTTGAGAAAATTAAAAAATTTGAGCCAAAGCTACGTCTTATTGACGAAAAAGGATTGTTTTTATTTTCACCGCCCAATCTTAATAAAATCTATGAAACCCTTGTGGGGTAAAAATACTCACTACACCCGTAGATGAATTCATCAAGGGGTGTAGTTTCCTAAATGGAGACACTTTTTGGGCATTTTCTCTGCTTTGGTCCTTTAGGGGTTTTGCAAATGCGATATGGCCTCCGCAAACCATTCCTGCTAAATTTGAGCTCCAACAGCCAAATGGCGCTCTTTCCCTTCTAAGCCCTGATGTGTGTCTAAACAGCTGTTTATTACCACATGTGGGGTATTGTTTTACTCGAGATAAATTGCTTTACAAATGCTGTGGTGTTTTTTCTCCTTTAGTCCTTGTGGAAATTAGAAAAAAATAGCTAAACCTACATTGTCTTTGAAAGAATGTAGATTTAAATTTTCAAGTCCAATAATTTGTGCCATAAACCTGTGGGGTCAAAATGCTCACTATATCCCTAGATAATTTCCTTGAGGGGTCTAGTTTCCCAAATTTGGTCACCTTTGGGGGATTTCCACTGTTTTGGCACTGCAAGAGCCCTTCAAACCTGACATGGTGCCTAAAATATTTTCTAATAAAAAGGAGGCCCAAAATCCACTAGATACTCCTTTGCTTCTGAGGCCGGTGCTTCAGTACATTACCACACTAGGGCCACATGTGGTATATTTATAAAAACTGCAGAATCTGGGCAATAAATATTGAGTTGCATTTCTCTGGTAAACTTTTCTGTGTTACAAAACAAAATGGATTCAAAATGAATTTCTGAAAAAAAACAATGATATTTGTAAATTTCACCACTACATTTCTTTAATTCCTGTGAAACGCATAAAGGGTTAAGAAACTTTCTAAATGCTGTTTTGAATACTTTGAGGGGTGAAGTTTTTAAAATGGGGTAACTTATTGGGGGTTTCTACTATATAAGGCCCTCAAAGGCACTTCACAACTAAACTGGACCCTGTAAAAATAGCCTTTTGAAATTTTCTTGAAAATGTGAGAAATTTCAGCTAAAGTTCTAAGCCTTGTAATATCCTAGAAACATAAAAGGATTTTCAAAAAATGATGCCAATCTAAAGTAGACATATGGGGATGTTAATTAGCAACAATTTTGTGAGGTATAACTGCCCGTCTTACAAGCAGATACATACAAATTTAGAAAAATGCTAATTTTTGGCATAATTTTTGTGTTTTCTACAATCAAATACTGAATGTATCGAGCAAATTTTGCCAGTAACATAAAGTCAAATGTGTCACGAGAAAACAATCTCAGAATCGCTTGGATAGGTAAAAGCATTCTGACGCTATTACCACATAAAGTGAAACATGTCAGATTTGAAAAATGAGGCTCTGTCAGGAAGGTCAAAAGTGGCCAAAGCGGGAAGGGGTTAAATAGAGTTAGAGCTGGGGTGTCAATTTGACAGTCACAGAAAGCGAATACAGATACAGAGCAGACAATGTTAAAATGTGAAGGCTACAACTGACTAACCAGATCTTTCATGTCCACAACAAAGAGACAAATTTGCATTTCTTTGGAAAAGAATTGACCACCAGTGTTGTTACAATGATTTTTTTCAGATTAGCAAGATGTGCATAGGCAGTTACCTCATGTTCTCTTTCCTGTGCACTGTCACATACATTTCATAAACTCTTCCCTGAGGAACAGCCCCAGCAGGAATCAGCAAGCTCACTCCTAAATAAAAGAAAGATAAAAGAAACAAATAGAGAAATCAATTTAATAATAGCAAATTATACTTGTAAGGGGAAGGCAGGCAATTTATTTTTCAAGCTTTCATTCATCTTTCCATAAAAAGAATTCATTTTACAGGGCAATGTCGGATTTAAGTCCTCAAAGCCAAGATGAGAAATGTTGCCATGGCAATTGAAGTCCTACTTATGACTCTCCAAAGCAAAATAATTGATATAAGGTGAAAAGGTAGAAAGGGCTATAAAAGAACATTTTTTTTTTCTTTTTTAGAGAAACAAACATTCACTCTTACATTATAACAACACATTCAATGGAAGTGAATGATAAAGAAAAGTTCAGTTTTTGAACTATTTTTATTTTATCTCAATAAAGGAAAGATGCATTGTGTTTTATGTTAGCCAGAGCCATCATGGCTTTTCATGTGTTGGTCGGTAACCCTGTGTTGAGAAAATGTTATACTCACAGTTGGCACATTCATGAAAGTTTCTCTAGGCTGGAAATTTCTTAAGGTTGCCACATACATAATTAGCAGCCTAAAGTTGTTTTAGCCGGCAGCTATCGCCCCAATTACCAAATTGGCATGCGCATTTCCTAGGGGGACCCTGAGGATAGGAACCCAAGGAGCAAACTAAAACCACCCATATAGAGGTGTTTGGTGGTAATATGTGGCAATTAAATTGTAGTATTATTTGGGAACTACATGGCTCTATTTGGACACTGGATATTAATCGGGCAGTATATGGTAATTATTGTGTGCTGTATATAGCAGTATTATTTTGACACTATATGACGAAATTAAAAGAAAAACTACAAATGGAAAGCAGGGGGGCTCTACTATGTTTTTTGGCTCTGGCCCCATTTTCTATGAAATGGCTCTGCTTGCAGCCCACAAATCAGTGGAAGATCTAGTAAGAAATTATGGGCTCTTCAACATAATTTTAAGCACAAACATATATATATATATATATAAATATGTATGTATATATATATATATATATATATATATATATATATATGTATATATATATATATATATATATATATATATATATATATATATACATATATAAATTTGTCACTAACTAATCCATTGTAGCACCTAATCTCAATTCTAAAATATGTTGTATACATATATATCTTCCATTGTCATATTGTACTTGTATTCATCACTTCCCTCCCATGTCCCTTAACATTCCTTTACCTACCGGAATTAGGAATGATCAGGTGTCCACCTAGTGAGTTGAATGTTCCAAACGCTGTACACGAAGGGTCTGTTTGCCTTGCAAGACTTTGGTTCTTCATATTGAGAGTGTCATGTTCTAGTAAGGACTGTGTAATTTGAGGAGAAAGTTTTGAGGCATAGTCCGACAAATCATCTTGAGGTGTTACTGCACCAGAAGAATTGTACACTTTGATTTTCAAATTAGGAAGAGGGTCAAGGAGAGGAGAATTGGTCATTGGGATCTTGTCAGAGACATCATGCAGAGCATAAACAGGCCCTCTGTACATTGCTGCTGCAGTTGTCAGGTCTGGAGGAATTGCCAGGAGATCTAAAGACAAAAAGAAAATCAAGATCAGAGGCTTAACAAGTTTATTTAAAAATGATGTCAGTGTAGAAATATATCATCACACTTTGCATTTACACAATATCATTCTATGATTTATAATGCTTAGCAGTTTTTTGGATTCGGCAAATAAAGAGTGAAAATTTTCCAATTTACTTTCTGTAACAATTCCTCACAGTTTTCAAGATCTCTGCTTGCTATCATTCAATAGGAACTTTTATTATTTACATTCAGGGGCTAAAAATCTGTCCTGGTCATGTGATAGACACACCGATGCATGGCTCGTTACAATACACAGCTCTGATAATTGAACTGTAACTGTAACAAACCATGCAGCTCTGTTTCTATCACATGACCAGGACAGATTTTTAGCCACTGAAAGTAGACAATGAAAGTGTATATTAAATTACAGCAAGCAGATATCTTGAAAATATGAGAAAAAGATGCAGAAAGTATATTATGCAACAAATAACATTTATTTACTGAAACCAAATTACCCCTTTAATATGCTTGTAACTTGAACGTCGACCATGCACTGTACAAAAATCACCACATGACTGAAATGGTTGGAAGTAAATGAATGATACTGAAATACATTTGTAATTATTGTATGCAATAAGTGATATTTTGTTTCTTTGTTCTTCCTAGAAATAGTCCAATATAATAGTACAAGAACAGTAGTCAAGGGATTGGTATTGCTTTGCAATAGAACTTATGAGTGGCAACCGGTCTAATAAATCTGTAGTCAATGGAAGCTTCAAGAAACAAGTTCATGTGTAAGAAAGTTCTCCCAGTGGTTCGTGTCCTTTATACTAAGCATATGCCATGAGTCCACTAATGCCACCCTCCCATGCATACTGTATTTACACCATATGTGCTACATAGCTGGGCACAAGACACGTACCACTCCTCGAGTGCCAGCTATGCGGAAAGGAGTAATGTAAGAATGGGTTCCCTCACTATGTAGATAACTATTGTAAATACGGCTCTGGTTGTGTCGAGTAAACCTGTTATATCGAATGTAACCAGCACGTCGAATTAAGCAGTTTCCTAATAGCGTGCACTATGGGAGAGAAAACCGTAAGATTTAGTACTTGCTGTTCATCTTCATTTTACTTCCCTCTGAAAGCCATTATGTAATGAGGAAATTTAATTTGCTTATTAAACCTTCTAGAAAGTTCTACTCTGCAATCTTATGTTTTCCTCAGTAACAGCACATGTGGCACACGTTCACTTTTTATCTATTCTGACTCAACATGTGGAAACTAAGAGCTATTTGCTTTTTATACAAACAGAATCCGGGAGGGGTTACTAGATGTACAGTAAAAGTCTCTGGCGGTTCCTTTCTTTGAAAATGACATATTCTCACAAATAAGATACAGAAGTGCGTTTGGAAAAAAGTATAGTCCTTATTCAAATTTTATACCAAATTGATTTTTCTATCAGATGTGAGAGAAATCTAACTGTCAAATCTGACACAACTGGAGTCAATTTAGTGACACATTGCAACAACGTGGCATGGCAGCTTAAGACAACACCAATCATTTCCACAAACATTATTTTCAAAGACTTCCGCTCGGTCTACTTTATAAGGAAAACTGGCACCTTAGTTGTTGAGTGGCAGATATAATTTCCTTGAAACCGTATGTAGCATTGGCCATGAGCATATAACATTCATTTTAGTTCTTGATGCTATTCCTCAAACCCTACAGATGAAGCCTGTACAACATAAGGACACTTAAATATCTATTTCTGTTTGCTATTTATTTTTTGTGTCCAACTGCAAAGCATTGCCATTAAAATAAAAAGTCTTAGCAGCTTTCATTTAGTTAAACTAACCACAACATTTAGAAGCAGCTCTTGCCGGATTTATAAGGGTTGTACAGGATTAGATAAACAGGGCGGCTTTCTTCCAATCTGTCGACATGTTGTGTTTGGATTCAAGTGTTTACTCTGTTTCAATGGAGCTATGGCCGAAATTGTGCGCTACAGCCTCATTCATAGTTTACGGGAACGATGGAGATAGCCGAGTTCTGGGCTCGGTTGCCTCTGTCAGTTCCATAGTATTTGAACTTCGTAGCAGGATGCATGCTCGTCCACCGCTCTATTCAAACAGTGGAAATGAGACCCCCCCCAGTCTGGTAATCGGTGGGGGTCACAGTGGTCAGACCCCCACCAATCTAGCAATCTAGTAACTGGTTACAACTGGAATGCGCCTTCAAAGATAACATAGATTTATTTTGGTGACACATTACTCAACTTTTTGGTTATTTTAGTCATGAACTGGCTTAGAGTTTTATAATTGTTTATTGCACTTGGTTATAATGTTATATTTTTGTATTCTTTATATCCCACAGACGTTATAGAGGAGATTTATTAAGTCATTTGCACCAGTTTTATGGCAGAAACAAGTTGAACATTTTGGCAAATGACTATTTTTAACAAAAGTTTGTGACTTTTTACACCAGCACTTTTTCAGAAAAGTGAGCAGGGTGTAGTTGGAGTGGAGGTGCCACAGAAGGCCCACTAGATTACAATAAATTACTCCAGAAATTGTGCATATCTTAATAAATTTAGTGTATCTTACTCCAGCGGGCTTCTGTTTAAGACCAGTGTATGAAATGCTTAGTAAATTCCCCCCTTTATCTATTAAAGTAGACATACGTACTAGGAGAACATTTATAAAAGACCATTTAGTTTATATTAAAAATGTGAAAACTATTTTTTAATATCTTACTCCTATTCTGATAACTAATCACTTAAATCTACAGACCCACAGCTCACGACAACATTCCTTGTTCTGATTTCTGTCAGTTGTACTGTTGTCATGCAGACCTTGTATGGATGGAAATCACCAAACACAACAATAACTACGTCCTTCCTGGCTTGAATATTGACAGTTATTTATGTTTATGGGGGACATTGATATAGATGGTGATTTGGATTTACACAAGGGCTTCATTACAACCCGCACCTGCAGAAATCAGAATAGGACATATTGTCAGACTTCAATTGGTACGGTCTTAGCATAGAAGTAAGACATTCCCGTACAACAAATTGCTACCGTTTTTCAGGTCATTTTCAGGGTTGAATTTAGTAGAATAGGAGGTTAGAATGTATTTCAGGAAGTGTCATCAGGGAATACATGGGTACTGCCAACAAATAGCAACTGACATATATCCTACTAATATAACGAGGAACAAAATAATCAAAATTGTATGTGATATAAAGATTAGATACTGTAACTATGGTCATTTCTTTGACACATATAATTATCAATTGTTGATTTCATAGTACTCTGTGATCATAAGAGCACTCACCTTGTCTCGCAGCTTTTATATTGACTGCTTGGAATCCACCATTCAGTGCAGAAGTGTCAATAATGTCAGACTCAAAACCTCGATGGTTCTTCCGATAGACAAATAAAGCTATGATGACAGAGATGGCGAGGCACACGATCACAGCAATGACGATGCCAACATAAAGGGCGACATTGTCCGAGCTTGGAGCAGCTAGAGGTAGCAATGATAACTATGTTACTAAAAGATAATAGATTTCTATGCCATTAAATAGCTTGAACTTCTTACCTTGATAATGTTATAGAAAATGATAAATGGCGTCTAACAAACATGTACATTATCGCTGGTCCATTACATAACCTTTACAAATAGGAGCTTGTCTGTAAGAATTATATCATTCTAGTAGTCATCTTTTTACTCTTACTAAAAATATATATTTTAATAAATTCATGTAAGAAGTGAAATGTTACAGATATAAAACTTGTATTAGAAAAAGACTATACTGTATTATTATTAATCAAATTGGGGTATCCATAAGACAGCAGCAGTAAATTATATTCTTTGTAATTGCCCTTGGAGGGAAACTTTATATTCTATTGCCTATTGAAGGGCCTTATAGAAGCTAAAGAAAATTCTCTGCAGTTTCGTCCCTCTTTGGTTGGTTCCTGCCTGAAATATTATATATTAGGATATTGGACTCAATGCAATTGTACCTCCAAACTGAAAACTTGTGTATCAATAACTATACAAAAATGTGGTTTACACAATAGCAATGACTTAAAGGGGTTGTCCAGGATAAGAAAAAGGGTCTCCTTTTTCCAGAAACAGTGCTAGACTTGTCCATTGGCTGTTTCTAGTATAGCAGCTCACCCCATTCACTTGAAGACACCGGACAGAGTCAATGGACAAGCATGGTTCTGTTTCTCGGACAACGTGAAAAGCTTTTTTTTCTTATCCCGGAGAACAGTTTAAGTTTTCAAACCATAATTTTTCTATTAGCTTTGTTCAGAAACTTATACATTGTAGTTTCCTTTAAGCCATACATATATTTATTGTAGCATAAAAGTGAGCTTACATACAATTACTGGTAAAATAGAAAGCATTGCAGGGGATGCCTAGGAAAAATATTAGAATTGTGCAAAAAAAAACAGTCATTGTTTTAGAAACAAAGGAGATCCTATACATGTGTGAGGGTATTAAACCCCTGCTTAATGGCAGCTGGCAGTATAGATGTCTTGTTTCAGGTTTAAAGAATGCCAAATGATAAGAATATGTGGAAATGTCTTGTGTAAAGCGAAATATCTATGTGATGAGCAATATCTGTATGTTAAATGGAATTTCCATGCAGCGGGGTTTCCCAGCAGTATAGATTCCATTGCCCAGGATATGTGACAGATTAAGACAGAAGTCACATATTAAACTGTCCAAGATGGGGCTTGTGGAGGGGGATCTGGCTGGATATGGCTTTGCTTCCTTCAAACAAAGGGCATCTAGCTTCAGCAGTGTTATATAGTAAACCGGTTTTACGATTGACAGGCGCCTGACAATGAAAGCAGCATATACTTGGCTGATATATCTAGAACAGTATGGTTTATACAATCAAAAACATAAAGAATGATTTTCAAGAGGACAGAACATATGACACAAGTATCAATAATGAACATGTTGTGCAATAGGGAGCGAGGATATGGCCAGTGCTTAGTAAAAGCCATCTGAACTACATTTAAAACTGGTTTACGACCATGCCCTAGAGAATATTATGAGATGGCTATTACTCTGCATTTCCTTCCAAAACTAATTCAATGCAAATGGCAGCTGGCACATTCTAGATCCATGTGTTGATATATTTAAAAACCTTCTCTAATTTGTGTCTTCTGTAATCTAGTTTATTTCTGTTGTGGAAACTCCTGCAGGGAGAATTGTTTCAAATAATAAAAACAAACACTAAAGGTTTGATATACTGTATATCAGGCTAGCTGTACAAAACTGAATGTGGGTGATCATAGTGAGGAGTAATAAAATAGATAATGTTATATTTTTCATAAGAATAGGTTAAAAGCTGAACTCCTCCCACAGAGCCTATATTCTACGCAGGTATTATAGTATGTAAAGCACATATACAATAACATGTTTCACCTAGACTAAAGGTCCTCTTACACGGTCCGATATGGGCCGTTAAAACGAGTGCCTATCAACGAGGCGGCTCACTGATCGGCACTCGTTTGTTCCTTTCAAAAGGAGCAATGATCAGTAATGTATGGGGACGAGTGATCATTACATTTCTATCATGTCGGCGGCACATCTCCCTGTTTACACAGAGAGATGTGCTGATGACAACGATAATATGTTTTGCTTTATAAACTATACTATCAGCCGATGTACGAGCGTTTGCTTGTTCATCGGCTGATCGTTGCCCTGTTTACACAGAGTAATGATCGGGAACGAGTCTTCATATGATTGCTGTTTTTTAATCCCATTCAAGTGGTTAACATTGAAAAAGCAGCAATGATAGTCGTCAGGGCCCCCTCAGTCACCCAGTGGTGCCGGAAGTCTGACCCCACTGATCTGATATTGATAACATATCCTTAAAAAAAACAACAATATAAAGATGTCTGGCAGCTACTTGTCTCTGTCAATCTATACAAATTACATGCCCTCTTGGTTGGGTTGAAAGGGCATGTCAAAAAGGAAAGTTGTAGAACATACTTATGTTATTTTTATAGCCTGTTCAATATAATCCCTCTTGATCGCAAGCTTATTTCAAACACAATTTGTTTATAGCTTTTTTATATGCAAGTGGTTGAGTTTTCCAAACTCATTGCCACCAGGGTGGCAAGAAAATGTAAGGAGTAAGGACCTCTCTAGTTTCAAATAGTACAAATATTTACTACGACAAGACCATAAAATAGGAGGCCTTGTGCCTCAACCATTCAACTTGAACTCAACATATTCACATTATTCAATGGCCATGTAACCATTGTAGGTAACAAGGAGTGGAGCCGTTACATAGTAACCTTAGTTTTCTACAATGTAATTTAATGAATAGCTCAAAGCAATATCAGTGCAGAAAAGCTATGATTGGCCTTGGGCAGGAAAATGTGAATATACTAGATGTTGAGAAATTATAAGAAGTGGAGGCATCTGCTTTTACATTTTCAGTTCCTGCCACAAGATAATGTAAATGTATGATTTACAAAATTTTATATACTTTATTCATAGAATAAAATGTAGCCACATTTTATGAGTTCTTTCCTATTCAAAATCTTTTGTGGACAGTGTAAATGACAGGCAGTGATCAGCACAATAGGTGGTGCTTCAACCATATGTTTCTGTCCTTAATATATTCTGAATTTACCAACACATCATTTTTATTTGCAGTAAACATTCAGAAGCTTCACACATTGGACTTGAAGTGACAAGGAAGGTGCTACAAAAATAAGGAAAGTGGCATCATTGAGATGGCATAACTTGGAAATTGGCAAAATAGGGAGAAAACGGTCATCTACTACATAGTAGATGAAGTGTGAATGTAGTGTAAGGTTTGCTGCATTTCCAAAGTCTGGTTACATCTGGTATTTGTGTGCAGTCCTTAGACTTTGAACAAATTTGTGTCTATTGACAATCATGATAAGGGTCCTATTACACAGACCAATATGGGCCGTAAAAATGAGCGCCGATCGACGAGACAGCTCATTGATCGGCGCTTGTTTGCTCCTTTCACAAGGAGAAATGATCGGCTATGTATGGGGACGAGCGGTCGTTACTAGGATCGTTCGTCCCCATACATTTCCAATATTTCAGCAGCACATCTCCCTGTTTACATAGGGAGATCTGCAGCCAACTAGCGACCATTTTATTGGCCGCGTAAACAAGCAGATCAGCCGATGAAATAGCTTTTCCTCATTCGTTGGATGATCATTGCCTTGTTTATACAGGGCAATGATCGGGAATTATGTGAACGCTTGTTTGCCCGATCATTGGCCTGTGTAATAGGTTGGTATAACAGATACCAAGTGTTAATACTGATCACATTTAAATCTATAGTAGCAACACAATTGTTTCCAAATCTAGTGCCTGTGTTGATAGTTCTTATTAATCAGCCTGTACCATGTACAGTAAATGGTAGTCGAACAATAATTTCCTATGTGGGAAATGCAAGCTATCATAGGAATTGTAGCGTGGCATGCTGACAAGAGAATATTGGCCTCTGTCTATGGCCATGAATATTATGGTGAGTAATGGTTCTGTGCAAAGTAATAACCAAAGTCTCTGTTCTATAAGGGCTCGTTCACACGTAACGGAATTGCCATGTTTTTTTCCGGCCGGAATCTCGTTCGGAAAAAAACCAGCAGAATACAGTAGCAGCATAGTGGATGAGATTTAACAAATATCATCCACCTGCTGTGTAACATTTCTGAGCCAAAATTGACCTGCAGCATGTCAATTCCTGCTACGGAAAGTGGGCAGAATTGCTGCGTTTTTCAGAGGATATGTCTCCATCTCCTATCATTGGGAAAAATGCAGCCATTTTGGCACCATTTTCTGCCCTAAAAAACGCAGGAAATGGTGCATTTTTGCCGTAGCGGAAAGCCTTTGACTTTCAACGGAATTGCTGCAGAAATTTTCTGCAGCAATTCCGTTGTGTGTGAACAAGCCCTAATACTCCAAAATGTATAAAAACATATGTATTATGTGGCATTGGGCTTACTCCTCTCTACTGTTTCCATAACTCCATACTACAAAGCACAAGAATGGAATACAGTTTTTTTTCTACTGTCTGCACCTTAATTCTGCATGCCATTGTTTCATAATATATGATCATATCGATCTACTTTGATCTTATATATTTGTAAAAATTTGTTTTTTAGTTCTGACTTTTGCAGCCTAGGGATTCTGTACTTTTTGCATGTTGTCATTTACACTACAATATGTTCTATGATGTTCTTCAAGCTGAGATCTCAGGGACCATGGCTGTATAGATATGCTGTGAATATGCACAAGATACATCCATAGACTGACTTTTAGATCTCAGCTTGACAATAGCAATGGGACATACTGTAGTGTAAATCACAAAGTACCACAACTTTTTATGGTGGAGCTCACCAAGGCTTCCATAAGTTAATCAATTAGACAGATGGAGCAAAATGTATTACAGTAAATGAAACTCCTCAGCAATAAGGTACACAGAGCAGAGGGAACCCCATAGAAAAAATAAAAATGGGGTCCCCTACTTTTGCTGGTTCATGCTTTCAATGTGGAAGTAGAGTATGTTCAGAGTATGTGATACATGAGGATTTTGTCGCAGATTTCATTCTTTGCAGATTTCTTCAGCTGCATGTGACTATGGTCTTATAAATCCCCATTTCCTTTGTATTGAACTGTGATCTGTTGTGGATTTTTAGTGTGCGAAATCTGCACTGAAAATCTGTAACAAATCTGCAGTGTTTGAAGAAACCCGTACCTACTAGCCATTTACTTTTCACTTGTTTGCCAACATTTCTAGGATTGTAGAGCCCATGGGAAGCGGGATATAGCTAGACCAAGTGGGCAGCTAAGCTATCTCATAGGCCCCATAGCAGTTGTATGTACGTCTTTGCTCTGAAACATAACTTCCATTCTCATTTTAAGTTTTGTTTTTTTTACATGAGAATATAAGCAATATGCCAAGGTAATATAGAGTAAATGAAAGATCAGGGTTACACACAGTTTGATATTATTGGATTAGTAATCATGGTGCAGATTGTGGATCATGTGCACTTTGCACATTGTCTTCTAAGAACATATAATTTAAAACATAATGCTAATAATAACAAAATATATAAAAAGTAAAAAAATCATACAAAAACTTACAAGGATATCCAAACTCCTTCTGTGTTTTCCGCTCATTGGTTCGGGGTGAAAGAGGGAAAATCGGCCCTTCACAGAAGAAAAAAAAACAAAAAAAAAAAACAGACAAAGGAAACAAAATCATGAATGAAATAAAAAGTGCAAAATAACTCAAATAATAATAATAATAATAATAATAATAAAATAAAAAAAAGTGGAATTAAAGGCAAATAAATATGGAGACTAGAGTTAGCATGTGCCTCTCTGTTTTAAAATGTTCATTGTTCACATACAGTCCCAAGAAACAACTTTTTATTCAAAGCTACTATAAGACAAGTTTAATTTGAAATGTAAAATATGTTTTTCATTGAGTTTGGACTTTAATGGGACCATTTATAAGAATTTATTTAGATATCAAAGTCATATGGGAAAATGCCTTTGATTTATATTTGCCATTCTCAAATGCGTTTTCTCTCTTTTTTTTTTTTACTGTATCTGTATGGAAAGTCTGTTTTAAGGATTTATAGGAACATGTTAACTCTTTAGATGCTAATACTAATAAATAAAATCTGCATAAAATCATGGGAACATTACCAAAAAAATTTAAACCAGCAAAGGAGATAAAAAAAAACAAAACAAAGTACAGTCTCTCAATCAGTAGAGATTGTGCTTAATGAATGTGTGAAAGGTACATGAGAAAATGATTTGTCTTTCAGTTGCGTTTTTGGGGATGCGAGGTACAAATATCCAGTGAATGTGTTGGATGGATCCCTGTAATATAACTAGTATAATATGAAGACCTTGCACTGGCATCGTGGCAATACCCTGGTGGTAAAGTGACCCATCAGAAAACTGCATTCATCTTCTAAACTGCACTGATAAAAACTTAGAACATGGATTCTGAGTGGTTGATATGTGAATGACTCTTATTTTCCCCGGATAGCTTGATACATGAGGCTAAAAATGTTCAACCCTGCAAAGGTTGGTGCCTTGTTATTTCATGAATTAAATTAAAGGAGATATCCAGTTTTCACAACCCCTTTTCATTATTAGGATGTCCCAATGATTGTGGTACATGAAGATGTATGGGATAGAATGTATTACAAGGACAATTTGGAATCAACCGGTCATCATCGAAAGGAAAGCTTCTACTTTTTTTGGTGGCTCTCCACTCTTACAAACAGATTTGTTCCCAAACAGGGAAATCCCCTCTATTACATTTCTATGCCCTAGCGTAGATAGAAGATAGTCCGTGAATAATATATATATATTTTTTTTTAAGGAGGTTCCTTAATATTGCAAATATGTTCTTATTCATTCAACTTTTTTTTTTTATTTAATAGAGGGATTTTTAATTTTAATCTTCATTTTTTTTTACTATACTGTACTGGCATATATCTATATATTAGTACATTAGTTTGCGTACTAATAGTAAACAAGCGGTTGTTAGGGCATACCTAAGTGTGACCCAACAATAGGAAATATGGTCAGACAGCCCTGGCATCCTCCTATGGACCCTGGGCTGTCTGTCCACATAAGGTATGGGCCTTGATCACGTCAAAGGGATCCCCCCTCACTCTTTCCTTTTGAATGCAGCGGTCAGTGTTGATTGCGGCATTCAAAGGGTTAATGGCGGAGATCAGAGGTGTATTACAGCCGTTGCCCCTCTCCTGATCGAACAGTGCATTAGAAGAGAGAAGGAAGCGAGATGTATTCATAGAACAATAAATTCTTATTGCACATTCAAATGTCCAACGCTCACAAAACCTACTGAAACTATTTTAAGTGATTGTAGCCGCCAAGGTTCAGACACTTAAGTGCACAAATTTTGATCTCAGGGTGCAATTTAAATCAATTTTAGAGTTTTGACATGATATTTCATGCACAGAAATGCTTCTTATTACTTGATAATCGCAGCAGATCTATTTGCTCATCTCAGCTTAAGGCTAGCCATGATTATACTGTTATTAAATGTGTCAGTATCTTTGCTGCGGCTGTAAAAATATATGTTTAATCATCAAAGCACTACATAGTGTGTGCTGTGCACATCCATAATTAATGCACACATAATAATTATATGATAATTACGACAGGGAAGTGCCTTAATCATATACATGAGTAGAAGGGTTAGTATCGTCTCTCAGTTACGATATTGAGATTCATGACCATTCCTTTGTGCACCTTTTATCAAATTCATGAACAAGTATGGACAAGGATGTCACTTAGTCGCTAAACCAGCAGTAAAGCTAATTGACTGGTGCTAATTATATAAAAATGTAGCAGCTGCTGTTCCTGTGATAACGAAGTTAGGGAGAATGTTGTCACATTGCACTCAGCAATAGGTAATGGGGTCCATCAAATGCATAATAGTCATTAAGACCTCGTACTATATCCCTACAGGTACCGAAAGTATAAAAATATGTTTCGTTATCGTGCTGGTTTATTGGCCTCATGGGTTATCTAAAGAATTGACTAAGTAAGTGTAAAGCCTTGAGTTGTCTAACTGTACAAACTCTGTCTTATCTTTTCCAGGAGAATCTGGGAAGCTGGTTAGTAACCAATGTGACCTCCAGAGGCATAACTAGAAGATCCTGGGCCCAATGCGAAATCTGTAACAGGGCTCTCTAACTATCAAGCGTCATTAATAGCATTGGTCACTTCATTTGGAGCAGAGACCTTTTGTCCCGCCTACAGCGATCGAGTGGGACCCCTGCACCCCTTATAGTTACGCCGCTAGCAACCCCCGACACAGTTCTCAGATGGGTTGTCACCTAGATTTCCTGACTTCTGAATGGTGTAGTGTTGTAGTTAAAATGCAGGGGACACAAAGTTATGCACTTTAAGAGACTGCAAGCACTTTACTCCATGCTTTACCCCATGGCTCTGTATACAACATTGTCTCCTCCTCAACTTTGTTTATTCCTTTACTTGACTTCTAATCATCGGAATACATTTGTAATAGCCAATAAAACTTTTTAAGAAAGGGATAACACTAGAAAGTTGCTGGATAGAAAATATTTGCCAACATTTAAAAAGATGAAAGTGTAAAGATTTATTGGATTTACTGATGAATTTTTTTAATTTTAAGATGAAATCTTTTCAAGTCTCTTACACACGAACCTTTTATGACTGATTTTTGTACTAAATCTCTATTGGGCACCCAAAGGTACATGGGTCTTTACATTACCTCCTTATGCCTTTGATTTAATCACAAAATATTTGTGGCATACTCCATTGTTTGCTGTATTACGAGGAGACTAGGGGAGAAAATCTCCAATTTACTGCACCCAACAGAGCATTGTATGGCGGCATGGAAAATCCCTCTCATGTGCATGAGGCTTAAAGTATACAATTATTCATTATTGTAATGATCATTATTATTCCATTGTTACTACCACTACTACTACTACTACTACTACTACTACTACTACTACTACTACTACTACTACTACTACTACTACCACCACTACCACCACTACTACTACTACTACTACTATTACTACTACTACTACTACTACTACTACTACTACTACTACTACTACTACTGCTACTACCACTACTACTACTACTACTACTACTACTACTACTACTACTACTACTACTACTACTACTACTACTACTACTACTACTACTACTACTATTACTACTACTACTACTACTACTACTACTACTACTACTGCTACTACCACTACTACTACTACTACTACTACTACTACTACTACCACCACTACTACCACTACTACTACTACTACTACTGCTACTACCACTACTACCACTACCACTACCACTACTACCACTACTACTACTACTACTACTACTACCACTACTACCACCACTACTACTACTACTACTACCACTACTACTACTACTACTACTACTACTACCACTATTACTACTACTACTACTACTACTACCACTACTACTACTACTACTACTACCACTACTACCACTACTACTACTACTACTACTACTACTACCACCACTATTACTACTACTACTACTACTACTACTACAGCTACTACTACTACTACTACTACTACTACTACTACTACTACTACTACTACTACTACTACCACTACTATTACTATTACTACTACTACCACTACTACTACTACTACTACTACTACTACTAATACTACTATTGTTATTATAAGTAATAATATTACATCTTTTCCAGGATTGTCAAAGCTTTATCTATACTGCCTGTCATTTTGTTTGTGATCCTATTAACTGTATCATCTATTATCACAAGATACATAAAGTAAATCTATAAAAGTGTTCCAACTATGCCAGTGAATTAGCCATAAATGCCATAGTATATACCATTATCATTATTTAAACCTCACAACCTTACTAACAGTCCACACTAAGGAATTGTTTAATTACATAGAATATATAGCTTGTCAAATTACTAACAAGCTTTTATAGAAAATGCCATGTGCACTTAATTTGCAATAGTTTATCAAATGCAAATTTTAAAATTGAAATAACAGATGTTAGTCGAGAATGACTAACAATCCCTCTTATATTCCGTTTGATCAGTTCGGTCTTTATCACAAAGAATTTTACATGTTCAAACTTCACACATAAGCTGCTCTTACCATTACGTTTTGGTATAAAAAATGTACACTTTGCATCCAAATTTAAGGAATTACTTGACAACTGATGTTTGGAACATCTGTTATTTCAATTTTAACATTTGCATTTGATAAACTATTGCAAATTAAGTGCACATGGCATTTGCTATAAAAGCTTGTTAGTAATTTGACAAGCTATATATTCTATGTAATTAAACAATTCCTTAGTGTGGATTGTTTTTAGGCTGGGTTCACACGTGGCGGAATTTCACTTGAATTCCGCTGCGGACACTCCGCAGCGTTAATCCGCAGCGGAGCCGTTTCTCCATTGACTTCCACTTCTATTTAGAAGTGTTCGTTTAGACGATGCGTAAAATTCCGCTGCGGAGCATAGGCTGTGGAGCGGAATTTGGTGTCCGCAGCATGCTCTGTCTGTTGCGGACCAGTGGCGGACTGGTTGCGGACTCATGGCGGAATTTCTCCATTGACTTCAATGGAGATTCTAAATTCCGCAATGAAGTCCGCAGCTGTCATGCACATGTTATGTGTGCTGCGGATGTGTCTTGCTTTTTTGACATGACATTTCTTCATTCTGGCTGGACCTATGTATTTCTAGGTCTACAGCCAGACTGAGGAAGTCAATGGGGCTCCCGTAATTACGGGAGCGTTGCTAGGCGACGTCAGTAAATAGTCACTGTCCAGGGTGCTGAAAGAGTTAAGCGATCGGCAGTAACTGTTTCTGCACCCTGGACAGTGACTACCGATCCCAATATACAGCAACCTGTCAAAAAAATAGAAGTTCATACTTACCGAGAACTCCCTGCTTCTGTCTCCAGTCCGGCTTCCCAGGATGACGTTTCAGTGTAAGTGACGGCTGCAGCCAATCACAGGCTGCAGCGGTCACATGGACTGCCGCGTCATCCAGGGAGGTCGGGCTGGATGCCGAAAGAGGAACGCGTCACCAAGACAACGGCCGGTAAGTATGAAATTCTTTTACTTTCACTAGGGAAAGTGCTGTCCCTTCTCTCTATCCTGCACTGATAGAGAGAAGGGAAGCACTTTTCCCGCAGTCCGCAGCAGCTAGTCCGCATAAATTTACTGCACATTTTGGGCAGATCCGCCGCAGAATCTGCAACGCAGATTCTGTGCGGCATTGATGCGGACAGTTGCGGAGGAAAACCGCGACGTGGGGGCATGCCCTTAGGCAGTCAATGACTCAGTCAGTCAGTCTCAGCTCATAAGTGAATTATAGTATATATCTGCGATTTGGGGAATATATATATATTCATGGTCAGACCGGCCCACCAGAGAGCCAGAGGATCCTCCGATGAGCCCAGGCTCTGACGCAGGGAAGGGCCTTAACCCCTTCCCGCCGCAGCCCTTTTTCAGATTTTCATTTTAGTTTTTTCCTCCCCACCTTCCAAAAGCCAACTTCTTTATTTTTCCGTCTATATAGTTCTATCAGGGTTTGATTTTTGCGGGACGAGTTGTATTTTTTCGTAGCACCATTTATTGTGCCATATAATGTACTAGGAAACGGGAAGAAAATTATTTGTGGGGTAGAAAATGAAAAAAAACAGCGATTTCTCCATTGTTTTTTGCGCGTCGTTTTTACGGAATTTACTGTGCAATTAAAACATGTTCAATTTATTCTTTAGGTCAATACCATTACGGCGATACCAAATATATATAGGTTTTTCTATATTTTACTACTTTTACAAATAAAAACGTAAGTGTAAAAAAGAAAATGTATTTTGTGTCGCCAAATTCCGAGAGCCATAACTTTCTTATATTTCTGTCGATTAAGTGGTATGAGGGCTTATTTTTTGCGGGATAAGCTGTAGTTTTTAATAATACCATTTTAGTGTACATGCAACATTTTAATCACTTTTTATTTAATTTTTTGTGGGCGATTAGGTGACCAAAAAAGAGATTCTGGCGTTTACAAATTTTTTTTTCACCATGTGGGTTAAATAATGATATATTGTAATAGTTCAGACTTTTACGGACACGGCGATACTAATTCTGTTTATTAATTTTTTTTACTATGCTCTAGGGGGAAAATGGGAAAAGGTTTTTTTTTCGAACTTTTAATTAAAATAATTTTTTTTTTTACATAAATTTTTTTTTATTGAACTTATTTTTACTTTTTTTATTAGTCCCCATAGGGGACTTCAACCAGCGATTGTTAGATCACTTGCACGATATACTGCAATACTATTGTATTGCAGTATATCGTGATTCTGACAGGCATCTATTAAGCCCTGCCGGAGGCAGGGCTTAATAGGCGCACAAAGATGGCGGACCTGGGGGCCTTCATTACGCCCCCAGGCAGCCATAGCAACCATCGCCCCCCCGCGATTGCATTGCGGGGGGCTCGATGAGCTGTTAGAGGGGGTCATCCCCCTCTTTCTAACGATTTAAATGCTGCTGTCGGTATTGACCGCAGCATTTAACGAGTTAAACGAGCAGTGACGCTCATTACTCTGAAGTGTCGGCTGTACCATGGTGGTACAGCCGACACCGGCATCGTATGGAGTGGGTTCACTCCGTGAGCCCGTTCCATACTTTCCCTACCAGACTTTGGCATATGGATACCTCAAATGTCGGGAAGGGGTTAAAGGTCCAGCAGAAGACAACTCCATTTGGAGATCTTTGTAGCCAGTCAATTGCCACTAGCGTCTATTTCTTATGGAATGGTTCGCAAGTTACCTATTAGACCTTATTGATGATATGTCCTGTATGTACAATGATAACAAGGACTGTGATGAAATTAAAAGTGGACATGTTTTATATAGATGGATGGTGGGCCCTCAGAATCATATCCTCTGGTGGGCCCAAGGAACCCCAGTTCAACGGTATATATATATATATATTTATATATACACACACACACACACACACACACACACACACAATACTCAGCCATTAGCAGTAACCCATTTAAGTCCTTGCATTTATGACTCTGATTCTGATTTCCTACACATTCCATAGGTGCTCGATTTGATTGAGATCTGAGGAATTTTTAGGCCAAGTCAACACCTTGAACTCTCTGCCATGTTTTGTAGTGTGGCCAGATACATCATAGTGCTGAAAGAGGCCACTAACATTAGGCAATACCATTGCCATAAAGGGGTGTGTTTGTACTGCGACAATGTGTAGGTAGGTGGTGTGTGTCAAAGTAACATCCACATGAATGCCAGGACCCAAGGATTCCCAGCATCCACATGATGTAAAAGAACTAGAGCAGGCCACCTTCTTCCATTGCTCCATGGTCCAGTTCTGTCACTCACGTGCCCATTGTAGGCTCTGTCAGTGGCGGACAGGGGTCAGCGTTTTTGAAATGCTCTGACTCAGATGTCCAGCCATCACAATTTGGCCCTTGTCAAAGTCATTCATGACCCTTATGCTTGCTAATTTTTCCTGCTTTTAACACATCAAGATCTGACTGTTCACTTGCTGCCTAATAGATCTCTCTCCTTGACAGTTGACATTGAAATTTACGTTATCTGTCAGTTGTTTTAATGTCATGGCTGAACAGTGTATTTCACAGTATCTATGAGGTACAAATGTTGTCCTCCAAATAGTTAATTTTCCTCTGTAATTTACTCCCACTTTCCTCTTTATTTTCTTCCTTTGAAATTGGTTTTGGATCTATTCACATGTCTCATGGAGTCCAGTGTCACATTTCTCGCTTGCTTTCTATATTGAGGAGTCAGTTGTTCCACAGTCATATACAATTACCTGATTTACGGACTTGCATATACAGAGTTGACATATGTTCCTTTGCCTAAGCTTTTAATTGATTAGGGGATAAAATGACTATTAATCATTTGTTATTGAGCTACTGAACATAAGTTTTAATGGGCTGCCATAACTCAGAAAAGTACTGCAATTATCATTAAGCCGTAAGTGAGAGGGAAGGAGGAAATACAGCTATAAGCATCTAGAATAAAATTCTACAGAAAATACAGCTATAGAATAGATTCCTATGAAAATAGCGCCTACCAATAATATCTAAATTGTATCTCCTAACAAATGCACAATGTTACTGGAGAGAAGACTATTCCTGTATGGGCATTTATATATATATGTTATGTGAGCCCTTCAAAAAAAACCTCAGTCTTGCCTTGGAGTGTTCGGTGTTTCCACCACCCATTACAGCAACTTTGGTCCCCCATTATGGTAGTGGGATAATGAGTGTGTCACAGAGTTTTTTTCTTCACAATGTTATGCCCAGCGCTAAGTATCTAAGAAATACCCTCTTCTGGATTCTGTAACTCTTATAAACCTTTCAATATAGTCATATATTAAAATGACTGTCTGGCTCCTAAATAAAAAGTGGATTGAGATGTAATGCTGGCTACAACTACGATGCTGCATCCTATTACTAGCTTTATTAGATCAGTGAGTGTGATAATTACTGGAGAAAACAACAATAAAACACAAATAATTTCAGAGAATAATTGGAATGTGATCAAGGAAAATGAGGACGATAATGGAGAATACTACTGGCTTGTTTATGAGCCACTGGTATATTTTATAATAGAAATGTGAATTAAGAACAACAAGTCAATATAATCAAAACTGTCAACCTCCCCAGGGCAGCAGTAAACGGGCCAAGATTGCAGGGAACCCCAGAGCATTCACTGAGGAATTCTGGAGTTAGTTCCAAACTCTCTGAATTTATAGTTCCAAATCCATTCCCTGCATGACTGCAGCGCACAACTGGCCAAGGATTGTAAAATAGGATGAGTGCCGCCCAAGCCTATTTGTGATGTGGCAGCAGGCAGAAAACTAAATCAATGTAAACTGCAAATTCATCTTACATGCAGAAATTCAAGATACATCACATTTCTGTCCAGGATAAACCTGACAAACAATTTCGGGGAGCCATGTAAAGGTTTCTGACAAGCACTGGGGTTTAAATTGCTCCAGAGGGCAAATGAAACGCCATATATCTGGTATAAATTCTTATGCTCTGGGTAATATTGTTTTAAAGAGAACCTTTAGATTACAGAATGTGTATGAAGCCCTAATAATAATTAGTTAACCCAGTAAACTGACAATTAGGGGGATCTGAAGAAATGAACGCCACTCTATAGTTTGGGCTCCTCCAATTTCCTAGGAATCAGGTCTGCAGGGAAGTGTTTGACATGTCCACTTACAGCTCTGCTTAAATGGATAAGATCCGTCATATATATAGCAAACGATTTTCTATCTCCATTATTGGGGCTGTTTTGTGGATGTGTCCTGTTCCAGTTATAGGTTTTCTTTAAGAAATGTAAAAATGCATTTTTAACTTTGAATTGCACTTTTTCTTGTTTTCTCATCATTAAAAGACACATAACAGTATTCTGTAATCACCATTACTGAGAAAAAGAAGTTACTCCATACGCTATAATGCATGTCACCAGAGCGCAAGCTCAGAACTGTCAGAAAAATCTGCCCTAATACGGCTCATGACAGTGGTTGTTGAGATGAGACAACTCCTTTAAAGGGTAACTAAACTCTCGACAAACTAGTCCGAGAATTGAGACCCCCACTAATCGCTAAAACAAAGCGGGAAAAGCACTCGGGTGAGCGCTCAGCCGCTTCGTTTATGTTTGGCTTTTTCCGGAAAGCAGATGTATCTAGACTTTCTATTGA
This sequence comes from Rhinoderma darwinii, assembly GCF_050947455.1. Taxonomy (NCBI): domain Eukaryota; kingdom Metazoa; phylum Chordata; class Amphibia; order Anura; family Rhinodermatidae; genus Rhinoderma; species Rhinoderma darwinii. The sequence continues at coordinate 186,172,562 of NC_134687.1, read as the reverse complement.
ACCCGTACTCCGATACATTGATCTCCAAAAAGGGCCGAACAGAAATGAAGCAGCTGGGCGCTCACACGAGCGCATCTGATGCTTCGTTTTAGCGATTGGTGGGGGTCTCAGTGCTTGGACCCCTACCAATCAAAACTTCTGACATGTCAGAAGCCGGTGAAAAACGAGGAGGCACGCTGTGCTTTAAAATGTTAATTATTGTTATTGTGCTATGGATTTTAAAATATCATGGAATATGTATCCTTCTATTAAGTACTGACAATATCACTTATATTATGAGAGTGGTATTGTCACTATGGTGAACTGCATCATTTCTTTACATGCAGGAAATTCACTCCTCAATGTTGAAATTGCAACACCAAGAAGGAAAAGAGGAATGTCCAAGGGCTTGGGATGTGACGTCCAATTTCACTTGCAGTACAGAATGGATCACTACGCGCCATTCTTCCAATCAGACGATCCGTCCCTGCAGTGGTTCACCTCCACGGACCTCTTGCTGTAATTTCTGTTCATTGTTGTTCTCCCGACATCCGGGACATGCAAAATTAGAAAAGTGCTGACATCTCGGATTAGGCGCGTAGCGATCTGCCGGAGAGATAAAGCAAGGTCTCGTAGTTCAAGTATTTTGTCCCTCTCAGCACGCGACAAGTGGCGATTACTGCCACATCGACGAACAGGAGGCATCAAACAATCATCCCACACCACTTGATCCAATGTTTGAGGTTCCATGTGGCTAAAAAAAAACTTTGCTTTCAATGTGGCTTTTATGTCCCTCCCAAATGTCACAGATTGGAGATAGGTGCTTGAAAATTTGATCATTTGCAGATCTGAGCATCATCTGCTACTTCCTCGATTTGCATAACCTTATGGCTTGCCCTTCTTGGTGTTGCAATTTCAATGTTGAGGAGTGCATATTACATTTTAGTACGGGAAATTTCCCTTTAAGTGATCCAGAAATTTGGAGAGATTCACCCTAAGTATAAAGATAAGATCTGTAGGTCTATACATAGCCACATTTATTTGAAGAAATCCGAAATAGGGATGTTACTGCGTCACAATATAATGTATATACACTATTCAGCCATAACATTAAAAGCACTGACATGTAAAGTGAATAACATTGATTATCTCGGGACAATGGCAACTGTCAAGGGTTGGGATATAATAGGCAGCAAGTGAACATTTAGTTCCTAACTAAAATAGAAGGTCTTGTGTGTTGTCCCCAGTATGTAGTGGTTAGTACGTACCAAAAGTGGTCCAAGGAAGAACAACAGATGAACCAGCGACGGGGTCATGGCCGACCAAGGCTCATTGATGGGCATGGGGAGTGAGAAGGTTATCAGTCTGACCCCATAGAAGAGCTACTGTAGCACAAATTGCTGACTATTGCTATTACTAACACACAGTGCAATACAGCTTGCTGTGTCTGGGGCTGTGTAGCCGTAGAACTGTCAGAGTGCACCTGCTGATCCCTGTCCACTGCCGAAAGTTCATACAATGGGCACATGAGCATCAGAACTGGACCATGGAGCAAATTAGGAAGGTGCCCTGGTTTGATGAATCACGTTTTATTTTATATCATATGGATGGCTGGGTGCATGTACATTGCTTACCTGGGGAAGAGATGGCACCATGATGCACTATGGGAAGAACGCAAGCCAGTCGAGGCAGTGTGATATGCTCTGGGCAATGTTCTGCTGGGGAAGCTTGGCTGCTGGCATTCATGTGGATGTAAATTGATGCAGACCAAGTACGCCCCTTCATGGCAACTTATTCCCTAATGTCAGTGATCTTTTTCAGCAGGATAATGTGCCACACTGCAAAAATTGTTCAGGAATGGTTTGAGGAACATGACAGAGAATTCAAGGTGTTGAAATGGCATTTAAATTCCCTAGATCTTAGTCCAATTGAGCATCTGTGGGTGAAAAATAAATTCGATCCATGGAGGCCCCACCCCGCAACTTATAGGACCAGCTGCTAACATCTTAGTGCCAGATACCACAGAACACCTTCAGAGGTCTCGCGGAGTTCATGCCTTAATGGGTTAGAGCTCTTTTGATGGCATGAGGGGGACCACACTTCCGTTTTTTGCAGTAAAACATAAAAAACTGATAAGAGGTTGCAGTATTCTCCAGATTTTTTTTCCACCCATTACCCATTAATTTCTATGAAAAAAAAAATCATAATGGAACTGATGAAGATGCATTTTTGTATTTGTTTGAGTCCCTTAGAATGTAGTAGGATACATCTATCGATCGTTCATGATCAATTTAACAAAAAAACATACTGCATACTGCAAAACAATTCAAATGTTAATGCACTCTAAGGGTATGTTCACATGCATCAGATTTGTTTCAGGAATTTGTGCAACTAATAATCAGTTCAAAACATCTAAATGAGGTTGTTTCTGCAGCATGTACATGAATATCTGCAAGTCTGATTTCAATAAAAGGGTAATTTGCAGAAATTTCTTCAACAAATCTGCCCGTTTGAATATACCCTTTGGCCCCATTCGCACATTTTTTTAAAATCTGATGTGCATTTCTGTGGCAGAAATCTGAGACGTGCGCTCGGATTTCTGCTTTGGATGTGTCGCAGGTGTGCAGCAGATCTGTGCAAATCCTTACATTTTCTGTGCGCCATCCAGTATTTCTTTTAATAATTTTCGGCAATGCGAAAATTAAAATGCATAAAACTTTTCCCAATTATGTGAACCTGCGGAAATCTCACCGAAATCCATGTCAAATCTGACACTTGTGATGGATATTATAATTTCTTCATTAAGACTAGGATCACACACACAGGCCTTTATCTTACCCTAATCATAGTGCAGCTCTAATGATAGACAGACAGACAGACAGACAGACAGACAGACAGAAAGACAGACAAACAGACAGACAAACAGACAGATAGACAGATAGATAGATAGATAGATAGATAGATAGATAGATAGATAGATAGATAGATAGATAGATAGATAGATAGATAGATAACTTGATTGATAGTTAAATAAACTGATAGATAAATAAATAGATTGATAGATCTTCCAGTACATTTCCCCTTTTCATGGAAAAATGGATTGGAAAAAAAATCAACATTTATTTATCACTTTTCAAATCAGTAACCCTGTCCATATGAAAAGTAATACAGTGCACAAACAAATGTAAGTCCACACCACCCTGCAAGCTTGCCTTTAATAGCTGCACTCTGTCCTTTAATCTCTACACAATAGTGCGTGCAATCTCCTGTAACCTATTCTTGATGATCATTGTTACCCCCTTCAGGAACCAAATAAATATGAAATGCTGAACAATTTATATAAAAGTGACAAAACTAATGACAGCGCCGAGAAATAGAGAGGAGAAAAAAAATAAAGACAGAAGGAAAGCGAAGCAACTTGTTAGTTTCAGACAGAGCTATAAAGCATGACAAATCAATCTTCTCAGCAGTGATGGATCATAGAGCAGGATTATACGTTTCTGACTTGTATATAGGAAACCATTAAAATATTACCATTAAACCCAGACACTAAGGAACTGGAAACACCCTAGGGCTAAGCGTGCCAATATTCAACTGGGTTTTTCATTACGGAATTCTGTGTTACAGAGTTTTATGAAAGAATAATGGTAATGGTAATCTCTCTCTCTCTCTCTCATGTCATGTAAATGCATTCAATGAAACAGGCAAATGTAGAAAATACATAATACATTTCCATAAATAGTCTTCCCGATACAGTATGTCTTTTATTGCATTCATCAAATTCTACAGGATACTTCGGGGGAAAAAAACATTGAGAAAGGTTTTAGAACTAGGAGTAGATATTATCATTACTTCATTAAAGGAGAAGAGACATTGATGGCTAGAATATGCCAACAATGTCCAATTTCAGTAGCCCGTCGATCACTAGAACAAAATGGCAGCTGCTTTGTCTTCTGCCGGTGCTGTTTGGCTTTCTCCAGAGACCACATAGTTCTGGCTTTTTATAGCCAATTGCTGACCATGTGGTCACTCAGAAAAAGCCAAGCGGAGCCGATAGAAGACTAAGTGGCAAGGTTTTATCCTAGTCCTACTGACTATTTATTCTAGTACTCAACAGGTGTCAAAGTGGTCAGACCGCTGATCGGACATTGATAGTGTATCCTAGCCAGCAAATGTCTTTCCTAAGACAACTTCTTTAATAACAACATGGTAACCAATGATTACAGGGACTAGAAGGGGATCCTCATTATGGATAATTAAAATAATTATATGGACATCCATCTGTGCTAATAAATAACAAAATGACAGAATTAAGAAGTCTATGTCCACCTCTAAACCCAATAGCTTGGTAGAATCTATATTTTATTTTTTCGTTTACTATTAGTGTATGACGCAGGCTGTGGTACTTCAGGTTTCCTAGCAAGTACCTGACTTCCAATGTGGGTGACTACCACTACTAAAGTTGTCACAGGAAGCTCTATTGGATATACAATACATTGCAGCTCTATGATAACCTAGCTTAAAGTGATTGTCCATCATTGATAGAGCCAAAATTCTGTGCTGAACAATTTCATAAGATATCTTTGCAGTGGTCGGTGCTCTCTTTTCTGATACAGAGCACCAAATCCTTGCATATCTATAGATTTAGTGATATAATTCTGTCTTCCTGCAGCCACCACTAGAGGGAGCTAAGGAACTTATTGCATACTGTTTTATTATTGAAGTCAATGTATGAAGTACAGTATACAGTAAGCTTCTAAGCTCCCCCTAGTGGTGGCTGCAGGAATCTAGAAGGTTATAATTTTACTCAGTGTCTGTACACGAGAGTTTGAGACCCGTATCAAGAAAATAATGCTATAAGGATATATTATTAAAAAGTGCATATTCACTTTATGTTTCTCTCTCAAGAAGACTAAGAACCCTCCACAAATCATCCAGATTCATCATAAATAAATGAATGAAAAGTGCAGGAACAAGAACATGTTAACAAGTTATATGCTATGTACACATCTCAGCCCCAAAGCCTAAAATAAAATGCATTTTACTTAAATTGAACTAATATAATAATAATCTATAACAACTCCTAGCATAGACACAAATGCACAAAAGGATTTCATAGCAGGAAAATGAAAAATCTAGAGATTAATAAGGATCTATGGTATTAACAAAGAGTAAACAAGGCATACAGCTAGTATTTATCAGTCATGCAGTTCTGTCCTTACTTTGCATACATAATCCATCAGTACAGTTCTTTGACTGTAATACAGGGCCCTCACAGTCTTTCCCTCCGTTTCTTGGTGAAGGATTGGTACAATCTCTGCGGCGCCAATGTGTACACTCTGTTCCACAGGTTGACCATTTGCTCCATGCTGTCCATTCACCATCCTCTGAGGTAGACAATGAAGCAAAGATAGAATAGTTTAAATGGGGCATGCATTTTGTACTTTCTTTATAATTTTTTTTGTGTTATTTTATTGTTTAGCTGTGTCATATTGATATTACCCAGAATATTAACTATCTAGCTAAAATTGAGTTAAATGGGAATTTTATTTTAGTCAACAAGGGGTTAAAAGAATGTAGTTAAACGGTAATATTCTATAATTGTAATTTACAGATGTAGCAGGGCTACTCTATTCAATGCCCTGTGTCTGGCATTGCAGCTCATCCCATTTTTACTGAGAATTGGTGCCTCTTTGTTCTCATGATAAGTGCCAGCGGTGAGAGCCCAATGATCACAGATTGATGGCATAACCTAGAGATTTAAAGAACCCCTTTAAAGTCATGACCTGTTATTACCTGGGCAGAGGGTAGTGCAGCTTATCTTCTGGACACTTTGCCCATCACAGACAGAACCTCCATTCAGTGGGGTAGGATTTGTACACATTCTTGTACGTTTCTGGTAACCTTTCCCACACCGATTACTGCATGCAGACCACTCTGTCCATGTGGACCATCCGCCATTTACTAGAAAAATACAAATTATTAAATACACCATTAATTTTTATACAATACTACAGCCGTTACCAACTCTTTACCATGATGTATAAGTCCCCTCCTGGGGAGTTCCTAAGAGTGAAAAGTTTTTCTTTTGTTGTCCTCTAGGGAAGCCCTAACCCAGTTTCAAGAAACACCAAAATTTCACAGAACCCGTGTCAGGAAACAATGCAGTTACATTTAATGAAGAGCAGGTCATATATGGATAATGTACCCCAAGTAAAAAATGAAAGAACATAAGAAATGAAAAGGAAGCTCCGTGACTATATATTAAAGCACGGGTGCATTCATACAGCCCACAGTACTCTGAGGTGACTCATAGTCTTCTCAATAACCTATAGAAGGTGGTACATTATTCCTTATAATACACTAAGGAGCTGCAGAGCCTCTTTTTGAAGAGTAAAGGGGACATTTGTGCCCACCATTTATGTACAATAAATGCTCTCATATTTCTTGAAAAGTTTAGCAGCATCTGAGTTGTGTATAAGTGTGCCTATGTATACTCATCTCAGTATAATGAGAATCTGATGGTTATATAAATATTATTCACAGGCATGTCAATGTAAAATTTCCATGGACATTTAAAAAATTCTACTTCTGATTATTATTAATAAATATAAAGTAGTTAATTTGGTTTTATTCCTATTATATTTATGTTAGGTACATATTATGGGTTGATGTATTTTAGCTCAGTGTGTCCGCCTGTAGTGGTACATATTCTCATGTTGCATGCTCTGAACCCATTAATATTTTGCTCATAATTACCCTAAAGATTTTACACCCCCATCTACTGCTCTATATTTCAATAGATATTTTGAATGGCTCATGCAGTCTTTCTTGCTTACATTAGTCTAGACTCTAGTTATTATTTTCGAGAAATGCATCAATGCCTCACCATATACAATTACAGTTGCTGTAGTACTTCTTCTTTTGGCCACAATATTTTTGGCAACACACGTATAATTGGCAGTGTCTGAAAGCCGCGCTTGTTTGATGATCAGGTTATGATCAATTGTGATATAGAAATTCCGATCTTCTACAGGATCAATGACATCCTCATTTTTCAACCATTCCACCTGTAAAATAATGCATTTGAATATATTATTGCCTACTTGGCATTTCCATCAAAACTTATCTCGGTAAATGAAACAGTTCTATTGCACATTATTCACTTTGCAAGAATATTATATTTTAGAAACAATTTAATGATCACTGTGCATGTAATTGCAGAGCTGAACAGCTCTCGGCTCAGTACGGTGGCCAAGAGTGCACTGGTGAGCAAAAATCCATAAATGACTTCTTCAGTCTTGTCATAAGCCATTAATAATAGCCCAATGTCCTGAAGTAGATTGATACTAGCAGCACAAATAAAGGCAGAACAAATAGATGCAGAGTTCCCGAGTCATAAATAAATACCTCTCCCTTCCGTAAATTGGTTAATTTTATGTATTATCTGCTGAGCTGTGTAACAGATCAGCCACTATCTGAAAACTGCTATCTATGTAAATTGCATCCTAAATAGAATGTTTTAGTATTAGCAATATATGAAACTATTCATCTAAAGTTCAAGAGAAATAAAAAACAAGAAGCAAGTCGGATGTTCACTTGTCTAATGAGAACATTTATCCAGGTTTTATTTCTTATACTTGACAGAGAGTTTTAGACTTCTGGTATATTACGTACACTTCAAAGGAAACCACAGGAAAAAATATCAGCTCAATTAATTGAATGTGTAAGCAAAGCCTTGATAATGTAAACTGGGCCGGGCTGTCACCAGATAATAATTGCTTCATAAGCGCGTCATAGTATAAGTCAGTCATATTATAAATGTACGTATATTTTCCCTACAGCAGACTAGTCTGTAAGGCTGGGTTCACACTAATCCTTCTCTTATCTTTTCAGTGTTCCAAACACTTCAGAAAGTGAAAAGTGTTCCTAAAATAGCGTTGTTCAAAAAAGGTTTTACCTGCAGGTTTCCTTAGGTGTCAAGTAGGCTGAGGTATGAAAAAATGTCAACATTTCCTAGAACAGTTATTCCCTACCCACATTCCAACCTAAAAGAAGCTTGGTGTAAAAGCGGGTAAAGATTACATTTTCTAGTCAAGATTTGTTAACTGCTTTGCCTCCCGTATGCCAAGCATCTTTGGGGACTCTAAAGTAAGTCATCCTTACTGTAAAAGTGACAGCTTCTGCTGTCTTCTGGGCATCCATAACCAGGTTCCAAGGAACCCTGGTTGGGAAACATAATGGGCTTAATACTCGCATGTACTCTTATATAACTGGAATATATTTGTTATCCTTCCCAAAGTGCTAGTCAACAATTTGTTGTAAAATAACTCGGTATAAAAACATTAGTAGTTCAGTAAAAAGTATTAGTAAGGAGTCTATATGACGGGATGCAATGTTGGATCACAAACTTCATCTAATGGTACAAAGTGATACCATATGGCAACATATAATTACATTCCGACTAGATTGAATGAAACCTGTTATCACTTTTTCCCCTGTGAAATAAACATAGGGGAGTGTACTGCACCAATTAGAAATTCTAGTGTTACATTTTATTATTCTATATCGCTCTATAGTGTAGATCAGAGACCTGAAATGTTTGGAGTCCCACTCTGCTGGTCATATACAGTTTTTAACCAATCACACATTAAGTAGTGTTACTTACAGGTGTGTTCTTCCTTACCTTTTCCTCTTATCTCAACCTATTCTGAGATGTGTGGTGCAAGATGACCATCTTTGAAAAAAAACAAAACATGTCACGAGATGTCTATGCTATATGTGTCTATGTGTGGCCATCCAGTGGCTGTGATGTGAGTTGCAGCCTGTCAAGAATTATGCTAGGATGTCATGCTATTGTATTGAAATATTTTTCCTGAAAAATTGGAGTCCTTAACAAAATTCAAGCAAAGGATAAGTGTAGGCACCTCTGTGTTTGTCAAGTAATTGGCTAAAAAACATCTTATGACTATATAGTGCCCCCTATCTGTACTGCAAGCATATTAAGCATTGGCAGAGAATTCAGATCTCTAATCAGTCTTATGCAAAAATTAGTTGAATCAAAATAATTAACCCGCTGCATTGTGTGGTGAATCTTTACACTCCCCTATATTTATTTCATAGGTGGAAAAGGGGTGACATTTCCCTTTTTATGAATTGTTCCCTTTAATAATACATTGCAATTAGAAAAACCCTATCAGATCCTGAACAAGACGAGAAGTTCTCATTAAATCCATCACAATATGTGGGATGAACAGTGCCCAGTGTGTTTCTCTGGCAAACGATGGGTACAGAAGCACAAATTTCACACAGTTGTTCCAAGTACATTTGTCAGCGCTCACCTCCTTCCTCCATTCAGAGACAGATGTGTTATGTCTAATTATTCATTGATTGGTATCAAGAGATGAATCTTTATAATTGGCACATTTGTTCCAATTATCAAAGGAAAACTGCCACATGCCACGAAAATGAAGTGTGATGTAAGCATAAGTAACTATGAAGAGAGAAAACGGCAGCTACTTGTCTACATTGGGCCTACATAGCCCTAGGACATGTACAATCGCTGCATTGAAACAAGAGGAAAAAAAGAGAGGAAATGCAATCCAGAGCAGAATTTCATTACATAAATAAGCGCGTACAGAGTACATTAATCAAACAACTGATTATATGAATGAGAAGAGCTATAGCAGAGCAATTATCAGATGTCAACTCAGCCACGCCAAGCTAATGTCATCTTGAAGTTGAGCACTTTTGGCAGACACCCCGTGTTTAGAAACAGAGACCTGTAGGATTTGTATGAGTAATTACAGAGTTTCATTTTCTCCATTAACGTTAATTGAGACAGTTCTTCATGTAATACAGAGATGGCACTTGTCACCACACTTTCCTGTCTGTGTACGCGCCTTTCAAATTGACCAATAAAGTTATTGAAAAGCAGCCAGTTCCAAATGCAATCAAAACCAAATTTCATTAGTTGTTATCCAGCAGGCGCTAACTAACTTCATTGCTAGAAAGACATGTGTTATTTATTTGGATATTGTTGAAGCAAGGTGATCTAATCTGGGCGTCTTTTCTTGCCAGATAAAAAAAAAAACGGAGCCAACCGTGAAAAGCAGAAGCAAATACAGCACAAGGCAAATAAGTTCACTGGCAGATGAGTACAGTATTGGCACTATGCCGAAAAACTTGAAGCCTATCTATGGTTTATTTACCAAGAAGTCAACGGAGCAGTATATAAAGACAGATTACATTATATTCTTTTCAAATACATAACGTGAAGAAGCAATACTGAAGCACCCACGAACAGGATTTACATAAACAAATAATTCTTCAACTTCTGAGGCAGTGTCTGTTGTTATTTTCTCAAAGACAAAGCAGAATTTGCACCTTTTCTCTCTCGGGGGTTACATTCGGCAGAAACAATGTGGTATATTTCATATCCATTATCACTTGTTAAGAGACAGTCACTTAAATGACCATTACCGAGTGATAATGGCATCAGCGCTTTAGAGGATATGTCTAGAATATGGATTATTTGGATTGTACATTGCTTAGGCTGCAGGTGAAAATGTTATAAAGTGGACTAAATGGCCTGCCACACAAAATTCCTACCCAATAATATTCTTACACATGTATTTATTAAGTAAAGAAATCTTTAAATGGCATTTGAATGTATATGGAATTATTGCAGTTTAATCCAGTCTAATTGTAAAGGATCTGCCAGACACAGCTTCTGTGTCGACGCCCGTGATTAATCAGTCTGCACCTGCTCCTAGGTCTGATAGAGTGACTCGATATGCTACCACTCAGGCTGGTAGGCTGAGGAGTGGGAGAACCTATCACAGCCCGGCCAGACGGACCTAGCTCCCGCCCTCTGTCTATTTATACCTTCATTTCCTGCTCTTCCTTGCCTGTTATTCTGTCTGGTTTCCTGGCTCTGCTGTTCCTGCTAGTACTATTGACCTCTGCTTCAAATTGACCCTGGTTTTACTGACTACTCTCCTGCTCTGCTTTTGGTACCTCGTACACTCCTGGTTTGACTCGGCTCGTTCACTACTCTTGTTGCTCATGGTGTTGCCGTGGGCAACTGCCCCAATTCCCTTAGCTTCTGTGTACCCTTGTCTGTTTGTCTGTCGTGCACTTATTGAGCGTAGGGACCGTCGCCCAGTTGTACGCCGTCACCTAGGACGGGCCGTGCAAGTAGGCAGGGACTGAGTGCGGGTAGATTAGGGCTCACCTGTCTGTCTCCCTACCCCGTCATTACACTAATATTGTCTGGTATCCATGCTACAGCCTTCAGCATAAAGTACGTCCTAGATCCATAAATTTTAGTATGCAAATCGGTTGAATTTATTTACCAACTTGCAATAATACTCCTTTGATAGTGCACACGTTTTTTATTTAAGATCATCCGATTTGGTGACGTTAGTCACCAGTGTGCAAGTTAATTTAATTCCTTGAGGGCAAGTGCACACATGCCGGCACACTCTGGCAAAACTGTGAGAGTTTTTATTAACAATTATTGCATTGCATGTATGAATACAAAAAAACTTCACCAGAGCAGGCTCAACTTAGATTTGGCAACTGTGCTTTGTTGAATGGTATTATTATATATTAAAGAAGAATATGTCCACTTTATACAAAATGCCACCTTCCAATGGAATCTGCCTTCAGGACTGAATGCTTTAAGTAAGAGTATCCATTGCATGTATAGGAAATACAGCTATTACACCTGTGGCAGGGCTACCCAAATCCCTGTTCACTGCAACATTAATAGTGCATGCTATATGCAAATTCGAAAGCCTCTTATTCTGCTTGACCGGGAAACACCACACGGTTGCAGCCATATACCATAATAAGAGGTTGTGGTGATAAGACAACCCCTTTAAGAAAGATAAGAAAAGTATTTACAATTTTTCTCAACTTTCTTTGTAAACTTAAACTATGTAATATTGTCATTCAAAAGTGGCGTTATCTAAAGGACATAGCATAGTGTATGTAAATAACTAAAGACATCTCTAAATGTTCTCTTAAAAACTTTAAAAAAACTGTATAAAATAGCAATGCCTAAATAGAAATCTGCTTAAACAAAATATTACAGCCTATACTGTATATATATATATATATATATATATATATATACACAGCAAAAGATCATATAAAATGGCGTAAATCCTGATTTATTGAACTATACATAATACTTTATCCAATAAATGCTCAAATACTGGTTTCCTCTTAACAATTTTTTAAGGCTTTGCTCTTATGGTACTAATGTATTCTCCAGCTGAACGCTCTGCATCTGACTCTACAATACTTGAACAATTTTCAAGTATTGTATATTTATGAAACTTTTTATTTTAGAACATTCTACTTGTATTTTGAGTTTCACATATCTTTGAAGTAATAACAGTCACTTAATGTAACATCTCATATATGTCACTTGTTTTACATTAACATTCAAGGCATATAAGACAACTTTTACAAAGCTATTCTATCTTTGGCTGTCAATCAAGTTGTGATTCGTATATGTTAACCATAATATTTCTGACATATTAATATAGCCTTGCCTAACCTATCAGACTCTGACAATGCTTGAGTATGCAGAATACAATTTATTTGCTGCTACGTTCTTTATAAAGCCTGAAATCTCTATGAATTCAGATTTTTGCATGTTAAAATATGATAAACAGTTCCAATAGAGTCATATGTGAAGAGTGGGTAGTTGATGACTGAGTGGCGAGTCATCAATTTTGGACAGCATGTCATTTCAATAACAATTTCCAAGCTGTTGTTCATGTCACTGACACTAAATAATGATCACAACTTAGAAAGCCTACAAAAAATATTCACTATATCAAGAGAGGGAAACGGCAGATGTGCAAAGTGGCAATGAACCAGATTTTTGCCTGTGCCTGGTAGGCATCTCAGCTCAAAGGCAACCCAGTCTAACAGTATAGTGGTTATTTGCAGGTTCATGAGTTATATGCATGGCCAATTTTATTGATAAATACTGTATATAAGATGAAATGTTTGGAGGGTCTTACATGGTATGACATCATAGATTTATTTTTTAGACTCTTTTTTTATCATTAATTCAAATGTTAGCCTTGGGTGCACTTGTTATGTCATCTTAAAGCAGATGTCTAGTTAAAGATGATTTATTAGTTACTACCTTTCAGTAATGCATACTTACTATACATCTTGTTCGTGTTACTACCTTTAGCTCTGCTCCACTAGGACACAACTATATAGTTACATAGGTTGAAAAAAGACACAGGTCCATCAGGTTCAACCTTTCCCAATAAATTACCCGTCATTCATTGTTTGATTAATTATAACCCTCAATGCCATTTGTCTTAAGATTTTTTAAATGCTGATATATTATCTGCAATTACTACCTCTTGGGGTAGGGCATTCCATAGTTTGACTAATCTTACTGTAAAGAACCCTTTCCTATATTGATGTCTGAAACGTCTTTCTTCCACACGCAATGAATGTCCCTATGATCGGTGACTCAAGATTGACTCGATTGTTTAATAGCCGGCTAAGGTAGTCTGAAATTCAACCCCATTAAAATCTATGATCCGATCTGCTGTGCTGTCCCTTACCCATGCTTATATAGCAGCTTTGCTTGTTGAGATTGGCTGCTGTGTATGAGCACATGCCCACAACAACTAGGAAGTCATGAAGTACATGGAGTGCTGATTTAGTTCCAGCTTGGGCAAAATAATGATAAACTATGAGCAGTACTGGATTTGTTTTTCAGAAGTCTGGCTCCTTAGATTCAAATATGTAGGGCTTTAAAATTTTGCCTGCTCTTTCAAAATAAAGCAGAGCATTGCAGTGTGCTTCTCATAACATCATACCCTTTGGAGCCTTCGCCTTGTTTCTTCCTGCGTGTCCTCCTCTCTGGGTGTCCTCCCTCTAAGGATGGTGAACTAAGTACCAACATTTACAGCCTATGGACTGTAAACATATCCTTTTCTAAATACTGTAGCTGCAGAGCTGCTAAGAGACTGTTCAGGCATTTGATGGTGATGTTATATTGTGTTGCACAGTATAGATGTATTATATAATCTTCAGGGCAGTCAGCAGAACCCTGCGGCGCTACCGTAGATGCTGTGGTGTCACTGTACAAAGAATTGAGAGGCTTCTGGGAGAAAGTGGTAGGAAAGGTATAATGGACTAGCTAGGCTTAGGAAGAGCCTGTTGCTGATAAGATTTAGAGCATGGTGATGCTGATGCGCTTCACCACCACCCTGATAGTAAGGGGCAGAGGAGTGTCCTTATAAGAAAGAGGTTTGGCACCTTTTGATAAAAAACAGGTGAACTGTGTGACTGCTAGATATAGCTGTTGTGATTTCTGCAGTAGCGGGTGGAAGCTGGCTACCATCAAGAGTGGACTTGTCTTTCTGTGATGAAGCAGAGAAGGACTGGAGGACGCAAATGCCGAAGCCAGTGAGGTGACAAAGGTATACGCAGAGCTTAGAAGGAGCTCACTGGCTGAAAGGGGGCAAATCCTTGGAGGGGAGCGGTGAAGATACTTTACTGAGCTGAGTTAGTAGGCATCATGGAGCAGACGGGAAACCATTTGTGTAATATGTTACATGCTATGTGGGGATACAAATACATATGTAGCAGATCTGAAATGATCATTTATCTCTATGGATTGTGATAATTTACTGACTTAACACAATACAGTTAGTTTAGCTCTAGTTCCATTAAAACCACAAATGACACATCAAGATGGAGGTGTCTTCTGCTCGACCTTTGCTTCCCATTTTTGTTCCAGACCCAGGGCCCACCAGGGGTTCCTGGGTTTCTCTGGTGGGCGAGTCTGACCTTGCGAGGTAACAAATGTATGCATTTGAATGTCATTAGACCAGTGAGAACATTGGAGATGCATACTTTATTCTTTATCCTAAATGTTGTTGAAAATATACTGAAGTCAGGTATTTTGTAAGACTAATTTTTTTTCTTTCTTCAATTAAAACACGATTTAAATCACCGTTTTCCTCTGTGAAATAAATGATATAATACATTCATATATCTTAGCACATTTATTAAAACCATCATCC
Source organism: Rhinoderma darwinii (assembly GCF_050947455.1). NCBI lineage: Eukaryota > Metazoa > Chordata > Amphibia > Anura > Rhinodermatidae > Rhinoderma > Rhinoderma darwinii. The sequence goes on along the minus strand of NC_134687.1, from coordinate 186,157,506 downwards.
ATTAAGCAGTGTGACAGACGGTATAATTAAGATGCTTATTTCATCTTAGCATTAGTCAATTTTATTTTTTTGGGGGAAAAATAATGTGCTCTTAATAACTCCAATAAGAAATTATATCAGGTACAAATTCACCGGGGAATTCTTTGGAGGCTAAGCAGGAGTTACGCCTTTAGGTGATATAAGGCAGAAGTTCCAATTAAAAGTCTGCTAACTGGAAGAAAACATAAGCTGTTCTCAATAAACAAATCTAACAGAAGTCATATTAATAATCAATTAGATTGAAGAGCCACCAGACACTGCCTGTATGAAAGCGTTACCATCTGCCGGTGGCATTTTATACTACTAGTAAAGCGGCTACCAGTTAAATACACTCTTGTTGTCCAATTTACCCTTCAAAAACGAAAAAAACAGACAAGATTCTATATATAAAATGAATGTTTCCTGCTTATGTTCACACATAAAGTGCAGTTCATGTTTTATGAGAAGCATTTAATAAACTGTATTTTATTAAACCAGTCTTTTTAGTCAATATACCAGTTCCAAATAAACTTATAGAACAGCTCATTGGTTTTATATGTGTTAAAGTGCACCTATCAATTCTGGTGTCAAGCATTTTATATGATGGAGGGACTTACAACACTTTTAGGATCATTTTTTGTTTCTTTAGGTTACATTCAGATTTGCTTGTAGTGGTAAAGCCAAGAGCTGCAACACTTCAATAAAAGCAATATGTCTGTTCGTCATGGCATCCATTTCTACAGGATTCATAAAGGATATGATGGATTTATTATGATCCAACATGTTCCCTTTTATTCGCTCTTTTGACGTAAACTGGGTTTACACTGGCACTTGGAACGAGTCCATTGATTTTTGATGATAAGAATAGCGTAGTTTGCAGCAGTATTATTGCCATAAAAAACAGGCAAACCTAACAAAGCCGTTATAAGTCAGTGGGATCCATTAGTATCATTAGTATCATAGGGATCTATTTGAAAAAGGTTCAATCAAAAAACTGTCATGGCCCCTTTAAGCCATGATGCTAATGTGAACAGAGCCTTATAATGGGTCCATCAGGTATCCTTTTTTACTAGATAGAATTATTCACTATTCTGACATTCAAAACAACTAGATGTGAACGGAGCCTTAAGCTGGCATGGTGGCACTTTCTGAGCATTAGGCACTCTATGTGCTGCTATCTGGTACCTCTGTAATATGACATCCAGTGGAGATACAGTATGGCCCCACAGACAGCTATGAATGCCATATTACAGCTCTGTACAACTCGAAGCTTGCACAGAGCCATAATATTGTTGTGTGCATTAGCCCTTATGCCCAATAATTGCCCAAAAAAATCCAACAAAACATTAATTTTTTGCATGAAATACTATGGCCATATATTGAGTAATATACAGTGAAGGAAATAAGTATTTGATCCCTTGCTGATTTTGTAAGTTTGCCCACTGTCAAAGTCATGAACAGTCTAGAATTTTTAGGCTAGGTTAATTTTACAAGTGAGAGATAGATTATATAAAAAAAAAAAAGAAAATCACATTGTCAAAATGATATATATTTATTTGCATTGTGCACAGAGAAATAAGTATTTGATCCCCTACCAACCATTAAGAGTTCAGCCTCCTCCAGACCAGTTACACGCTCCAAATCAACTTGGTGCCTGCATTAAAGACAGCTGTCTTAAATGGTCACCTGTATAAAAGACTCCTGTCCACAGACTCAATTAATCAGTCTGACTCTAACCTCTACAACATGGGCAAGACCAAAGAGCTTTCTAAGGATGTCAGGGACAAGATCATAGACCTGCACAAGGCTGGAATGGGCTACAAAACCATAAGTAAGACGCTGGGTGAGAAGGAGACAACTGTTGGTGCAATAGTAAGAAAATGGAAGACATACAAAATGACTGTCAATCGACATCGATCTGGGGCTCCATGAAAAATCTTACCTCGTGGGGTATCATTGATCCTGAGGAAGGTGAGAGCTCAGCCGAAAACTACACGGGGGGAACTTGTTAATGATCTCAAGGCAGCTGGGACCACAGTCACCAAGAAAACCATTGGTAACACATTATGCCGTAATGGATTAAAATCCTGCATTGCCCGCAAGGTCCCCCTGCTCAAGAAGGCACATGTACAGGCCCGTCTGAAGTTTGCAAATGAACATCTGGATGATTCTGAGAGTGATTGGGAGAAGGTGCTGTGGTCAGATGAGACTAAAATTGAGCTCCTTGGCATTAACTCAACTCGCCGTATTTGGAGGAAGAGAAATGCTGCCTATGACCCAAAGAACACCATCCCCACTGTCAAGCATGGAGGTGGAAACATTATGTTTTGGGGGTGTTTCTCTGCTAAGGGCACACGACTACTTCACAACATCAATGGGAGAATGGATGGAGCCATGTACCGTCAAATCCTGAGTGACAACCTCCTTCCCTCCACCAGGACATTAAAAATGGCTCGTGGCTGGGTCTTCCAGCACGACAATGACCCGAAACATACAGCCAAGGCAACAAAGGAGTGGCTCAAAAAGAAGCACATTAAGGTCTTGGAGTGGCCTAGCCTGTCTCCAGACCTTAATCCCATCGAAAACTTATGGAGGGAGCTGAAGATCCGAGTTGCCAAGCGACAGCCTTGAAATCTTAATGATTTACAGATGATCTGCAAAGAGGAGTGGGCCAAAATTCCATCTCACATGTGTGCAAACCTCATCATCAACTACAAAAAACGTCTGACTGCTGTGCTTGCCAACAAGGGTTTTGCCACCAAGTATTAAGTCTTGTTTGGCAAAGGGATCAAATACTTATTCCTCTGTGCACAATGCAAATAAATATATATAATTTTGACAATGTGATTTTCTTTTTTTTTTTTTTTATATAATCTATCTCTCACTGGTAAAATTAACCTAGCCTAAAAATTCTAGACTGTTCATGTCTTTGACAGTGGGCAAACTTACAAAATCAGCAAGTGATCAAATACTTATTTCCTTTACTGTACCTGGAGAATGATCAAAAATGGGTTGTGTCATCCAATTTTCAAGTCATATATATGGTCAGCTTTATCCTGAAATCAGTAGCAGACAGAATTACTTAAAGAGGCTCTGTCACCAGATTATAAATGCCCTATCTCCTACATAATGTGATCGGCGATGTAATGTAGATAATAACAGTGGTTTTTATTTTGAAAAACGATCATTTTTGAGCAAGTTATGAGCAATTTTAGATTTATTCTAATAAGTTTCTTAATAGACAACTGGGCGTGTTTTTACTTTTTACCAACTGGGCGTTGTACAGAGGAGTGTATGACGCTGACCAATCAGTGACCAATCAGCGTCATACACTTCTCATTGTTCCAGCCCAGGTTCTTTCACTGCACAATCACACTGTAACAATGAGAAGTGTATGAAGCTGATTGATCACTGATTGGTCAGCGTCATACACGCCTCTGTACAACGCCCAGTTGGTAAAAAGTAAAAACACGCCCAGTTGTCTATAAAGAAAATAATTAGCATAAATCTAAAATTGCTCAAAACTTGCTAAAAAAATGATCGTTTTTCAAAATAAAAACCACTGCTGTTATCTACATTACAGCGCCGATCACATTATGTAGGAGATAGGCACTTATAATCTGGTGACAGAGCCTCTTTAAGAGGATTCTGAACATAAAACAGGTTTGCATTGAACCATCACTATTATTGATGCTATTATATAAAAGAATAGTAAAGAGCGCATTCTGAATTTTTAAATTTGCATATTTTTCTTTTCTTCAAGTCACTTGGTTGTACAAGCATGGCTCACAAGTAGGAGAGATAGCTTGACTTTCACTGGTTGTCAACCCTCAGGGCTTACTATGAATAACTAACTACCCATGATCTTACTTAATTCTAACAACCAGGAGACCCTCAAGGCACAGTGCAAATTAACAGTGTGAGAAATGAACGGCAGTATCAGCAAATTTGTCTTGTTTATACCAGAAGCCAAGTCTAATTCTATATTTTTACTTGCTTAAAGATCTGTAGACATTTAGCTGATCTTCACATACTGTATATATTTTAGTTAACTTTCCTCCTATAAATCCAAACATTAAAACATAATATCAGACACTGCGTCATAAACATAATTTTTCCACTAATAAATTTGGTGGAATTGTTATTTCATCCTTAAATCCGCCAAGTTACCTGACATCTTTTTTTATTTAAATTACCTTACTAGCCTTGGCACACTGCATTAATAAGAAGCACGTTATGGTATTCATATTCATTAGTGTTCTCTTCTTTGTGTTGTAATAGTATTGAAAAGATTCTACAAGGAAGAACCATTAAGCTGTTCTCAAATCTGGATGTTTGATCTTCTGCATGACTTCAAAAGTTAGAAAAAAAAATGAGAATGGCTCTTTTGAAAGTCAAATGTGCATGCATTTTTTAGTTTGCCAAGTGTTAATTGGTGCCTGCTCTAAGCCCTGGTACAAATGCAATTCTAAGTCAATTAGCTGGCAATCAGGAACCCTTGCTTCTTAACAAAGTGTACTAGTATGTTATAAAGTATTAAAGGAACAATCATTACCACCTCATACAAGTCTTTACATCTTCATCTTCTTAAGATGCACTCGCCAGCCACCTGGACCGCACTGACTTCTATCATAGCCTTACTGACTAATTATCACATTAAAGGAAAATCTTATCATTTCTTATTTCATTATCAAAGACTTTGGTTGCTGGAGTCTGAGCCATCCTTGCAGTGTGAACTGGGACTCCTTCATTTGAACAAGGCTCTTTAGGGTATGTTCCTTCACACAACAAACTAAAAATGGCCGTAGAATACGGAGCTGTTTTCAAAGGAAAACAGACCCTGATTTTTAGCCGTTTTTAAAACATCAAGAGTTTTTTGATGCGTTTTTTACGGAAGTTTTTGGAGCTGTTTTTCTATACGATGAAAAATGGCTCCAAAAACAGCTCAACAAGTGACATGCACTTCTTTTTACGGAGCGTTTTTTTTACGGAGTGTTTTTTCAAACAGTCGCGTAAAAAAAACACCTAGACATAATGAAACACAGTTTTTCACCATTGAAATCAATGGGCAGATGTTTGGAGGCCGTGTGAACATACCCTTAAGCTTTGCACTTGTGTTAAGAAGGTAAATAAATGGGATAGATTCATACATTCATCTCTTCTTCAAGCTAATTTGGCATCTAGGCTGCAGTTATTAATCATGTTTTCACACATAGGGTTCTGTTTTGAAAAGATGAAGTAACTCTAGAATAAACCAGACGAGTTATGCAGGTTGTGAGATCTGTGAACACATCGTGGACAAAAAAGACTCAGGGACATTCAGCCACCCAGGTTGTGCGGTTAAATCGGAGCATTACAGCGTCTCGCTGACTACTTTTACCCAACATGTTTGGATATTTTGCTTTGGTCGCAAGGTTCCTACCAACTGTTTCTACCATAGGAAAATATTGAAGTTGCCTGCTATTCATTAAAATGCTGGCATCAGTGCTGTCAGGTTTTTCATGATCAGTTTATTATAGCATTGCGGTCAACGCTGACGGTTTAAAACTATCAATTTGACATTCGTTTTTCAAGTTTAGATTAGTTGCAGTGCCCAAAAAAAAAATACTGCAAAAAACACACAAATGAAGTCAGCCATAAAGCTAAGGCTACATGAAGACTTTGGTCACGCGATTCCCAGTTGATTTTGACACAACTTTTATTATACTTGGTTGCTTGCTTTTTTGCCATTATTTTTCTTAATGGTAAAATATTGGTAAATTGCAAAATGTCATGCGACAGAAGTCGCACATTTCCAACATTGCAATGAATGTGACTGTCAGGCAAGTCGTATTTAACATAGTAGACTCCAGTTGCATGACAATACTGTATTGTCGGGTCACCAAAGTCGTTGTGTAGCCCTAGTCTAATAATCTGATTAGTGAGGGACCCTTACTGATCTCAAGATAAGGGGGGACATGTAGTTGCAGAGCACTTGGAAGCTTTTATATCTCCCACTCATTTCAAAGTTTAGTGACCACACATTAAAGGCTGACAGTATTCTGTATTTTGGCCTGGCTAAATGTAGCACAGACAGAAGCATAATGGGAAGCTCTTGGGCCCCAATACAAAATCAGTAAAAGGGCCCCACAACTACTACAGTATGTATCATTTTATATTGCTGGTCCGCTCATGTGAAGCAGATGGACTTTTTTGGTATTCTGTGGTTCCAGGGCTAATGCAACCTCTGCACCCCCAATAGATAAACCCATTGGGCACATATGTGTATCTCATGCATTAAAGTACATATAACAATCTCGAGACCAGAAAACTGTTACCAAGCTAACAACAGCTCTAAAAAAAATTCTAAAGGGTAAAACGCCAAAGTCTTACATATGTCATTTCAGTTATTTAATTCTATTTCTTTTATTATGCTCAAAATATCCATACAAGGTATATTTTTTACCCTTACAAGTATGCCAGAAAAAGTTCACACATATGTTATATCATATCACACTCTTTGAGACATTTCAACTTTGCGTACACAGTTATATCCTCGATAAATGATTTGAGGGGAAGTAAATGACCCAAATTTATGTAGATCAATGTGTTTATATGGAGCATGTCCCATAAAAACTGTGCTATTTTGTCTGACACAAAGCAAAACAGCACTTATTATAAATGTGGTGTGTTGCATTTGGTTAAAGGGGTTGTCCGAGATACCATCATGTTTTCAAAAACCCCTTTAATGCATGTAATTTATAAATGTAAATACATTTGTAATATACTTAAGTTTTCCAAAGTGGCCCCGTTTCCAGATCCTGCCGTGGGTAATTTGACGGGTGACGTCACTCTCTGCTCTGGCCGCTGTGTTGATCTTGAATTCTTTGCCGGGTATACGACACGTCACTTGTCACGTGGTGTATATCGGCTTGTTCTGTTGTAACGCACATGCGCGGCCCCTGCTGTTATCTCTAGAACAGCAGTGACAGCGCATGCGCGTTACAGGCTGTGAAGCAGAACAAGCCGATATACACCATGTCACAAGTGACGTGTCGTATACCCGGCAAATAATTAAAAATCAACAAAGCGTCAAAGCCAGAGCAGAGAGTGACGTCACCAGTCAATTTCCCCACGGCAAGATCTGGAAACGGGGCCACTTTGGAAAACGTAAGTATATTACAAATGTATTTACATTTATAAATTACATGCATTAAAGGGTTTTTTGAAAATATGATGGTATCTCGGACAACCCCTTTAAGGTTTCTAACATATGTATGTTAAACCCTGTGGTGGTTAAAGCAGGTTCAACAGTTTTTGTACATATAATACTTTTAAATCAGGTTACTTTGGTTCTGACCTTGGATTTCCTTCTACACTACCTCTTGCATTAAGCAACACTTGCTGATCCTAAATTACAGGTAGATTGTTGGCAAGGTTGAATTGTTCTTGTATAAGGATGAATGCTGACAACAAAGGGCTCCCGTATTAGAACAGTATATGGGCCCCTTTAACATCAGGATGCAAGTTACAGACCATCTCATTCATGGCTCTCTAGGAAATCCCTCATTGGTGTGCCAAAAGGCCAGTAATTATCAGATATGGATGGGAATGAGAGTAGTCCTTTTTTAAAAACTATTAGACAGTAGGAAACACTATTCTATTTTTTAAGTCAGCCATGGGGTCCCTTATTTGCAGGACCCCTAAGCACCTGCAGAGATTGCACATATGGTATGTCCGCATCTGCAGAGGAGTTCTGTGTAATAGTCCTCTCCAGCTCATGATTATCCTGCAAATATCACATACAACCAATTTAACAACATAATGCTGTAACTTTCCCCAAAATATTACTTTATAGTAACTCCTTAAAGGGAACCTGTCCCCAGCATTTCACCTATTAAACCAGCAATACCAGGTGGTAGTGGGTGAAAAATCATTTCTATATAACCTATAATTGTCTTCTTAGTCGGTTCTGTAGCTTTAGTACTCCATTAGTTATTCTATCTTTAGTTTTTTCGTTTTCCTGTGCCGTATATGAAAATAAGGATAAAAGAGTCATACCTTCATTTGAAAAGAGTCATACCTTCATTCCTCAAGTCTTTCGGAGTTTACCCCGCCTCCTTGCTTATGATTGACAGCTCCTTGCCTTTCCCCAGCACACAAAATCCCGCGCTTGTGTATTGATGTCCTCTTCTGGTGTATGTACAACGGGACACCAGATTATTGCGATAAAAGGCGTGAAATGTTTGCAGACCATTATTTACAGTCGGAGGAGGAGTTCAGGAGAGGGGATAACGGCAATGAACTTTTAATAGCAGTGGCCATTGAGGGATAAGTAAAGTTCAATAGGTGAAATGCTGGTGACAGGTTCCCTTTAAGATATTCTTTAAAGTGGCTGCAATTGGCTAAAGAAAAGGGGTCTCAGATTTTGTCAGATGGAGCTGTAACTATGTCAAAGGAAACGTAAAAGTCTATGATAAGGAAAAAATATTTATGACAGCCTCGGCAGACTTTTACTATTGGTCACATGGAAAAGGGTAAGTAGATCATCGACCATATTAGATAAACATTTCTACTTGTTTCCATTAGAGACAATGTACGGGAAAATAAAAAGTGTATTACTGAGTGCCTCTAACATTCCCAATAGAAAGTATGTCACAAAAATTGCCTGCTTCTCTCATTCTCACCACATAATACTTTTCTATAACAGGTGAACATGTCTCTGTATGCCGAGAAATAGATAAGATCTGGCTACAGAAGAGCTTAACATTACAGCTGTTGTGAAGATGACCTGCTGCATAAAATGTATTAAGGATCAGCAACTATATTAAGAATAAAAAACCCTCTATATATCTGTAAGCTGCTAGTGGGTATTTTTCTTACATTTTCATCTAATCCATGCTCTTAGATAAGAGATTTAGCCTATTTTTCTCAACAGAAAAGACCTTTTATTTTATTCTAAAAAGCTGAATCTAAGATATCATCATCAGAATCAGCACAAAAACGGTAAACCATTGGGAGGAACAGCTTATGTACAGAAATAATCTTCACAAACAAGGTAAAATTATATTAATGATTACCTATCCTACTCTGCTTATTCCTCCCTGTACTTCAAAGAGCACCTAATAAAAGTATATCACTTTGAAGTGGATCAAAGTTTGTCATGAGGCCTGGGAATTTTCAGTTGGTAGAGATGTAGTGTTTCTTCTTGTCGTTTTAACCCGTACTTACTTTGGAATGTACATCTAAAAGTTACATTGGATTGTAATCATTAGCATGTTATCCCAAATCCCTGTTTCCTTTATATTGGGGTGATAAGGTCAAGTTTTGGACATCAAAACACTTAAGATATTTACAGATACCTCGTCTTGGCAATGCCTATGCTGTTTTGATTTTTAGGTCTTCGCTCTTAACATTATAGATTGTTTATCAATTTAAAGAAGCACTCCGGCTTTTTGTTCCAAACCACGTTTGCAAATGTAATGTAGTGTAATGGGAAAATGTGCATTAACTCACCCGGTGCTGTATTTCACGGGTAGCCACTCCATTCCAGGCAGCCGTTGGGTCACGTGATCTTCCGTCTGACTCCCTGGGCGTCTACTGTAGGAACCGGAAGTTAGTCTCTTAATGCAAGTCTATGAGAATCTCGATGTGAATCTCATAAACTTGTATTGAGGGACTGACATTCGGTTTGTACAGCAGAAGCTATAGGATACAGGGAGTCAGAATGAAGATAACGTGAAATACAGCACCAGGTAAGCCGATACACATGACTACATTACATTTATTACATTACATAATAAGTCCATCATTTAAGGAAAACGGTACTACTTATTATATGTTATAACTCCATATTACAAAATCTAAAATAACTAAAGCCCTATAAATGTCCTGCACAAAATGTAATTACATATTAGTATATACATTTTTTTTTTTTACTTTAAACCAAATTTAAGCTAGAAGGTATCTGAAGAAGGTGCTCTACTACTTACTTCAGCTATCGGGATTCCTTCAGGTGGACGACACTGCAAAAGAACTTCTTGCTCCAGAGACACCTCCTTCCCTAGAGGCTCTTGCTCGAAGGTCTTCCTTAAGTCTAGGACATAGAGAAGGATGTTCACTTCAGTCATAATATATCCTGGTTTTATTGTGAGCATCTTATTAAAATTTTGATTCTTAATAAAAAAAATAATTTCTGTCGCACTCAGCCTAACTTATGCACAATATTACAGAACTCAGAATTCTTAAAATAATAATAATAATAATAATAATAATAATAACAATAATAATGATAATATTAACAATAATAACTAAAATATGATGAGACAAATTTCCATCAGAGTGGATGTTTTTTCTCTCAATATTAAATTAGACAATCCCTTCTCAGAATGTAGCTACCCACATGATAGCTGATCTTCATGTAGGCCATTAAAATGACTAAACAACCATGTAATACTTGGAGTGGCCCTCTGTTCTGACTCAGAATGGGCAGTCCTGAGTGGGTATCTGTCCCTTTAGAATGTCCACCTGCCTATAGATCGAGAGGTGATGATAGATAGATAGATAGATAGATAGATAGATAGATAGATAGATAGATAGATAGATAGATAGATAGATCGATAGATCGATAGATCGATAGATCGATAGATCGATAGATAGATAGATAGATAGATAGATAGATTACGATAAATATGAGATAGATAGATAGATAGATAGATAGATAGATAGATAGATAGATAGATAGATAGATAGATAGATAGATAGATAGATAGATAGGGGTTGTGCAAGCTGCATTTATGATTGGTGGCAGTATGCACTTCAATAAATAATGGAGATGGTAAGACAGGCGCTTGTCGGAAACAGTGGGTTATCACATTAGGGTATGTTCACATGAGGTCATTACGTCCGTAATGGACGGACGTATTTTGGCCGCAAGTACCGGACCGAACACAGTGCAGGGAGCCGGGCTCCTAGCATCATAGTTATGTATGACGCTAGGAGTCCCTGCCTCGCTGCAGGACAACTGTCCCGTACTGTAATCATGTTTTCAGTACGGTACATGTCCGGCAGCGAGGCAGGGACTCCTAGCGTCGTACATAACTATGATGCTAGGAGCCCGACTCCCTGCACTGTGTTCAGTCCGGTACTTGCGGCCGAAATACGTCCGTCCATTACGGACGTAATGACCTCGTGTGAACATACCCTTAGAGTATAGGATACTGTTCAGTAGGGAAGAAAGTAGAGGAAAGAAGGTTGTGTGCAGAGCAGAAGTATGAAAGTAAGAAAAAATGCTGAAAGTAAATAAATCTTTTCACAATAGAGAGTGGACTTATAAAGTGCACATGAGTAATAACTAGTTTCTATCATTTTTTTTATCATTTCCAAACAGTGTCAAAACCCATATGCTTTGTAGGGAGAGTTCAATTATAAAATCTTGGAAGCTGAACTATAGAAGATGTGTTAGACAGAAGCTAAATGTCAATGTTGATAGTTTATATTAAACAAAAAGTCAAATGCTACAATCGTGTATTTCCTATTGATCTCTCCATGGATAATTGGAGAATGGATATATAACCAGATATAAGCAATTATTAAGAGAACTTTTAAAGGGATCCCCCACCTAAAAACTGTTGAAACTGTTGGACAATTGTATGCAATCGTCATATGCAATTGATACTTTAGTGTACAAGACTATCAGATCCTTTTTAATTAAAGAAGACCTCTCTGCTCTCCTGCCTGCCATGTCTGTTTTAGAAATACCTCGTTACTCCATTAATTACCAGTGCTGTTCCCCTGTTATCCCTCCTGGAAATAAATTTGATCCTATTCACAAGGAGAATAGTAACACCCAATTGTCACTTTTTTATATACATTTCCAGGAGGAATAACAGAGTTCTAAGATGCTCCAGAATTTATATTTCATAGAAAGGCAAGTACTGACTAAAACAGACATGTCAAGAAAGATGAAAAATCCTTTTAAACATCAAGTTAAGTAACACAAATGAATATTTTCATGTAGCCACCGTGTAACAGATGGATTTAGTTTAGAAGTTACATGTTGAAATTCCAGTGGTTTATTTCCATCTGTAAGAATGAAAGGTTACTATCCCATAATGAACTATTTATTAGATTTGCATTAGAGCCGTCTGTTTATTTAACTGCCATCTGCAGGTCACTGATTTACACCGTCAAGGAATAACCTTTTGACCCACTACTGGCATCCACATTTTAGCTTCTCAGATTTAAAGATTGCAGTCATTATGAACACATGGTTTTGGGATCAATGAAATATAATATCCTCTCTTGTCTGGGGTTTTGATGGTTTACTGGCACAAGTAATATTACCCTTCATCCATTACACATATGATACCAATGATCTGGTTGCTTAGGACCCCTATCAGACAACAGCATCGGTGATAGTACATCCATTTTTGTTTATGCCTTTGTAATTCAGTAACCCCTTCATGTAATACAGTGACAAATTGTATAGACAATGCTTATGATTGTGATGAAAGGTTGTAGCAAAGTGACACTGGTTGTAAACATTCAATAAAAACAGGAACACATATGTAGGATTCATTAGTACCCTTACTAGGGACCTTAGAAGGTCCTTTATTTTATTAGTTTATATACAGGGCTCTGCTCCCATGTAAAGTAACTAATCCATAGGAACAAAATATATAAGTAGGATAAAGTTGAGTATTCACTCAGAGGTCCCCTTTAATGAGATATTTAAACTAAGAACATTTATCACCTATCCCGTGCATAGGTGATAAATGTTAGATCGCTGAACTAGCGATCACTAGATCTAGTATGCTCATATGACTGTTTCCGTGTCTTCCATAGAGTATGGAGGAGCAGCGTACATATTTAATGGCTCAATTTTGGTATTAGAACTAATGTGATTGTTTCATTTTTGTCTTTGCAGCACTTTTTTTTTTTTTGGAGAATGTGACATTCTTGTCAAGGTTATTCCTCTATAAGGTACTTATATTCCTGCTACGTACAGTGATACCTATATGTGACTTATATTTCTGCTATGTAGAGTGATACCTTTATATGTGACATATCCTTGTCATGAAGGGTTATTCCTCTATAAGGTACTTATATTCCTGCCATGTACAGTGATACCTCTATATGTGACTTATATTCTTGTCATTTAAAATTATTCCTCTATAAGGCTCTTATATTCCAGCTATGTACAGTGATACCTCCATATGTGATTATATTTCTGCTATGTAGAATGATACCTCTATATGTGACTTATAATCCTGATATGTAGAGTAATACCTCTGTATGTTAAATGTAACCTCTATATGTGATTTATATTACTGATGTGTAGTGGTTGCTCTATATGTGACTTATATTCCTGCTACGTAGAGGGATACCTCTATAAGTGACTTAGATTCTTACCGTGTAGAGCTATTACTCTATAGGATACTTATATTCCTGCTATGTACAGTGATACCTCTATAAGTGACTTATAATCCTGGTAGGTAGAGTAATACCTCTATATGTGACTTATAGTTCTGCTATCTTAAATGTTACCTCTATATGTGATTTATATTACTGATGTGTAGTGGTTGCTCTATATGTGACTTATATTCCTGCTACGTAGAGGGATACCTCTATAAGTGACTTAGATTCTTACCGTGTAGAGCTATTACTCTATAGGATACTTATATTCCTGCTATGTACAGTGATACCTCTATATTGAACATATCCTTGCTATGTAGAGCGATTTCTCTATATGGGATTCATATTCCTGCTATGTAGAACGATTTCTCTATATTTTACTTTTTTTCTTGCTATGCAGAATTTTAGGTAAGACATATTCCTGCTAAATTGTTAAATAGCATTTTAAATAACGCTGATGAAGTCTCCCTAGGGGTTAAAAGTGTCTAGAGAGGTATTTCATGGCATGTGGCTGACCTCCTATTAAATAAATATAAGCATCTTCTGCTGCAGACACATTCTTCACACATTCAAATTACTCCTCAGTTAATTCTATTACATGCTCAATGAACAGAAATGTTCAATAATTTTTTTTCTGTTTTAATGGACTATAGTCGCAGAGTGCCGGCTCTCCGGAGGATGAAATATTTTTTTTAAATCCTACTCAACAATAGTTGATGATCAGTAAGGGAAAAGAAAAGTTTTAAAGCCTATGATAAAGCGCGGTAATTATGTCATCAGGCTGGAGTACAGTCTGTACAGAGAGACCTGCATTCTGCAATTATAGAAAAAAAGTGCCAATGTGAATAGGAAGGTTCCAATTTTAGAACAAATTAATCAAATTAAAGTTTTTCTTCAACATGTGATAATGACTAATACGTTTACAGAGAGTAGTAAATCACCCAAGACAAATTGTAAGTACTTTTAGGAATTGCTGTGGTATATTTTATTATTTTAGTGAAAGGAGAAAAAATTGGGAAAGTGGGCTACGAAAGGGTGGATTAAATCACATGCTACTACATGTGCAACATTTTTGGCGTCAACAGGGCTAGGAAAAGCATGGCTTAGTACCTGAATATAGTGCGTGAATTTAATAGTGTTAGTTTAGTATGTCAACAATTCCATTATTCCAGCATGTTTATGATTAAGTAACTACTTTATATGTATACTTTTGAATTATTATAGGGGTCTGCTTATACAGTGCTGTCTGCTTCAGCTACGACTTCCGAGTTAGCAGGTTTTATGGCAGACTGTACCTGAATACAGAGGGCCAGATGATGCAACTGGCAGTCTGTAGTTAAAGGGCCGCAGAAGAACATGGTCCACAAGTCAGTGCCAACAGGTAAGTTCCCTGTTAATAGAATAAAGAATTCCCTGTTCCCTAATGATTAGTTAAGATATAAAGTAGCTACACCTAAAGATTCTGCTGATATATTACTTAGAAAGATCCAACGAAAAAATAATTTAGGAGAAGGTAATGCTATAATGGTGTAATGTTAGCCAGACATGCTGAAACGGTTGTCTTATTTTACAAATGTAATTTATTTTTGTTTATTATGTATCATAGGGCTCCATAGTGAAACTCAAACTGGACTCCTCTCCCCACTGAGAGCTCTGCCTAATGTACAACAGCTTTTAGTCAATTCTGCTTTGTGGATCAAAATTCTTAATTTCATAATATATCTGTATAAAGTATCTTCAATTTTCTGGCTTGATAAATTATATAATTTTGGTTGCATGCAGCCACCACTTGGGGAGCTAATTGCATTTGGATTTATACTGCTGGTATTGAACTCAATGGGAGCTGTATACCTGTGTTTAAAGTGAGTTCCCCCTAGAGGCAGCTGCAATAAGCTGCTATGAGAGTTCTTGCTGACGGAATTTTTCTTTAAAGGGGCTCTGTCACCAGATTATAAGTGCCCTATCTCCTACATAATCTGATCGGCGCTGTAATGCAGATAACAATAGTGGTTTTTATTTTGAGAAACAATCATTTTTGACAAAGTTATGAACACTTTTAGATTTATGCTAATTCGTTTCTTAATAGACAACTGGGTGTGTTTTTACTTTTTACAAACTGGGTGTTGTACAGAGGAGTGTATGAGGCTGACCAATCAGTGACCAATCAGCGTCATACACTTCTCATTGTTCCAGCCCAGCTTCTTTCACTGCACAATCACACTGTAAAAATGAGAAGTGTATGACACTGATTGGTCACTGATTGGTCAGTGTCATACACTTCTCTTCACAATGGGCAGTTGGCAAGAAGTAAAAACACGCCCAGTTGTCTATTAAGAAACTAATTAGCATAAATCTAAAATTGTTTATAACTTGCTCAAAAATGATCGTTTCTCAAAATAAAAACCACTGTTATCTATATTCCAGCGCCGATCACATTATGTAGGAGATAGGCACTTATAATCTGGTGACAGAGCCTCTTTTAATTATGATTTATCCCGTGGGTATAGGGCAGTGCTTTTGGTATTGTTTTTTTTTGTTTCATAAAACAAGCGGGGGGGGGGGGGTAGCAAAATATACTGGAACTACATGTTTTTTTATATAGTTACCTAAGACAACTTGCAAATATTATTGCAATGGAATGGGCAATATCAAGTGCATTCTACCAGACAGTATAAAAGCCCTGAGCTTTCATTGGTTTCAACTCACACATGCTCTTAAGTATTTACGTGCTATGAATGTACTAAACACTTCTATTAGTAAAGGGAAGGTAAAATTTGTGAACACCTTGATGGTAAATCTGTGTGAGTTGACTTTTTATTACAGCAACGGCTTTGCGTCAATGAGACTTATTTTCATGTATAAATCACTCTCTTCAGTCTGTTACAAGAATTTACACAAAGGGACAGTGTAGAGTAGATACTAGCAAGACTGGACAATAGCAATGCAAATGAGAGCATTATGAATTCAGACAAAAGAAGGAAAGCTGGAGAAATGATGTTCCTTAAGCTCTTGTAAGAGGAGATATGTACTCGGGATTGAATAAGTATTTTCTTTGTAAATTCAAAAACAAAAAGATAACTGTGTGTATATCAAATATTGGCATTTTTCATATTAAAATAAAGAGTTGAATTAAGAAGAATGTGTATTATGTAAATGCCACAAAAATCTTTGCCACATTTTCCTCCATGGGCAAATAAAGTTGAACAATGAAGAATTGATATAAGAAGTGCCCTGACTACGACAGATTCCAGCATGTTTTTCAGGTACCATATACATTCTAGTAAGGTTTTATTTATATAGGATCAACTTATCCACAATGTACAGGACATTTTACTTAGATATGTCAGTCACTATTCCATTGAGCTTGTTATTAAAGTTCCTATTGAACTCCCATGGTCTACAGGGGCAGAGGAATAAGGCGTTAATTGGTTAAATGCGTTGCCCAGGATTAAAAGTATTTTTGGGAGCCATAAGTGGCCATGTTACTAGATGTAATATAACTTTAGAATTTATTTTTAGTAAAAATGTTCTACTTTATATTATGTCTGTTGCTCAGACTGTCCGGTCGTGGATGCAAGTAAATATCACATGGCCACTAACAGTTATAGATAGAACGCTGTAGGAATACAGTACCAGATCCATTGGATAAAGCGGCCATGCGACCGGTGACATTGTACAGGGAGAGGGGGGAAGGAAGCCATATATGTTCACCTTTTATTATGTCTTCCTTTACCCCTGGCTGGCCATCACTTCATGTAAAGATTACAGACTGTACATGGCTCCCGCTGCACATTGTACGGCGCATGAGCTTAGCAGAGGCCACAAAGTATACATACAACTGTGCCCAGGCAGGGGGGAGCAGCAGACATAATGAAAGGTAAAACATTAAAAGTTTTTTATCTCCGGTATCATGGTCACTTACGGCCAATAATAATAAACCCTCTATCATGGACATCCCCTTTAAATTACCAGCATCTGTTAATCATGGGAGAGATAACATGAAAATATACAGCTATCATTATGGATTCGATTAAAGGGCCATCACTGCAGGGTGACAATTGTAGCCACTGTGCCGCTGATATATACAGTCACCTTGTCTGACCGTATGTTTAAGTGTTTATTGGTAAAATGCCAAGCTCCAAAAAAACAAGCCGAGTCTATTACACAATAAAGCTGCTCAACCAGCAGTTTATTTTGGCCTTAGAGTTTTACAGCCCAGGTAAATCACCATGTTTATGCATGGTAAAATGTTTTCTTTTTTCCGCTTTCTTCCCATACAAAAATCCAATCAGTTTCTGTCTGCTATCAGCTACTTCCTAATGCAGTAGTACTTTCAATGTTATATAGTATAAATATGCTGAAAAGCCTATACCAAGAATATGTGAAGAAAACAATAGTATTGCTTCTTCAGCAATGTATTACATCTAATGCATAAATTTGCCTTTTTGAAACAATTACCTTAGCATTTTTAAAGGTTGCATAAAACAGCAAAAATGATTAAAGCTAACCAGCGACCCGTCAAGTCACCAAGAATGCTGTGGTGGCAGAGGCAAGCAAGCCCATAGGCAATGGATGTCGTATACAAGAACTGCGCCATTACACGCAGGTAATGCAGAGGCATAATGACTTACCATACTACATTCAAAATCATGCTATGAAGAGCTATCTCACTATACATACAGTATAATAAATGGATTATTTTATTCTGTATAGCTCCCATACAAGGCACTGTAAACATGAATGACAGAATGCAAAGTTGCCAAATCCAGTGATTGGCATATGTGCAGTTTTTAGCCCAGCGGGCTCAAAAACTTTCTAGCTATGACCAGAGGCATCACCAAGTATGCACATCTTTTAGTATCAAAGTGTAGCAGAAGTGGGCCTAACTAGCACTTATACAGAATACAGAGAAAGCACTAACCTCCTTCAACTGTGTCTCTCAACAAGAGGGGCAGTGTTGGTAAGAGGGTCTATGGCTAAGCCCACTTGGGCTCTTTGCCTCCACTTAAGAAAACGAAAAGATGTGTTTACTCCTTAGCAGCCTTTCTAGTGACATGTGTTTCAGACAATGTGCACAGAAACTTGTATCCAAAAACACAAATGTTTTTTTATTTGAATATATTTTGAATTAAAAAGTTGCCTAAATATTGGATAAGGATCCATCTCACTGGGTGTACTCTTTGAGTAAATCACTGAACAGTTTTCTGGTAGTCGATCAGGTTAAATGGCTGTACTGCAAATGAGTAAAAGATGGAAAGTAGTACCAAAGATATGATAAAATAACTGGATGGTATATTGTGAAAACTTTAGTGTTATAAAACAAACACCGCAACCGTCTTAAAGGGTTTGTTCAGGATTATAAAAAGGGGGACATATGTACACCTTAATAGTATGTTCACCTATGAAATCGTTGTTTTTTTTTGTTAATAAAAATGTCTATCAGTGTGATTGTTGTAACTTTCAAAATACTTTTTATTAAAAGTAATTTTAACTTTTTGAGATACAGCTGCTTTGTATACTGAGCAGCTGTATCTTGCTCTGAATCCTGTATCCGACAGGTCAGCGGCACTGACGGGTTCAGTGACTTCGGATCCTGCGTGTCTCTGACTCACAGGATCGAGCTGTTACCGATCACATCTAAGTTCATAACTTAGATGTGATCGATAACAGGTGGATCCTGCGTGACTGAGACACTCAGGACCTGCTAACACTGAACCTTTTAGTCCTGCGGACCTGACGGATTGAGGTCTTAGCGAACTATACAGCTGCCCTGTATACAGGATACAAAGCAGCTGTATCTTAAAAAGTAAAGATAATTTTTATTGAAAAGTATTTTGAAAGTTGCACCTATCACACCGACAGACATTTTTATTAAAAAAAGAAAAATGATTTCAAAGGTGAACATAGCCTTTAAACAATCATTAGATGCTATAATATCTATTTTGTGACGACATATTGATATTAATGGAAATACTCACATGCTATCCTAACATATGCCTTTCTGCTTTTTGTAGTTCCGGCTGAGCTCCAGGCTACACATTGGCACCAGTAATCTTCTAGTCCAAACAACTCTTCTACTTGCTGTCGAGATATCTCAATACTCACTTCTCGGACTATTAGACCTGTAAAAACATAGTAGTTGAGAATTACTTAATCTAGCATATCACTGTATAAAATATGTACAAAGATAGTATTGTGTAATAGTTCAGCATTAAATCACAAAAATGTAAGATCACATCACACTATTTTCATGGCTATAGATGATAAACCACAGATACATTTATTCTGCCTTTTAACCTTCATTACCTGAGAGTAGCATTTATTGTCACTCACCTGCCCTTAAACTCCTGTTTCTGCAAATATTCATACATTTTGGTTACTAATTAGAGATAAATAAATTGTGAAAATGCCATTGATTCTCCAAAATGCAAATCACTATAATTTGCTTAGAATCTCAAATCTGGTGAATTGACTCCAACATCTCTGTTCTTGAGTAACAAAATTATCGAAGCTCAAGGGTATGTGCACACGTAGTGACCAAAAACGTCTGAAAATACAGAGCTGTTTTCAAGGGAAAACAGACCCTGCTTTTCAGACGTTTTTTGAGCAACTCGCGTTTTTCGCTGCATTTTTCGTGGCGTTTTCGCTGCGTTTTTTACGTCCGTTTTTGGAGCTGTTTTCATTGGAGTCTATGAGAAAACAGCTCCAAAAACGTCCAAAGAAGTGTCCTGCACTTCTTTTTACGAGGCGTAATTTTACGCGTCGTAATTGCCGTACGACGCGTAAAATTACGCGTCGTGGGAACAAAACAGCGTTATACCCATAGAAAGTAATGGGCAGATGTTTGACAACATATTTGAGACATATTTTCAGACGTAAAACGAGGCAAAAAACGCCTCGTATACGTCTGAAAATAGGTCGTGTGAACCCAGCCTAATAAGTAAGTTGAATCTTTTTTCCAGGACTAGCCCAAAAACACTCTTCTTTTTTTTTTTCTTCTAGAAACAGCACCCCTTTTGTCTATGGGCTGTGTCTGGTATTGCAGCAAAGCAGCATTCAAATGAAAAGGTCTGATCTGCCATACTAGACACTTTCCCTGAATAAGAGTGGCGCTGTTTCTGGAAAAATACAGTGTTTTATCAATCTCCAGTAGCAGAAATCAATAGCCAGTCAGTACGATCTCAGTTTTATAACACTAAGCTCTTGAAACATCACGGAAAGAGATTTAAATTGGGGTGTGTTAATATAACATCCTTATGCATCCTACTTGAACTTGATCAAATACTTGATTTATGGAAAAAATAAATAAAAATCTAACAGAAAAGTCGATACCAACAAGGATGAAAGACCTCTTTCACAGTTTTCAGAATACCGCGTCATGTAACCTAAGGCTGTAGCTACACAAACCTGGGATTCAAGGGATGAATGTTCCTATTTGTGATGCACAAGAATCTTACCAACTCTGAAAAGCCAAGCCGATCCTTTGATTTCTCTTTAGCCTCATAGAGAGCTCCTATTCACAAGGCAGGCGATTAATTGCCGTTTCGGCACAGTTGTATACGGACATTCATGTTGCACGCTGTTTATATCTAAAGTGCTCTCCCAAACATAACAGCTAATAGAGCATGTAATATCTGCATGATTTCTGGTGGGAACATATTTTAATGAGATGCATTCCTCCTTGCGTAATTAACCATTATAGTATATTTGCAAATAACGAACTGGTTCTGAAAAATTAATAAATAAGTATTATCTTGATTCTTGAGTAATTACTGGAAAGTATTGAAATATCCTATATATTAAAAAAAAACATAAGAATGAAAATGCATCTCCATGCTTCCCAAAAGACAAATTGAAGGCAATTGGTGAGAGAAAGAAGTAGAACAACAGTTGATAACACAAATATAAATTCAAAGAGCATGTGTGTTTAACCTGCCAACCTTTCTAACAGCAAGCATGAGAAACAAGCTTCTCCAGCATGCTATGGGAATGTTTTAATAATGAGGGTAACAAGCAAGTTCAAAGCAGTTTGGTGGTTTGGGAGTTGAGGTACTTAAATATCAGAGTTACATTAGTAGCAGTCGAATGCACAGTCACCTTGCGTCAAACATTTACATAAAAGAGGAAAACTCAAAAACTGTCGCTAGAAAAGAAATACGCCTCAGCTCTGGAAGACGGTGCTGCAGTGTCCATCCTTTGCTATCCTCAGAGCATTGCTAAAAGACATATTTGCAGTGCAATTGAATAGAACTTAAGATGATGGCAAATATGTTTAATTTGTTAGGAGGTCTACTGTGTGTACAATATGTTACTGGTTTTGCTGTATACAGAGTAAGGGCACGTCTAGACGTGGCGGAGTTTTTCCGCTGCAAATGTTGGTGCAGATTTGGGGCAATTATGCAACGAATCTGCACCAACATTTGCATATTTGACAGGTAATTCAGAAGTTGCATAAAAGAAAGCGGACTTGCCACAGATTTCTAGTTTTTGCATTGCAAAGGCTGATATCCTCAGTGAAATTCCGCTTCTTCTCCGCAACAGACAGTGCATGCTGCGGACTGAAAATTACGCACCTCAGCCTATGGTCCGCAGCAGAGTTTTCCGCAATGTCTGAACTAACTTGCCTCAAAATGTATTGAAACAAATGTAAAAAACGGCCGCTGGAGAATTCCACTGCGGACTGTCCGCAGCGGAATTCCACAGCAATTCCGCCACGTGTGAACATGCCCTTAGCATTTTGAACCAACAGGTTTTCTGCTGAATTTAGTGGAATTATGAAAATGAAAATCTACTTTTTTCTGAAAAAACAAAGAAATGTTTAATTTTTACAATGAATAAAGGAGACAAAAAAGAACCCCAAAATTTATAAAGCAATTTCTCCTGATTACAGCAATACACCATATGTGGTAATAAACTGCTGTTTGGACACACGGCAGGACTCAGAAGGAAAGGAGCACCGTTTGGCTTTTGGAGCTCAATTTTAGCTGGAATAGTTTTCGGGTGTTATATTGCATTCGCAAAGCCCCTGAGGTACCAAAACAGTGGAACACCCCAAAAGTGACCCCATTTGGGAAACTACAACCCTTAAGGAATCATTCTAGGGGTATAGTGAGCATTTAGACCCCACAGGTCTTTTGCAGAATTTATTAGAATTAGGCCATGAAAATTAATATCAATTTTTTTTTTCCATTAAAATGTTGCATTTTTTCATTTTCACAAAGGATAAAGGAGAAAAAGCACCCAAATGTTTGTAAAGCAATTTCTCCCAAGTACGGCAATACCCCACGTGGTCATTAATATTTTTTCATTTGAAATTAATTAACCCTTTCAGGACTGACTTTGTTTTTTATTTTAGTTTTTCCCTCCCTGCTTTCCAAGAGCTGTAACTTTTTTTATTTTTCTGTCAGTAGAGCGGTGTGAGGGCTTATTTTTTGCGGGAGGACTTGTAGTTTCTAGCAACACCATTTAAAGTACCATTTAATATACTGGGAGACTGAAAATAAAATTCTTTGCAGGCTGAAATTGGAAAAAGCAGCGATTCCTCCATTGTTTTTTGGGTTTCGTTTCTACGGCTTTCACCGGTAAAAACGACAACTTACATTTTTTCTGAGACTTAATACGATTAAGGTAATACCAAATTTATACAGTTGTTTTTTTATATTTTACTACTTTTACAAAGTAAAAACTATTTGTTAAAAAAAAACATGTTTTGTTTCACCACAATCGAGAGCCATAACTTTTGTATTTTTTGGTCGATTTTTTGCTGGACGAGCTGTAGTTTTTATTGGTAGCATTTTTTGGTACATACAACTTTTTGATCACTGTTTATTAAAAAATTTTTAAAAGCTAAGGTGACTAAAAAACAGCGATTTTGGCATTTTAAATGCTTTGTTTTTTACGGCGTTCACCGTGCGCGTTAAATAATGGTATATTGTAATAGTTTGGACTTTTACGAATGCAGCGATACCAATTTTGTTTATTTTTTACATTACTTTAGAGGAAAATTGGAAAGGGTTTTTTTTTGGACTTTAAATATATTATATCTTTTTTTTCACTAATAATAACTTTATTTGCTTTTTTTTTACACATTGTATTAGTTCCCCTACGGGACTTGAACCAGCAATCATTAGATCGCTGGTAGACTACACTGCAATACTAATGTATTGCAGTATAATGTCATTTTTACAGGCTCCTGTAACAGCTCGATCACTGTTCCTGTCCGTTAGTCCCGGGTGTCAGCTGTAATACACAGCTGACAACTGTAGCATATGGAGCAGACTCAGCGCATGAGCCCACTCCATATATACACCTTTGACATGCTATTAAATTGTGGTACGTGAAGGGGTATGCAAAGCATGTGGATGATGCAAAGTGAAAATTAACATTTTCCACTGATATGCCATTTTAGTGCACAATATGTTGTGCCCAGTTTGTGCCACTGAAGCCAAATACCTCATACAATGTTGAGCGGGTTCTCCCGGGTATAAAATGTCATATATGTGGACGTAAGCTGGTGTTTGGGCACGCTGTGGGATTCAGAACGGAGGGAGCACCATTTGGCATTTGGAGCGCCTATTTTGCTTGGTAATAGTTCTGTTTGTGGTTTTGCTGGTATTTCAGTTTATAATGTGGGGACATATGTAATCTGTGCGAAGTACATCAGGGCATAATAAGAGGGTATAATAATGCAGTAAATAAAAAATAATTCATAGATATATGTGACCAGTGTCGCACTTATAAATGGTGCCCAATTTTATCTGCTTTGGAACACTCTGCACATTTCTGTTGCTGTATTCTGAGAGCCAGAACTTTTTTATTTTTTTCACCACCAGAGCTGTGTGAGGGCTTGTTTGTTGCGGGACAATCTGAAGTTTTCATTGGTACTATTTTAGGGTACAATCGATTTTTGATCACTTTTTATTCCAGTTGTTTGGTAAAAAAAACATAAATTCTGACAATGTTTTTTGTCCTATTTTTTTACAGTTTTCACCATGCGCTATAAAAAAATAGTGTAGTACCGTGTTAGCCAGAAACAATATGCAATGTTAAATACCTTTGCGTCAAAAAAGACAAAAGTATAGAAGGCATGATATCTTTATTGGCTAACCATAAAAGTTCTATATGCAGCTTTCAGAGCACACAGGCCCCTTCTTCAGGCAGTTTACAAATGAATGACTTCGAAAAAAGCACAACTTTTATGGTTAGCCAATAAAGGTATCATACCTTCTATACTTTTGTCTTTTTTGACACAAAGGTATTTAACATTGCACCATGTGCTATGAATGACATTTTACGTTATTCTGCTGGCCGATACGATTACGGCAATACCATATGTATATAGTTTTTTTTTATGTTGTGCAACGTTTGCGCAATAAAATCACTTTTCTATAAAATAATTTATTTTTTGTGTCACCATATTCTGAGAGCCATAACTTTTTTATTTTTCAGTCAAAAAAGCTGTCGGAGGGCTTGTTTTATGCCGAACGGGTTGTAGTTTTTATTGGTACTATTTTGGGGTTCACTTTATGATCAGTTTTATGGTGACCAAAAAAATTGTGATTCTTGTATTTTTTTGCGGTGTTCACCGTGCAGGAAAAATAATATTATATGTTTACAGTGTTACGAACACGGTGATACCCAATATGTGTACTTCATTTTTTTCCTATAATAAAAGACTTATTATAGGAAAAATAGCATTTTTTGTTTTTGTAACCTATAACTTATTTTTACACTTTTATAAAACATTATTACCTTTTTTTTTTTACTTTTTACTTGTTTTACTTGAAGACCTGCAGCACTGATAGCTGCTATAATACATTACACTACCTAGGTAGTTTAACGTATTATAATCTGAGAGTCACACTGACAGGAAGCCTATGAGGACCAGCTTCCGTGTATGGCCTCCGGTTTTGCCATGACAACCAACAGCAGCACTGGTCCCCGGGAAAGTTTGTTGTAGCTACAAACTTTCCAGTTTCTTGCTACAATAAACTTTCCCTGCGATCACATGATCGGGACCTGAACCAATCAGATCTTAATCATGTCTCCGAGATCAGAGCCTGGTGTCAACAGCGCAATCCGGGTGTCAGCGCTACTCACAAATACCCAATCAAGCTGTTAACACCCACCGCAAATTCACATTGGCGAGCACCCCCCCCCCACGAGCGCTGACGTGAATTTACAGTGGGCGGTCGGAAGCGGTTAAAGGAAACTGGTACAGAGTCATAGATAGGGTTTCCTTCAGATTCTATTTGCTGCCCTAGTTGACCGAGTGGCACCCAACACCAAGGGCACATGCCTAAACAGCCTTTCCATAGCTCTGCATATGCCTGGTACTTACACTATTCAATTGACAGGCTTTGTCAGTGGAGGCTTACTGTGCGTAGTACCGTTAAATAAATTGTCCATGATTAGTAAAAGGGTCTGTTTGATTTTCTAAAAACAATGACACACATGTCCAGAGGCTGTGTCTTGTATTGCTCTGCATTCACTTAAATGAGAATGAGCTGCAAAATTAAACACAGCCCATGGACATGATTGGCACTGTTTCTGAAGAAAAAAAATTAATATTTTATTTTCTAATCCCAGATTAACCCCTATATACATTGGAAGATTGTGTAACTTAACTCCTTAACAGCCGCCCACCGTATTTTGATGGCAGGCAGTGCAGATCATTTGGCATCGCTGTAGAAGAGGTTGACGATCGCTCCCGTAACTTACAGTTCCTGAATTTAGAGAATCCTGACCTTAGCTGTTTAAGGGCATGCCCAGACATGGCGGATTTCTTCCACCACTGTCCGCATCAATGCCGCACAGAATCTGCATTGCAGATTCTGTTGCGGCTTTGCCTAAAATGGGCATTAAATTGATGCGGACTAGCCGTTGCGTATTGAGGGGAAGAGGGCTTCCCTTCTCTCTATCAGTGCAGGATAGAGAGAAGGGACAGCCCTTTCCCTAGTAATAGTAAAAAGAAATTCATACTTACCCGGCCGTTGTCTTGGTGACGCGTCCCTCTTTCGCCATCCAGCCCGACCTCCCTGGATGACGCGGCAGTCCATGTGACCGCTGCAGCCTGTGATTGGCCTGTGATTGGCTGCAGTCGTCACTTGGACTGAAACGTCATCCTGGGAGGCCGGACTGGAGGAAGAAGCAGGGAGTTCTCGGTAAGTAGGAACTTCTATTTTTTTTACAGGTTGATGTATCTTGTGATCGGAAGTCACTGTCCAGGGTGCTGAAATAGTTACTGCCGATCGCTTAACACTTTCAGCACCCTGGACAGTGACTATTTACTGACGTCGCCTAGCAACGCTCCCGTAATTACGGGTGCACACACGTAGTCACCCGTAATTATGGGTGCACACACGTAGTCACCCGTAATTACGGGAGCCCCATTGACTTCCTCAGTCTGGCTGTAGACCTAGAAATACATAGGTCCAGTCAGAATGAAGAAATGTCATGTTAGTAAAACCAAAACGCTCCGCAGCACACATAACATCTACATAACATCTGCGGACTTCATTGCGGAATTTTGACTCTCCATTGAAGTCAATGGAGAAATTCCGCAATGAGTCTGCAACAAGTCCGCTACACGTCCGCAACAACCATTGTATGCTGCGGACGCCAAATTCCGCACCGCAGCCTATGATCCGCAGCGGAATTGTCCGCAAAGTGTAAACGAACACAACTAAAAAGCTGTGGAAGGCAATGGAGAAACGTGTACGTTGCGGATTTCCGCTGCGGACTGTCCGCAGCGGAATTCCAGAGCAATTCCGCTACGTGTGGTCATGCCCTAACACTTTGATTACCGCAGGCCGTGAACGTGGCATGATCACTGTGTCTCCCGGTGATGCAATCGTAATCTGGGGGATCCCTCTGCAGTCATGAATGGGGTCCTAGAAAGGACCCCAGAGCTGTCTGTTCAGTATGCTTGCTGTTAGGGCACACTAAGGTGCTGTACAAACAGCAGCCACAGTGTAATGTATTAGCATACAGGAGTATGCTAATACATTTAAAGTAAAAAAATAAAGCTCTGAATAAAGTTATCCCTTATAATATAGTCCCACCAAAAAAGTCATTTGTTTTGCATAAAACATATTTTATTGCCCATACAGTACATAAAAACAAAAAACCTACATATATTAGGTATCTATATGACCGTATTAACCTGAAGAATTAATTTAACAGGTTATTTAGAAATGTAAACTGGATAAAATATAGACAAAAAAAAACAGTGCCGAGAATTGCTTCTTATTGTATTCATACCGTAGAAATAAATTTTATAACTTACACAGAATTTTTTCTACCCCCCAAACTGCACAGAAAAAAAATACTATTTCTCCCGCATAAAACGAGGCCTCATACAGCCATGTTAATTGAAAAATAAAAAAGTTATGGCTGCTGAAATGCAGAGTTGCGAAAACTGAAAAAAAATAGCTGGTCATTAAGGCCTTTTCAGGCCTGGTCATTAAGGGGTTAACTAATCATGGCAACTTTGATGAGTTCCATGATGTCCAGATCACTACTTATGGGTGATATTTACAGATTTTTTTATTCTCTTCAGTGTCAGCTGCTAAGCTGCTTCTTTAGGGACAGTTCACACTGAGTTTTTTGACACGTTTTTGACACGTTTTTTGACATGGAAACCGCGTCGGAAAACGCGCCTAAAAACGGCCGAAAATGCCTCCTATTGATTTCAATGGGAGGCGGAGGCGTTTTTTTCCTGCGAGCAAAAAAAACGGCTCGCGGGAAAAAGAAGGGACATGCCCTATCTTCGGCGTTTACGTCTCTGACCTCCCATTGACATCAATGGGAGGCAGAGAAAGCGTATTTCGCGGTGTATTTTGCTCATGGCGCTCAATGGACGCAGGCGAAAAACGCCACAAAAAACGCCGCGAAAATTGGCGTGCAAGCAAGGCAAAATCTGCCTCAAAATTCTAAACTGAATTTTGAGGCCGATTTTCTGCCTGCAAAAAACTCTGTGTGAACCCAGCCTGAGGCCTGATTTACACGAGCGTGTGCGTTTTGCGCGCACAAAAAACGCAGCGTTTTGCGTGCGCAAAAGGCACTTGACAGCTCCGTGTGTCATCCGTGTATGATGCGCGGCTGCGTGATTTTCGCGCAGCCGCCATCATAGAGATGAGGCTAGTCGACATCAGTCACTGTCCATGGTGCTGAAAGAGTTAACTGATCGGCAGTAACTCTTTCAGCACCCTCGACAGTGCATTCCGATCACCATATCGAGTAACCTGTTTTAAAAAAAAGAGGTTCGTACTTACCGAGAACTTCCCGGGCGTTGCCTTGGTGACGCATCCTTGGTGACGCGTCCTTGGTGACGCGCCTCTCTTGACATATGGCCCCACCTCCCTGGATGACGCGGCAGTCCATGTGACCGCTGCAGCCTGTGCTTGGCTTGTGATTGGCTGCAGCGGTCACTTGGACTGAATTGTCATCCCGGGAGGTCAGACTAGAGGAAGAAGCCGGGAGTTATCGGTAAGTCAGAACTTTTTTTTTTTTTTACATGTTCACGTATATTGGAATCGGAAGTCACTCTCCAGGGTGCTGAACCAGTTTAACTCTTTCAGCACCGTGCACAGTGACTGTCTACTGCCGGGTTCGGTCAAAACGAGTTCGGCCGAACCCGGTACAGTTCGGTTCGGTCATCTGTAAGACACTCCGTTCGGATGTTTGTAAACAGAAAAGCACGTGGTGCTTTTCTGTTTACATTCAGTTTGACAGCTCTTGCGCGAATCACGCAGTTCGCACGGAAGTGCTTCCGTGCGACCTTCATGGTTTTCACGCACCCATTGACTTCAATGGGTGCGTGATGCGCGAAAAACGCAGATTTATAGAACATGTCGTGAGTTTTTTTCAGCGCACTCACGCTGAGCAAAACTCACGGACTGTCTGCATGCCCCCATAGAGTAATATAGGTGCGTACGACAAGCGTGAAAAGCACGCACGTCGCACGCGCGTATATTACGCTCGTGTAAATGAGGCCTTACACTGCTCCGTCGGGTTCAACCATGGTCGATCTCAGATAAAGCTCCAGGTTTATTAGAGGCTCAGGCTGTTGATTTATCATTCCCTTATGCATGAGGGTATGTTCACACGGCCTATTTTCAGACATAATTCGGGCGTTTTACGCCTCGAATTACGCCTGAAAAAACGCCCATAATACGCCGACAAACATCTGCCCATTGCTTACAATGGGCATTACGATGTTCTGTTCCTACGAGCCTTAATTTTACGCGTCGCTATCAAAAGACGGCGTGTAAATGACGACTCGTCAAAAGAAGTGCAGGACACTTCTTGGGACTTTTTGGAGCCGTTTTTCATAGACTCTTTTGAAAACAGCTCCAAAAACGGCCGTAAAAAACGCAGCAAAAATTGCGAGTGGCTTAAAAAACGTCTGAAAATCAGGAGCTGTTTTCCCTTGAAAACAGCTCCATATTTTGAAACGTTTTTGCTCACTGCGTGTGAACATACCCTAAGGGCAAAGCCCCACGTGGCATATTTCTTCCGCAACTGTCCGCATCAATGCCGCACAGAATCTGCATTGCAGATTCTGTTGCGGATCTGCCCAAAATGTGCAGTAAATTGATGCGGACTGGCCGTTGCGTATTGAGGTGAAAGTACTTCCCTTCTCTCCATCAGTGCAGGATAGAGAGAAGGGACAGCACTTTCCCTAGTGAAAGTAAAATAATTTCATACTTACCGGCCGTTGCCTTGGTGACGCGTCCCTCGCTTGACATCCAGCCCGACCTCCCTGGATGACGCGGCAGTCCATGTGACCACTGCAGCCTGTGATTGGCCTGTGATTGGCTGCAGCCGTCACTTGGACTGAAACATCATCCTGGGAAGCCGGACTGGAGAAAGAAGCAGGGAGTTCTCGGTAAGTATGAACTTCTATTTTTTTTACAGGTTGATGTATATTGTGATCGGTAGTCACTGTCCAGGGTGCTGAAACAGTTACTGCCGATCGCTTAACTCTTTCAGCACCCTGGACAGTGACTATTTACTGACGTCGCCTAGCAACGCTCCCGTAATTACGGGTGTACACACATAGTCACCCGTAATTACAGGAGCTCCATAGACTTCCTCAGTCTGGCTGTAGACCTAGAAATACATAGGTCCAGCCAGAATGAAGAAATGTCATGTTAAAAAACCAATACGCTCCGCAGCACACATAACCATGTACATGACATCTGCGGACTTCATTGCAGAATTTAGAATCTCCATTGAAGTCAATGGAGAACTTCCGCAATGAATCCGCAACCAGTCCGCCACACGTCCGCAACATCCATTGTATGCTGCGGACACCAAATTCCGCACCGCAGCCTATGCTCCGCAGCGGAATTTTCCGCATCGTCTAAACGAACCCTACTAAAAAGCAGTGGAAGGCAATGGAGAAACGGGTCCGCTGCGGATTAACGCTGCGGAGTGTCCGCAGCGGAATTCCAGAGCAATTCCGCCACATGGGGCTTTGCCCTTACACTGCAGATCTGCATGTTCAGTTTGGCTGATGAGATTAACACAAGCCCCACACCAGGAAGTCAGCCCATGCAGAGGTTATTTCCATTACAATTATAAGAAATAATAAACGACTAAACCAGCGATGATATAAGGATGATCAGGTGACTGACAAACGTATATTCCCACATATAAAATCAAACTGACCGAATTGAGGGGCTGGAAATTATTTACTATAACTTGATAATCTGACTAATATATGCTCAATTCGAGTTTCTATATGTTGTTTCTATTTGATTTCTTTTTATTTCAGGAAACATGTTCTGTTTTGTACTTGCTTTTACCTATGTTATTGAAGACTAACAATATACTGTACCATCATAGGAGAAAATTCAAGGTGAAATTGCAGTTAATATAAGCAAAGTTCACAAAAGGATGCTCTTTGAGATTCTTTGAATACCAGAAATTGAATCACCAAGGTTAAAGAAAATGTTTTCTGAACATTTGGCAAGATAATGCAATCCTATGAGCTGCTGGCAATGTCACTATATAAATAAATGTGTCATTAAGATGTAACATAAGAAAAATTAAAATACAGCATGTCTCTGCTTTTCAAGGTCCTGGAAGAACTGTAGCCTTTTAAATGATTTTTTTTTTTTACAGTGGATTCTGCATTTATCGATGCCACTCTAAAAGCATTTTGATGTACTTGAAAATTTATGTCGTAGTCACAAATAAAATGTATGTTGTAGGCCAAAAGTGACAAGTCAAGTAAGGCAATTGGTAAATCAACTAAAGCCAAGCTGCAGCCATTAGAGAAGAAGGTAAAGTCTGTCTTCTGATTCTACGGAGGCTGGGAAATGACTAGCTACAGTTTTCTATCATGCTGCCCTATCATTATTAAAGCCAATCAAGGCTGTAAATGCCACAGTGCAGCCTACTGTTCATATATGGCTGAAAAACCTTGTTATTGTTTAACCCCTTGCCATTGCAACCATTTTTTAGTTTCTCATTTTCGTTTTTTCCTCCCCGCTCTCTGTTGATATAGCCATAAGAGAGCTTGTTTTCTGCGAGACGAGTTATTGTTTTTTACTGCACCATTTATTGTGTCATATAATGTACTGGGAAAAATTCTTTGTGGGATGGAATGGGAAAAATATATATTTTTTTACAGCGTTTACCGAGCGGGTTGCATAATGTTATATTGTTGTAGTTCTGACTTTTACAGATGCAGCGTTACCAGTGAAGGCTTAATAGGAGAGCAAAGATCGCAGACCTGGGGGCCTTCAGTAGGCCCTCAGGCTGTCATGGCAACCATCGTCACCCTGCAATCGCGTCGCGGGTTTGCTGATGGGCCCCTTTTTTTAATGGCTTAGATATCGCAGTTGCTATAGACCGCGGCATATAAGTGGTCAAATGGCTGGGATCTAATTTATCCGTTGCAGTGAGGCGTCGACTGTAACATACAGCCGACACCAGCTAAGTAGCGGGCTTCCAGGCTAGGACACAAGTATAAAAACTGCTTATACCTCATGACTGACAGACTATGGAGCCATTGCTAACAGAAGAGATACCGGATGCTACTAGACCCCATACCTGTACTAGGGACCAAAGGCATAGATAAGTGCTCTTTCACCCTGGAGAACAATTCAGTTCTGACTGCACCTGCAGGACTGTCGCTCAACTCTGCTGGGTGCTCATTGGCACCGACTACACTACGCAGCACCTGGGACATATGTCCCACCAGATACAACTGCAATCTGCACCTCCTATAGCCAAGAGCCACCAGATACTAAGGGAGCTTTTGAAAGAAATGAGTTTATAAAATCGATGAAGTCAATATCGGCCTAAATACTGCACAATTTTCGGCGTATCTAGCTAGCATATGAATGTAGAGCCCAGTATAGATGGTGATTTTTGCCTGGCAACACTATAGTCACACTACTCCCATTGATCAGTGAGATCAGTTTTTGCTGCGAGTGTTTAATTTTATTTTTTTTACCCCCTTTACATTATAATAGAAACTATGATTTTTTTATTTACCTAGAAAATAATCGTATTACATTAAATATTTTCATGGCGCATATTTATTTACCACTATTATCTGTTTAAGAATTTTTTATGGCAAACATTTAAACTACTGCATATCTATATACTTTATGGAATCCTGTAACCTGTACATTTCCTCACTAAGGCAGATGTACTTCTACAGGAGTGAGGTGGGTTTAAAAGCTTGCCCCTGCCCATTAACCAAGTTTTATTATCGATGTGTCTCCGCCACTAGAACTGACACTAATTTAAAAGGCTCAAATTAAAATACTTTTCACACTATTGGCAAGTGTGATTTTCATAAAGAAAAAAACCACACACACACACACACACACACACACACACACGAGAAAATAAAAAATAATGGGCTGGATAATGGCTGCCAGAGGTTTGCGCTTTGCATTAAAACTGTGGTAACCATCTAACAACGAAAATCTGTGCACTTTTTATTTCTGGTTCAGAGGATTTACATGCTCTCTCTAATGATCTGGGCTGTCAGCACTCAGTAATGCTTCCCAGTCTCCAGATTACTGCTCATGCAAAATTGAAGCACTTTTGAGGCCGTTAGAAGCATCAGATGAATCTCAATGCACAGCAGAAGGTTTAATGGCCCTTCAGCACATGTTAGAAAGAGGGGGGTAATACCAGGGGGGAGAAAACGCCCAAAAACTTACAGGATGAGAAACTTCCACGATCGTATGTTGAGCGTTCATCTCAATGTATGTTGTTGAAAGTATAATCTTTTGCAATATATAAAAGTATGTCTTCAACCTGGCTTTCCTATATAAACATATATGGGAATTGCTTTAATAGTAATTACTTGAAATAACGTTACCTTCACCCCATTTATTAGCAGGATCATTTGATAATATGTATACAAATCTGTTGATTTTTGTATCAAATGAGAAAACAAAATGTATTTTTTACCCCAGAAACAGCGCCACTTTTGTTCACAGGTTGTGTCTGGTATTGCAGCTTAGCTTCATTTAAGTGAAGCTCAATTAAAGCTTAGCCGCAGTTCCAAATACAACGCATAGACAAGAGTTTTCCTGACTGCTGTTTCAGGAAAAATGTCATGCCTTTTTGTAATCGCAGAAATAAACAATGATTAGGCCGTTTGCGGAGTGTTTTGGAATATTCGGAATTTCCACCAGTTCTGCAGGTGCATTAGGTCAGGAACACACACAAACACACACACACACACACACACACACACGCACGCACACACACACACACACACACACTTTTTAATGCCGTTTTTGGCTCAGTTTTTTAAGTGGACACAAAAGTGAGGAGACATAAGTCTGTCCTTAAGGTCAGATTCACACAAACGTGGTTTAAACTTGGACGTGAAAAACGTGGCATTTTTCACATCCGAGGTGCCCCCGTGGGGGTTCCGTTTTCACAGATCCCCATAGACTTGAGTCTATGGAGGGATCAGTGAAAACAGAACAAAATAGGACATGTTCTATTTTTCAACGAACCTTTCACATGGTCCGTAGAAACAACGGCCGCGTGAACGGCCCCATTGAAACACATGCGTCCGTGTGACGGCCGTTGTTTTAACGTCCGTCACATGGACATACTCTACGTTCGTGTGAATCTGGCCTAATACCTTTTCTTCTTTTTTGATCCACTTCTGGCTTTAGCTCAAAATGCAGAGCCAAAAACTGCACCAAAAATTGCATCAAAACTGTGTGTGTGATCCTGGCCTTAGTGGGTCACTTGAGCCAAACACAAAAGTGGATTCAAAGGGAAAACAAAAAATGTAAAGGAAAAATTGTCTTCTTCACTTCTCTTTTGTATTTGTTGTGTTTGGCTAAAAAAAAATAGCATCAAAAACTGCGCCAAAAACTGCATGTGTTGATTTGTGCGAAGCTTCAGTTTTTGCGGAGCTGACTGGAGTCCTCTGTCCGGTATTATGGAACACGGTCCATTACTGCATGACTATGAAGTGTCACAACAATAAACTTTAGAGCCCTTACTAGAATTGATTACATTTATGGATTTGGCTCTGGATGTTTTGTAACATGAATAAATAGGAAGAATATGATGTTTTTGTTTTCATCTGCAGAACATCCGGCCACACACCAGGGAACTTGGCACACAGAAAAAATCTCTTTCCAAAGCTCTTTTGTCCAGGTTGCTGTCAAATGAAATATCATTTTAACATGGGCTTCAGGTGTTCTGCCAAAGTGCATATAAGGGCTCACCTCTCGCGGAGCACCGCATGTCCCAGGAGCAGCAACTGACAATGACAACTGGTAATAGAACAGTAATGTTACCCCATTATACTTCAAAGCCAGGGACCGCAAAATCATTAACACAAGGGTTCCTCTAGATTACCGTGGCTTTATCTAGAAATATATTGCTGGAACTCAATTTATCGAGTATATTGGAATGCTATCATGACCAGAAATATAATTACCACCGCCGAAATACATCTGTAGCATCCGCTGATCCTAAAAATCTAGATATTTCAGGGGAGTAAATAGATATTAATATGCTTTACAATTATCTTTGCAATCTATCTCATATATCTATCTATCTATCTATCTATCTATCTATCTATCTATCTATCTATCTATCTATCTATCTATCTATCTATCTATCTATCTATCTATCTATCATCTATCTATCTATCTATCTATCTATCTATCTATCTATCTATCTATCTATCTATCTATCTATCTCATATCTATCTATCTATCTATCTATCTATCTATCTATCTATCTATCTATCTATCTATCTATCTATCTATCTATCTATCTATCTATCTATCTATCTATCTATCTATCTCATATCTATCTATCTATCTATCTCATATCTATCTATCTATCTATCTATCTATCTATCTATCTATCTATCTATCTATCTATCTATCTATCTATCTATCTATCTATCTATCTATCTATCTATCTATCTATCTATCTATCTCATATCTATCTATCTCATATCTATCTATCTCATATCTATCTATCTCATATCTATCTATCTATCTATCTATCTATCTATCTATCTATCTATCTATCTATCTATCTATCTATCTATCTATCTATCTATCTATCTATCTATTTATCTATCTATCTATCTATCTATCTCTTATCTATCTATCTATCTATCTATCTATCTATCTATCTATCTATCTATCTATCTATCTATCTATCTATCTATCTATCTATCTATCTATCTATCTATCTCATATCTATCTATCTATCTATCTATCTATCTATCTATCTATCTATCTATCTATCTATCTATCTATCTATCTATCTATCTATCTATCTATCTATCTCATATCTATCTATCTATCTATCTATCTATCTATCTATCTATCTATCTATCTATCTATCTATCTATCTATCTATCTATCTATCTCTTATCTATCTATCTATCTATCTATCTATCTATCTATCTATCTATCTATCTATCTATCTATCTATCTATCTATCTATCTCATATCTATCTATCTATCTATCTATCTATCTATCTATCTATCTATCTATCTATCTATCTATCTATCTATCTATCTATCTATCTATCTCATATCTATCTATCTATCTATCTATCTATCTATCTATCTATCTATCTATCTATCTATCTATCTATCTATCTATCTATCTATCTATCTATCTATCTATCTATCTATCTATCTATCGGAATTGAGGGCTTTTCATTATTTTCTGAATGACATGGATCCGGATATATCTTTTAAAGTAGTTAACTCTAGGGAAGAAATACAATTTTTAGATGTGGAGAATAGTTTATTTGACCATACACTTTCTACTAATCTGTTTGTAAAACCAACAGACAAGAATAACTTGTTGGGATTTGAGAGTGGCCATCCGCGCTCGATTGTTAAAGAGGCTCTGTCACCAGATTTTGCAACCCCTATCTGCTGTTGCAGCAGATAGGCGCTGCAATGTAGATTACAGTAACGTTTTTATTTTTATAAAACAAGCATTTTTGGCCAAGTTATGACCATTTTTGTATTTATGCAAATAAGGCTTGCAAAAGTACAACTGGGCGTGTTGAAAAGTAAAAGTACAACTGGGCGTGTATTATGTGCGTACATCGGGGCGTGTTTACTACTTTTACTAGCTGGGCGTTGTGTATAGAAGTATCATGCACTTCTCTTTAGAACGCCCAGCTTCTGGCAGTGCAGACACAGCGTGTTCTCGAGAGATCACGCTGTGACGTCTCTCACAGGTCCTGCATCGTGTCAGACGAGCGAGGACACATCGGCACCAGAGGCTACAGATGATTCTGCAGCAGCATCGGCGTTTGCAGGTAAATCGATGTAGCTACTTACCTGCAAACGCATGCTGCTGCAGAATCAACTGTAGCCTCTGGTGCCGATGTGTCCTCGCTGGTCCGACACGATGCAGGACCTGGGGAAGTGACGTCACAGCGTGATCTGCCAGAAGCTGGGCGTTCTGAAGAGAAGTGGATGATACTTCTCGTCAGAACGCCCAGCTAGTAAAAGTAGTAAACACGCCCCGATGTACGCACATAATACACGCCCAGTTGTACTTTTACTTTTCAACACGCCCAGTTGTACTTTTACTTTTCAACACGCCCAGTTGTACTTTTGCAAGCCTCATTTGCATAAATACAAAAATGGCCATAACTTGGCCAAAAATGCTCGTTTTTTAAAAATAAAAACGTTACTGTAATCTACATTGCAGCGCCGATCTGCTGCAATAGCAGATAGGGGTTGCAAAATCTGGTGACAGAGCCTCTTTAAGTCCCTTCCTTACAGTCAGTTCATTAGAGTTTAAAGAATTGTCAGTGAAGATGAGTTGTTGGATGATAAACTAGACATTCTTGCACATAAATTTAGGGATAGGGGATACCTTGCCACAATAATTCAAGAAGATCATTGTAAAGTTGAGGATGTCAAACGTGTGGACCTTCTTCAGGGCCACAAAAGGGTAAAAAGTAAAAAACGAATATGATTCCTTTTGTGTCCACCTATAGTGATCTAATTCAACCTATTGCCTCTATCATCCGCAAGCATTGTCCGATATTAGGTAGATATTTGCATAATGTATCAGAGTTTGAAGTTACACCCCTGTTTTCTTATAGACGACCATTTAATTTGGGCGACAAATTGGTTAGATCGGATCTAGGTACCAATAAAAAGGTTACACAGACACTTCTGGCACCTGCCAAAAAGGGATGTTTCCCAATGTTTAAACTGCATAAACTGTGCATTCATGTTCAAGGGTAATACATTCTTACATCCCATTACCAATGAGATTTATAGTATTAACCATTATTTTACATGTTACACGGACTTTGTGATATATTTATTACAGTGCTCATGTAATATATTATACGTAGGTGAAACAACACTTGACTTGAGAAATAGGATTAACCAACATCGATATACAATTCGTTGCAAACGTTTGGACTTTTCCAAGCATTTTTTGTTCTTGCACTCCTCCTATTCTGCCCTGGGTGATTTTAATTATTTGAATTCTGGTTCCTACCATCCCCAGATATATGTAGGCGTAGTCCCAGTTCTGGGTGCATGTGCAGAGTAGGTCCCCACCTATAGAGGATGCCTTGTCATGGCAGGTGGGCTCACACAATTTGATCCAAATGTGTGCTAAAAACCTCCCTATTGTAAGTAGATTTAGCAGTAATGCATATTTATTTATATTTAGAGGTTTAGGTGACATTGGTGTTCGCAGTGTGCGGTTGCAATTTTCTTGTGTGCTCTATCTATCTATCTATCTATCTATCTATCTATCTATCTATCTATCTATCTATCTATCTATCTATCTATCTATCTATCTATCTATCTGTCTGTCTGTCTGTCTGTCTGTCTGTCTGTCTATCTATCTAAATCCAGGATCGGACACACAGTTTTTGGCTCAGTTTCTTGAGTTAAACAAAAGAGCCACAAGAAATGAGATGCATCAGACTGTTTCTTTATACCTTTCCTTCCTTTGAAAACTGAGCCAAAAACTGCATCAAAACTGCTTGTGTGGGATCCTGACCAAAAGGGGTTTCCTGGAAAAAACGATATAGCTTTGAAAACTGGAGAGGCTGAATGGTATATAAACATTACACACATATT
Organism: Rhinoderma darwinii; assembly: GCF_050947455.1. Taxonomy (NCBI): domain Eukaryota; kingdom Metazoa; phylum Chordata; class Amphibia; order Anura; family Rhinodermatidae; genus Rhinoderma; species Rhinoderma darwinii. The sequence goes on along the minus strand of NC_134687.1, from coordinate 186,118,486 downwards.
ATACCAACTGCTGAAGGTTAAAAAATTCCCATAAATATCATATAAGACCAAAGACCCCCACTCTATAATAAATTTACATCCATAGGGTAAGCCATTGTGCCAACATATATGTGAGGACTCTCCCATAAACTGACAAGTATTAATTCATTTGGATTCATTATATTTTTTTTGTGCAAAAACCTGAGTTATAAAATGTATCTGCTGATTGTTTCCATATCTGGTCTACAGCTAGACTAACCAAGTCTAAGGATAAAGCAACTTCCACATACTGTATAGTCATATGTCCCATATATTGAGAAACATACGTACCAGTAACAACATTGTATGTATGCCAGGTCAAGGTAAAATAAATAAGATGAGTTGTTTTGTAGAGAGGAAACCACAGTAACCACTTCTTAACAATTCAGAAGAGTACAATAAAATAGAAAACATTAGTGTGTGTATGTCTCAGTGTGTGTAAATCCCTTGGTAACGATGTTTTACGGGTTGGTGACTGTCTGATTCTCCACATCCAGACAGTAAGTTAATAGAAAAGCAATGAGTCACTCCATGTCTCCAGCGGTTAGCAATCTTAAGTTCCTGTCACTTCCTATATGATATGGTAGGGTAAGGGACAACCCAGGCAGGAGAAAAAGCAGCTATCCTATATACAATGTATACAGTACTTATTCATGCACTGCATTTACACATTAAAGGCTATGTACACCATTGAAATAGTTTTTGAATAAAAATGTCTATAAGTGTGATTGGTGCAACTTTCTAAATACTTTTTATTAAAAATTATTTTAACTTTTTGAGATACAGCTGCTTTGTATCCTGTCTACAGAGTAGCTGTGTCGTTCGCTAAGACCTCAATCCGTCAGGTTAGCGGGACTGACGAGCTCGGTGGATGTGGGTTGAATCCACCTGTTATCCATCACATCTAAGTTATGAACTTAGATGTGATCGGTAACGGCTCGATCCTACGTGGACCCGCTGTCACTGAACCCGTCAGTACTGCTGACCTGATGGATTCAGGTTTCAGCGCTAGATACAGCTGCTCTGTATACAGGATACGAAAAAGCTGTATCTCAAAAAGTAAAAATAATTCTTAATAAAATCTTCCAAGAGCCATAACGTTTTTTTATTTTTTCATCGACTTAACCGTTTGCGGGCTTTTTTTTGTGAAACGAATTGTCATTTTTGATGGCATCATTTCAATTTCCACATAATGTACTTAAAAACTTTTCTAAATTATTTTGTGGGATGTAATATAAAAAAATATTGATTCCTCCCTGTATTATGGGGTTTACATGTTAACATGTAATTTTTAATGCACGTTAATGTCGTAAAAATGACATGTTAACTTTATTCTGTGGGTGAATACGATTACGGCGATACCAAATTTATATATATATATATATGTATAGAAATATATATATATATATATATATATTATTTTTTTTTATTATTATTTTTTTTACTGCTTTTACAAAATAAAAACATTTGTTTTATGTTTCTATATTGTGAGACCTATTCGTTTTTGGTTTTTCCATTGATGGAGCTGTAGTTTTTTGCTGGTACCATTTTGGGGTACATATGACATTTGAATCACTTTTTATTCAATTTTTTGGGGGAGGCAAGGTAACCAAAAAACTGTAACTCTGGCTTTTTATTTTTTTTATAGTGTTCACCGTGCAAAATGTTATATTGTAATCATTAAAATTGGATACGGTGACACGAACTATACTATTTTGTTGTTTTTTTCCATTATTTTATGGGGGAAAAGGGAAAAAGTTAAATTTTTTATTTTTTTTCTATATTGTTAAAAACTTATTTGTACTTTTCATTAGTCCCATTAGGGGACTTGTACATGTGATTGTTAGACTGCTTGTACAATACACTACAATACTTATGGAGTAACATATGGGATGACAGAGAAACCCCCCTCTGTCTAACAATTTAAATGCGGTGGTCGCTATTGACGACGGCATTATAGCCTTTAAATGGCTAGGATCTACGTTATCTTCGATCCTTGCTGTTAGAGCAAGGTGCCAGCTGTACGGGGCTGGTTCAGCTGGTGAGCCTGATCCATATTACCCCCTCCCGACTATGACATACATGTACATGAATTGTCAGGAACGGGTTTTTGTATGAACTATAATACTACATGTCCCTTTATGTGAAGACCCAACTTTCTAATCTCTTAATCTACACAGGAACAAACAAGGCTAAATTCTTGTCATTAGAGATTATGTCTGCTGATATGGAACAGTGTTGAACTTCGCTTATATCCCCAGGAAAATTACATTAATCTATGTAGGATTCTGCGCTGGATGGCAGTGCATGACAGTCTCTGAATATATATATATATATATATATATATATATATATATATATATATATATATATGTTGTTTTAACCAGTTTAGGAACAGCTGCATCCTTTTTTCCTGTGAACCTATTATTCTACCAGATAGCTAATACTGCACTCTTGGCAGGTAAATTAACCTACAAAACCCAGGAGACACGAGTTGACTACATTATTTTACTCAAGCCGAAGAGAAAGAATACACGCATAGCGAGTTAAGAATGACAGATGCCAGCCTATGTACGGCAGAACATAAAGATGCAATGAAAGCACTGCGTTTTGTATTGTATGTGAAGTAGTTTAACCAAGTGATGAGTTATGGTAATATTAAACACATAGCTGTCAAGTTTTCCCTAATATCACAAATTTGATACATCTCAGAATTTACTAAGCCACTTTGAACTTCAAAACTCACAATCCATTACTCTATGTACCAAATAAAGGAATATCACTTCCCATACCAAAAGAACATTAGAATATTACATTATTGCTGAATCATAATTACCCAAAAATACTTTAACAGTCTGGCAGTCTGCCAATAGACTGCAGCCAAACAAAAGCAATTGGGGAATGATAAGATGATACCGAATAAGGCCAGGTGAGGAGTCATGTGTCTGTGAATGGCATGCTGGAAGAAGAAAATCTGACGAATGACGTCATCATAACGTGTTCTGTTATGTATGTTTGTTATATAATGCATGCTATACATAATAAAGGCAGAAAGGCACTTTAGGTCTGCTTTTTTCCCCCAGAAAAAGAGACACATGTGTCCATACCCGACCTCATTGTTGGGCATTTTCACCAATGTAGCCTTATGTCTTAAAGCAGGGGTCTCAAACATGCTGCCCGCGAGCCTCAAGCGGCCCCTGAGGCTGTCATCTGTGGCCCGCCGGGCACCAAAGCTCTCGTGACATGCTGAAGGAGGAACGCCAAACACACACCCCCTGTAGAAAGTTCCACACCCACCCCCCTGTAGAAAGTGCCAACCTCCTGTACATATATGGAGAATGATGTCAGGGGCTCCTCCAGGAGAGGAATTCCTGGCCAGAGCATCAGAAACGCTCTGGCTGGGGCTTCCACTACTAGAGGGAGCTCAATGGAGCTATCTAGATGGAGTGGGCTGTAGCGCTGTAGACAGTAAGGGCTCTATCTACAGGGGGGTATGTGTGGCACTATCTATAGGAGGTGTATTTGTGTCACTATCTATAGCGGGTGTGGCACTATGGCACTATCTACAAGGGGGGGTGGCGCTATCTACAAAAGGGTGTGTGTGGCACTATCTGCAAGGGTGTGTGTGTGTGTGGCATTATCTACAGAGGGCACTGTGGCATTTACCCGGCCTAGTTTGAAACCCCTGGCTTAAAAAATATGTACACCTTTGAAATTATCAGTGTGATTGGTGCAACTTTCAAAATACTTTTTATTAAAAATCATTTTTAGTTTTTGTGCTACAGCTGCCTTGTATACCGTATACACTACCTTTCAAAAGTTTGGGGTCACCCAGAAAATGTTGTGTTTTCCATGAAAACTCACACTTATATTTATCAAATGAGTTGCAAAATGACTAGAAAATATAGTCAAGACATTGACAAGGTTAGAAATAATGATTTTTATTTGAAATAATAATTTTCTCCTTCAAACTTTGCTTTCGTCAAAGAATGCTCCATTTGCAGCAATTACAGCATTGCAGACCTTTGGCATTCTAGCTGTTAATTTGCTGAGGTAATCGGGAGAAATTTCACCCCATGCCTCCAGAAGCCCCTCCCACAAGTTGGATTGGCTTGATGGGCACTTCTTGCGTACCAAACGGTCAAGCTGGTCCCACAACAGCTCCAGGGGGTTGAGATCTGGTGACTGCGCTGGCCACTCCATTACAGATAGAATACCAGCTGCCTGCTTCTTCCCTAAATAGTTCTTGCATAATTTGGAGGTGTGCTTTGGGTCATTGTCCTGTTGTAGGATGAAATTGGCTCCAATCAAGCGCTGTCCACAGGGTATGGCATGCCGTTGCAAAATGGAGTGATAGCCTTCCTTATTCAAAATCCCTTTTACCTTGTACAAATCTCCCACTTTACCAGCACCAAAGCAACCCCAGACCATCACATTACCTCCACCATGCTTGACAGATGGCGTCAGGCACTCTTCCAGCATCTTTTCAGTTTTTCCGCGTCTCACAAATGTTCTTCTGTGTGAACCAAACACCTCAAACTTCGATTCGTCTGTCCATAACACTTTTTTCCAATCTTCCTCTGTCCAATGCCTGTGTGCTTTTGCCCATATTAATCTTTTCCTTTTATTAGCCAGTCTCAGATATGGCTTTTTCTTTGCCACTCTGCCCTGAAGGCCAGCATCCCAGAGTCGCCTCTTCACTGTAGACGTTGACACTTGCGTTTTGCGGGTACTATTTAATGAAGCTGCCAGTTGAGGACCTGTGAGGCGTCTATTTCTCAAACTAGAGACTCTAATGTACTTGTCTTGTTGCTCAGTTGTGCAGCGGGGCCTCCCACTTCTCTTTCTACTCTGGTTAGAGCCTGTTTGTGCTGTCCTCTGAAGGGATTAGTACACACCGTTGTAGGAAATCTTCAGTTTCTTGGCAATTTCTCGCATGGAATAGCCTTCATTTCTAAGAACAAGAATAGACTGTCGAGTTTCACATGAAAGCTCTCTTTTTCTAGCTATTTTGAGAGTTTAATCGAACCCACAAATGTAATGCTCCAGATTCTCAACTAGCTCAAAGGAAGGTCAGTTTTATAGCTCCTCTAAACAGCAAAACTGTTTACAGCGGTGCTAACATAATTGCACAAGGGTTTTCAAGTGTTTTCTAATCATCCATTAGCCTTCTAACACAGTTAGCAAACACAATGTACCATTAGAACACTGGAGTGATGGTTGCTGGAAATGGGTCTCTAAACCCCTATGTAGATATTGCATTAAAAACCAGACGTTTGCATCTAGAATAGTAATTTAGCACATTAATTTAATGTTATCTTCATTGAAAAAACCTGTGCTTTTCTTGCAAAAATAAGGAAATTTCTAAGTGACCCTAAACTTTTGAACAGTAGTGTATATAGAAAAAATGTTTTAAAAATTCATATATAGGACAATAAAGTAATGAAATTTGTGGACTCAGCCAAGAATGCTGAAATACCTCTGATTTTTGCAAGTGTTTTACTTCGCCATTGGTTGAAATTAGATATTTACCAAAATTGTGCAATTATTGTAGTAAAACTCCTATAAAAAATATGAGTAAAAGCTTGAATAGGGGATTTTGCCTTTGCTTGAAATAGATTCTATTGGATTTCATTGTCTAAAATATTACAAGTCTAAATCGTTCACATACAGCAAGCATGCAGATTTTGGCATTTTTTCTGTATAACCTACTCTTTTATGCAGTATATCAAATTTAGGTCCAACTCAGTTTGAGATGCAGAACTAATGAGGGCTGAAATGACAATGTTGGGTAAAAGAATAAGCAACGTTTTAGAAAGAGCAGCATATAAGTCTAAAAGAAACTAATGGGAGAGAGCTTTCCAGTCTAATTGTCTTCTTGTTTCTCAGTAGCCTTGTCTGACACCAATTACAAAACAGTTTACTGTTTAGTACCAACACTTTCTTAGAATTCAGAATACTTACAGTACACACAATGCATAGTGTGTCTGACGGCTCTGTACAAATAGAGGGAAACAGACATAATGTGCACAAGGCCAGAAATATATTTTAAGGTTATTTCTCGGAATAATTACACTCATCGGAGTCTTGCTTTTCGAAAATTAGCAAAAACTGCAAACGGTACAGGACATGCCCTATTTATTGTGTCCAACACATGCCCATAATATTCACAGCTACTTACTGACAGAAGTCAAAGTAGTCTGCTCCAAAACAGAGCTACAAATCAGACTTCGTCAATAATAACCTATTTTGTAATAGGAGGTACAAGAGGAACTTGCTGTTAGGTTTTCATAATAAACCATAGATTTGAGGTTACAAGTATGTGCTGAATGGTATGTTGAGCGATAACATAAATGCACTCTACTGTCGTCAGTGATTAAATGATCAGACATTTGTGGCATTATTTTAATTCCTTGGTTGTATTAAAGCTATTATCAACTTCTGCCCATCTACCCTATTAGGGTACATGGATGTTTTCCGGCTCAGGCCCCCCTCTACTTGCCACATAGGAGAGCTACTGTATAAAGCATCTACTTCTCGATACATCCATTTTTTTTACATGGTTGCTTATTTCTTCGAAGGGGAAAAGTGAAAGCACCTACAGCTTCCTGCCAATAACAGCTTATGGAGAAGCAATAACAGGCAGATCTTTTTCCAGTGCTGGTTTCTGTTTGACTACACAACCCTAGGGCATAGCTATTGGGGGTGCAGAGGTAGCAGTCACACCCCGGTTCGGGTGTTACAATGCACATTATAGGTGAGGGTTCCGATTACAGATTGTGCAATCGGGCCCAGGATCTATCTATCTATCTATCTATCTATCTATCTATCTATCTATCTATCTATCTATCTATCTATCTATCTATCTATCTGTCTGTCTGTCTGTCTGTCTGTCTGTCTGTCTGTCTGTCTGTCTGTCTGTCTGTCTATCTATCTATCTATCTATCTATCTATCTATCTATCTATCTATCTATCTATCTATCTATCTATCTATCTATCTATCTATCTATCTATCTATCTATCTATCTATCCATCAATTAAAAGTCTTCTATTCCTCATCCACTGTTTTCATTTGCAAGTGCAATTTACTGTATACAGCCATATACTACTACTACTACTACTACTACTACTACTACTACTACTACCACTACTACTACTACTATTACTACTACTACCACTAATATTACTACTACTACTACTACTACTACTACTACTACCACTACTACTACCACTACTACTACTACTATTACTACTAAATTGTAAATTGCTGCGTAATATGTTGGCGCTATATAAATAAAGATTATTATTATTATTATTATTATTACTACTACTACTACTACTACTAATAGTAATAATAAAAAACTAAATTAACTCTTTAATCTATTTCAGATTGCGTTTTTCCTAACTAATAATATACAAAGGAATATCTAAAAATAGCTTTTTCCAAGCCCCCCCTGCTGTCTGATTCAGCAACGTTTGGCTTACTACTTGGTGGCTCCAGAACAAGCCTTTGCTATTCCTTTGAAGAATTTCATGTGTTTAGTCACCTAGTGTGCATGTTGAAAGAATGATCTAAGGCTTCTGCTGAGTTTGGAAGGTGACAATATTAACTAGAAGCTTGTCTGAAGATTTAGGGAAAGGAGTAAACGGGATAGAGGTAGAATGCAAGGAAAAATCTTCATCTATTTCTCAAACGAGAGAAAAATAAAGCAGCCATTTTAATTACAGGTTATACACTGAAAAGAAATTAAAGAATTCTGTAATTCACTCCTAACAAAAAAAAAAAGAAACATTTGCACTGACCAGATAAAATTAAACTCTACTTGGGAGATTTCCTTTTTAGCAACAACATAAAGCTATCTATGAGATGCCCACATAGGGTTAAACAAGCACAACCACTGTACCCTCACCCCCAAACAGGGGTTCTTTCGAAAAAGATGTATGGATGGTTCTTCAGCAGGGCTCTCCTCCAATCAATTGTGCCAAGTGGCCTATTCTTTTATAGGCATCTATCAGATAATCGTATTTAAAGTGCCATTGTCTCAGGCATTTAATATAATTATGCACTCCCTCTTCACAAGTTGGGGGAGCCAATAGCAACACTCCAGGGAGGGCTGTAGATGCTGCCATCAGAGCAAGCACTTCTTAAAGCAGCCTATAAATATGGATATATATGGGTCTTGACACACAGGATCCATCTGTTGTCCATCACGTCTAAGTTCATAACAGGGCTGACGGATTCAGGTCATAGCGAATGAAACAGCTGCTCTGTACAGAGAATACAGAGCAGCTGTATCTCAAAAAGTAAAAATAATCTCTAATAAAAACTATTTAGAAAGTTGCACTAACCACACTGACTAAACTTTTTATTAAAATAAAAATAAAAACTTTCCCTTCAAAGGTGTACACAGCCTTTAGGCCCTGTTCACACAGAGTTTTTTTTCAAGTAGAAAAATTTGCCTCAAAATTTCTTTAGGAATTTTGAGGCAGATTTTGACCTGCCTGCACTCACTTTGCCGCATTTTTCGCTGTGTTTTTCACTGCGTTTATCGACCGTTGAGCGCCACAGGCAAAAGAACACTGCAAAAAAAAACCTTTCTCTGCCCCCCATTGATGTCAATGGGAGGTCAGAGATGGAAACGCCCGAAGAAATGCTTATTTCTCCCGCAAGCGTTTTTTCCGGGAGAAAATGCCTCCGCCTCCCATTGAAATCAATGGGAGGCGTTTTCTGACGTTTTTGGGCGCGGTTTCCGGCACGGTTTCCGTGTAAAAAAACTCATATATAATCAATATTGGCTTAAAATGCAGACTCTCAGCTTTAATTTGAGGGTATTCACATCCTAATTTGAGGAAGGGTTTAGGAATTACAGCTCTTTAATATGTAGCTGCCTCTTATTCAAGGGACCAAAGATAATTGGACAGTTATCTCAAAAACTATTTAATGGGCTGCATGGGCTATTCCCTCTTTAATCCATCATCAATTAAGCAGGTAAAAGGTCTGGAGTTGATTTCAGGTATGGCATTTACATTTGGAAGCTGTTGCTGTGAATCCACAACATGAGGTCAAAGGAGCTCTCAATGCAAATGAAACAGACCATTATTAGGCTGAAAAAAATGAAGAAATCCGTCAGAGAGATAGCACAAATGTTAGAAGTGGTCAAATCTACAGTTTGGTACATTCTAGAAAAAAAAGTGTGCACTGGTGATCTCGTGAACTCCAAAAGGCCTGGACGTCCACGGAAGACAACAGTGGTGGATGATCGCAGAATCCTTTCCAGGGTGAAGAAAAACTCCTTCACAACATCTACCCAATTGAAGAACACTCTCCTGGAAGTAGGTGTATCAGTATCTAAGTCTACCATAAAGAGAAGACTTCATGAGAGCAAATACAGAGGGTTCACCACAAGGTGAAAACCATTAATCAGCCTCAAAAATAGAAAGACCAGATTAGACTTTGCCAAACAACATCTAAAGAAGCCGGCCCAGTACTGGAACAGCATTCTTTGGACAGATGGAACTAAGATCAAGCTGTACTAGAATGATGGGAGGAAGAAAGTAAGTATGAAGAAGGCTTGGAACGACTCATGATCCAAACCACACCACATAGATAATAGTAAAACATGGTGGAGGCAATGTGATGGCATGGGCATGCATGGCTGCCAAAGGCACTGGGTTATTAGTGTTTATTGATGATGTGACTGAAGACAGAAGCAGCCGGATGAATTCTGAAGTGTTCAGGGATATATTTTCTGCTCCGATTCAACCAAATGCAGCAACGTTGATTGAACGTCGCTTCACAGTACAGATGCACAATGACCCAAAACATACTGCAAAAGCAAAATTCTGGCCCTAACTCTACATATGAAGACTGTATTTAGGGTAGCTTATGAAGCTATGATATTTTTATTATTATTATTATTATTATTATTATTATTATTATTATTATTATTATTATGTGAAGCTATAATAGTAGGGTAGGGTTTCTAGATATAATTTTTGCACTGAAGCGAGTGTTGGCATAGATGGAGGGTCGGTCTTTGGTGGGCCCAAGGAACCTCAGTTTGACGCTGACTAGTCCAGATCTTTCATGTTACATCTATGCTATATCATATATTTTTAAAGAAATTGTAACAATGACAATATCATTGTTGCTAGTATAGTAATGTCTGCAAAATCTGTCTTCCCAATCGAAGATTCAAAGTCTTTCTTTCAACTATCAACTTGTAACGAAATAGCAATGCACATTTTCAATACAATGAATGCAAACACAGTTGGCCGCTATGTGAATTACATTGTATGCTCGGTGACATAGTATTTCTATTTAATGTGGCTAACATTGAATTCTCTAATCAGTCAAGTTGAAAAGTTATATAATTGCATAGGGAGTATAGTATTTACAATTATGGGATTTCCTTGTAAAATAAGCTTGTAGTAATTGCTTATGGGAAATCAGTATTTCATTTCTGATCATCTATCTGCACTCCTTCATATTTGGGACATTGGGATGCGAAAAACAGCCATCAATTATCCTTTAACATTAACAGTACATTCTCCTTCAGACACAGATTTTTTCTGTCATTTTAAACTGTATGAAAAATACATATAAAAACACTAGCGTTTTGTAAAATGCAACAGCGTTTTTTTGTGGTGTTTTAAGTGGCTTTTTGGTTGCGTTTTTCATTTAGTGTCATTTTGTAAATTCATTTTTTTCTGCCATTTTTAAGTCCTATATAGAAGGCTAAGGGAAAAAACACCTGATAATACCCGATACCCAGAGCATACTGCATTTGGATAAAATTCCACTGACCACAAATTTGCCTAAAAAATGCCACAAACCAAAACAAAGTTGTATGGGGTGCTTTTTATATTTCACTAGAGACTTTAATGTAACATCTGGCTGCGCTAAAAATCGCATAAAAAAAACTCTGTTAAAAGTGCCACGGAAAACGCACAAAAATGCAGCAAAACGCTGTGCTTGAATCCAGCCAAAAAGGATTCTGCATCTTGTTATAAACTAAGCATATGTTCATACTGGAGACCCTGCACTAAAGAGTCCCTGGGAGCAGATCTACAAATAGTCATGTCTGAATTCATCAAGGATGTGCCTGGAGCTTATCCTGGATGTGCTAGTGTAACGCATTCTGCGGAAAAATAATCCATAGTGTCTTTATTGTCCATGGGGAATTATTTACCTGGGTCTGCATATTCGCATCATTTTATTAACATCGAACAGGTAACTTCTGACTGATAGATGCTGTGAACCAGTGTACAGTATATAGAAAATGGAAACGTTTCATCAGAAACAGTGACTAAACTGCAAACAATGCCCAGTGACTTGGAGTGATAAAATAACTGGGGAGCAGCGGTGGAGTTACTTAGAAAGAGACAGCAAGTACCTGAGGTTTCATCCACTCTTTCATCTACCACATGGTCCTTCTGATGAACCCATTCACTGTTGCACTTGAAGTAGATTTGTGTGGCAGGACTGGCCTTGCAGTACAAGTTTACTGGTTTGTTTTTCACAATGTAAGCTTCTTCAGGTTCAATAAGAAAATGAGGCAATGGTTCCGGTGGATCTGATGGGAACGTCTCTGGTAGTTCGTGAAAGAAGTCATCATCTTAAATAAAATAAATATTTCATAATTATAATTTGCATGAATACATTACGTTTATACAATTCAGAGCAAGAACATCTATGGGAGCCGACTTCACTCTAACAAGGAGCACTGATCACAGCCGAAGGTGCAGGGCGCTAAGCTGAGATCATCTGAGCCTTCGTTACAGCGATGAAGTGGGTCCCAACACCTGAACCTCTACCAATCAAAACTTCTGATATATCTCTGTGACATATCAAAAGTTTTTAGAAAGTACAGTAACTCTTTAAAGAAAACCAGTTATTAGGTCATTTTACATTGATGACCATCACTTTCCGGACACCCGAGATTACTGTAGCTGAGAATTGTAGAATGAAAATGAAGAAATCCTATATTTAGTTAGGTGGAGCTTAGCTGTCACATAATTGTGTGCACCTCAGAATTGATAACTGTGTAAGTAAAGATGCCTGTGGTGGGAAAAAAAGGTGTCATGGAAATAAAAGCCAAAAGCTACTATAAAGTAGAAACTACACTGTAACAATGCTTGTAAGGAGCACAAAGCTGTTAAAGAACACATGGAAACCTAATGCGGTAGATGACTTTTTATCTTTCACTTGAATTTTATTTTAATATTAATGCATCTAACGCAGCTTTGACCCATTGCATTATGTACTCTTTTTAATCCTGTCATGTTCAAATGTATTCCTTTAAAACTGTTAGAGAAAAATGATTCAATCAAACAGACTTGAAAGGTAAAAGAGTTAGTAAATCATTAGCAGTAATGTAATACTTCTCTGGGGAGAGTGAGAATATATTACTAATAATTACAATTATAGATTTTCTTTTGTGACCTGGCTGCATCCACCACTTAGTAGGTAACACATCCCAAGATGCAGAACTAGCAATAGATATAATATAATTTATATTCATGTTGCACTGCTTTTCATAGTATTGTGGGATACAGATGTAGTCATCTTTATCTTGACTTTTAACGCATTAAATAAACAGTGGAATGATCCTTTATCTTGAGTTTTTCAAAGACTTTTCAGTGGCTTTTGTTGTGTGATATCACACTCCAGCAAGTTATTAGAGTCAAGATGAAGATGGCTACATCTTTATGTCTTTAATTTTTGTAAGATATTTATAGTCAAAATATACTTAAGACGTCCAATAGACAGTATTTATAATCTAGCTGTCAATCCAAGTGCAGCTATACACAGGAATGCCATCCATTATGGCAGAATAGCTGGTTTCCCCGTCAGGTGTCCACGCTATCTATTAGAAAACAATGGGCCTCTGACTGCCAGACAAATGTTTTGTAGCCCTTGACTGTAAGCCCATGTAGTTTCACTTAATTCAAAATGACCAGGCGCCATTGCATTTTTGCATGAGGCCCACTCAACTCACATTAATGAAACTCTACAAGCCCCAGATCAATCCATCCACCAGACCTGCCACTGTTATCTATGTGCTTGACCATCGTGACACCCCAACAAGTCAAGGAGCTAAGAGGGAAGCTTTAGAGCCCACTGTGCATTTAACACATCTTGGTCTATAGCATTGGTAGGTACAATAGCAAGCAGCATTTTGCATTAGTTATCCTCTCTTCTCAGGGCTGGAAAAAGAAGAGTTAGGTGGAAAAGATGTAGTGGACAAGTGGGGCTACTCTTAATAGTTGAGCTTTCCCACTGCTTGATAACAGCTCCAGTGGCAATCATTTCCTCAGCCGATGGCCTGCTCCTGCAGCTTCCCACCAGTTCCCAGTACATATTTTACACTACCCCTGCTGAGGCCCTCGGTGTACCCCACTCCATGATCCTTATGCAGGCTCATGAAGGTAGGGGTATAGGGGGTCCTAACCATTTATTTGTTTGTGGCCTATAAATCCTGATGGCGGCCCCGGCTATACAGTAGCAGATGCCTCTGATGTAGCCATTCATGGGCCATCTACGTGCAACCTTAACCAGCAGCTACTAATTGGTGGACTACAGGGTTGAAGGAAATTATATTACGTGCAGAGAAAAAATTATGCTACAATAAACAAGACTTAGATATACCTTAGTATTTTTTTTTTAGCTTTGGTGCTTTAAAAATCAAGTCTGCCAAACCAAAAGTTGACCGTATTTTAGCTGGACCTTATGTATCATGATACATTAAATCTGGCACCTGTCGAATCAATTGGCACAACCTTAGTATTATAGGTAATTTGCAGATGTTGGTCTTCATTGTATGACATACTGTCCTATAAAAAAAAACATTTTACCTCCTGCCTTACATTATATTTATTCACAGGCTTTTCTATATCATAATTCACGTCTACCCGGAAATAAATGTAACTTCCCTTTCGAAATTACAAGAGTAAATGACTGTAAGTTTTGGACTGTAAAATATAGTATCCATTACACATGCTTGAGTGATGCTTTAACTTCAATTTGAAACAAACCTAATTTTATATGCATCTGCTTGCGTATCGCTCTGGAAGATTAAGATTCATTGCGGATAATGCAGTTAGGTTTACTGTAACTTACATGTATACTTTGATTCACATTAAGGATTATAGAAAGCCTGGGTATTACGTTGTGAAATAAGTATGAGCAGGTGGTGGTGGTGGTGTTACAGCAACAGATCACCTTTGATCGCTGTGCTTATTAACTGCCAAGTCTGTGTTGTACGATTTCTGAGGCTGGAATAGCTGTGTGGAAAGCATTATACTCAAGAGAATTTTGCTTTTAACAGTCATCAATATCTATAATGGTTGTGAAATAAGTTAAATCAAATATAAAGGTGAAGATGTAAAGTTGTCATGATCCTTTTGAGGCTTCTCAGAACACCCAACACTACTTTTCACATAGATCTAACTATCAATAGAACAACAGATAAAGATAAATGGAGAAAACGTATAAGATGGGAAAGCTATAGCTGTGGAGCAATGGCAACGTATAAGGTTTTGCAACAGAAAAATTAAACATTTTGATTATAGAAAGTATAACATTTTCACATAATATTGCATTTTTTATACATGTTACACATTATCATTAATAAGAAGATGTAAATTGGACTGCATGTTTATGTTTAGGTTTCTGGTACATATTAACAATTGTTAATTTAATTTACTATAAAGGGGTTTAGAAGACTCATTTTTAAAGATTTTGAGTTAATAGACAGGATTCCCCCATACAGGAACCTCATCTAATAACCAGAGCAGAGAAGGGCTACGAAGAGTATAGTTCTGGACAGCCTGTCACTCCATGAATTACATGGACAACCCATTGATTTCTGTATAATGGTTATTTTCGCCTTTCAGCAGGGGAATTGAACACTTGGTCCCAGGTTCCCTCACAGTTGACAGCTAATTGCTGGGGTATCCAGTTGCAGGATACCCAGTGATCAGCTTAACATGAAGGGCACCTTTTATAAAAAATGGATTGTCTAAAGGGGATCACCCCTTTATTGTATGATAATTTCATGTTACATATTTAAAAAGTATCTGTCACCAGATTTCACAATACAACCTGCACACATTATTAAATAGATCACTTAGACCGGATGAAGCTGGTGTGCTTACTTTGAAAATCTGTGTAAGAATGGCTGTATATTCCTTTCTCAAATTTTGCCTGCCTAATATTAACCCCTTCCCGGAAAACGACGTGTCGGGTACATCGTAGTGCGAGGGGAATGTATGGAGCGAGCTCACGCGATGAGCGTGCTCTATACGCTGCGGGTGTTGGCTGTGTTTTACAGCCAACACCAGGGACAAACTGCCAGGAACAGCGATCACACTGTTCCTGGCTGTTTAACCCCCTCAAATGCTGCGATTGAGGCACCCCCCTCTGACAATGGTGACGATGGTTGTCATGGCAGCCCAGGGGACTAATGAAAACCCCCAGGACTGCCTTAACTCTGTCTCTGCTAAGCAGATACCTGTATAAATGACAATATACTGCAATACGTTAGTATTGCAGTGTATTTTACCAGCGATCTAACGATCGCTGGTTCAAGTCCCCTAGAGTGACTAATGAAATGTGTAAAAAAAAAGTGAAATAAACTTTTTAGTAGTGAAAAAAATGTTTAAAAAATTAAAAGTTCAAAAAAACTACCCTCTTTGTAATTTTTACTCTAAAGTAATGTAAAAAATAAAAAAAGTTAACAAAATTGGTGTCTCTGCGTCCGTAAAAGTATGAACTACTAAAATATAGCATTATTTAATGCGCACAGTGAACTCCGTAAAAATAAAACATTTAAAACACCAAAATCGTTGTTTTTTGGTCAACTTAGCTCTCAACACTTTTTTAATAAAAAGTGATCAAAAAATGATATGTACCAAAAAATAATACCGATAAAAACTACAGCTCGTCCCTCAAAAAATGAGCCAACACACCGCTCAATCGATGGAAAAATAAAAAAAGTTATTGCTCTTATAATGTGGCAACACAAATCAAATTACATTTTTTTTTTTAAAGTAGTAACATTTTAAAAAACCTATATAAATTTGGTAACACCATAATTGTATTGAGCCACAGAGTAAAGTTAAGGTGTAGTTTTTATCTGAAAGCCGTAAAAACAAAATCCAAAAAACAATAAAGGAATCGCTGTATTTTCCAATTTCAGAATTTTATTTCAGTTTCCCAGTCCATTGAAGTACCCCAGGGCTGTATGAACATATTTTTTGTTAGGGCATATTTATGTATGCCCTAAAAACTGCCTGTGTACTATATGCATTAAAGTACATTAAAGTTCAAAAATAAAAATAAAAATGTAACAATTTCCCTATCGGATTACAATAAAAAGTATAATAATAAAAAAAAAAACGAAGATTGAATAAAAGGCAATCAGTAAAAATAATACACACAATTGCAGATTTTTTTTTTACAATAAACTTCATTAAATAAAACACGAAGATTGTACTCAGACAATCCAAAGGATCTACTCCCACTAACTTTGCTATCATTCCTATATTTAACAGGAGAATTGATTATCAATCTTTATTCATATACATTAAAACAATTCTAACTAAACCCTATTGAGGACATACAAAAGTAAGTTAAGAAAGTAATCCATGGACTCCCTTATTTTTAAAAATATAAATATTAATCAGCAGATATAGCCTATAGAAGAGAGAGGAGAAAGTGTTTACATATGTTTATTTGTGGATTTAAAGTCAATACTCTAGTTGGGAGGAAAAATAGTCCATTTCAATGACAAGAGGTAGTCACTATATAATCTAGATATGAAAAAGGATTTACTAATAGTTGTCTGTTCGTTTGGGTACTACTGGAGGCATCCTCATAGAAGAATTAAGACATGATTTACTATGAGTTATCTATTGTAATGGATACTCTCAATATTGGAAAATGGAGGCATTCCTCCCAGTGTCACTAAAACATCAGGTCTAACAAGCTCTTAAAGGCATTCCTCTTAACCTTCCACTGCTCACTCGGATAAAATGATCAATTTCAGCAGACTATCTAAAGTGTCTAAGGTGCTAGAGGCATTCCTCTTGAATTTATGGTTTATGGACATTGGAGACGTCTTCTACATTACACACTCAGTATTAGAGGCATTCCTCTCAAAATCAACAAACACATGGAGGCATTCCTCCTATGGTATATTACGCATTCGGTGTTAGGGGCATTCCTCTCAGAATCAGCAGACACATGGAGGCATTCCTCCTACAGGATATCACACACTCAGTATTACAGCGGTTCCTCTCTAAATCAGCAAACACATGGAGGCATTTCTCCTACAGGATATCACACACTCAGTATTAGAGAGGTTCCTCTCTGACTCAGCAAACACATGGGTGCATTCCTCCTATAGTATATTACACATTCAGTGTTAGGGGCATTCCTCTCAGAATCAGTAGACACATGGAGGCATTCCTCCTACACGATATCACACACTCAGTATTAGAGAGGTTCCTCTCTAAATCAGCAAACACATGGAGGCATTTCTCCTACAGGATATCACACACTCAGTATTAGAGAGGTTCCTCTCTGACTCAGCAAACACATGGGTGCATTCCTCCTATAGTATATTACACATTCAGTGTTAGGGGCATTCCTCTCAGAATCAGCAGACACATGGAGGCATTCCTCCTACAGGATATCACACACTCAGTATTAGAGTGGTTCCTCTCTAAATCAGCAAACACATGGAGGCATTTCTCCTACAGGATATCACACACTCAGTATTAGAGAGGTTCCTCTCTGACTCAGCAAACACATGGGTGCATTCCTCCTATAGTATATTACACATTCAGTGTTAGGGGCATTCCTCTCAGAATCAGTAGACACATGGAGGCATTCCTCCTACACGATATCACACACTCAGTATTAGAGAGGTTCCTCTCTAAATCAGCAAACACATGGAGGCATTTCTCCCAAATTAATACACATTCATACTCTCCCGCTGTCGCTAAACCATGGTGCTAATATTGTATTGGTATTATAAGGGCTAGTCCTGACAAGGATGGTATATTAAAATAAGAAAAAAGTCCCTAAATCAGCTTCCCTACATGTTTCACCACATGTGGCGTCATCAGGGGAGAATGGCTGTCCTTACTTTAAATACACAAAGACATATGTAAACACTTTCTCCTCTCTCTTCTATATGCTATATCTGCTGATTGTAAGATTCAAAATATAATATTTATGTTTAAAAAAATAAGGGAGTCCATGGATTAATTTTTTAACTCACTTTTGTATGTCCTTGATAGGGTTTAGTTATAATTCTTTTAATGTATATGAATAAAGATTCATAATCAATTCTCCTGTTAAATATAGGAATAATTGCACAGTTAGTGGGAGTAGATCCTTTGGATTGTCTGAGTACAATTCTCGTGTTTGAATATAAAACTTAATGTAATACCCCCCGTGTATATCTTTGAGACTTCATTTAATCCATTATATTCTTATTAAATAAAAGTCCCAAAAAATAAAATATACACACATATTTGGTATGACAATGACTGTAACAACTGGAATAATACAGTTTTGAATCATTTATGATGCTGTGAAAAAAAACTAAAAAACTGCAGCAGAACTGCTCCCACCTCCCCGCCCCCCCGCAATTTTACCGAAATATAATGTAATATAAAATGTAAAAAAAAACGGCACCTACATACAGAACAACTTGTCCCAAAGTCTCATACATCTACGTCGAACAAAGCATAAAAAGGTTATAAGCACCGCAATGCAAAGAGGAAAAATCATAAAATTGTTCTGGTTCTAAAGGCCAAAATTGGCATGGTCCTTAAGGGGTTAAACAAGATAAATCATTTTATTGCCACAATTTGTGTCTTTGCCACCTAGAGCAAGAATATTTCCCCACATTTTATATTTTTATATGACATTGTATAAAGAAAGGGTTCATCTCTTACTGTAAGTTTATCTGTAGTGAGTTCAAGGTCTTTTTATCATTGTTGTTCTTGGCACAATAGCAAAGATACCATTTTTATTCTACTAAGACTACAAGTATCTTGAGGATAAATATTACAATTGAATTTTCTTGTTCTAGCTGTCAGAGACACAAGCCATATATATGTTCTTTTCAAACACTGACAATAAAAGAATTTATCCGAAGCATCCTTATAGCAGCATCCATTAGAAGTGATAACGCATGACACCGGGTCAGAAAATGATCAATTCTCTAAGGAATAGGGTTTCCGTTTCAATACAGTCTTATATACTTTCCCTCTCTGTGGCACATTAGCCCTGAAGCTGTGGCTCTGTTCTGACCCACCTTACATCTTAATATCTAATTAAAGAAGGACATGGATTGGGAGCAAACTAGAGCCCGTTCGATCTATGGTACCCCCAAGCCACTAATAAACCATTCTTCATACATACAAATATAGCAATTCATTCACTGTCAAGTCCATCCTATTCAATATGATCACATAAATATTGACTTGGCTTTTAAATAATCCGAGCCAAGTTACTAAATAAAGTATCCCTCTTTGAAAACCAGAAAGAAACATTTGTACTGGGTAAGGAGCTGAATATCCACAGTGTTCTCACTGTATACAGTTGCAGAGTCTGTCTGGGAAATACTGATGTTGTTTTATTCCCTCTGTACAGTAGACAGCTTGTGTGTAAATGTGTGTCCAAGACGTAAGCAGTTCAGTGCAGGCATTTGGCAGTTGTAGGGTTAATTGGCAACATGTTGTGACTGGCAAATGGTACATCTGCATATGCAAATATGTTATCATCAATGTAATAAGAGTTTTATAGGCTAAATACAGATGTAGTAGAGACTTTCCTGAGTTTTTCATGCGACGTAATATCTGACTGTTATATATGTTGTTTCATGTCATAGTAGATGCATCTCCTGAGTTATTTAAGCTCAGCAAGTTATCATAATCAGGGGAATGCAAAGAATAGATGAAGCTCCATAGTAAAGATCAAAATAGGCCTCTTTGTTATGGTGCAGGGACAGAAGTGCCTAGTATTAGTTTCTCTGAGACAGCTGAGGGCCACACAGACAGCTGAGAGCCCACGTGAAAATCAGTAAATGGGCCTTACTCTCCAATATCTCATCATAGATCATCCCCTTATGTCTCTCTTA
This sequence comes from Rhinoderma darwinii, assembly GCF_050947455.1. NCBI lineage: Eukaryota > Metazoa > Chordata > Amphibia > Anura > Rhinodermatidae > Rhinoderma > Rhinoderma darwinii. The sequence continues at coordinate 186,098,309 of NC_134687.1, read as the reverse complement.
CAATCTATCAGTAATTGTTAGCCAATACAATTCATTAGCTTCGGCATTTACATTTAATCTCTTAGACATAAGAAGGCTGCTTTAAGCTGCCAGTGTGCCGCCGTGCCTACTGGGACACTATGTAGCTGCACAGGTTGCACCATTGGTATGTCCGCCCCTAGTTTCCCCCACCACACCCTTTCCCTGGCCGATTCCCCACCCCCATTGCTTTCTAAAAATGCAATTCCTCTTGCGAGGGGAGGTCAGCATAGATTCTTGTCCCCCAGTAGCGGAAGGCATTAAACCAACCAGGGCAGGCCCCCATCTCTCCATTGGCCCCATACAGCCACATGGTCTATGCATATGCCTGATAACAATGCACAAAATTTAAAGTTAATGACAAATACAGCTTTACTATATTTCTATACTTTTGTGTTATCCCTAAATAGATATTTAGTAGATTAAAAGTACTAATGCTGTAATAATAAAATATAACCCCTGTGTGGTCTGATCCTGCACTCATACTCCCTTCTTTCTTTCTTTTATCTGTCCCCGATTTCTTGCTAACCTTCTGAATGCATGTTAGAAAGACGTAGGACATAAATGGAGGGGACTGCAGCATCAGACCAGACATGGATTGTTTGTAGTCCGGAACAAAACAGTATATTTTTAAACCTGACAAAATGAAGATTACAATTTAAAAAAATGCAAAGAACTACTTATTTAAAAAGTTGTCTTTGAAACTTAAAATTCTATTCTAAAAATGATATAAAGCTGAAATGTTTTCATGACCTATTAAACAAATCCATCATGCTACATTTCTATTCTTAACACAGAATCATTTCATTAAACATGGTCATTATCGGAAACTTTTGAAGTTTCTTCAAGTTACAGTAAAACAAATATTCTGTTGTCTATGCGTAATTTATCCCAAAGAACTTTAAATTGTGTTAGAGGTCCATTAGCTCAATTTTGGAGAAAAATAATGATATCTACCAGCCAAGCTTGGCATGAAAACAAAAAAAGCTTTCATGAAATGATAACCATCTCACTACAAAACCCTCAAGCCAGGTACCAGAAATATGAACCATAACTTAGAATAGGAGATTCTCAAGTAAATCTTTATCTTGCAAACTCCTGTTTGTACAGCCACAGAGGAGTTTTCAGTAAGAGAATACATAGAAATACAGGAGTTCTGTGGCTTCCATGATGAAAGCACTTATATTTTGGGACAAAAGAACACTCTGTTAAAACGAGACATAGTTGTGATTTCACTGACAGTGCTACAAGGATTGTTTGTTCAAAGCAGATATAAGAGGTCAAGTAAGAAGGACACAGTGCAAACCAAAAAAGACAACGTGAAAGCGAATGGATTAAACAAAACAAAAAAAATAATCCATTTACACACCCTCCATTTTTCTTTTTCAAATAACATATTACATTTTATCACCCTGTAATTTTTATGTCTAATTTCTTACTGTATGTTTATTATTGTGTTCAATGTATGATCTGTAAATATTAAGCTCTCAAGCTCCCCCTAATGGTGGCTGCAGATGGGTAGAATTTTAGCATTTTACTCTATGTCTATGCTGGGCATACAACTAGGGTGACAGCTTGATTTTGTTGTAGCTTCTTATATTGGGGGAAGAAATAGTGATAAGACTAGAAAATTCAGCTTAGCCAATTGCTGTTTTTCAGCTCATCAGTTTACTGGGAATGTCTAAAGTTACAAATAGACTTGAAATTTCCAGACCCTAGTGAAACTTCACATGAAAGCTTATTTAATGATTGAAACTACCTTCAAGGACATCAACCTTTGTGGATATTCCTATGTAAAGTTTCATAACAACCACAGAGGTCATCAACATTGTTGGTCTGCTAATTGTCATTTTAATATTAATATGTGTCTGTATGTCATAGATGCAACACACACATAATGATACAGTGACTGTGAGACAGTGAATCTGTCTCCAATGGTGAGGGCTGTTTAGAAGCCAGACCCTTCACACCCGGCGCATGAGGACTAAAAGTTAATCGCCGACATAGGTATGAATAAATTTATGTCTTCTACTGCTATCTAGAAGTATTAGCGATGTGGGGGCCAAAAATCTTTACAGAATAATTATATTAGCTGTTTAACCCCTTTACGAACACCCATGTTACATGTACGTTATGGGTGGAGGAGGGGTATATGGAGTGGGCTCATGGGCTGAGCATGCTCCATACGCTGCTAGTTTCAGCTCTATATTACAGCTGACACCCTGCTCTAACTACTGGAATCAAACATTACTATGATCCCAGCTATATAAACCCTTAGATGCCGCAGTCAATAGCGACCTAAGGTTCTGAAAGAGGAGGCGTCCCCCCCCTCTGAAGGCCCATTGGCCCCTCAGCAATGCGATCGCGTGGTGCTGATAATCATCATGGCAGCCTGGGGGTGTAATGAAGGCCCCCCAGTTCTGCCAACTTTCTGCTCCTATGAAGCCCTGCCTCATAGGAGCTGGTAAAAATCACAATATACTGCAATACACAAGTATTGCAATATATTGTGCAAGCAAACCAACGATCGCTGGTTCAAGTCCCCTAGGCGGACAAATATATATATATATATATATATATATATATATATATATATATATATATAATAGAAAAAAAATGTACTTTTTCCCATTTCCCTTTAAAACCTATGCAAAAATAAAAACATTAACATAACTGGTATAACCGCATCTGTAAAAGTCTGAACTATAACAATATAACATTATTTAACCTGCACGATGAATGCAGTAAAAAACATCTCGTCTCCCACAAAACATGGAATTAAAAGTGATCAAAAAGTCCCCCACAATTGTATAACAAATAACCTACAGCTTGTCCTGCAAAAAGTAAGCCTCAGAATATCTGACACAAATTATTTTTTTTAAAACAAAATGTTTCTACTTGCAGTTAAATATAAAATAACTATATAAATTTGGTATCACCGTAATCGTATTGACCAAGGAATAAAGATAACATATCATTTTTACCACAGGCTGTACGACGTAAAAACTAAACCCAAAAAACAAAGGGGAAATTGCTGGGTTTTTTTCATTTCGCTTTACAAAATTTAATTTAAAAATACTTTTTCCCAGTACATTACACGGAGCAATTAAAAGCTACATCTCGTCCCGCCAAAAAAAAAGACCTCATATGGCTTTGTCAAGGAAAAATAAAAAAAGTTATGGCTGTTGGAAGGTGAAATGGAAAAATGAAAATGAAAAATGGACTGGTCATTGAAGGGTTAATGTAATTTGCAGTGTTTCTATAAAAAATAACTTTCTCATATTTTTTCTGCTTCCCTGCTGCTAATCTTTGCTGATGGTGGAGGGACTTTGAGCAGAATCGGTCTCCTCCCCCTTTGGTAGCTAACAATATAGTTCCTTCTTACTTTCCCTGAAGATAGGAAACAAGTGTTCCAGAGTTGTGAAGTATATACTGTGTGACATCCACTGTATGCACTCCAGAGAAACCCATGAAAATATAAAGAAATAAAGCAATAAAGACTGAGTGGGCATGTGCAGACTTGATATCTGCTGTCAGGATGCAGAACTTTACAATCCTAACAAGCTGAGAAGGAGGAGTCTGCCATGCTACTGCAGAGGCTCTGCTGCTTTCCTGACAAGCAGGGAAGAAAGCTATTTCTATTGGCCGTTCTGCAGTGAACAGGAGAACTCCATGCAAAGAACTGACTGTGTGGAGAGTGACTGAACATGTGTCCACCAGCACTCAGAACATTAGGTGGACGTGCACATTTCTATACACTTTGAACAACAGATGGCACCATACTATGTAAGTAAGTGTCATAACTTTTTTTTAGCAACATGTAAATGGAATTTTTTTTTCATTTTTAATGATCTATACAATTAATATGATATTTAATGGTGGGACAACCCCTTCAAGACTCATAAAAACCCATTATATGCAGTAAATAATTCCTCTGCTGACTCATTTAGTCATAGAAGGTCAGCAAGGGCCTCCATAAAACAAAAAGTCTATCTATGCACAATTTCATATAATCATCTGTGTCCCATATGCTCATTGATCAAGTTGATGTAGTGAATAGATAGAGTCAATGCAATGTTAAAGAGAATACATTGATGTGTATGCATACACTTGATATATAGCAACATTTCCCGTTTGGCTTTCTTTGTTTCATAGAAAGTAAGTAAGTAAGTAAGAAAATACCTTGTTTATTGAAATGTGGACTCTGAAGTAGAACTGTGAGATGAACGGCCATATGGTCAGTAGTTGTATTAGGACATTACAGTCTCACGAATGAGAACTATACAGAATTTCTGAACATTTAAGAAAACTTAGAATGCTGAAAAAGTAATAAAAAAAAGGAACAAAAATGTTCTGCCCAATATGTTCTGTTTAGTATCTGGTTGAGGAACTTGGGAGTGATTTATCGCCGTGTTTATCATTCCCTTATATGTATGTACTGCTATAAAAGCCTTATCAGCAGATTATTATCCTAAAATCTTAAATCAGCAGAAAAATGTTTTCCAGTTTATTATCTTGTCCTCTTATAAATTCAATTTCTCAATCTGTTAGAGTTATAATAAGTTAACTTTCTATTATCACCAAAATCTTTAATTTTATCCTATTTTTAATCAATAGAGGCCATGGCAAGAATAAATAGTTGAACTTTATCAGCACAAATACATTTGTAGCTGAATGTGTTAAAATGGGCTAAAACGATACAAATCAATGTGTCTTTTTCTTGGCATACATGTGTGTTTTTTCTGAATTAATTTATTTCTTTGCCTTGAAAGGACATGAAATATGTGTGCACAAAGAGGAGTCATAAAACATTGTCAATGTTTTTTGTTTTGTTTAGCAGAATCAATTCTTAGGAGGAGTTGGTATGGTCCAATTTAATAAAACGAAATGTCTTGAAAAAAGGTGAAGGTTCCAAGGAACTTAGCCTAACATAGACTTACTCCTAAGAGTGACTCCATATGGAAATATGTTGTCTATGTTGACAGTAACATCCCATCAATCCAAAATATATTGTTCAGAATTCCTGCTTATTTAGAAAAATAATACAGATGAAAATCAACCAACAATCTGAAATTCTTAGAAGAAGATATATAAATTACAAGAGCACTTGAACACTGAATAAGCCATCAGAGTCCTAATAAAATCAGTTTTCATTGGCTGTAGATGTGGTGGAGACAACTTTTAACCTATTTAAAAAAACACCAAAAGGAAGGAAAACCAGTAACTCTCCATGGTTGACTGTACTCGTAATAAGACACATATTGGGTACCACTTTGAGCACCATAAATCTCAGTACAAATTGTAGATAGGCTTATGAAGGAGTAGATGTATTTATCTGAGATTTTACGTTACTGTATGTGTCCCATTTGTAGGTCTCTGAAATAAAGCAAGACAGCGGCCTATTCTATTACATGTCTGGTTGCATACAGTATTTACAAATTTACACATAGTGAAGGATTCCTAAGGTAGGTATTGGTAGAAAACTAATACTAACATAATCGTCATGGCTGTTGCAATTTTCTCTTGATGGGTACTAAGTTGGCATGGATAAATCGGTAAAGCATGAGCTGCAGTGTAAATCCTTTTTAGTGTTATTTCTCATTTTTAAAATGTAGTGGCTTGAAGCTTGATGGGCACTTACCAGCCATTCTTCTTTAATATTAATCTGGAGTAATGAAAGGTATAGGCAATATGCTTCCTCTGAAAAACTTGCCAGCAGGAATTGATCTTCTAGGTAAGTCAGTTGGTTTGTTGGCTTTGTTACTTTGAACCTTTAATAGTATTGTTATATTGGTTTTATAATCTACCAAGTAAGTAGCTATTAAATGTCAAGTAATGCCCTGTGCACTTCATAATCAGTATCTGAATTACTGAAAACAACAAAAAAAACAGAAAAGTAGAAGATGTAACCCCAAAAATGTTCTGTTCCAACACAAAGTGCTTGTGAAATTGAAACGAGGGAGCCACAATAAAGGACATGTTGCTTCCCAATTGATGGGACTAACATATTTGTTTTCAAAGCAATTATATATGTGTGATCTATTTGTGGCATCTTCACCCTCATCTCCTAACAAAAGCACTATTAGACTGTCACCCCTGATCAACTAAAGGGTATGAAGAGCCAATTCTGTAATGCCTTGTTACTGCCAGTCAGTATGATCTGAATAATGGTATAGTCACGGTGAACTGTCCTTTATCATTTATCCTCTTGCTCTCCAATAGAGGACAGTTATTACTTAATTTTGACAGAAAAAAAAGGACAGAATAAAGAATTTGGAAGCCCTTTGTTATATTCCATTAGATGGAGGAACAAAGCAGAGTATTTTATTTGATGTTCCTAGACAAGATATGGGTCCTCCTTCCTCTGTTAGGAAATATAACAATCCGTCCAACTCGATTTGGACAATGCAGTGTTTTTCAATAAAAAAAAAAGCTCTTCTGCCAGACTGTCACAATGGATAATTTTATTGGCCTCTTGCCCTGCAGGAAGCATGGCAGAGCCCAACGTGCTCAATATTTAATATGCCACAGCTGCCTAGCAATGTAATCTAGGAGAATACAAAATGCCAATGCTCATTAGGGTGAAGGATTTTTTTTATTACAAGTTTTATCATTTCTTGGCTGGGTGTTGGCTAAAAAAGGACATTCATTTTTAAGACCTTTCAAAACTGCCACAAACATGAACAATTATTGGGTAGAGGGGATGCACAAGACGTCTGAATTCTGCGGCATCTATCATGGAAGGTGAGTTTATCATTATGGATGACTATAACTCACATTGATGAGGCTGACCAGGGCAGAGATGAAATCATCTAGACTAAATGATAATGTAAAGTTTTATTTATTTAGTGTTCACTGTACTCAAATAAAATTTGTAAAGCGGACTTTTTTTCCTTGAAGTAATCGCTTGCAATTGCATTGCCAGTTTCTTTGCAGAAAGATATTAAATCTTAATCTAATCTGGCAGGAACCCAGGCAACCTCAATTTGTTTTACACATATTTCTGATGGCATTGCAGGCCGAACATATCAAGCTCTTCAATTTCAATATAAAACTTGAGTTACATGGACGGTTAAGTGGGAGGAAGCATTAACAGGAATGGGCAGAGCATTATGTACTAGGGAGAGATTATAGAACCAATGTACTTGGCCCAGGCAATTTATTGGATTGACGATATCATTATATAACACATTTAAACATGTTGTTGCGTTATGAGCAGACAAAAAATGTGTTCTTGAAATTCAGATTTTCAACTTTTTGAAAGTATTACAAAGTACAGATACTTATATATGTTGTTAGAACTTACATGTTAATATTCTACCATTCAATTTTGTCCAGTATTTATACTGCAGACACATAATAGAGCATTATATAGTTCCAACTGTTATACTGATGGCTGCATCACATCTAAAACAAGCTGAAAACATGGACGCGCTTTACCACAAGCCATTGCATCCATTTGTGATTTACCATTAAGGCTATGGCCGGCAATGAATGCAATTGTGCCGAAACATACAGTATGCTTATCCCGTTTCATAGTACAAGTTGCATTATAGTCTCAGCCGTAAGGTAATAAAGTGACATAGAAGTTGGGTTTGTATGATTTACATTAAATCCCAGACAATTTAAGAGAACCTGCTACTAGGACAAGAACTGGTAAAATGGGGCATTCTACTATTTGTTTGGCTCTGGATGTCTGCTTAAAGTTTTGCATAGGGATTAGACATCTAGTAAACTGGTCTACCTTAGTGGTGTGGGGTTTAGCCTTTATAACAATCATTCTTTCTGAGTTTTCGTGCAGCCAAACATTTAGCTGTGCACACCGGATGTTTACATGAGATGTGTTAGCACGCTACAGTGCATTATCAGCACATATGCCAACATCACCTTTTCTGCTTTGAATTTTGCAATATTTTACAATATTGGGTGTAGAAATGTTTTGGGTAGCAACAAGTTTTTTTAAGCTACAGAGTAATACATTATTGTAGTTTGGGTAGCTATAATTAGAAGTAGGGTCATCATTTGACTTCTACATGTCCACCTCTCGTCTATATTCTTACTCTCCTATTGGTAGCTTGTCCTATTTGGCTAGCTTTCCCAGTTTTGGATGTGTATCAATTTTTATACGAAAATAGCTGGTAAAATACTTTTTGACCTCTCGTCCAATCAACCATTCAGCAGAACTGGGTAATATATGACATGGTTTCTTGTAGTCCTGTCTAGATTTCAAGGAGTCAGAAGGAAGGGGGCAGCAATTGGGTGACAATTAGTGGATGGAATTACACCCATCAATTTAGATTGGATAGGACATGGTATATAGATGATTTAATCTAACGGGAGTCTATCCCGGAGACAGTCTGCTTTTAACAGATATTTCATTTTATAGTCAGATGGAACCTATCAGAGGGAAATCCGACTAAATCATATCATCCAGTACGACACAGCACATTTCATAAGAAGGCCATCGCTGTATAGCAATGTTTTTATTTTTACTGCTGAAAAGTTGAACTTGGTGCCAAGTTATTCTTAGGCAAATCTTTAAGCTATTCCAGCATGAAGTAATAATGCATGGAGTTCATATTAGCTTTGCAACCACGTGCAGCTTTTAGCTCTGTCTCCAATCAATAGACTAGGTAGCTTGTTGGCCTTGAGATCAATATTAAGTGCATGCATGGCTTTGTCCTTGATTACAGAAAAGAAAAGCAATTCATGTTATGGCACTTAATGACAACAGAACAAGCTAAGCAATTCACCTGTGACACAGGTCCTTTCCTATGGAACTGCCCACAGCACTGTAAATCAGGGATTACAACTCCTCATTGTGTTCATGTCACCAAGTCTGAATGAGAGTCAGCTTACAATAAGCAGATGGGAAACTCTTTAAAGCCATGGAAATAAAAAGCCACAAGTGTATCTGAAAATAATTCCCCATTATTCATAGCAGCGGATCATACCATCAATAATGAATATTACGGCAGTCATACAGTAAGAGTGCTCAGTGTTAAAACCATTCTAATTGCTATTATTGCATAAACCTGTTTACGTATATAAAATGTCTGTATTCCCATTCGCACCGTTTCTATAGCAACATGAAGGAATGATATTAAAATGATACATATATGCCTTTTTATTGGGTTCTTATTATTGCTGTTATTTAGCAGTTGCTTACTAGAAGATAACTTTAGAGATAGGTATAAAATGGAGCGTTTTGATTTCGGTATCGTCACAATAGAGACATGTAGATGTAGCTGAGTTTAACTTGTCATTTAAAACTCCAATTAAGAGTGAACTATTTCCCCTTATATAGTGTTGGTTTGTGTTCCCTAGTTTTACAAAGCTTTGTGCTTTGTGTATTCACTTGGCATTGTCAGTATTCATCCGGTCAAAACGACGGAACCTTTGCACAACAGAGACAAACTGAAACCATGGGCACTGGATCCGTTACCATTGAAATCAATGGTGATGGAAACGGAAACCTACGGTTTCAGTTTGTGTCAATCAGGGTTCCGTTCCGTCGGAAAGCTCCGGCGGAACATCGGAACGGAGACCTGACGCAGATGTGAACGAAACCTAAATTACACATTTATTCCCCACTCTGCGAAGAGTGTCAGTGTATGTAAATTACTGTGTTCTACACTAGCGTCATTTATCAGGACCAGTCATGTGACAGCTAAGCTACACCCAAGGTAAGAAAGATTTTAGAAATCAAAACATTACACAATTTCGGTTGGCATTCAGAGGTTTCAGGAAGATAACATATGAGTTTTCTTTAAGGCCATGTTCACATGTTGTGGAGTCTGTCAGGATTTAGCAACAGAATCTACAAGCATTCCACCAGCAATACATGTGTATGGGGCATTTTAAACTGCGTGGAAAAATTACCGCACCGCAGATTTTAAAATATGCAGCAAATTTGTTGTTCAAGAAGATTCCATCTTGAAAAGTCCTGCTACTGACCACAATGGTGCCACTAGTGTGGCATGTGACCGCTGAGGTCACTGAAAAGCAATATGTTACAATAAGTAATACCAAATGACTAACTCAGTTCTGCTACATCTGCGCTTGACACCTGATGGATTCTTTTTTTTTTCTCTCCCTATTAATAGTTTAATTACATGTGATTTATGGAGATTGAATATAATCATCCAACAAATAATGTTATATTGCATTTAGTTCCATCACAGATTATATTAAATCCATTTATTATGACATGATCATTTTAGAAAATTCTGCATTGAATTTCAGCTACACAGACGGGAGCAATGTGTATTTTATAAGGTGACGTTTGATGGAATTACATTTATTCCTTGTGCAAATGAATGACAAGTGTAAAATCTTGATGATCTTTAATTATGAGAAAAGTGTATATATTCAGCAATCAAATACCAAAGGTTGATACACTCAAGAGAAAACTATTTTTATTCCTTTGACATTTGAACACATATTTAATTAAGTAAAATAGAAGCATCTTATTTTTAGATAGCAGGAGAGAGATTCTCAATCGCTCCCATGAGAACTGAAGGGAGGCACGCCAGTGACAATCAGATACGCCGCCGGCACTATCCCGGCAGCACAGAGATCATTTTATGACCAGGATATCTCCTTGTCGTAGGGTTATTTATCAGCTGCAATAACTAGGTTCAAATATGTTTACGCTCATTGTTAATTATTTCTACTTTATCTGCGGGTGGAAGGAAGCTATAAAAATATTTATAGGCAGTGAGAAATTAGAATTTCAGCAGAAAATGCCTCAATTGCATTCAGAGGAAGCCAAATTCTCTTTTATTATAATGTGGATGTTAGAAGCTCACAGCAGAGAATGTACCGTACTTATTAAAAAGATTATTTCCGGAAAAAATGCAGTAGACATTCAGATGTATGTAGCAGGACTTTATTGTTTTTGTAGTAAGCATTTCTGAAGTTCTATGTAAAACCACAGATATCACAAGATGGCAAGATGGTTGGTATTTCACGATTGGCATTAATCCATTTAATAAACTCTGTTTTGTTTTATCTGACCTAAGCCTGAGTGAAACCAATGCATTATCAAGAGGGAAAGATGAAATAACATTTAGTTATTGGGTCCTATGGCAGGGAGTGACTTGGTATAAGTTGGCTTATTCCCCCGCCCCAGTGAGCAATTTTAAATTATTCCCTCTACAAAGGCACCCATAAGAAGGTTATGGCTTCTATCCAATATGGGTTAAGACTCTCCAAATTTTAGTTTCTTTGCTTGTGGTATGTGTACTCACATAGTCCTCATGTTGTGCTCCCTCAGACAAGATTTCTGGATTTGAGTGGTACCTCAGCAGCCCTATAGCAATGCCCCTGGTTGGACAGTACTTGGTTTAGAGACATTAAGACAGGTAAAGACCACTATAAGAGTCAGTTCACATGTTACGTAAATACTGCAAATTTTCCGCAACAGAATTAGTTGCGGAAAAAATCTGCAGCAAATACAGTAGCAACAAAGTGGATGAGATAAAACAAATCTCATCCACATGCTGGGCAAATACTGACCGGAATAAATACTCAGAAATTGACCGCGGTGGTTTTCCCTATGGGGAGGGAAAATCCGCAACAAATAGCAGCTGTTGCATTTTTACGGTGGGTTTCGCAGCGATACTGTCGCAAAAAATGCAACTCTGCAAAAAAAAAAATTGTATACTTACCCAGGAGTCTGTGTTTCTTCCTCCAGGCCGGACTCCTTAGATGATGTTTCATCCCATGTGATTGCTGCAGATAATCACAGGCTGTAGTGGCGGTAACAAGGGATGAAACATTTCCAGGTGGCCGTTCTGGATGATGTCAGAGGGCCGGCCTCCTGGGATAATGCTTCATCCCATGTGACTGCCGCTTGAGCTACTCACAGGCTGCAGTGATCTCCTGGGATGAAACGTCATCCCAGGAGAACGGCCTGATAGCTGACCGGTTAAGTGCTGCAGTTTTCCGCAGCGGACACTACGGGCGAAAAACTGCTCCACAGTTTGGTGCGGTTTTTCCCCGAAATTCCCTGCAGCGCACAAGGCGGATACCCTGCATGCTATTATGCAGCATATCTGGCCGTTGGAACTCCGGAATTCCCTGCAGAGCACAGGGCAGATACAAGGCATGCTACTACGTAGCATATCCGCCGTGTGAACTCCGGAATTTCCTGCAGAGCACAGGGCGGATACAAGGCATGCTATTACGTAGCATATCCACCCGTGTGAACTCCGGAATTTCCTGCAGAGCACAGGGCGGATACAAGGCATGCTATTACGTACCATATCCGCCCGTGTGAACTCCGGAATTTCCTGCAGAGCACAGGGCGGATACAAGGCTTGCTATTACGTAGCATATCCGCCCGTGTGAAGTCCGGAAATCCCTGCAGAGCACAGGGTGGATACAAGGCATGCTATTACGGAGCATATCCGCCCGTGTGAACTCAGCCTAAATGTGTTTTTAATCCTTTGAATTTTTTGAGCTGAGGTTTTTTTTTGGCCTATTTTACTTTCGAAATATTATCTATTATAATCTACTGTGAATTCACCCAAAAGTTAACTTTTTTTTTTTTAATTTGCATTCACGTGTTCTCTGAATAACAATCTGGGTAATCTTGTATGTTCTATAAACCTCTACAACGATGTCATGTATATAAACCCAATACAGATGCTGGTTTGATGCTAATTTTGTTGAGCTTGCTAAGAGAAATTGTTATTGACTGCTTCCATTAGGAAACTATTGACCCTTTTCAGGGAAGGGAAAACCAGAAGATGCATACATATTTCATCTTTTCAACGTCAAGCTGTAAAAGGCAAAGGGAAGGATACGGTTTATTTAGATTGAAATTAAAATATTGCAGGCTACATTACCTAAAGTTAATTGCTTAATCAATTTAAGAGAACAACTGCTCTCGAGTTTGGGAACTGTGGTTTGATGCCCAAATGACACTAACGTATTCACATGAGAATTGTAACTACACTGAATATTCTTTTCTTGATTAAATACCAAGTAAAATGTGCTGTTTTTCACTGTATGAATCTTATTGCTTCTTGCCAAATGAGCCTAAATGTATGCAGTAAACAGAGCAGCATTAGTATAGATAAAAGTTTTCAATGAAAAATGAAATGTAATCTCTAAAAGCAGAACTATGATGTGCTCTATATATTTATTTAGTTATTTATTTCCATTGCTTATATAGCGCAAACATATTTCACAGTTTTGGAAAGAGATTGCCAACGCTTACATCAGTCCCTGTCCTCAGTGGGGCTCACAATCTAATATCCATACACGAGGGCCAGGACTCCAATTTCTCATTAAAAAAATTGAATCCAATATCGCGACATGTTAGCAAAACCCTTGACAGACTGCAATTCACGTCACAAACACTGAATGGCCCACATAGACACCTATAGAATAGACATCTCGCGACACACTATCGCGAAATCGCTTTTTGTTTATTTTTGAGGAATGATAAGGAAAGACATATCTATATCTATGTACGCTTTTAATAAAATTAACCCCATGGCAACATATGCTATACATTTTGTTAATGTTTGGCTGAGCCCACACCATCCACAACAGGTCTTAGTTGTATATTACAGCTGACATTCTGCTGCAACTGCCAGGATTGTAGACATCTCTGTTTAACTCCTTAGATGCTGCGGCATTTAAACAGTTAGACAGAACGAGGGGGTGATAGGGATGCAGATGCATTTCTATAGCAGCCAGTAGCCTAATAAAAGCCCAAGGTCTGCCATTTTTGTACTCCTTTTAGGTCCTATCTGTGTAATACTAACTAACATAATACACTGTAATACAGAAGTATTGCAGTGTATTATATCAGAGATCACATGATCAAATCCACCAGTGGGACTAAAACAAATGTAGAAGAAAGTTAAATGACATTTTAAAAAATAAAGAAAAAAATAAAGAAAGAAACTAAAACTTTTTTTCTCGTTTCAAAATGCTTTATGTAAAAAAAAATATATAAAAAAGTACACATAACTGATATCGCACAACTGTAACGAACCATACCATAAAACATACATGTTATTTATCCCACACAGTGCACGCCAATAAAAATAACCAACAAAAACTATGGCAGAATTGCTGTTTTTTTGTTCATCTCACCATCCATAAAAGCAATTTAAAAAATTGTATGTACCCCAAAATAGTACCAATGAAAACTAGAATTGTCCTGCAAAAACAAAAAAAACTCCCATAAAGCTATGTCGAGGGAAAAATAAATGTTTGGCTCTTGGATTGTGGAAGCACAATATAAAATGATTTTCTAAAAAAGGTGTTTTTATTGCCCAAAAGTAGTAAATCATAACAATATGAAAAATGTGGTTTCACCGTAATCATACTGACCCGCAGAATAAAGTTAACCTGTAATTTATACTTCATGGTGACCGCCATAAATACGAAACCCAAAAAACATTACAAAAGTGCTGTTTACTAGTTTTTAAAAACATTGTATACCCCAAAATGCTGTAAAAACACCCTGCAAAAAACAAGCGCTCATAGGGCTATGTCAACGGAAAAATGAAAAAGCTATGGCTCTCGGAAGGCAGTAAAAAAATTGCTGTGTCCTCAAGGCCCAAAATAGTTGTGTCCTGAAAGGTTTAATGCAATTCATGCAAGTATACAAATATATATTCATCCTTATATGCTATCAGGACTAATGGCACACTATTCCGAAGGATATTAAATGTAAATAAACAGATAGATCAGGTCAGTGCCCTAGTCTTGCTGGTCTCTGTCTATACTTAATGGATCTGGTCATTCAATATTTAGGCGGTGGAGCTCGATCACATGGGTCCTGGCTAATGTAGTGAATTGAAACCCCTACGCTGGAAGATAATAGTAATTAGTTCATTATTATCAGAAGTATGGCTCACTTTATAATTACAAGTAGATATCTAGGGCAAATAGAGTATATAGAAACCCAGCTAACCCATCAAATGTAATGCAGCTTTGGTTAAAATGTCCTATTTTTCTATATTTGCTAAATTCTTAAATATTATTTGATGAAGTTGAATTAAACAAAAGTGTACAGATTAGTAGTCTGATTTGGCAGCAGATTATAGTGTCGTTTTTTTTGGATAGTTTCTGAATCTCTGTAAGTTAGTAAACCATAATTACCAGACTTTATCTGTTGTTCTAACTTCTTATATGACGAATATCTTTACAATTTAGCAATATTTGTGAGGAAATCCTCTTTAAAGAAGGTTTGGCACAAGAAAATCTTTACTGGGAGGCTTTGCCATGACCTATTCCCTACATTATAGACAGTGGGGATCCTCAGGAGTGCCATTTTTTTTAATTACACTGCTGTGTACTCTCACCATATCCAACTTTTTGCATTCAAATATAACTTTATTTTTTTTTTACCAACATTATCATTACAAGAAAAAAAAAATCAATTTCCTAAATTTCCCATAGTTTCACTATATCCTTAAGTAAGCTTTCTCCATAAAAAGATCAGTCTTCCATTAATTTCTCTACGATGCAAACGGATACTGCTCGGTACAAGAAGCCGCCGTGCTCCAACAGACTGCACATAAATGCTGTCCTCTCCAGTCACTGCACAGACACCCACAAAGCTCAACATCAAAAATGACCTTGTTGCTTTTACTAGTAATAAATAAAACAATTACTGTGAGGATAGTGATATATCCATGCTTGAATGGACCAATATTTCTAAACTGGCTAAGTACTGCCATCCGCCTGTTAAAATTGAAGCAAAATCTAATAGTAAAAGAAATACTAAAACAAAATAGTATGGTTTCATAGTGCAAGAATAACACAACATCACTAAATAGAGGACGGACATTAACACCTCCTAATGTCTAGTCTCTGACATTTAATTACCCTTTAGAATGTAGTTTTACCATTATTGTACAAAGATTCCATGCAGAATTGGCTGTTGATAATAAGCAGCATCTGCATATAATGAATCCAGTGATGAACAGTTAGAACAACACAGGGAACGCGGAGTTTACCTTTTAAACACTGGGTATAATAACATAAATGGCATAGGAGCCTCTATTAAGTATCAGTGAATATATTACAATGCACACTTACATTACTACTATAACAGCGGTCTTGTTATTTATCACAGGCTGAGAGAAGGTTTTATGAGCCAAAGACCTTTTTCAGCACTTATTATGTGTATTAACCAAATTACAGCACAGGGAACATGACATAACATTCACAGCATTATTCCTTTAAGGGCAAGTAGTTCCTATAAAGTTTGGAATGGTATTTTAGAAATAAATTGATACATGATTTTAAATTGGCTTATAGGTCTGGACATATTGAGAGCTTAGACCTGGTCCCCGACTGGTTGTGTTACACAACTTTCTGCAGTAGAAAACATTATACAGTGCATATGACATTTTTTAGTATATCTTATTGAGATCTTGGCTTAAGCCCCATGCCATGTTATGTTAATGCAGTCTTACCAATCACAGTCATATAGTATCTTATAGGGGTTTGTCCGGGCACCAAAAAAAATAAAAAAAATACCTGAAATGTTCTTTTTTAAAAATCTCTTCCTTGCTTTGCAGTCGGTTCCAGTGCACGTATTGCAGAGTCTCTATAATTAGAGCGCACGCCTCAGCACAAAACAATTCCCGTTTAACTTTGCCGTCAAACTTCTGTATCCGATGCATCCCGCCAACACTATCCATAGCCCCACCCCCTAGTGTTACATATCTTATCCCTCACTTTCCCTAATGCTCCACCTCCTATTCTTATGTCTATTCTCCCTCCCACCTCCGGGGGAAAGGATGAGCAGTGTAGGGGAAAAATGAACGGGCGGCAAGAAGAAGTAACAGGGGTGGACTTGCTAATGCCCCTCTATCGTGACTAGTGACCAACCAACGCAAAGTTACATGGTTGCTTTGGTGTACAGCAGTCTTAAAGTCATGCCATATATCTTTAATTGAATTGAGGTTTGGGCTTTGACTAGGACCTATTTCCCCTTAACCACTGCAGTTTAGATTTAGCAGTAAGTTTAGGGTTATTGTCCTGCTGGAAAGTGAACCCCTATCCCAGTCTCAAATCTCTGGCAGACTAAAACATGCTTTCCTCAAGACGTGTCTTGTATTTACTGCCATCCATCTTCCCTCCAATCCTGACCAGTTTTCTAGTCACTGCTGATGAAAAGCATGACCATAGCATGATACTGCCGCCAACACCATGCATCACTGTGGGAATGGTGTTCTCTGGGAGTGATGCGAAGTGTCACCATGTGTTTGGGGCATCTGCCACATGTTTTCTTTTGTTTTTATTTAAGCAATAACTTCTTTCTGGCCACTCTTCCATAGCCCCACTCTGTGGAGTATACGGCTCATAGTGGTCCTATGGACAGATACTTCCATCTCCGCTGTGGATCCTTGGAGCTCCTTCAGTGTTATTCTTGGTGTGTTTGTAGAAGCTCAGATGCCCTTCTTACCCAGTCTGTGAGTTTTGGTGGGTGGCCATCTCTTGTCAGGTTTGTAGTTGTGCTATATTCTTTCCATGTTAATAATGGATTAAATGGTGCTCTGTGGGCTGTTTGAAGTTTGAAATATATATATTTACAACCCAACCCTGATCTATACTTTTCCACAACTTTGTCTCTGACCTGTTTGGAGAGCTCCTTGGTCTTTATGTTGTTTTCTTAGTGGTGTTACAGACTCAGGGGCCTTTCAGATCAGGTGTATTTATACTGACGTCATGTGACAGGTCATGTGACACTTTGATTGCACACAGGTGCACCTTATTCAACTAATTATTTGACTTAATTTTATTTGAGTTAATTTGTTTGATCAGACTTTATTTAGGAATTATAAAGCAAATAGGATGAATACCCTCACAAATTTCAGTTTTTATTTATTTTTAAAACAAGGTAATTATTTTCATTCCACTGTAATAATTTGGATTATTTTGTCAGGTCCATGTGAATACTTTTGCAAAGCACTGTTATTGTCAACGATGTAACATGGCACCAGTATCGGCAGTAGCGCCTGACACCTGAGAAGATCCCTCTGATTCAGTGCCAGTTTTATTGAGGTAACATATCATTATGTCTTGGTTTCCACCTTACAGCCCCGATACTTGACTAAGGGACTATAGCAAAATGGCCTATGTGAAATATTTTACAAACATATTCAAGAAGCTTTAATTGTTCTTTTTTTCTAAACAATATGGAAATGTAGCCATTCTGATGTGAGTAAATACAATCTATGTACAGTGCTGCAGAATACATTGGTGCTTACATGGCCCTTTCTCATGGGCGTAACTATAGGGTGTGCAGAGTTAGCAGGCACTTCTGAGCCCTGATGCCACATAAGAAGACACCAGTATTTTATAAATGGTACATGGTAGGTGGGGGGCCTTGAAGCTAATTAGTAATTACTTATTAGTATATTCATGTATGGACAGATTATTGCAGTGCTGAATATGCTTTATCTCCATGCTTCACAAGAAAGTATGGGCTTTGTTTATAACTCTCCACATTCTCTAGACTAGGTGCTACATACTTTATTTCATCTTCAATGCAAGCTAATGTTAAGCTATGATAAATATGCACAGCAGAAAATATTGAAGTTAACAGCTTCGATATACACTGCAGGTTGAAGATCAGTTGTATCGACTGACATAAGCAATCACAGCAGATGTGTTAATATAAACTCTCTCTTTAGAGTGTCAACTATTATTGACTACACTTAGTAAGGGAAAGTCTATACTGCCTACTATAAAAGCAAAATCTCCTCTGGGATACTAAGTTCAAGTTCATTTAAACCTTAACAAACTTTACATTTGAAATAATATCTACAAGGGACACAGAATAGGTCTACATTTCCCAATCCATTGTCATTGATTTTGTCTTGGTCACCAGTAAACGGCATACACTACTTGAAGGCACTAAGGTCATGGAAATGACTAAAATAGAACAGAGGCAAATGGATCCAAGATGCTGTTGTAAGCGATCTCTTAACTCAGAATTTTAAATGCTGATTTTACTTGGAACATTGGATAACAATAATTAGTTCATAACAATGAATATGTGAAAAATTTAATAAACAGATTAATCAATCAATCAACTATTAATGGCATATGTAAAGAAATAATGAATAGAATACTACATGAGAGTGTCTTTAGCACAGACCATATAACATTTCTAATGAATACTAATTTATCCACTAACCAGCATCCACAAGGTCCATTGATGTGGGGGCAGTGCCAGCCTTAAGTTAGATGGTACCCTGTGCAGTACTGTTGATGCCCCTATATATTGTGTACAAATGACCATATCATAGAGTGCCTAATTATAAGCGTCATTACCCAAATTACAGTGCCATGCATTGGTGAAGTAGCACTTCAAAACTCTTGCCTAAATAACAATGATACATGTTAATGCCACATCATACACTGCAACAATGATAAATGGTGCTGTACATTAGCAGCAATGCCACACTATGCCGAAGTAAATCCCATAATACAGTGTTCAAATAATACCAACGTACATTGACCAACTAACAGCCCCATACATGAAGTGACAAAAACCAATGTCATGCAATGTCTAAAAAAAACTTGCTATTTCATTTATAAGATTGCTGGCGGACACCATCTGTGCCGCCTTCCCCTTAGCAGGGGTAGCTGGTTTAGCAAAGTAGACTCACTTAGGCTACGTTCACACAGGGTGGATATGCTGCATAAAAGTACACAGCGTATCTGCCCTGGACCTCGCAGGGAATTCCGGCAGAAAGACCGCACCAAATTGTGGTGCAGTTTTTCCTGTGGAATGACCCCTGCAGAAAAGCGCAGGTTAAAAAAAAAAGGCTAAGGCCCCATTCACACGAACGTGTTTTTGCGGCCGCAATTCCCCCGAAAATCCACGGGAGAATTGCTGCCCCATTCATTTCTATGGGGCCATGCACACGACCGTAGTTTTTACGGTCCGTGCATGGCCTGGGAGCCCGCACCGCAGAAAGAACGGACCTGTCTTATTACGGCCGTGTTCTGCGGTCCAGACTCATTGAAAATAATGGCCATGTGCATTGCCCGTGATTTGCGGGCGGCTCGCGGCTGACAGTCTGCAGCCGGCCGACCCGAAAATCACGGCCGTGCACACGGCTACGGTCGTGTGCATGAGGCCTTATACTTACCACTATCTCTATAGTCATGGTGAGGTGTCCCTCTTTTGTCCTGCAGCCTGGCCTCCTGGGATGATGTTTCATCTCATGTGACCACTGCAGCCTGTGATTGGCTGCAGCATTCACATGGGATGAGACGTCAGCCCAGGAGGCCGGCTTGGACTAGGAAGTATACAGATCTGGGTAAGTATCGTTTTTCTTTTTTCTGATTTGTGATTTTTGCTGCGTAATCACAGCTTTTCTGCCGCAAAAATCACAAGATTTGCAATTTGTAGCGGGTTTTAACTCCCCATTGAATTCAATGGGGAAAACCTGCAACAGAAAACCAGTGATTCCGCAGCATAAATTTTAATGCTGCAGATTAAAAAACCGCACCGCAGGTCAATTTATGAATGTTTTTTTGGCAGATTTTTCACGCAATGTGTGGATGAGTTTTGTTCAAATCTCATTCACTCTGCTGCTACTGTATTATGCTGCAGATTTTACACAATTAAATGCGTTACAGGAAAATCCGTAGTATTGACTATACATATGAACATACATGTGAAGCCTTAGTGGGAAGCAGTCACATGTTTAAGGGCAGTTAAGTTAGTGTATAGAGCCCACTAGTTTAATATTATTAGGACATTTTACAGATCACCTGATTTAAAGTGTCCTGTCCTAGGAATAGATTGCTTTGCATTAAAATATTATCAATCTTACAATAAAATAGGTGTACCATATAGCCAGTGTTATAAAGGTACACAATGTCGTTCTTTTTTAAACAAATTAGAGGCATAACCCCTTAACTACATACCACTTACATGTAAGAGGCAGCCATTAAGGAGAAGTAAGGAGCGTGCTCACGGGCTGAGCTCACTCCGTACTTAGCAGGTGATGGCTGTGTAATACAACGACTCACTGCAATGGGCGGAATCAAAGATCACTTTGATACCGCTTGTTTAACCCCTTAAATGCCATGGTTAGATTTAGGGGAGGTGATCTCTTCAGACGTGCCATCGCCCCTGCCATTTCGTACTCCTTTGAAGCCCTGCCTCTGGCAGCGCTTCAAAGAAAACTGTCAGCAGAAGACTGTCAGTATAGCGATATACTGCAATCAGGGCCACACAGAGACGAGGTGAGCGTCTTGCCTCAGGAGATAGCCTGCTGCCTCTCTGAGGGGGCAGCTGTGCCACTTCAACCAACCACCGCCACCCACACCTGCACTATAATTGTATCTGTGTCTATAGGATGCAGATACAATTACATGGAAAGCTAACACTGGTAGGGCAAGGATCATTAGCACCTTGCCCTGCCATTCAGCTCCTTTCAATGATGCAAGTGGCACAATGACGTCATCGCACCATTTGCGTCATTGAAAGACACTGAATGGCAGGGAAAGGATGTGCCTTGCCCTGCCATTCAGCGCCTTTCAATGTCTTTTTATTTTTTACAGTTAATAGTGTGAGTGACTGTGACTATCTACGGGGATCACTATCTACAGGGTGCTATATATGAAGCACTATCTACAGGGGACTGTATGTGGGCACTATCGACAGGGGGATCTATGGGGGCCGCTATCTACATGAGGATCTATGGGGGCCACTATCTACAATGTATCTATAGGGGTCATTATCTACAGGGGTATCTATGTATGGCACTATCTACAGGGGGCTCTATGGGGGCAATATGTACAGGGAGACTCTATGAGGAGCAGTATCTACAGGGGGCTCTATGTGGGGCACTGTCTACAGGGGTTTCTATGTGGGGCATTGTCTACAGGGGGCTCTATGTGGAGCACTGTCTACAGGGGGCTCTATGAGGGGCACTATCTACAGGGGGCTCTATGATGC
Source organism: Rhinoderma darwinii (assembly GCF_050947455.1). Taxonomy (NCBI): domain Eukaryota; kingdom Metazoa; phylum Chordata; class Amphibia; order Anura; family Rhinodermatidae; genus Rhinoderma; species Rhinoderma darwinii. Next base: position 186,076,327 of record NC_134687.1, on the reverse strand, counting down.
GCATGATATACAGGGTGCTCTATGGGGGCACTATCTACACGGGGCACTGTGTTTGTGTGGGACACAGTGTATGGTGCTATTATAATCAGGGATACAGTGTATGGTGCTATTATATTTAGAGGTGCAGTGTATGGCGCTATGGGCGTAGTGTGTGGCACCATGAGAATTTTATCTTCGTTTATAAGTGTGAAAATGTTTGAAAAGTGTGAAGCTGAAGACATCTGAATGGCAAACTGCAGAAATAGAATATATATATATATATATATATATATATATATATATATATATATATATATATATATATATATATATATATATACACACTATATAACCAAATTGGTCACTTTAGCTCTCTATAAAAAATGGAATAAAAAGTGATAAAAAAGTGGCATGTACCCCAAAGTGCTATCAATAAAAACTACAGCTGCCCCACAAAACATAAGCCCTCACATCGCTCATTCGACGGAAAAACCAAAAAGTTATGGCTCTCATAATATGGCAATACAAAAAAATTTTTTTTTAGAAAATTGTTTTTTTTTTTTTTTAAAGTGATAAAACTTAAAAAAAATATTCATTTGGTATCGCAGTAATCATATCAACCCGTAGAATAAGGTGAACATGTCAATTTTACCGCCTGATGCATGCCATAAAAACAAAACCCCCCAAGAACTGGTGTAATCACCGGTTTCCCCCCACAAATAATTTTCTTTTCAGTACATTATGCTGTATAATAAATGGTGCCTTGAAAATCTACAACTTGTCCCGGAAAAAAAAAAGCCCCCATATGGCTATGTTGACGAAAAATAAATAAGTTATGGCTTTTGGAAGGCAGGGAGGAAAAAACGAAAATGAAAAAACGAAGATTGGCTGTGTCATTAAGGTATTAAAGAAGTGACAAATGAAAAATTAAGAAGCCAATCGCGTGTGTTCCTATTATAGTACATAACCACTAAATATTGGAGATACTTAGTAGAAATTTTAACAAATAATGATAAGGATCCGATCATCAGCATTGTGTTCCAGTACTTTTGGTGTTTTTGATGGAAAGAAACCCACTGTCTGCCGTGGTATTCTTGCTGCCAAAGATACCAGAACCCTGAGAGAAACATGATGGACTTGTCACAATTTGTTAGGATACATCTGAAAACGAATACACCTGTCATGGCTCATACATAAAGTCTAAGAAATAAAACAGTACAACCTTCTATAAAATATTATTTGGAGAAGTCCATTTATAGCCCTTTCAAGCAAATGTTATAAAAATATTATTAATATTATTATTATGATCATCATCACATAACATTTCTATTTCACTTTACTACCACATTCCTTATCTGCAATTTTAAGACCTTTCTAAGACAAAGGTAAAGATACAATTAATTTAAACTTATTACTGCATATATTCAACTGGAACCGACAAAGACCTCACTATGCTTCTGCAGCACTGAAATAATACATACCTCCTGCTGGAACACTTAAGCAACTAATGAAATGAGAAATTATCTTATTCATCACCACACACAAGCCGCTACGAATCAGGTTAATTTAATTCCTAGTTAAAAAAAACAAAACATAGAAGACCAGAAAAAAATGAAACTAACCTAGGTAAATGCTATAATACAATATGTAATATTCTACAGTAGCATAATAAACCGTGTTTAGATCATTTATTATTTAACTGAAAGTGAGTAGAATGGAGTTACAATGGAAATTTTGATGTACTATAGCCTATTATAGTACTCTCTATTTGTATTACTTAGGCTCTGTTCACATCTGCGTGGGTCGCAGATTCTTTTGTTTTTGCCGGACAAAATGACAAATACTGAAAAACTCGACTGTGCTATTGATTCCGTCAAAACAACGGAACCCTTTCCCAACAGTGACAAACGGAAACCATTAGCAAAGTTTCCGTCACCATTGAGATCAATGGTGATGTAAACGGAAGCTAAGGTTTCCGTTGAGTTCCCCTGACAAAATCTCAGACGGAACCCCTCAACCGGAAGCAACGCTGATGTGAACCCAGCCCTAGCGGTAAACATTGGAATTAAATCAGGGATCTGCTTCACATTACGTCAGGTGGATCCAAGTTGTGAAATAAATTGTTAAGTCACCTGCCATGAATGAATATGGTCATGTAATCCTAGTATATTTGTGTCACCTAATCCAGATCTCTATCTAAAGAGTTGTCTGATGAATAATCAGAAAGTGTTTTGTCCTCAATAAAACGCCATTCTTCTTCTTTGGTAATGGGACATACAATGACAAGAAGGAAAAAGCTAGCTGACAAGTGGCAACAATGCTTTATCAATACAATAAATAACCACTTGTTTCTTTTCATTGGAAAATTATACTTCCATTTAGGCAGCTCTTCATGAGTACTTGACTACATACAAAAGTGAGAGTGATGCTCCCATCTAGACAGTGCTGACTGCATGGACAAGTTAGAGTGATGCTCCCATCTAGACAGTGCTCGACTGCATGGAAAAGTGAGAGTGGTGCTCCCATCTAGACAGTGCTTGACTGCATGGAAAAGTGAGAGTGATGCTCGCATCTAGACAGTGCTTGACTGCATGGAAAAGTGAGAGTGATGCTCCCATCTAGACAGTGCTTGACTGCATGGAAAAGTGAGAGTGATGCTCCCATCTAGACAGTGCTTGACTGCATGGAAAAGTGAGAGTGATGCTCCCATCTAGACAGTGCTTGACTGCATGGAAAAGTGAGAGTGATGCTCCCATCTAGACAGTGCTTGACTGCATGGAAAAGTGAGAGTGATGCTCCCATCTAGACAGTGCTTGACTGCATGGAAAAGTGAGAGAGTGAGTTGCTTCCCCGGGGTGCCCTATGTGTGATGGGTTAGCTGCCAGATGCTCCATTGTCCAAATAACACTGTTACTGTAGATTTCCTCCTAAGAAGCCATTTACAACAGGATTGTATCATCCATCTTGAGGCCTCATCACTGTTACATTCAAGTATCATCAGCAGCTGGTTAACGTATTGGAAGCCGGTGACACCTAATGGCGTCATTTCCCGATGAAGTGATATAAAAACATCCAGTCTGTGTATTGTTACAACGAGAGTAAAATGTGGTGGTGCATTCTGCAGTACATAATAGATTTGCTGTACAATGATTCTTAAATGACATTAATGCAGCTTTATAAAGAATCATTTATCTATACAAAGGTTTCGTTCCTTTGTTCCTTAGACAGAGCGGCAATCTGATTCCCATGACTCATAAGATAAATGTGTGACTGTAGGTTTTTATGGACTGGCTTATTCATTCCAATTAGTTTGTTACACAATATTTATCAATATACAAAGGTGACGATGCCACTTTGTTATACACAAACAATTCATTTGATGAAAGCGTACAATGTTGGCATAAAGCCAAGCAGTAGGGAAGTAGCAAATTAAAGCAAAAAGGAAAAAAAATGTGTTTTTCATGTCACCTATCTCATATTGGCATGTTAAGATTGAATTGTCATCTTCAATTATTTCCTTAAAATTTCTCTCCCTCTTCCTTTAGCAAGTAGCCACCAAAGATCTAGAGTTGACGAAGCAGAAGCACTGTAGTCACTTTCGGTGTACACATCCAATCCAAGTATCAAAGAAAAGATTGACAATGTTGATGTAGACCTGCTATCAGTGTGAAACTACTTTGATGATGTGTCTACTTAACAATAGAGAAATCTTCAAAACATGTAATAAAAATGTAATATTTGGACCCTCCTCATGTCAAACTCCCAGAAGTCCAAGAAGGTGAGATATAAGGAGCTGTTTAATAAGATCTTCACACTGTAGATCTGCTATATCTGTCCCTGGCACATAGGAACACTGTGGCGTCCGACTTTTTTTTCTTACTACATTAATAGGTGCTAATTATTTGAGTTAACAAAAGTTACACTCAAATTTTTAGACTTTTAGTGGAGTTATCCTTTAAAATTCATTTTTTTGGTGATCCTAACAATTATTAATCATTACTGTTAGTTTTATATTGTGTACTGTGTAAGCTACCAGGCCAAAATACTTATTTTGTAGTACATTTGTTTTACAATACATCCATAGTAGTTATATTTTATCAATTAAAATGGAACTGACAGCTCTCCTGACATGTCTGTTTTAGTAAATAATTATATTCCCCGCGAAATAACAATTTTGGAGTATATTTTCTTAGAACTCTATGTTGTGCCATTCCTCTGTTATTCCTACTAGAAATTTATGAATAAATTGAGAACTGGGTGTTACTAGTTAAGGGTGTGTCTTTACACAGACTCACACTGTCCAATCAGTGCTGCTAGTGTCAGACTGTGTAGGGTCACGCCTCTTTGACAAGGGGAATGGTAACAGAGCTGACAATTTATTTATACATTTCTAGGAGGAATAAGAGGGGAATGGCACAATGCAAATTTCTAAGAGAATTTGTTAAGTAAGTATTTACTTAAACAAACATATCAGGAGAGGCGACAGGTGCTCTTTAAGACCATATTATGACTGCTATTTGTCACTTTATAAATGAAACACTGTTTTAATTCCAGACAGTCATGTGATTTTTACAACTCGTTGTACTTTGTGTTCCTAAAATGTTTGCGTATTCATTTTAAATGAAGGGCATTGACATGAGATTGTGGTATATTATAATGTATTTGGACAGCTGTTCGTCCAAATTAACAAAGAATTTTATGGAGTATGAAAAGTGAATTCCAGGCAATCTGCTTTCATAATGTACTACTCAATGCAGATCCTCTCTCCAAGCCTCAAGGCCCGTAAGCACAGTTTTGAATTTAAACAAGACTGAAATTATGATAATAGGGACCATTATGATTTGTTCTCGCCTAGTTACACTGAGTAACAGGGATTTAACAATATGTTTTAAACTTGTGCTAATCACTGACTCATAAATAATTTTACTTTAAAGGTGCAAGTCCATTAAGCCAGCTCTACGTTTGTATATATTATTTCACTTTGATGCTTTTGTACAATCAAGACTCTCAAACCAGACTATGCATATGCTTGCAAATATTGGCATTTCATTCAGTAAGGATGTATGTAAATTTTTGCCAAACTGCCTCTTGTCTAGGGCACTGGCAGGAAAGGGGGGGGGGGGGAATATTGATTTATCACTTTTTTACTTTTTAGTATATTTCACTGTAAGTTGTTATTAGTAACTGCTCCATTTCCCCGTCTGGAAATAGTAGAGGGAGTGCTAGATAGCCAAGCATGACTCTGAGCATGTTGAAGGTACAGTTTTTAATAGTTAACTTTTTGACTGCCTGGTCACTATTGTGCCAAAATAAACTTTTTTCAAAATCAAATGTTTAAAACTAATACTGTTGTTAGGACAACTTCGCCTTTCTGTAGAGTCATCTTTACTGATGTGAAGGCCATTTTTTTTTCCCGTAAATTGGTAACATGTCAAGACAACCTCACTTTTTACTGGTATTGAACCATTTGTGGTCATGTTACAGAGCATTTTCTTAGCATTCCTACTGTATGTGCATAGATCAATGGGGAAGATTAAAAATCAGAGGGCGGCATTTTTTTATTGTTCCAGAACTCATTACGAGGATGAATTCTATGGGATGCTATATTCCAACTATTTGTAGAAGAAACTACAAGAAACTACAGGCGGAAACTACAAGAAACTACAGGAAGCTACACTGCACTAAATCATACACATGAATCATACACTATGCATTTTGATGTATCGTGGCAGTATACTGTATGAGGAAAGGAAAAAAAAAGGAAAAAAGAAAAACATGAAATATGTCAAAACTTCATGTATTTCTCAATATTAACGCCATTAAGAATTTAGCACCATTTAAGTTGCTATATTGATGTTCGATGGCAAAATGTCTGAGTATTGGACCTAGCCAGTTTCATTATGAAGGATATAAGGGTATTGAGTATACTACACTTATAAAGTGCTTAACTTTGGTTAAAGTAAAAACGTGGGTTTTTGAGCATTCTGACAGGCAACATCTCCAATTCTGACTCTCGCGTTGCTCTCAGGACTTGCTGGGGGACAGTGAAAGAGCTGTAGAAGAAGTCTTATCCTATCGTATCTGAAAATAAAAAATATACTTGTTTGATAAGACTTCCAGGATACACTCTTCTTCGGCTCAATCTCTGCCTGCTCAAGTCCTGTTATTGGTGTTGGGGGGCAAAATTGGAAAGAGTCACCAAGTTACTTGTCCTAATCGCTGTTTTTACGACATCCATTTAATAAAGGTAAGGACCTCTTTACAGGTTTAACATAGAGAAAAACAACAGGGGTCTCTATTATAAGTTCTGAACTGGGCCCTGGAATTTCTAGTACAAGACGGATTATGATACAGCTGCTTTCCATCCATTCATGTCATTGGTACAAAGTTCTCTGACTTCCCAAACATGCAATAAAAATTACCAATTATCTTAAAACATATGCGGAGATAACAATAAGCAACAAGCACTCATGAAAATGCCTTGTGGTTATAATATCAGCAAATGCATTCTTAGGACTTACATAACTCTATTTGGGGCCAAAATGCTATTCCAGTTCTAGAATAAAAACATTTTGTACTTGTTATAAACTCCAAATTACCAGTGAATGCGAGTATTTATCTTCACAGGAAATAATGAAAGATACACTTTACAAGGTTAATTACCTTGCCTTCACATAATTGGTTTTGGCAAGGATTTGGTTGTTTATAATTATGAAAATAACAAAATTCATGAGTCATAAATTCCATAATGAGAGGTGTTAGATATGTTCACTCTGTGCCAACATTCACTTTACAGAAAGTGTACTTGATGTTCTAAGCACATAACAAACACATGTAATTCATATTTGGATTGATTTAAAACATAAGCTTATTTGATCCATTGAAAAAATGTCTAGTAACAATTTGAGTTTATTTGAACACATATATAAGGCAAAGATACAGTAAATATTATTTAAATTGCATTTAACTATATTGGCTTGTAATGATAGATAGATAGATAGATAGATAGATAGATAGATAGATAGATAGATAGATAGATAGATAGATAGATAGATAGATAGATAGATAGATAGATATGAGATAGATAGATAGATAGATAGATAGATAGATAGATAGATAGATAGATAGATAGATAGATATGAGATAGATAGATAGATAGATAGATAGATAGATAGATAGATAGATAGATAGATAGATAGATAGATAGATAGATAGATAGATAGATAGATAATTATAATCAGCTAAATTTTTTGTTATTGCCATATACCTTTAAGATTATCTAAGATGCTTATGGCTTATCTAAAATGAAAAACTTTTTCATGAATTTTCATGAAATAACAATACGTACATGTTCAGCTAGAAACATCTTGAGAGCAACATTAAAAGTGTTTCAGTCATTGAATAAGTAGGTCAAGCAGAACTAAATGAAAGGGCAAAGATTATCTGGGCCTACAACCAAAACCTCCAGACGTTTTCACATCATCACACCTCAGAGCACAGCAGCGGCATAAGCCGGACATGACTTCTAACAGGCCACGCTACTCCCCTGATACTGGACTCTACAATATGCCTACATGTATTCATGTATCATGTCTGCCTTCTTGCCCTTTCTACAATCTTGTCTGCTTCAGCTAAAATGATGTCAAATGTTTTATTATTTTACCACCAGTGAAGATTATTAAAACAGTTGTAATATAATTTTGGGAATTTCTGGAGTCTTTAAAAAACATTAGCTAGAGGTCAAACTTTGTGCTCCTGTGAATGAAAACATTGGATTAATATATTAAATCCAGACAAAGATAAAATGCTACTCAAATATAAATGCTCGGTCACTCGTAAAGAATCTCTCGGGCAAGGCCTTGTACAGATAAGGCAGAGCTGAGCTTGTCATTTGGCACAAATCATGATATGACATTGGGGCATATTTATCAATGTCTTCCAATTGTATGCCAAATCATGGATGCAAGATGTAATTATAAAATTGTGCAACTTAGGCTTCATTCACATCTGCGCTAGGGCTCCGTTCCGTTGGAGCTTTCCATGGGAACGAAGCCCTGAAAGACACAAACGGAAACCATCTGCTGCCAATGGTTTCGTCTTGTCTCCGATGTGCAAGGGTTCCGTCTTTTTGACGGAATCAATAACGTAGTCGACTGTGCTATTGATTCCGTCAAAACGACGGCACCCTTGCACAACGGAGACAAACGGAAACCATTGGCACCGGATCCGTCACCATTGAAATCAATGGTGATGGAAACGGAAACCACTGGTTTCCGTTTGTGTCTGTCGGGGCTCCGTTCTGATGGAAAGCTCAGATGGAACGTCGGAACGGAGCCCTAGCGCAGATGTGAACGAGGCCTTACAGGTACAAATTGTATTACATCTTTTAACCTGTTTTATTCAGACTTATGACATCAGTGACACTGATCAGTGCCAGTCAATCTGGCGTAAAAGATGCACAAGATTTATTAAGCCATAATATAAATTTTTGGTGCACCATATTGAATAAATGACCACCTAGGAGCTGGTGTTCAAATTGTTTCTTTTTGTTTTTTTTTATATTGTGCCTCAAATTTCCAGCATAGACAAACAATTAAATATAAAATTCTAGCGGTCTGCAGACACCACTAGGGGGAGCTCAGAAACCTACTGCTTAGTTCTTTATTATTGTGTTCAATATATAAACAGTAAGTGCCAAAACTACCTCAAGTGGTGGCAGTAGACAGACGGAATTTTATCCTTTATCTCTATGTTTGTGCAGGGGATTTGGATCTTTGTATCAGGAAGACTAAGCTCCAACTGTAATGAAAATATATTAAGAAATTAATTAGTGTAGAATGCTAGACCTAAAAACAACATGGTGTTAAAAGCTGGAGTCTCACTTTAAGATGCTGCCCCCAAGAGTTCACCTACACCAACAAGGAGAAGCAACATTATATAGTCAGTCTAATCTATTCCACTTTATTAGCAGAAAACATAAAAAATAAGAATATTTAAGCTTCATATTTATATCCAAATTTCTCTCGAAGTATGAACATTTTGTAACCAAAGAACATTAAAGGAAGCAACAAATATTCAGCGAGACAGATTTTGTAGCAGTTTGAAATATTACATATGTAGTGTTTATATAGTGTTGATATTTTATTAAGTTTCCTTCCAACTAAGTCAATGTAGGAATTTATCGAAGGAGCAAGTGTCTTAATATTTTTCAACTATTGCTCCTTAGGGGGCCTGGCTGACAACAGCAAGTTATCTTACACAGGATTCTGCTATGGAATTTACACCCTTTCCAGTCCTCGAACATTATATGTTTTTGTGAACATCTTGCTTGTATCTGTTATTCAATAAAATAAAATATCAAGATGGGCCAATCCATAAAGCAAAATGTTGCTTTATCACTATCTTCTCTCCTATATTTGAAGAGTAGTTTGTGCATTAATATTAATACACATAAAGCATGGTTTGTCAAATACAAAAGTTTGCTCCTTACCTACTCACTATTATGATATAGCTTATTGTAACACGCGTACTATAGATAGTCTGCAAAGCTTTGACATTGTGAACTGAACACATAATAGACTTATTGGAATAAAATATATAAACTGAATTTTGTTCTCTAAACCTATATGTATTCTTTCTACCTTATATTTGTTTTTATAAAACCTAGCCAAACTAACCTGTAAAAGGTCCTAAAGTCTAAGGGGAGATAGCAAAGACTAAGAGGGGGAAGAAATGATGACTTTGATCCTTAGTAAAACTTTGGTGAAAATATTTGATTTATAGTCCCCATAGAGAACAAAAGGTCATTCTTTGCAGCTGAAAGCAAAGAGATTTACTTTCAAATTGCAAAAGGATTTTTACAGTTTGAGTCATGGAATGTGCTCCGACATGAACTACGAATGATAGAAACGGCTGGTAAATTTAATAAGATGGTTGAATGTCTTTCTTCAGTGAAAGAATATTCAGTCAGTACTGAAACAACATAATCAGTTCATCCGAATGTCACTTTATTCTCCCCTAGAACTAATGGAAAACGCCTTCCATATGCATACGTATGATATTTGAAACATATGGAGGAATAGTGTGGGCCCATAGATTCGTAATTCAGCCGTGTGCATGAGCATGAGCTCTAAAGGACATTTATTTCTTTACCCTCACGTAGGATCAACTGGAGTTTGTGACATATTAAAGTTAGTGAATGTATACAGTAACTATATAACTAACGCTGAATGTAGGGAAAGATACACTCGTAAGGGCTTATTAACACGTCCGAGTGCAAACTTGGATGTGAGAAACGGTTGTTTTTTTATGTCCGAGTTGCACCCGTGCGGGACCCGTTTTCATGGATCCCTCATAGACTTGAGTCTTTCGAGGGATCCGTGAAAACGGAAGAAAATAGGACATGTCCTATTTTTCCACGGACCCTTCACACAGTCCATTAAAATAACGGTCGTATGAGGGGCCCCATTGAAATACATGCGTTTGTGTGATGGCCGTTGTTTTAACCTCCATGACACGGACGTATACTACAGTTGTGCAAATAAGCCCTTAGAATGTGTCTGTAATCTATAGCCTTGCAGAAGCTCCAAGAGAAAGGTTAGCCTGGCCATAAACATTAGATCTGGATATGTCAACATTCTAATGTCAATGGAGCCTACAAGACAGTAAACCATCTAATGTATGGGTAAAGTAGAATTCAATGGATTGGATTTTATACAACTCAATCCTATTGTATCCCCCAAGATAAGTTTCTCCTGGGGTGTCTGGCAGGCGCTTAGTCTCCAAACATTCATGTTAATGAGGGAGTTGAGGGTAAAAGCTCTTTGATGACAGTTATCTGATTTGTATGGACAGTTTGGGTTTTGACATTTAAAGAGTCTATTTTCAAGGTGTGTTTTCTGCATATTTTTAGCACCTTACTAAATTGTCCAACAGGCCAGATCCTTTTAAACTAAATAAGGAAAACTGATCATTCAAATTTCATAGTTAAAACAAATCATGTTTCAAATAAAAATCGAAGATCCCAAAACATTAATACAAAGTTTCCATTCTTATGCATTAAAAAGTATTTCTTAAATTATTTACTTAATGAAGCTGCGGCTTGCTTAAGGAAATTGAAACTGCCATTTGTTACATATTAGTTTTAACAGTACCTCGGAGCCTGCCCACAATTGATTTACACATTAGAAGAATTAAGTATATAGGATAACATAGGTCTTGATAATTCTATCAAAATAACAGGCGTATTTACTTCTTAGGATACCCACAGGAGTGGGAGGAATGGAGGCACAAAATCCATAGCTTTCCTTTACTAAGAGATCTGTATAGTTTTGCGCTATCTTAAAAAACAAAGGCTCAATTCACATTTATATATGTATGTCACTATGGGAACGTGTGCAGTCAATACATTACGACTTGCTATTTAAGATTTTTTTTGTTAACAGTTCCATAGATAAAACGAGTACCAAGAGAATAATAGATTACATTAAAGGTTCTCAGAATTGCTCTTCAGAATGTACATTATGATTTAAAAAAAGATATAATTACACTTTAAGGAGACATTAACCCTAACATCTATCTTTTGTACATTTTCTATCCAAGTTATTGCCTTCTATAACTGTCTGTAAGCAGCCATTGCTGGGGAGAGACTGGATCTATAGGCTCCTTCAATGACATTACTGACAGGAAGCCTAGAATCTGTTCAGTTCTGATAACCTACAGAAACATTTACATAAATATTTGTGGATGGTGTTGGCCATTTTGTAATAATTAGCACAATTCTAAATATTCTACCTTAGGTTAGTGCTTCTTTACGCTATATTTTCACCTTTTGCTAACTTCTGACATGTGTCGAAAGTTTGTGTCTATGGGGATCTAGGTACTAGGATCAATACTGATCACTAGGATTAAGGGGCCAACAGCGCTTATACACGAGAGCTCCAAGTCAACGGTAAGACTAATAGAATAACATACAAAAATCTCCTAGCTGTGAAAAGGAAAGGAACATGGTTCTCAGGAGAGCGTGGCATGCAGGCCTCTTAATGTTGCAATGGGTTAGAGTCCACTCAGAAGATAGAAATATACATATATACAATCATGTCTTATTCACTTCTTTATTGACAATGTATTTGTTAACAATGAGATATAGGGAAGGTTTTATACGCCCCAAAGTACTTTGTCACACAATGTCAGATCAAGAAGCAGTTTTGATTCTTCTACTATACAATTTTATATCAATTTAGTTTTTTTAATTTTAAAATTAAACCTTCAACATTAATATAAAAATAATTATCAACAAAGATGAGTTAATGCAACTTTATAAACAGAACAGATCAGATCAGATAAACCCAATTACAGTGGAAATCCAATCAGTCTTCTTGTATAAAACAGAATATTACATCCACAAGGACTTTGGTGCCAGGAAAACTCACAGGAAGGAAAAACATACCCAGATGGCGCTCAGCTTGGTCAACATACCGAGGAATGAGACAGAACAGCTCATACATTTGTCACATGCACTAGTGTAGACACAAAATGAGTGCACATAAAGATGTTTAGAAATTCATTTTAGAAATAAAAACTTTAAGAAATGAGTTCTGTTGTAAAATTGCTGGTTTTTTTAATATACTTTTTACCTAGTTTAACTTATTCAGGGTAAGATCAGACCTAGATTGTGGAATAAAAGAGTTCCTACTCAGTTCAAATAAAAGGGCAATTCTAAAAACGACTGCTTTCTCTGTAAACTACAATGTGTCTGAGCGCTGCACAATTTCTATTTCACCAAATAGTTATCTTTATGGCACCTTTAGGCTTTCATTTAAAAAGAAAAAAAAAGAAAGACTGCTTTTGGCAAAATATATTTTTGGCACACAGTATCCATTTACCGGCTTGGTTTATGCCACGGAATAAAAAAAAGAGTAAATAAAATAAAAAGGGATTTTGAAGAAATACTCTTGCATTCTTCTTATGAAGATGCAATTATTTATTATGTCATATTTTATGGTGTTCTTTTATTAAATGACTCCATTGGTGACACTTAGACCTCATGTACATAATGGTTCTGTATACAACTCCGAGTTGTATGTAGCCATAATATGACACCTATAGGTTTCATTGGGCCCCTAGTGTGCCTCCATATGTTTTTTTTTAAATTCTGTATCAATCCTTTAGATGCCTAATTACAAAGCTATTCTAAAGTCGTTACTCCAATCGCTCATCCCCATACATTATTATCATGTCTCCCTGTTTGCTCGTTCATCTGCTGATCGTTCCCCTATTTACACAGGGCAATTATCGGCAACGATCTTTCTCTGAACGCTCGTCTGCCCGATAATCATCCTGTGTAAAACCCCCTTTACTCAGTTTCCCAGCACCGATTGTATTTTCACTAAGCCAACAAGAAATGAGAAAATGATAATGGTTTCCTTTTGTAAAGGTCGCTCTGGAACCACTGTTTTACATTCAGCCTCTGATAAAGAAATGAACTTTTGAAGATGACACAGGTTGCATGAAATATCAGATTAACCTTAAGCAGAACGAAATGTCTTTAGGTTTTCAGTATATTCAAAACATGATTAGGGAGAAGGAGAATCTTTATGCTTCAAATTCACTGTCAAGACTGCACACTGCAAGCAGTGACCCATATGTGTTTGGGTTGGTAGACCGTGCAAAGAAACGCTCACTGTTGTCCTTTGTACCTTTGCAGTTTGTCGCAGTAGTGACAGGGAAGAAGAAAATGACATTTCATTTTCTCAGTCTATTCCTTATAGAAACAAATCACATGCATTTCAAGCTTATTCCCGGTGGGGCCAACTTGACAAGCATAATGTTGAGTTCTTAAGAAACACCTAGAAAATATAGCAGTAAGCAAAAATTGTCTTCAGTACCATTTAGTAAGCAGCTAAGTTTATCTAGTTTCTGTTAATGGTGTATGGGAAGATAAAATCAAAATCCTGTATCATTGTTCTACGGCTTGCCATAGATTTTATTTAGCGGTATGAATTACGGTAGTTACATAGCGGCCTTGTCTTTTCCATTACTAACTTCCTCACACATACTTTACCATAAAGCCTACCCAAGTAAGATTTTGGCGCACTTGTATCCGGGCATGGCTGATTGGCGCCTGTGTAGCTCTCTACCCTATTTATTACTGCTTGGCCAGTTTGCATCCAGCTAGCAGATCAAGAGTCAATTAGGAAAAAGAAAACAAAAATGCATTTTTTGTAATGGGGTACAGTCTTCTTTCCAATGATATGACACTAGCTATAAAGAATGAATCCGGGGTGGCTTCAACTTACTGTATACTGTTTGTGTTTACTGTGACTACTGGATTTATCCTTTTTCAAAATAGAATACAATATTTTATAGATGTGATGTTAGAGTTTCCCTTCCATACCCTGTACATATTCCTTCCAAATCTCTCCTGTGTTACCTTTCTACTAAAAATTGTTATGTCACAAATAAAAAATGACTAGGGCATAATACACACAACAGAGACAGCCATGTGCATGTCGCCTGTACGGCAGCCCATGGAGTTCCCACAGCTTCGCACTTTGGAGACATAGGCACTCCATGTGACGCAATATGATGCCTCTATACGACACTGTATTACTCCCTAATCTGATGGAGCAAACAACTATTTTTTTCTGTCAGATTTATATGAAATTCGACTGCATGTGGAATCAGAGTCACAAGTAGATATAGCAGGGCCCTGTAGACTTATATTGGTACAGTATTTGACTCCATACAATTTCAAAATTTCATAGAGCCCTTCTATAGCTGTGCCCATGAGCCCTCAGAATTTTACTTCAATTTTCAATCTTGCAATTCCGGCAGAAATTGATTTATTGGTTATTGGTTTTTGTTCCATAATTTTTATATATTTTATACCATTGCATATATGTACATAACACCATCACCATTAATCAATTCGAGATATCAATGCCACAAAATTGGAAAATAAAATATCAAGTGAAAACATGTACAGTTCAAGGCAACCTTGCATGTTATCTTATGCTAAAAGAATGTTAACAGGGTAAAATGCGGGCTACTCTTAAACAATATACCCAAGGGCATCAGATAACTGTTGAAGATTAAAAAGAGGATAATGATTTGTTATAGGCTGTCCACAAAGTGTATTCATTCTTTCACACATTGTCGGATTGGAGAAAACTGGTGTGCAAGCCTCTTATATACCTTAGGCTAAGGAAGATACATGATGATTAACCACTCATTATCTCACCTGACTCCCTGGAAGCCAGCTAATGGGATTAGATAACAAGAGCCAATTTATTTGTCACGCGGGAAACAAATGGCGTAATAACACGTCTGATTGAACGTGTTCTAATCTATGTTTCCCTTATAAGTTTTCAGATAGTCTGTAGCAGTAGCAGGTGACTTATTGACCACGTCAGGAAATGAAAATGCTACAAGTTCCTTCTGGGTTTCTGACCTTTAAACTTATTTACAAGATATCCATTATGTTTGTCGCATGATAAATACCGTATTTCCAACCATAAAATTCTCATAAAAAATAAATTAATAAATCATAACATTTACTAAAAACAAGTCTCGGAATATCAAAAGCAAACATGAACTGACATATGTAGAATTAATAACACTGAGCACAAGTTTTCTAAACCTCCATGCAGGACAAACAAGATTTCCATTTGTCAGAGATTAGACGAGGACAAAAAGTGGCTTTTCCTTGAAAGGTCATTGAAATTGGATCAAGCAGTACAAAATGTCTGATTGTTATGGCTCAAGGGCACACGTATTCTCTGCAATGTCTGCATTTAGTACGGGAATGAAGGAGGAGAAATGTATTCACTGGATCGTGCATTGATAGTCTGTTATTAATTTCCTTCAGATTAGTGTCCAGATCAATACTTCATTACTGAGCCTATTAGAGAGCAAAGTACCTGAAGTTGTACAATTACAATGGGTTAATTGTTTTACATTGACACATATGAATTGTCTACAGTTGTAAGGAGAATACTGTACATTTTGTACGTTCTTGAACTCATTTGGTAGTTGGAAAATATTTTGCTGATCATTTTAATTTCTTTCATTTAAGTTTATTTCTTTTTCTCAGAAAAATCAATCAGAAAGCTTCTGGGAATGTGAATATTAATTACAGAAGAAGAATTTTATGACAGGTTTGGATGATAAAAGGAATAAAATCTATTATTAAAATGTGCCTTATTTTAGGCCGGCATTAAGCATATTGCCAAAAATATTGACAGGGTTAGCTGTTGTCTTCTATATTTCTGCCAGAATATGCAAACATTTTATACAATATGCAATACTGGACATGGCTCTGTGCTAAAGCTAAAAGATGTAGGGTCCTGGGAGCCCCATTATAGTAGCTCAACATGACTTATAAAAGCATTTCTTAAACCGACAACACTTTTAATAGCCAAGATGACGTAAATATACCTTACATAACTTTTTATGCAAAAGCAAAACTTGTTTTTAACTATTTTGATATAAAGAAACTGTGAGAGTAATCCAAAAGATGATGTGGCCTTTTATAAATCTACAATTGCCTAAAGAAATAAAAGTAGAATATATAATTTTTTTGACGGACCGATAGGTTTATCGTCAAGTGAGCGGCCTGTTTAATCAGGCGAGCTAATATCTAAATGTACTACTTGGTGACTAGTAATGCAATACTGAACGATTACCAAACATAAAGAAAATGGAAAAACAAATTGTGGGGTTGTAAAAGTCTGCCCTGTAGTATCTCATTACACCCGATGAACAGTTCCTCGATACATAAAGACATTTGTTTTATTGACTCATTTCACTGAGATCTAATAAAATGGCTGTGAGGATAAAACGCAGCAACAGATTAGAAGTATACGGTTTACAATGTGAATATTAATCAGAATAACTAAGATAGGAATACTGTATCCAAGGCTGTATCCGGTCTTGTGATGTCTTCTTAACAGAGGGCTAGCTGGACCCAGCACAAAACCATTACTTGGACCTTCTACCAAGCCATTAATAATTTCTTGTGCATTGATAAGATCACACTATATAGGATCAATATTAATTCGTATAGCAGTATAGCTTTATCTAGATTAAATAGTTGTACAATTTCACCACAGTTGTGCCCTCTTACATTGCTGGTTTTCTTAGGTGGCAGCATGGACATGAAATAATTTGACCCCGTTATGACAATTACTATCACTGCAAGCAATCCATTGTACTTAGCAGTGACACATTCAAACAATATCTCACTTCTGCAACATTGTACCATATTTACACCATATTTGATATAATACCAATGTGTTTTTAAATAGAAATGCCATAATATAAGGTAATTGAAATAACTCTCATCTGCAATAGTCTACTGCAGGGTTGCTGATCTCTAGTAGGTTTTCTGCCAGTCCATTAGTCGTTTATGCCCTAATTTTCAATATATTCAGCTAGCTTAATTAAAATACTGTAGATGTATATTACATATAGTGCAGCCAGAAATGCTTTATCTAACCTACATATTTTGGTTTTCCCTTCCTTCTGGTGATTACAGTACAATTTCTGGAATGATGTTGTGGAGAGCTGTGCAGTGTGCTGGTACCCTGCGGCTTCCTCCCCCTCATTCTATTTCACTAAGAGATTGAGTGAGAAACTTCAGCTGCATCCCCCACCTCCCCATTTTTACTTGTCTTCTATTTACTGTTTTACTTGATTTTTTTTTTGAGAAAAGGGACTACAGACTTCAGTTTCATGTATTGACATGTATTACTGATTTATGAAAAAAATTATATTACATCATAATATATATACGTATATATAGAAACATAATATATATATATATATATATATATATATATATATATACACACACACACAAACAGAAATAAGCAGCACTGAATATTCAAATAAAAAATGGTAACGGGAGCGGGCGGGTAATCCCGATCCAAGGGATATAGATAAATACAGAAGAAGAAATGTATTTCATGCTTGAAAATGACCCCCTTAGCAGGACAGAAACGTTGCAGCTTGTGTTGAATGAATAAACCACTTTTTTTTACTACATTAGAGTGCTGTGGGATTTCTTCTTCTATATATATAGTCGACTCACAGTGATAACATTATTATCACCACCTCCTACATTCGACGTCGGCAGCGCGTAGCCCATAAAGGAAGTGATGTTTTGTAGGCTGGCTTAGTGGGTATAAGGTGTACGATAGGCTGTCTGAACACATATCACTCGTTGTTGTCATGGGTAAAAGGGACGATTTATCAGAGTTGCAACAGGGGATGATTATTGGCTTGCGGGGCAAGGGTGGCAGTATTTCTCAAACAGCGCATTTTGTGTACTGTTCGTGTGCTGGTGTGGTGAAAGTATATTGTGAGTGGAAAAATGGCACCATTGGGAATAACCGACGGGGAAACGGCGGAGCACCACGTGCCATTGATGTGAGAGGTGAACGTCGGCTATGGAGGTGAGGGCCGAACGACATGCTACAGTGGAGCAGCTCACCGTGAAAATCAACCAGGGGGCTACCCTGCCTGTGTCTAAAACTACAGTTCAGTGAACCCTACTGCGTATGGGGTCCGAAGCAGATGGATGTTCACTGCTCCTATGCTAACAAAGGTTCATTGTAAAAAAGGCTTCAATTTGCACGGCAATATCAGAATTGGACTACTAATGATTGGCAAAGGGTTGCTTTCTCCGATGAGTCATGTTTTCTGCTTCATCGAATGGATGGACATTGGCGTGTCAGGCGAGGAACATCAGAGAACAAACTCCCTTCAACCATTGCTGGTAGAACACAAGCCGGTGGCGCAGCATTACGGTCTGGGGTATGACACTCTGAACCGATTTGGGTATGAATCCATTGTTGTAGATCACGTCCACCCATACATACTGTTTGCCTTCCCTGGGGCAGATGAAATTTTCTAGCATGGTCATAATAATGTGACTCGACTGTGTGTATATATATATATATATATATATATATATATGTATATATATATATATATATATATATATATATATATATATATATATATATATATATATATACATATATATATATACACACACAGAATATATCAGTTTAAAACAGAATCTAACTAAATCTATTACTCAACACAGCAAAATACTGAACAGAAAACAATACTAAGCAACAAAGGCATGAAAATTAACTAATAACAAGACATGTATCTAATAGTGGCACCATAAATACCTGAAGCACTTTCTGCCAGTGTACTTGCATTTATGGTCTAATTGTTAATGTCATTTGAACTTGACTTTTAATATACTTAGTTTAAATGATTTTTCTGCTAATTCAATATAAAAGTTATGTTTACCCATGGAATGCAAATGGATCTTGGCACGCTTTGCGCACATCTCAATATGCTCATTTCACGGTCTTGGTTATATAGCTCTAAGCCCTGACAACTAACATTTCATAGCACAGTCCCCAGGTAGCAGATATATTATAGATATAAAGTAGCAAAAAAAGAGGTTTAAGACCTTACTTAGGGCATCAACCTTTTTAACCAAAATTGGGGTTAACTGCTGAAGATTCCACTATCTTCAACATTACTACAAAGATAGTAGATGACACTTGCCTTGATTTGCATACTAATAAAAAATAGCGTCCTTGTGCCCTGAACTGGCCTCAATTAACAATTCTATCTCAGAACGCGAGGTTTCCAGGGGACGTAAAACAGGGTGGAACACTGAAAATGTTCCCTCCGGAAACAGAAACGTTAATGGAGCTTATCACTTCTATCATTAATTTAATCAAAAAAGCTTGAGGCAGCTTTCTGTAGCAATCTGTTAAGAAAACATTTCCATGTATGTGAAAATTTCTCATTTCAATTACACCCTCGCCACTTTTGTTCATTTATTTGATTTTTTTTTCTTAAGCAAATATATTGTAATTTAATATCTCAACCAGCCGGGCACAATGTAGCTGTATGTGAGGTTGACTGCATCTTGTGAAATAGAAATATTTTTGGAGTATTTCACTGATTGTGACAATTATATATTAGCATCCTTTTAAGTCAGATTAATAGAAGTTATTTTACCATATAATGAGGATTTTAGAACTGCTGACTTAACCAGATCTGAATTGAATATCCACATTTGTGATCTTTTAGTCCTTTTATTACAGCACTAAGATTTGATAGGGCTATTGATATTATAGTTCTGAAAATGTTCAGCGATGTATCTGATCAAGAAAGATAAAATTTTTACACGTTGTGATGTGGATTTCAATAAATGTGGAATAATTTCCTAGAACTGTTTCTTTAATGGAGCTCTCTCGTGAAGACAACCCCTTTCCATATGTCCTATTATGGCGTGTAAATGTCACAGAGGGGGCTCCCTCGCTTCAGACCCCCTCTACTAGTAACAGCAAATAAGCACCTGCTCTTGTTCTGGTGGACCAGGTCCATCGCTGTATTACTTGGTTGGCCATTTGTTAGTAATGATACATTTTTCTATCAGTTTGAAACCATGGTGCCCTATTAACTTTATGCATAGTGTGCTGAAGGGTTAAACCATGCAAGATTAGGAAAGAAAATACACAAAAATGTGTATGGTAGGGAAAGGGGTTGGGGGGTCATTACAGAAATCCTGATGAGCTCGCTCCAGAAAGCGCACATGTCATTATAGCTACTTTGTGACCTCATTTGGACACAGCTGTTTACATCCAAATCAATGCTGTAAAAGGAACATTACTTAAAGGGGATGTCCAGTTTTTCTTTATTTTTTTTTACTTATTTGTAGAATAGCAAATCATACAGTTTTCTGATATACATGTATTAAAAATTTGGCTCACATACATTACAGTAGAATGGTCACAGTAGAATGGTATAGTCCACAGATTAGTCCTGTGTAATGCATCCACAGACTAACTGAATATGACTAAACATGGCGTCAGTCATGGGACGCACACACCGACACCCCCCCCACACACATACACACATACACACATACACACATACACACATACATACATACATACATACATACATACATACATACAGATGTAGCCATCTTTAATTTGATCCTGATAACTTGCTGCAGTGTGATATCACACAACAAAAGCCATAGAAAAAGTCATCGAAAAAGTCAAGATGAGAGATTTAGCCATTGTTTATTTAATGCGCTAAAAGTCAAGATAAAGACGGCTACATCCGCGTCTCAAAAACTCTGTGTGAACTGGCCCTTACCTGAATGCCAATGGTTACATGATGTGGGTCACATGACTGTCCATTCCTATGGGTGCTTTTTTATGGACACAACTGTGGGCTATACCATTTTTTTCTTTTTAGACAGAGACAACTGCAGTGATATAACAAAAGGAGGAGAGCAGAATTTTAAATAAATGTATATTAGAAATATGTATGATTTCCTATTCTATAAATAAATGAATAGAAAAAATAAAAAGTGGACAACCCCTTTTAATATATTCATTTTGTGAGCTGTGTGAATAGGGGCATATTTTTACTCCTACAGTTTTTGTAAAAAGGCAGCTGCTGCATTGTGTTCTCATGGAAATAAGTAGGCATACATAAAGCACGCCGTAAGTCAATACTGCATTATTCCTAGCAAATCGTTCTCTGTGTGTAATAAAATCTCAGTTAAATGTTTAGTATAATTTGTGCCCATATTCACGTTTTTTCTATTGATCTTCATAAATGATGCAGCGGTAATTGTGACATTTGCATAACTGTAGCTCGCTGATGACTAAAATAAGTTTATTGTATTTTATTAAACAAGCCAATTAAAAATTCTGACACCCAGCGCTGATTGCTTGATAGTAAAATGTTCTTATTACCACATTTCTTTTGTGTATATACTTTACAGTTCCCAAAAGACGAAATGATTCATTATATAAATAGATATAATATTTCGTATTCATGCTTATCAACCTTTAAAGAAACAAAAGTGAGAATTTCCATGGTGTAAAATTGGTCTTGAGATGTGTACCAATCTAAACCATTGTACTGTCTCTTAGGGCACGGCCAGACGTGGCGGAATTGCTGTGGACAGTCCACAATGGAATTCTCCAGCGGCCGTTTTTTTACATTTGTTTCAATACAATTTTAGGCAAGTTAGTTCAGACGTTGCGGAAAACTCTGCTGCGGACCATAGGCTGCAGTGCAGAATTTTCCCTCCACAGCATGCACTGCCTGTTGCGAAGAAGAAGCGGAATTTCACTGCGGATTTCAGCCTTTGCAATGCAAAAACTGAAATCTGTGGCAAGTCCGCTTTCTTTTCTGCAACGTCTGAACTACCTGTCAAATATGCAAATGTTGGTGCAGATTCGTTGCGTAATTGCCCCAAATCTGCACCAACATTTGCAGCGGAAAAACTCTGCCATGTCTGGCCGTGCCCTTAAAAGTTAATCACTTATAATGGCATATCAGAACTGCCAAGAGTTCAATATCAGATCCATTGACACGTGCAGAAATAAAGTGGCCTAGGTTCTTATAGCAGATGAAGTGAGATGTCTGATAGAAGGGTTTCCCCAATTAAGACCCCCACCCCTCTTAACTACTTAGAGCTGCATACTGGATTCCAGCCATAAAGATAAAATGAACACTTATGATGCAGTTCCCCTGGTAATATCTATTCATCGTAAGGCTGAATGCACACGTTGCGTATTACGTGCGGATTTGCCGCGTGTATTTTCATACGGCACATACGCAGCCTAATACAGTACCAGCAAAGTAAATGAGATTTCAAGAAATCTCATCTACACGGTGAAGATTTTTTTTGCACGGATATTGACCCGTGGTGCGTATTTTTAAATCCGCAGCATGTCAATTTCTCTTGCGTTTCCACTAGCGAATTGTATCTCTCTAGTTTTAAAGAAAACCGCACCAAAATACTCAGCCTGAAAACGCAGCTATTTCCGCATCAAAATGTAAAAAGCGCACGTAAAAACGCATCAAAAATTTTGGCTGCAGAATTATGAGTGGAAAGCCTGCAGGTATGATGCAGATTTTCCGCATCAAATTATACAACGTGTGCATTCAGCCTAAGGGTTCTAATCATCTTGATCTCGCCCTCAACCTCCAGCTACTCTCCAGGGACAATGCCTCTAAAAGCTTTTCCTTTGCACAGTTACACTGTTTCTGGTTGCTTTAGCAGGTTGCTTTATCTTTTTTTAAGTCTGCTTTATGGATAGATGATATAGAATACCTTCATACAAATTCTTCTGTGGCATCTAAAATGTCATTGCAGCTTTAAGAAAATTATCTATCTATCTATCTATCTATCTATCTATCTATCTATCTATCTATCTATCTATCTATCTATCTATCTATCTATCTATCTATCTATCTCATATCTATCTATCTATCTCATATCTATCTATCTATCTATCTATCTATCTATCTATCTATCTATCTATCTATCTATCTATCTATCTATCTCATATCTATCTATCTATCATCTATCTATCTATCTATCTATCTATCTATCTATCTATCTATCTATCTATCTATCTATCTATCTATCTATCTATCTATCCATCTATCTATCTCATATCTATCTATCTATCTATCTCATATCTATCTATCTCATATCTATCTATCTATCTATCTATCTATCTATCTATCTATCTATCTATCTATCTATCTATCTCTCTCTCTCTCTCTCTCTCTCTCTCTCTCTCTCTCTCTCTCTCTCTCTCTCTCTATCTATCTATCTATCTATCTATCTATCTATCTATCTATCTATCTATCTACCAACCTATCTATCTATCTATCTATCTATCTATCTATCTATCTATCTATCTATCTATCTATCTATCTATCTATCTACCCACCTATCTATCTATCTATCTATCTATCTATCTATCTATCTATCTATCTATCTATCTATCTATCTATCTATCTATCTATCTATCTATCCTTATTTTTTATTTAATCTAAACCACAGCCATGTATTTCAAGTGAACATATTATTATAAACAAGAAAATATGAATATGAATATGTCTCTATGAAGTCATAGAATCATTACTTTACTTATTTTTTATTTATTTTTTTAAAGTACAGACACCTGTTTTAATAACTTGTGGTTGTGTTCTATTAGGATAGGAATATGACAATAATATTAGTTTAAGATTATTTTATTTGCTAAAAAGAAAAAGCTTGAACTGCAAAAACATCTCATATTTGTGCACTTAGAAAGTCATTTGAAATCGTATTAGAAGCAGCAGCATAATGTACAGCCATTGACGACTTTTCAGAAATGGATAATACACAGGAAACATGGGATATGTGCAGAGATTACATTAGCACAGCTCATCGTGTGTCATCCTTTGGGCCACTGGGATCAGTTTCGTTTGTCTGCTTCAAACCTACCCAGCCCTCAAAGTTATTGTCTTTCAGAGGTGATTGCCAACAGTTTTCAGTGGAAAAATAGAGCCACAGATGAGAATTTGGGTAAAATGCTGTTAATTTGGGTATTAAATATAACAGACATTATTATATTAGTCATGTGATAAAATGATTTATGAGTGAATTTATATATGAAAATATAAAATTGTAGAAATACAGTATGTTCCAAAATTATATAGATACAGCTGTAGCATTTGTCTATATTCACAATACGTTATTTGTAGATTGATAGAAAGATACATAGCTAGATCAATAGAAATATGGATGAATAGATAGATAGATAGATAGATAGATAGATAGATAGATAGATAGATAGATAGATAGATAGATAGATAGATAGATAGATAGATAGATAGATAGATAGATAGATAGATAGATAGATATGAGATAGATAGATAGATATTAGATAGATAGATAGATAGATAGATAGATAGATAGATAGATAGATAGATAGATAGATAGATAGATAGATAGATAGATAGATAGATAGATATGACAGATAGATAGATAGATAGATAGATAGATAGATAGATAGATAGATAGATAGATAGATAGATAGATAGATAGATAGATAGATAGATAGATAGATAGATGATAGATAGATAGATAGATATGAGATAGATAGATAGATAGATAGATAGATAGATAGATAGATAGATAGATAGATAGATAGATGATAGATAGATAGATAGATAGATAGATAGATAGATAGATAGATAGATAGATAGATAGATAGAGAAGAACATAGATAATCTTTCATTATCTCTATTAGAAAGATAGACTCAAACATTGCAGTTGACCTTCTTTATCTTATGTAAACTGCTCGTTGCAGATAATTGCCCTGTGTAAACAGCGGAACGATCACAAGATGAACGAGCAAACGCTCGATCATCTGCTGGTCGTATCATTTTAAAAAAGTGAAATATTATCGTTGTCGGCAGCACATGTCCCTGTGTAAACAGGGAGATGCGCTGCCAACATGATAATAATGTATAGGGACGAGTGATCGGAGTAACGACCGGTCGTCCCCATCCATATCTTTGTGTGACAGGAGAAAACGAGCGCCGATCAACGATGTCTCGTTGATCGGCGCTCGCTGCATCGGCCTAGTATCGGCCAGTGTAAAAGGCCCTTAAGTATCTGTATTCTTGTACTACCATATGCTGAATGCTTCTTCTCCCTTTACAGCCAAGCCGGTGCAAAGTGTCAGGAAAGCTAGCATTGTGCAGTCATTTGGCAGTTACCTGCTTTGTTTCAGTATGCATATTTTTAATAGTTCTGTCGGCTTCTGTAAAAGCACAATTGGAAAGAAAGGACCTTTTTGTATTAATGTTTAAAGTACAACAGAGACCAAACGTAAATGCCAAAGAGAAAAAGTGGCATGCATTAAATTATATAAGTGCCACGTGCACAGCATCAGCTAGAACATATAATCACTTTGGTAACCCTTGAAATTACAGTTCTTATCTTGTCATCAGCAAAAAGGCATATTTCTCCTCCAGATCAAAAAAAGGGATTAGTTACTTGGCCTAGTTTTGCATGCAGCGGATATTAATCAGGTAGTAGTACTATAGCTCATCTACTACTTCTCTTACAGTTTTGTGTTTTTTATTCTCACATAATGTAAAAAATGTAAAACAATTTTTATCCATCCTTTATTGAATGCCAGGAACAACTTCTTTCCCACAGTACAGTATGTTAGTGTTCAAATAATATAAAAACAGCAAAAATAGTGTAGTAGCTATCATAACAAAAAGACTAAAATATCAACATATTTCCCACAGAGGTTTAAAATAATTACTAGGGAAGCAAGAGTAGATCTCTCGGCACTGTTAAGGAGCTTCTCGGTAAGTTACTTAAATACATAATTACGTAAAGTCATACTAAAGATTTTAAATCTGACAACATTTTGCTATAAAAACAAAATACAAAAAAAATTGTTAGACTAAGTTGGGACATTTACAGGAAATACATCAGGAATAGAAAATCTATTTGTACCTTTTCCACATAATTGAAGGCTTTAGTATGTCAGTACTACGTAAAAAAAAAATGTAATTCAGCAAAAAATTGTACAAATAACTATTTATTACGGATGAAAAGTATTTATTTGATAACTGTTTCTACTATATTTTTAAAGTTTTTATTTCTTTACTATTAACTCCATTCGTTTATTTATTTTAATTAAATGATTTGGCCATATCAAACTTTTAAAAAAAATCCACCTACCTTTCTAATGTTTCTCCAATTGTACTTAGACTGGCTTGGATTTCTTGATAGGAGTAATACCCCCCACGCTACAACTTATTTGCATCATTTGTAGTATTATACACTAATTCTTTTTACTGTCAAGTACTGTAACAGATTTTGTTAACATTGTATTCTGTACTCCTTGTCTTTTTTGTAGCCTTGATGTGTCACCAAGCCCGACCCATTTAAGGTCTGATGTATGGCATCTCACGGCATCTATGTATTTTGTTAATAAATCAGTCTATTTGGTTCAGTATTATTAAACAAATGTTCCCCATTAGATAGGATTAGTAGACCCGACCACCCGGCTCATGCCCTATTGAATGGCAAAGTACCCAGAAGTCTAATATGTGCTAAACATCACTTACTGTACCAAAAGATGATTACTATACGTATTGTACTGTATCCCAACATGCACTATGCTCTGTAGTATTTAACATGTTGTGTACCCTGTGCTTTTGCACTTTGTTTTTAGCAAACACACAAAAAAAAACTCTATACAGTAAACTAGACTATCAGGACACATATTTATGTATTGTTTATGTTCTAGCTAGGTCTTACCTTACATTAAGGTACTTGAGTGTAATGAGAGATAAAATAAAAATGGGTCTCCAATCTGTTGTTTTTTTTCAAAATGGCCTCTTATTCTCCTCCACTCCCTATGCCATTCCTAGTAGGATTGAATGACATTGTGGCCCCAGTTGCTAACAATTCAGTGTCTGTGGAGAGAAGGTTGTCTTCACAGGTCCATACTACTCATGGAGTAAGAATAAGGAGGGAACTCATGTTGGGACCTGTCTCTTCATGGGACCCATAGCAGTCTCACAGACTGTCTCTATAGTACTCCCTATTGGCCATCCAATAATGTTTAATGAAGGTTATAAGTTATAATGATTTCCTGTTAGTTTGCTGAAAGTGAAGGTGTACTGTCAGTCTCATATAATCTCCGATTATATAAGTATACAGTACTCCTGCGTAATTTATACCCATACAATTTTGATGGTTCACAAAAAAGCACTAATTTCAAAAGGAAAGGGGAACATATAAAGACAGTCAGAATAATACTGCAACAGATCTTTAGAATAAAAGGGACAATGACAATATCCAGGAAAGTAGACTCGCAGCTTGCTAACTAGGTTTTCCCAGATTATCAGTTGCTCTCCTGAACATAGTTCTGAATTATGTTACATTTTTCTTGGACAGGCAAAGCCCCAGAACAACGTTGCAACTTTTTTCAGATTTGTTTTTTAACTTCCTACTTTGTGCAATAAAACATTTCTCTTTACTATTTGTCAAATGAACAAAGAGGCTGATATAATATTAGTTATGTATTACAGTTCTCCACAATTCTACATCTATCTAACTTTTGTAAAAAGAGATCACAGTAAACGAAGCACTGGTACTTTTATTCACAAACAGAACTAATATTAAAAGACAGCTCCAAATGGATCTATTCTATAAACTACATGCTCTACTCCACGAGCAACCTGTCCCTTTCTTGAAAACTTCTTCAAGCTGTTTTCTGGCATTTATAAATAAGATTTAGCACACCTAAAATGGGAAAACAAAACAAATTGCAATATACTTAATTGATTCTGTGATGTTCCAACTTCCGCCCGCTGTCAATCTCAGGACGTTCTCATTTACTAACTATATGCAATAAGGAGACGTGCCTGTTGCTCATGTCACAAGATTGCAGTGACCATTCAAGGCCCGCCATTGAGACATTTCCTTTAGACTGACATCATGTGAGACCTTGATAGCATGACATCACATGGATGTCATATCTTAGCATACAGCTGGTAAACAAAAATTACTAGGTTTCCACAGCATAGGAATGGCACAGAACTAATACGGTGACTATATTGCAATTTGTTTTTCCATTTTAGTCTTGTTAAAACTGATTTATATATTCTGGAAAACTACTATATATAGTGGATATAAAAAGTGTACAAACCCCTGTTAAATTGCCAGGTTTTTGTCATGTCAAAAAATTAGTACAAGATGAATCATTTCAGAACTGTTTCCACCTTTAATGTCATCTATAATCTGTACAATTCCATTAAAAAACAAACTGAAATCATTTAGAGGGGAAAAATAAAAATAAGAAAACTACAATAATGTTGTTGCATAAAGTTTGAACATCCTCTTATAATTGGGGATGTGGTTGTGTTCATAATTAGTCAATAACATTTAAACTCATGTTAAATAGTAGTCAGTACACAGCTGCCATTATTTAAAGTGATTCTGAGTAACCCCATATAATGTTCAGCTGTTCATTTTCCTGACATTTTCTTTGCTCATGTGACAGCAAAAGCCATGGTCCGTAAAGAGCTTACTACACATCAAAGGGACCTGATTGTTGACAAGCATCAGTCAGGAGAAGGGTACCAAAGAATTTCCAAGGCATTAGATACATCATGGAAAACAGTGAAGATAGTCATCAAGAAGTGGATTACAGTTGGCACAACAGTGACATTACCAAGAACTGGACGTCCCTCAAAACTTGATGAATAGACAAGAAGAAAATTGGTCCGGGAGGCTACCAAGAGGCCTACAGCAACATTAAAGGAGCTGCAGGACTTTCTGGCAGGTACTGGTTGTGTAGTGCATGTGACAACAATCTCCCGTATTCTTCATATGTCTGGGCTGTGGGGTAGGGTGGCAAGATGGAAGCCTTTTCTAACAAAGAAACATCCAAGCCCGGCTATGTTTTGTAAACACCTACATCAAGTCTGCCAAAAGCATGTGGGAAAACGTGTTATGATCTGATGAGACCAAGGTTGAACTTTTTGGCCATAATTCCAAAAGGTATGTTTGGTGCAAAGCCAACACTGCACATCACCAAAAGAACACCATACCCACAGTGAAGCATGGTAGATGCTGCATTATGCTTTGAGGCTGTTTTCCTGCAGCTGGAACTGGGGCTTTAGTCAAGATGGAAGGAAATATGAACAGTTCCAAATATCAGACAATATTGGCACAAAACCTGCAGGCCTCTGCTAAAAAGTTGAAGATGAAGAGGAATTTCACCTTTATGCATGACAACGACCTGAATTGTATTGAAAATATGTGGGGTGACGTGAAGGGGGCTGTATACAGGAGATGCCCTCAGAATCTGACAGATTTGGAGCACTTTTGCAAGGAAGAGTGGGCAACAATTGCCAAGTCAAGATGTGTCACGCTGATAGACTTCTACCCAAAAAGACTGAATGCTGTCAAAGTCAAGTATTAGTTTAAAGGTGTGCATATTTATGAAACCACATTATTTTTGTTCTTTATTTTTATTTTTCCACCCTAAGAGATTTCAGTTTGTTTTTCAATACAATTGTACAGATTATAGGTGACATTAAAGGTGGGAAACGTTCTGAAATTATTCATCTTGGACTAATTCTGTAACAGGACAAAAACCTGGCATTTTAACAGGGGTGTGTAGACTTTTTATATCCACTGTAGGTCTTCCTGGGTTAGCTGTCCTAGGGCTAAGTGACAACCATTATGGCTGTACAACCCCTATGTTAATTCTCACTTCTTCCCTTTATTGTCGCTATATGCTATTTAGTTGGTGGTTATTCCCTGGGTGAATAGGGAAAATAAATCAAACTGATTCTTAGAGGAGGAAGCAGTGTCGAACTTTAGGGAGAAAGTCTATTTGCTATATAAGTGGGAGCATTAAGGGTTAATGGGGCATATCGGGGATATACTAGATGGGTCCTGCTTGTTTTAGATTTTCCATCATCTAGCAGTAAAGTAAAAAATAGTGACTGGTTAAATACAATAACAATTGTGCGAACCAGCTTTATTTATACATAAACTACAGTATATAATGAGGATTTGCTAGTAAGCAGTAGAATCTCTATGTTGAACTGACAAGTTTGATTCTTTGTATAGTGTATTTGCCAGTCTAGAATATATTCACTTTAAAGGTCTGCTGCAGACAGTGTCCATATTTTAAAATATCATCTGAAACTGCTGAAGAACTGAATAAAAACTGAATCGAAACAACATATTTCTCTTTGCTTTCAAGACATAAGAATGATGGAGTTCCCAGAATGCTTTGCCATGTGGCAGCATTCATAAAAGCGAATGGCCTATCACTCACGGCTAAACGTTCATATGTCAAACAAGGTACTCTGCAGATCATTGGAAGAAATCTTAGAAAAAGCAGGCTGTACTGAAGGGCTTTAAAAAGTACCATAAAGGCTCACTAAAATAAATAACATGAAATCTGATATTTATGGAAATAACAAAGCATGGAAAAGAAAGCCATAAAAAGACTACAAATACGAGAATGAATCAGCCAGCAACAGAGCTAGGGTTTTGTTTTTTGTTTTTTAATTATCCCCTTACAGTTTGTTAAACTTCACGAAAACTCTACATTACTTTCACACATCTGCATTATTGCATTTCATTTTCTGTTACAGAGTGCAGTAAAAACCTATGCAAAGTATACGGGAGATAAGGCCTGTGGAAAAAAACGAATATTGCTCTGGATCTGGTTGAAATATTTGTAAGCGTAGATGCAATTCTCTTACGGTTGCGTCTGAATATAAAGGCTAATCGTATTACAACATCATCTATGTTTAGTCGATATTTATATATATTAGTTGGACACGAATCATCGTTGACAGTTCGACAGCAGCAGGTGTGCTTCTGAGTAAAAAAGCTGGAAAACGAAGTAATGATTCAATAAATTAGTTAGAAAATTTTTTCAAACAAAAAAAGTCCTTTAAGACCTGATAATTTCTGGGAATTCCAACTGACTATAACCTTAAATAAACTGATCTAAATCTATCTATCTATCGATCGATCGATCTATCTAGCTGCATAAATATTCCAAGTGTAGTTAGTTAAAGGCGGCAGACCCCTCGGTCCCCCTAGGACAGGAACTTTGGGAAGATTTGTGCTTGTATAGACTGCAGCCAGGGACCAGTGTCTTCTTTCTGGAATAGATGTACTGCAGTATGCTTGACTTTATAGCTCCAACATCATGCATACTACAACTGTCTATATTAGTTGTATGTCCTGAAACTCTTAAGGGCAATACAATTAATTTGGTTTACTTGCAGTCCTATGCAACATCAATAATATCATGATTTCTACCACACCCATCTTTGCTGCATCTGACAAACTGCTCAGCTATATATAGATGAAGCAAAGCAGAATTTGTCAAAAACTTATTTGGTACACTGTAATAGAAGAAGGATAACAAAATATACTTTCCCATAAAAAGTTATAAAAACAATGATAGCACATCATGATATAATGATAAACTATGCAAAATTACAAACTATATCTCCTAAAACTAAATGTACATAGATAAAAAGATAGGATAGATAATAGACAGATCATTAGACAGATAGATAGATAGATAGATAGATAGATAGATAGATAGATAGATAGATAGATAGATAGATAGATAGATAGATAGATAGATAGATGGATGGATGGATGGATGGATGGATGGATGGATGGATGGATGGATGGATGGATGGATGGATGGATAGATAGATAGATAGATAGATAGATAGATAGATAGATAGATAGATAGATAGATAGATAGATAGATAGATAGATGGATGGATGGATGGATAGAGAGAGAGAGAGATATGGATGGATGGATGGATAGATAGATAGATGATAGATAGATAGATAGATAGATAGATAGATAGATAGATAGATAGATAGATAGATAGATAGATAGATAGATAGATAGATAGATAGATAGATAGATATGAGATAGATAGATATGAGATAGATAGATATGAGATAGATAGATAGATAGATAGATAGATAGATAGATAGATAGATAGATAGATAGATAGATAGATAGATAGATAGATAGATAGATAGATAGATATGAGATAGATAGATATGAGATAGATAGATATGAGATAGATAGATAGATAGATAGATAGATAGATAGATAGATAGATAGATAGATAGATAGATAGATAGATAGATAGATAGATAGATAGATAGATAGATAGATAGATGATAGATAGATAGATAATATACAGATATATTTGTATTATTGTATTACTATGCTACCAATATGCTATGTTTTCCTGTTTACACCTATTCATTTCCACATGCATTACAATCTACAATCATAATATAGTCCAGTACTCAAATTAAATTTATTTTTGCATAGTTACTTGGGTTTTGTTTGACTTCTAGATTTGCTATGCTGAACCCTAAAGCTTTCTACAACATGACATTTTCTTGTCTGCATTATTTTTTTAAGAAGTTTATTTGTCTCCGGGTTATGACGTTTTAGAGAACTCCTTATGCAGTAGAACTACTCTGTAGATAAATATATGGCTTTTTAAAATTAGGCGATTTTTGCTACTGTTTAAATTTGCATATAGTGTAGTAGACAATCTGCCTCCTCCTTTTCTTCGGTGTATCATGCTGTTCTTTCGCATATTACCTAACATGTCAAGAATGCTCTGGCCCTAGAATAATACATTTGACTTTCCTAGAGGCTGAATGCGAGTAAGCAATGGAAAGCCACATATGCACATACACTTCATTTCCCTGCTGAGCAGTGTGAGATTCGCAATCCACAGCCTTAACACATAAAATATTAAGAACCAATTTTCAGCTGCACCTCTGTCACTTCCATTATCATTCTACACATCCAGAGGTGATAATGGACTCTGGAAGTTGTAACTTCCATCCATCTCACACCACTTGGGGTTAGACTATGGGATGAGTCTGCACAGATGGGTGGCCCTATACAGTAAGAGGAAGCCCCCAGAATGTCACAGAGACATTAGATGTCTATTGTAGGGGACTTTTATTTTTTTATGCACAAAAAAATCTGTTATTTTGTACTATTGTATTTTACTATAATGTGATGATTGATTTTCACTTGATGGGAATGGAAAGGAATAATTATTTTTGTACATAGCTAAATTTAACAGGTACAAGTAGTCTGAATCATCTGGTAGAGTAGAGTAGATATGCAAGTTCATTACATATTTATACTTTCCATCCTTTCAGGAACCAGCGGAAAGCTTAACTTTTGTCACAGGCTAGGCAGTGATCAAATGGTCATGTGATCGGGAACGCTCAGATGTCAATCAATAACGTTGGAAAAAGCTTTCGGCTATTGACTTCTCAATTACTGAGTATTCAACCAACATATTGAAGCAGGGGCAGACACAGACCGCTGAGAACTGCCATGCAAGAATAGCATATGGGCCCCTTGCGCTCCCATATCTCATCATAGATCACCCCCTTATGTCTCTCTAGCAATCCATCACTAATTGTGAGCCATAAAATTCATTAGCTCAGGCATTTACATGTAATCTAATAGACAGTAAAAGGCTGCTTTAAGGTGCCAGTGGGCCCCCTTACCTACTGGGCGCCTGTGCAGCTGCACAGGTTGTCCCAATGTTATGTCCACTCCTGTATTCAAGTGTGCCTTGTGGAGCTTGGCTATTTGCAATACACAATTTGGGAAATTACAGTATCTCTGTGGCCAAGTTAGATATAGATTTGATGCTCAGAACGTTAAATCCTAACTGCACACAGCCATGACAGCTACGCCGGATCCCTTTTGAAATAAATAACGACACATCCCAACAAACCCTATTGAGTTTAGTAAGGTCTGTCAGGGTTAGGATGTTTTTGATGGTAAAAAAAGATGTTAAAATTTTTAGTAATCTCTGAATATTTTTGAATTTACAAAACAGTTAAGATATTCAGAATGTATTCAATATGATGTGTTGTATATTACATTTTTTTGCCAACCATTACCTCATCCTGGCACTTTGTAAAAGTATGGGACAATGGGTAGGGACGTTTTTAATAATAACAGTTCTGGTTATACAGTCATTATCAGGTAAAGTCTTAAAAAAGAATATATTGGAAATATCAACAAATAAATAAATGTATATCAAATTATATAAACATGGATGTAAAAAAAATCAATATTAGGAAGAATTCAAGTATAAGAAAAACAGATAAGAGGGAGTTGAATAAATGATGGAAATATTTACTAGTCACTCCCCATCTTTGTTATTTGAATTAAAGAAACAGGATTACCGAGACATTAAATAGCAAATCATCCGTTAAAATATTAATGCTTTTATGTGCATATTTTATAATCCATAACTATCCTGTGTGACCCCTACGTACCCTTCTTCAAGCTGAAAAAATCCCCTCTGGAACAAGTCTCTTATTTGTTTAGATTGTATTTATTGAAAACTTTCATTTAGTTTTCATACTCTAAAGTCTAATACAATGGTTTATAAGATATGTAAAAGAGGGCCGACCCATGTTTAGAGGAATTACAATATCCTTAGTTCAAAAGGTTGTCTCACTCTCGCCGCATTTCAACAAGTACTAATTTTGCATGTGCCTGTCTCCTCACAAATTTTCATTTCTATGAATTTTTAATGACGCAAAGTAATTTTTTCAAGGTCACTGGCAGAGCAAGTAGTTATTCAGACATTAAATTTGTTCACAGTTTCTTGGCAGCTGGGCTGGAAAGCAAGCAAGAGGGGGTAAAACTCCAATGATGAGTGCGGGGAATAAAAAAAAAATTAAGAGAAACAGAAAGGAAAAAATAGATTTCTTATACAAATGACATTTTATTTTTTTTAAATTGTTTAAAGAAAATCCCAGTGGTAGGCCGGTAGGCAGTTCATAGCATGGAATTTTAAATTTAGCTTTGTTCTGTGAGTTTTCAAATTGTAAACCAGAGCGAAACTCTATTTTGCTCCAATGGATAAATGTGTTTATATGCATAACACAATTTTAAACAAAAGGCCTTCACACATCAATTTCAATGAAAGAAACTCCAAAATAGTACACAAAATATAGCTTCTCTATTCTATTTTCTTTATAGAAATATAATAAATCCAGATGATGGAAAAATACAACAGTCAGTATAAAGTATCAATACCTTTTACTATATAAACAAAGTTTAGATAACCATGAACAATGAAAAAAGTATTGTTGAACCAAAATTGGTAGCTAATCGTCCAAGATTTGTAAGGATATATAAAATTATTCTATAACAAGGGGCACATTTCTATCAGTCCCTCAACTATTAAGTGATGGTTCAGTAGTATAGAAAAAAAAACTATATACTACCATCTACCTGAATAGTGTTTATGTTTTTGCAATATTATTTTAAAAAAAATAAGAACTTATATTGGCTTGTTGGCTGATAGCAAGAGTCCATATGACAGGAAAGTGACCTCCATCTCTGTGGCATCTTTTAGTGTAATTTGGTGGTCACCATGCTAGGGGGAACAGTACTTCTAGATAATGAAGTGGGCTCAGAAAGTACTGCCTCCCTGTCTTCTACAGTGTATAGAGTCATGCTAAGTAATGAGAGCCGGAACTTACTTAAGCCAATGAGAAAAAAAAGGTTTCTTGGTTTAGGTACAGGAAATTATTATTTAAGAAAGTACTATAAATAAAAACAGGGGGCTGCCTATCAACGAGTGACAGTTAAGAGGGTTAGAAAGTTAGAGTTTTTCTTAAAAACAAGAAAAATATCTAAAAAATAGTTGTACAATTTCAGATTCATTAGTTGGCCTAATTATTGTTATTATTTTGAAGTAATAATAATAATAATAATAATAATAATACAACTAGAAATATTATTTAAAAAAATTAAATTAATGAAATAAAATTCTGTCTTAGAAAGAAAAACGTCATTTTCAGCATATAAATGAACGACTAGTGATCGTGGAGGAGCGTATGCTAAAATAAACCTGTTTTGTATCTACATAATCTAACAGTATAAATTCATTCCAGAATAAATTTTTATGTAAAGAAGACTAAGAGTTAAAATAAAAATAAGAATGAAAAAATATCACATTTTGAAAACCCACAAAGGTGAGTTATGCGCAATATAACAATCAACTTTCTTATTAATCTTTCATTCCTTTTTTATTTTTTCGGTATATGTCCCAATAACGTGTTGAGAAACCTTAAGGCCTCATACACACGACCGTAGCTGTGTGTACAGTCCGTGATTACGGCACAGACGCCGGAGAAGTGTCATCCACGGGCCGTCCGAAATCACGGACCATGCACACACAAGAGTGCATTGAGTTTAATGAGCCCTGATCGCAAATGCAGCCTGTAGAAGGATATCTCCTATTTTTATCAACATTTACCATCATGCAAAAAATAATCTGGAGTAGAGTATAAAAATGATCATCCAAAAATAAATGTTAGTTGCTTTCTTCTAACTGTCTTAGGCCACGTTCAGACGTGGCGGAGGTTTTCCGCTGCAAATGTTGGTGCAGATTTGGGGCAATTACGCAATGAATCTGCACCAATATTTGCATATTTGACAGGTAATTCAGACGTTGCAGATATCACAGCGGACTTGCCACAGATTTCAGTTTTTGCATTGCAAAGGCTGAAATCCGCAGTGAAATTCCGCTTCTCCGTAATATAATGTGTATGCTGCGGAGGGAAAATTCTGCACCTCAGCCTAAATTCCGCACAGTTATTTTCTGTAACGTCTGAGCTAAGTTTACTAAAAATGTATAGAAAGACATATAAAAAACGGCTGCTGCAGAATTCCACTGCGGAGTGTCCGCAGCGGAATTCAACAGCAATTCCGCCATGTCTGAATGTGCCCTTAGACTCCTAGTTGCATTGTAGATTATTCTTATGCAGTTCATGCTGCAGTAAAGGCAATAAAAATATAAATTCAAATTTACAAAATGTCAAGAATGTTTACAGATTTTAGGGCCCCTACACCTCCATGTCAGCAACTAGGATATATACTGCGGAGGTCGGGTGGGGAGTATGGAGCGGGCTCATGGGCTGTGCCCACTCCATAGAATGAACGTGTTGGCTTTATGTGACATCCGACACTTCAGTGTAGCGAGCGGGAGCCCGCTCGTTGAACCCCTTAAATGCCGCAGTCAAAAGTGACCGCGGCATCTAAGCCATTAAAAACAGGGTGTAGACCCCTGTGATGTTGTAACCTCCTCCCGCGACGCGATTGTGGGTTGGCGATGGTGGGCATTCTAGCCTGGGGCCTAATGAGGGCCCCCAGATCTGCTATCTTTGTACTCCTATGAAGCCCTGCCTCCGGTAGGATTTCATAGAAGACTGCCAAAATTACGATATACTGCAATACATTAGTATTGCAGTATATAGTGCAAGCGATCCAGCGGTTCAAGTCCCACGGTTCAACGAATCGCTATTTCAAGTCCCCTAGGGGGACTGGTAAAAAAAAAAGTTTAAAACAGTTAAATAATTTTTTTTATTATATGAAAAAAAATATTAAACATTCAAAAAAATAACTTTTCCTATTTTCCCTCAAACGCACTGTAGAAAAGAAAAAATTTATATAAATGTTATCGTCGCGTCCATAATAGTCTGAACTATTACAATATA
The DNA here is from genome assembly GCF_050947455.1 of Rhinoderma darwinii. Taxonomy (NCBI): domain Eukaryota; kingdom Metazoa; phylum Chordata; class Amphibia; order Anura; family Rhinodermatidae; genus Rhinoderma; species Rhinoderma darwinii. The sequence continues at coordinate 186,038,334 of NC_134687.1, read as the reverse complement.
ACATTATTTAACCCGCACGGTGAACATTGTAAAAGAAAAAATTTAAACACAAGAATTGCTGTTTTTTGGCCACTTCATCTCCCACAAAAATATTTCATAAAAAGTGATCAAAAAGTCTTATGTACCCCAAAATGGTACCAATAGAAACTAAAGTTCGCCCAGTAAAAAAAATAAGCCTTCATACCGCTCGATGGAAGAATAAAAAAGTTAAGACTCTCACAATAAGGCGACAAAACAAATTTTATTTTTAAAAATCAAGTTTTTCCTTGTCAAACTAGCAAAACATAAAAAAAATATATCAATTTGGGATCGCTGTAATCGTATTGACACGCAGAATAAAGTTAACATGCTGATTTTACCACACGGGGAACTCCGTAAAAACAAAACCCCCAATATATGAGAAATCACAGGTTTTTTTCCCATTCCACCCCACAAAGATATTTTTTCACGTTTCCCAGTACATCATAAGGTACAATAAATGGCACCGTGAAAATCTACAACTTGTCCAGCAAAAAAAAAACAAGCTATAATATGGCTAAATTGACGGAAAAATAAAAAACGTATGGCTTTTGGAATGCGGGAAGGGGTTAAACATAGTGTCTCCACTCTGAGTCTCTTGGACAGTAGTGAGCACTGATATAGCTCATATAACAATCATATACAGCACTTCCTAAAATATTTTGAGTCTGGTGGGTGGGCAAGCACTTATACATCAGCTATTACTTCACTTCTGTCTAGCAGAGAGGGCACAATGAACGGCAACACAACTCTTGGGTGTTGGTAGCATAGAGGTATATTATGGTACCCACTAGAGGGTAGGGGTCCATTAAAGGTTGGTGTTGTCCCCAATTTGGTGTGAATTTAAACAGTAATGTGTAAAATTGAAGTGGAAAATGTATTTGAGTCATGAAAATGGGATGGGGAAACCTAGACTGCAGGTGGTTAGCAGTATGGTGGATTCAGGTAGAACTTTTAAAGGGCATAATTTTTTACCCTTACTTTGGAGCTGCTTTTCCTCTATGTACATCACTGTCCACATATTCTTAAGGCCTTGTTTTTGAAAAATATTTTGAATGTAAGAGATAATCGCCATGTGTAACAATCAAATGACGAATAACAAGTCATTGGGTTTCTGTTGATCAGCCACATCTACCTGAGCAAACGATTATCGTTAGTCTCCGCCACATCGCCTCGTCTTATCGGAAATCTTGCAGTCGTTAGCAGATCAGAGATGAAGTGTGGGTGAGAAGAGATGAGCAACGATCGCAGTAACGACTGAACAGCGAAAATCTTTAGCAATTATTGCCACGCATCATAAACCGTCTTTCGAATGTAAACGACTTGCTAAATCATTACTCGTTGCGCGTTCATGAAAGAATATCTACCTGGCTAACCTTTAGAGCTATACACAGCACTCCGAAAATTTCAAAAAGATAATGAGAATTAAATTGCCAGGTGCTCTAATAAATACTTTAATGAGAAATTGAGTAGGCATTGGTTATACAGTCCAGCTTATAGAAATACCCCCTATATTATTAATATGCTCTAAATTGTCCAAATACGAAGAAAAAAAACCAACGAATTTTAAATCTAAAAATAAATTGTGCATCAGTCATAACTATTGGCATGAAAAACTCATGATATACAGGAACTCTTGGCCTATTTCTTGGATTTCCAATTCACCTGCATTTCATTGTCTCGATGTTTAAGCAGCTTTAGCACCAGGGTTAAGCTGGAACTTTGTTCAATCAGTTTCACAGTGAAATGTCAGCCGTTCTGCATTGTTGTCTTTTTTGCCTTGTTCGTCAAGAGTGAGGAAAGAAAAGGTCACTATCCTTTCATTTATGGACTGTAACTTCCATGATGTTCAACAGAGATGTTCTTTTATTAACACTTTCTCTACATTTGTACGCACACAATAATGACTATTCAATGGAGAATATCTCACGGAAATATCAAGTCTGTGTGGCATTTGCTATTGTTAATATCAGTCTAGCATTCACCACTAGAGTATGTGAAAACTGCAAAACTTAGTACAACTATAATTCTTTCTCTATGATAAATTAAAAACATAAAACATTTAAGTTGTTGAACACAATGGGGCGGATTAACTAATACTCAGAAAAAGCGTAGTTGTACAGCAGCACACGTCTTCCAAATTTAAATCAATATGTTCTTTTATTGGTCAAACATCCAGTAAAAAATGGCAACGTTTCGACCTGTGACAAGTGGAGGGTCTTTCTCAAGCCTTGAGGCTTGAGAAAGACCCTCCACTTGTCACGGGTCGAAACATTGACATTTTTTACTGGATGTTTGACCAATAAAAGAACATATTGATTGAAATTTGGGAGACGTGTGCTGCTATTCAACCACGCTTTTTCTGAGGATTACATTACGTCAGACTGGGTTTGTCTGACCTTACAGCGTGTCACCGCTCCTGATCTCGGGATTTGTGCTGCTTCAAACAATTTATTTTTTGATTAACTAATACTGTCTCAAATTTAGATAGCTAAAAATTAGACTAAAACAGGCCACAGTCTAGCAGCAACGGTGATACACCCCAGGAACTTGACTGTCGTCCCTTATAGATAAAAATTCACATAGTAGGCAGCACTCCCAAATAAGTGAATGAAAAGAGAGCTTTTATTAGCCCTGGTGCGACGTTTCAGCTCCACACACAAGAGCTTTGAGTGTGTGGAGCCGAAACGTCGCATAAGAGCTAATAAAAGCTCTCTTTTTTTTACCACTTATTTGGAAGTGCTGCCTACTGTTAGGGATCTGCCAGGTACTACGTCTAGGTATACTCCTGGGATTAATCAATCCACACCTGAGGCCAGACCTGTTCGACTGACACCCTCTCCCACCAACCAGGGTGGCAGGCTCAGGAGTGGGAGAGCCTATCGCGGCCTGGTCAGTCGGAGTTAGCTCCGCCCCCTGTCCTTTATTACCTGCTGTGTTCTCCTCCTCAGTGCTTGTAATTCTTTTGGATTCCTGGCCCCACTGCTGCTTGCTCCAGCCTGCTTCTGCCGTGCTTCTGCCTTGCTGCTGTTCTGCTTAACCTGCTTTGCTTTGCCTTCGGCTTGCTTCCTCCTCCGTGCTCTCTTAGGTATACTCCACCTTATCCTGGTCCTGACTACTCATTCACCGCTCCGTTTCCTCGCGGCGTTCCGTGGGCTACTGCCCCTTCCCTTGCGTGTTCCCTGTTTGTTTTCCCGTGCACTTAGACAGCGTAGGGACCGCCGCCCAGTTGTACCCCATCGCCTAGGGCGGGTCGTTGCAAGTAGGCAGGGACAGGGCGGTGGGTAGATTAGGGCTCACTTTCCCTTCACCTCCTTCCTGCCATTACATAATTACAAGCCCCTTACCTAGTCTACTTTCCCCTACGCTGACGCTATCATGGACCCCCTTGAGACCCTGACCCAGCAGATGCAGGGCCTCTCCCTACAGGTCCAGGCCCTGGCCCAGAGGGTCAACCAGGGTGACGCTGCTGTAGTAGTTCCCCTCACCTCACCTCTAGAACCCGACCTCAAGTTACCTGACCGGTTCTCAGGGGACCGTAAGACGTTTCTCTCCTTCCGGGAGAGTTGCAGACTGTATTTCCGCCTTAAACCCCACTCCTCAGGTTCCGAGAACCAGCGGGTGGGTATCATCATATCCCGACTCCAGGAAGGGCCCCAAGAGTGGGCCTTCTCTTTGGCTCCTGACGCCCCTGAACTTTCCTCTGTTGATCGCTTTTTCTCTGCCCTCGGACTCATTTACGACGAGACTGACAGGACTGCTTTAGCCGAGAGTCAGCTGGTGACCTTACGTCAGGGTAGGAGACCGGTTGAGGAGTACTGTTCTGATTTTAGAAAGTGGTGCGTAGCTTCTCGGTGGAACGATCCGGCCCTAAGGTGCCAGTTTAGGTTAGGATTATCTGACGCCCTGAAGGATCTGCTGGTTAGCTACCCCTCTTCTGACTCCCTTGACCAGGTTATGGCCCTAGCAGTACGACTTGACCGACGTCTCAGGGAACGTCAGCTTGAACGCTTCAATGTGCTCCCCTCTGACTTTTCTGCGATCCCCCCCGATGTCCCGTCTCCTCGCCCCTCCACGGAGGACTCGGAGGTACCTATGCAACTCGGGGCCTCCATGTCCCCTCGACAACGTAGGGAGTTTCGCAGAATGAAGGGTTTCTGCTTCTACTGTGGGGACGACAAGCATCTTCTGAACACCTGTCTTAGGCGCAAGAATAAAAAGCCGGAAAACTTCCGCGCCTAAGTGATCATCGGGGAGGTCACTTGGGCGCACAGGTATTTCCCGTTAATGTGAAACGCAATAAAATTTTGCTTCCCTTTCAGGTCTCGTTTGCTGGTCGGTCTGCCACTGGCAGTGCCTTCGTGGATTCTGGCTCATCTGCTAATATCATGTCTGTGGAATTTTGCTATGTCTCTAAAAATGCCTTTTATTGATTTACCTTATCCTATCCCTGTAGTAGGTATCGACTCAACTCCCCTTGCTAATGGTTATTTTACTCAGCATACTCCTGTTTTTGAACTCCTGGTTGGCTCCATGCATTTGGAGCAGTGCTCTGTACTGGTGATGCAGGGATTATCGTCTGATCTGGTATTAGGTCTTCCCTGGTTGCAGTTGCATAATCCCACGTTTGATTGGAATACTGGGGATCTCACCAAATGGGGTAATGAATGTCTTATGTCATGTCTTTCTGTTAACTCTATTTCTCCCCGGGAGGAGGTAAACACACTTCCTGAGTTTGTTCAGGACTTCGCCGATGTGTTTTCTAAGGAGGCCTCCGAGGTGTTGCCCCCCCATAGAGATTACGATTGCGCCATCGATTTGGTGCCTGGTGCCAAACTTCCTAAGGGTAGGATATTTAATCTTTCATGTCCTGAACGTGAAGCTATGAGGGTGTATATCCAAGAATGCCTGGCCAAGGGTTTCATTCGCCCCTCGACTTCTCCTGTAGGTGCTGGCTTCTTCTTTGTGGGGAAGAAGGATGGTGGTCTTAGGCCGTGCATTGATTATCATAACCTGAATAAGGTCACCGTAAGGAACCAGTACCCACTTCCTTTGATTCCGGATCTTTTTAATCAGGTTCAGGGAGCCCAATGGTTTTCTAAGTTCGATCTACGGGGGGCATATAACCTTATCCGCATCAAAGAGGGGGATGAGTGGAAAACTGCGTTCAACACACCCGAGGGTCATTTCGAATACCTGGTCATGCCCTTTGGGTTGTGTAATGCCCCTGCTGTCTTCCAGAATTTTATTAATGAAATCCTGAGAGATTACCTGGTAATTTTCTTGTTGTGTACCTTGATGACATACTGGTGTTTTCCAAGGACTGGTCCTCCCATGTGGAGCATGTCAGGAAGGTGCTCCAGGTCCTTCGGGAGAATAATCTGTTTGCTAAGACTGAAAAATGTGTCTTTGGGGTACAGGAGATACCATTTTTAGGGCAAATCCTCACTCCTCATGAATTCCGCATGGACCCTGCCAAGGTTCAGGCTGTGGCGGAATGGGTCCAACCTGCCTCCCTTAAGGCGTTACAGTGTTTTTTAGGGTTCGCCAACTATTACAGGAGATTTATTGCCAACTTCTCGGTCGTCGCTAAGCCTCTTACGGACCTTACTCGCAAGGGTGCTGATGTCCTCCATTGGCCCCCTGAGGCCGTCCAGGCCTTTGAGACCCTCAAGAAGTGCTTTATCTCGGCCCCCGTGCTGATTCAGCCCAACCAAGAGGAGCCATTTATTGTGGAGGTTGACGCATCCGAGGTGGGAGTGGGGGCCGTCTTGTCCCAGGGTACCAGCTCCCTCACCCATCTCCGCCCCTGTGCTTACTTCTCTAGGAAGTTTTCGCCCACGGAGAGTAACTATGATATTGGCAACCGCGAACTTCTAGCCATTAAATGGGCTTTTGAAGAGTGGCGGCACTTCCTGGAGGGGGCCAGACACCAGGTAACGGTCCTTACGGATCACAAGAATCTGGTTTTCCTAGAATCGGCCCGGAGGCTTAATCCTAGACAAGCTCGGTGGGCACTATTCTTTACCAGATTTAATTTCTTGGTTACCTATAGGGCTGGGTCCAAGAATATTAAGGCTGATGCCCTGTCACGTAGTTTCATGGCCAATCCTCCTTCCGAGAAAAATCCTGCTTGTATTTTACCCCCTGGTATAATCATTTCTGCCACGGATTCTGATTTAGCTTCTGATATCGCGGCTGATCAGGGTGCAGCTCCCGGGAACGTCCCTGGGGACAAACTGTTTGTTCCCCTGCAATACCGGCTAAGGGTACTCAGGGAAAACCATGACTCCGCTCTATCTGGTCATCCTGGCATCTTGGGCACCAAACACCTCATTACCAGAAACTATTGGTGGCCTGGGTTGCCTAAAGACGTTAGGGCTTACGTCGCCGCTTGTGAGGTTTGCGCTAGGTCCAAAACCCCTAGGTCCCGACCTGCGGGCCTACTACGTTCCTTGCCCATTCCCCAGAGACCTTGGACCCATATCTCCATGGATTTTATCACCGATTTGCCTCCATCTCAGGGCAAGTCGGTGGTGTGGGTGGTAGTAGACCGCTTCAGCAAGATGTGCCACTTTGTGCCCCTTAAGAAGCTACCTAACGCCAAGACGTTAGCTTCTTTGTTTGTGAAACACATCCTGCGTCTCCATGGTTCCCCAGTCAATATCGTTTCTGACAGAGGGGTACAATTTGTTTCCTTATTTTGGAGAGCCTTTTGTAAAAAGTTGGAGATTGATCTGTCCTTCTCCTCCGCCTTCCATCCCGAAACTAATGGCCAAACGGAGAGGACTAACCAGTCCCTGGAACAATATTTAAGGTGTTTCATCTCTGACTGTCAATTCGATTGGGTCTCATTCCTTCCCCTTGCTGAATTTTCCCTGAATAACCGGGTCAGTAACTCGTCAGGGGTCTCCCCGTTTTTCTGTAATTTCGGGTTTAACCCAAGGTTCTCCTCCGTTTCCCCTGGTTGTTCCAATAATCCTGAGGTAGAGGATGTTCATCGGGAACTGTGCACTGTCTGGGCCCAGGTTCAGAAGAACCTAGAGGCGTCCCAGAGCGCACAAAAGATTCAGGCGGATAGTAGACGTTCTGCTAACCCCCGGTTTGTCGTCGGGGATTTGGTCTGGTTGTCGTCCAGGAACTTGCGCCTTAAGGTCCCGTCCAGGAAGTTTGCTCCCCGATTTATTGGGCCTTATAAGATCATTGAAGTCCTCAACCCTGTATCCTTCCGTCTGGAGCTGCCCCCATCCTTTCGCATACATGACGTCTTCCATGCCTCCCTCCTTAAACGCTGCTCCCCGTCCTGGTCCCCCTCGAGGAAACCTCCTGTTCCCGTTCTCACCCCTGAGGGGGTGGAATTCGAGGTGGCCAAGATTATGGACAGTAGGATGGTCCAGGGCTCCCTCCAGTACCTGGTCCATTGGAGAGGGTACGGGCCGGAGGAGAGGACTTGGGTACCTGCCCGTGATGTTCACGCTGGGGTATTGATCAGGAGGTTCCACCTTCTCTTCCCTACTAAACCGGGTCCTCTTAGTAAGGGTCCGGTGGCCCCTCATAAAAGGGGGAGTACTGTTAGGGATCTGCCAGGTACTACGTCTAGATATACTCCTGGGATTAATCAATCCACACCTGAGGCCAGACCTGTTCGACTGACACCCTCTCCCACCAACCAGGGTGGCAGGCTCAGGAGTGGGAGAGCCTATCGCGGCCTGGTCAGTCGGAGTTAGCTCCGCCCCCTGTCCTTTATTACCTGCTGTGTTCTCCTCCTCAGTGCTTGTAATTCTTTTGGATTCCTGGCCCCACTGCTGCTTGCTCCAGCCTGCTTCTGCCGTGCTTCTGCCTTGCTGCTGTTCTGCTTAACCTGCTTTGCTTTGCCTTCGGCTTGCTTCCTCCTCCGTGCTCTCTTGGGTATACTCCACCTTATCCTGGTCCTGACTACTCATTCACCCCTCCGTTTCCTCGCGGCGTTCCGTGGGCTACTGCCCCTTCCCTTGCGTGTTCCCTGTTTGTTTTCCCGTGCACTTAGACAGCGTAGGGACCGCCGCCCAGTTGTACCCCGTCGCCTAGGGCGGGTCGTTGCAAGTAGGCAGGGACAGGGCGGTGGGTAGATTAGGGCTCACTTTCCCTTCACCTCCTTCCTGCCATGACACCTACTTTGTGAATTTTTAAGAATTAGACTAGATTCACCAATTTTATTACACTCGCTCATGCTGGATGATAAATTTGGGTGCACCTTCAGACATTTCTGTCTAACTTTAAAAATGTTGATGTCATTTTGCGCATCATAGGTCATGCCCCTTTCTGCTAAGTCACACCCTCTTGCCGGGTGATTTGCAAATATCTGTTCTTTTTGGCTGATTTCATTGATAAATTTGTCTAAAATGATTTGAAGAAAAAAAAAAGGGCCACTTAAAACATAATTGTGGCGCAGCACCAATAGTAAATCTGCCCCATTATGTTCATATTTTAGAATAGTCACAATGTTAAAACATGGGTTTGCATTACAGAGGATTTCCAGTTCAACAAAATTTATGGCCTAACCTCAGGATAGGCCATCTACATCTCATCGGTCAGACTCCGACTCCCACCCCTGCAGATCAGCTGTTTTTAAGGGCCTACATCACTGATCGGCGGGGGTGTCCGGAGTCAGACCCCGACCAATGACATATTGATGACCTATCCTGAGGATAGGCCATCAATTTCTTCGGACTGGAAATATAAAAAGATTTACTTACATCACAATATATGATATAAAAGACAAAAATATATAATTATAATATAATTCTAATTAGAAACAGTCCAATAATACTCTTCACATCTTCTGGGGTATTCAAGCTAATTGTTTTGCTGCAGTTTTCCTGCCACCTGTTAGCAAACTATGGTCTGCAGTTTACTACAATCTTTATTCTGTGAATATGATCCAGACTACAGTCATCACAATCATGTGAATTTTCACTGCAGACAATCAATGAAATATCAGGACAATTATTAGAAAATTGATATTTAATATATTGTGAACACTATCTCTAATGTGGACCTACACGTCTATAAATATTATGTGTAGATAAAAAAAACATGCAGAGATGAATATGAATACAATATGACCAACCACAATAATTTTATTCCCCTGAAAGATAGATAGATAGATAGATAGATAGATAGATAGATAGATAGATAGATAGATAGATAGATAGATAGATAGATAGATAGAGAGATATAGATAGATAGATAGATAGATAGATAGATAGATAGATAGATAGATAGATAGATAGATAGATAGATATGACATAGATAGATAGATAGATAGATAGATAGATAGATAGATAGATAGATAGATAGATAGATAGATAGATAGATAGATAGATAGATAGATAGATAGATAGATAGATAGATATGACATAGATAGATAGATAGATAGATAGATAGATAGATAGATAGATAGATAGATAGATAGATAGATAGATAGATAGATAGATAGATAGATAGATAGATATGAGATAGATAGATATGAGATAGATAGATATGAGATAGATAGATAGATAGATAGATAGATAGATAGATAGATAGATAGATAGATAGATAGATAGATAGATAGATAGATAGATAGATAGATAGATAGATATGACATAGATAGATAGATAGATAGATAGATAGATAGATAGATAGATAGATAGATAGATAGATAGATATGAGATAGATAGATAGATAGATAGATAGATAGATAGATAGATAGATAGATAGATAGATAGATAGATAGATAGATAGATAGATATGACATAGATAGAGAGATAGATAGATAGATAGATAGATAGATAGATAGATAGATAGATAGATAGATAGATAGATAGATATGACATAGATAGAGAGATAGATAGATAGATAGATAGATAGATAGATAGATAGATAGATAGATAGATAGATAGATAGATAGATAGATAGATAGATAGATAGATAGATAGATAGATATGACATAGATAGATAGATAGATAGATAGATAGATAGATAGATAGATAGATAGATAGATAGATAGATAGCTATGAGATAGATAGATAGATAGATAGATAGATAGATAGATAGATAGATAGATAGATAGATAGATAGATAGATAGATAGATAGATAGATAGATAGATAGATAGATATGGATAATGGATTCTTCCATCTCTCCTGAATAATATCCGGTTTCCCTGCTAACCATCGATGCAAACAAGTGTCATAAAGGCGCTGGCAGTAACAACCATTATTGCTATTTTTTATTCTTATTGTTCTCTTAAAGTGTGTATTCCTTAAGCAAAGTTATTAGCAGAAGCTGATTTCTCAGCTTTTTACTGTGCTTTCTTTTATAGCAACAAAACTTTCATCAGTGCTGCTCCAGATAATATCTTTGCTTTGATTTAAAAGCCTGAAATGAAGTCGATTATTTGTGTGGGTTGATTAAAAGTGAAATCTGTAATATCCAATTAAAGAACAAAACGCTGCTTGTTGCTGCTACCTTCTCTCAAGGTTTATAAGGCTGAACTCAAGATATGCTTGTTACACTGTGACTTTCAGTCTTCTTTTATTTTATGCTACATTTCATACGAATAATGCATTCTGCCATGCCAAATAATTTAATCTGCAGATGTTTTTTAAAATAAAATATCAGATAAAGAACAGTAGAAAAACAAGCAATCACTGCTGATGAATATGCAGTTTTAATTGCATTCTATGAAAGCTTTTCTTGTCTGTTTTCATTTCGTGAAATCATAGCTTTCGGTAATGCTTAAATACCAGTATTAACAACAAATTAATTAACAGTGGCAGTTGCTATTACTTCTAATCCATACTAATTTTCAGGAAATGTTTCAAATAATATCGAGTGATTATTTATAGTCATTTTAGAAATTAGTTTGTGTTTTGCATCATTAGCTTTGACCTCATAGTAAAATATGGCTACTATTTCATTATTTTACGTCATCTATCTATCTATCTATCTATCTATCTATCTATCTATCTATCTATCTATCTATCTATCTATCTATCTATCTATCTATCTATCTATCTATCTCATATCTATCTATCTATCTCATATCTATCTATCTATCTCATATCTATCTATCTATCTATCTATCTATCTATCTCATATCTATCTATCTATCTATCTATCTATCTATCTATCTATCTATCTATCTATCTATCTATCTATCTATCTATCTATCTATCTATCTATCTATCTATCTATCTCATATCTATCTATCTATCTATCTCATATCTATCTATCTATCTATCTATCTATCTATCTATCTATCTATCTATCTATCTATCTATCTATCTATCTATCTATCTATCTATCTATCTATCTATCTATCTATCTATCTCATATCTATCTATCTATCTATCTATCTATCTATCTATCTATCTATCTCATATCTATCTATCTATCTATCTATCTATCTATCTATCTATCTATCTATCTATCTATCTATCTATCTATCTATCTATCTATCTATCATCTGTCTATCTATCTATCTATCTATCTATCTATCTATCTATCTATCTATCTATCTATCTATCTATCTATCTATCTATCTAATATCTATCTATCTATCTATCTCATATCTATCTATCTCCTATCTATCTATCTATCTATCTATCTATCTATCTATCTATCTATCTATCTATCTATCTATCTATCTATCTATCTATCTATCTATCTATCTATCTATCTATCTATCTATCTATCTATCTATCTATCTAATATCTATCTATCTATCTCATATCTATCTATCTCCTATCTATCTATCTATCTATCTATCTATCTATCTATCTATCTATCTATCTATCTATCTATCTATCTATCTATCTATCTATCTATCTATCTATCTATCTCTTAAATAATGACATGCTGACACTTGTAATTTCACAACAACTGGAGAGTTACGGGTTGCAGACCCCTGCCCTTAATTCACTGAAAAACAGGGAAAACAACCATGGCACAGAATGTAGACTTATCTGACTCCTCCCACTAGAATTATAAGTTTTCGAGCATTTGTGCCTTATGTTATGCTGTAAAGTTTACAAAAACTCTCAAAGTGTATCCCTAATTTTGAGGTGGTATTAGGGATTAGCATAAACTGTGATTATCTAATATATTGATATTAATGAAATCTTACATGTTGGTAGCAGGGGCCAACTAAAATAGTGTGGGGTAGAAGAGGACATTTTCAGGAGCGTAGCTATAAGAGGTGCACAGGTAGCAGTCACATCCAGACCCTGGTGCCTGAGGGGGCCGTTAGTAACCTTTCTCATGTAAAAAGACACCAGTATTAGGCTTTGTTCACATCTGCGTCAGGGCTCCGTTCTGACTTTCCGTTGGAACCGAGCCCTGTTTCCGTTTCCAACACCATTGATTTTAACGGTGATGGATCCGGTGCTAATGTTTTCCGTTTGCCTCAGTTGTGCAGGGGTTCCGTCATTTTGACGGAATGAATAGTGTAGTCGACCACATGGTAGGTGAGGGTCATGTTTCGGATTTTGCATTTGGGCTTAGGAGTTTAATGGTTAATCTGAGCTTCCATCAGACAGCTATACACTTGCATTGGACTGCAGAACATTTACATGTGCAACCTATAATTAAAAGTGGATTCACATGTTCTTTTCTTAATTATAATTTACTGATAATTGCTGCATGTAAATAATCTGTGTTACTTTCAGTTGACAATCATTGCTGCCATCATAACTTCAATTAATATGAGATGTAAATAAATAATGTAATCAGACATGACTAATTATGTGGATCACTACATGCAAAGTTTTCATTTGTCAGGTTAAGACTGAAGTAAATTTTATAAAGGAATTATTTACACTATTGTGTAATATTTGTTGTACAATCATTGTCAATTTGCAAATTTTCAGATCAGAAATCAGATCTCTGAAAATTAAAGTTTGTAAACCCAGCCTAGAGTTGGTCATACATAGAACGATAATATTAGGATAAACATAATATTAACAATTATTCTTATATTGTATAATTATCATTGCGTGTATAGGTTAGTTGTGTTTTATAAAGTCTTTCAATGATGTGATGTCTGTTTGCAAAACCATAAAAATATATTTTGTTCCAGAAAGAAACAAGAAATCGAAACATTGTATGACTTAAAGCTGGCCATTCAACACTAAAAATTTCTACAGGGGCATATAAAAAATAACTGACAAATATAAAGTGCTTAATTTTGAAGTTTATGGATGATGTTCAATTCATACTTTAAGATAAAAGTTGTGACAGAAATAATCAGGTCAGAATGAAGAATATTTGTCTTTGAAGATTTTTGCAAAGACTTTCAGAGAGCCCAAGAAAAACATAAATCAATTTCCACCTTGGGAAAGGGTCAAGTTGGAGGGGTAAAGCTTTGGATTCTTGCTTTGATATTTAGCCAACCATAATCTCAGTGTTGATGACATTTCTTCAGATAATTTTCTTTATCTGAACTTCTGTCTGCCGAAAATCTTAATATATATGGTCAGCTTTAATGGCGTAGGCAATATTGTAAAACTTCAGTGGTGTGGTCAAGTCTTTGACATCACAAACACATTTCACATTATTTTTCACAGTTAATATCGTTATCATTACCAATTTCCAGTTTGCACAAAGGACAGTTAAGGCCTTTTTATACAAGACAATGATCGGGCAAAGAAGCGTCCTTATGAACGCTCACTCCCGATCATTGCCCTGTGTAAACAGGGCAACGATCAGCTGATCTACTCGTTTATGCAGCATTAAATATTATCGTTGTTTGCAGCACATCTCCATGTGTAAAAAGGGAGACGTGCTACCGACATGATGGAAATGTATGGGGACGAGCCCCCATACATAAGCAACCATTGCTCCCTGTGAAAGGAGCCAATGAGCCCCGGTCAACGAGCCTATATAGGGCTGTGTAATAGGACCCTTAGTTTGGTGAAAGATGCAAACTTCTTTCTACAACAAATATAGGAAACTATTTTAAATAAGTTCAGAAACTGTAACAACCTCCAAATTAAGTAAAAAAAAAAACATTTATAAAATGTCCAGTTTATTATAAGATATTTTTAGATAAATGTTTACGTACATTGATGCATAACCTTCATGATTTAATTTTACCAGTACTTTTTTCTTCACAGTCCCTTTATAGAACTAAGGATCTGTTAAATCTGTTAGTCTGGTGATATTAATTAAAGAAGATGTGAAGCCATTCTTTGCTCCTCACTAAGGGATATAGCTGTTAGAGTTAATGCTGAAGACACTAGGCTGACAGTAGGACTTCTGCACAGTATCAGAAAATCCATTACTATAAACTGGCACAGTGTCAAATGAAATCAGTATGGGTCAGCTGCAGGTTAAGCTAAGAAAACAATAAAAAATTAAAAAGCACCAAAAGCACTCAACAGGAAGGTTTGTGGGAATTCAGGCGAAAAGAAGTCCAGCCCAATGAAGAAAAATCTGTCAGGTTCATCCCAACTTTAGCCAGTATTGTATCTACAGTACTGTCTAGTGCAGTTGTGTTACTTTAATTATAATGTATCATAAAGTAGGTTACACAACTTCTTCCTCAATGTATAGGAATTCTAATGTTACCTCATCATTATCTAAATTACAATGTATGCGCAAGTGTTTACTGTAGACTTCCTGTTCCTCTTTACTTACTGTATGTTATTGATCTCTTTTGATTGGCTTCATTCAGTAGGTTATATTACTTATTGGTCTGTTTTTGCTATTGAATTACCAGGCTGTGATTTAAGTTAATACTAAAAGGCAATACTAACACCAGAAAGCTTTCTACTACCAAACTAAAAGTATGCATGTCAGGATATATATATATATATATATATATATATATATATATATATATATATATATATATATATATATATATATATGTGTATATATATATATATATATATATATATGTGTTTGTGTATGTGTGTTTGTGTATGTGTGTGTGTGTTTGGCAGTTCATTTATGCAAATGCCTCTGGAGGTTTTCAGAAATTGATATAAGATATAACAGATAAAGTAGAAATCATGGGTACAGATGTTTTGTGGACTTTCTGATAGATGGTACAGTTAGTTTTTCCATAGTATGGTAATAAGTAAAAATGGTTATCTTTAATGGTTCAAATGGTTTTAATAGTTAAAAAAAACCATAACAAATTGGTTCTATAATCTTCTTGGCCAACCAACAAGATCGTAATAAAAAAAGGTTATGAACGTACAAAAATAGGTTTAAATAATTCTCCACGCACATTTTTAAGTTCAGATGATATATTTCCATACATAAATTAATAACACAATTCTTAAAAACCTTTAAGAGCTGTCCCTTTAGGCCACCTTTTTTCTTAATGAAATCAGAAGGAAAGTCTGCCAAAATATTACTTGTAGTTAACTTATTAAAAATAAAAATTTAAAATAGATTTATAAGAAAAGTAATTAAAACCCTCTTACTCAATTTCTAAAAAAATGAATATTAAGAAACAAATTGAGTATTATATATCTGTATATTTATTTATTTATTATTTTATTTATTATTTTCTTATTACATTAGACTAATACACATGTTTTAGCTTACAATTTTAAGAGGGCAAGTATTAGCTGTAAAAAGAAAATATCCCTCAAAAAAACTTTTACAGTACACCAGTAAAAGTGAAATATCTAAAAACTATAATAGATTGAACTTTCTTCATGTTTAATGAAGAAATAGTTAAGCAAACGTACTAAAGAATGACTTTTCTTTCCAGTAATTCCTTGAAGGGTTTGCAAATGGCAAAATGTAGAAAGAAAACTTTATATTAATTTTGTGTCCAAAACAATTTCTGCAAAAAATGAGCTTCTTTCATTTATATTAAAAATTAATACCTCAAATATATAACTGCTTAACATTAATCTTTTGCTAAATTACTTTCAGCAAATCTTTATTGGCTCATCGATGTCAAGGATTTGGAGAGACACTTAGAACGTCACTCAAGAGGCAAAGTTTTAGTCTTCGTTAAGAAAAGAAAATTCTAATGACATGTAATTGTATTCACTATCTGGCAGGCAGCAAAGTAAACTTCTGAAGAATCTCAAAGTTTGCGGACACATACATTTTACATAATAATTGAATATCTTTTTAATTTTATGATACTTTCACAAAGGATCGGAAAATTTATTTATCGAAATAAGGCTTTGTTCACATATGAGTTTCGGTTTTCTGTGGTTTTCCTCCGTCATAGGCGGCATCTGCGACGGAGGCCCCTAAGGCTGGGTTCACACGTGGCGGAATTTCACTTAAATTCCGCTGCGGACACTCCGCAGCGTTAATCCGCAGCGGAGCCGTTTGTCCATTGACTTTCACTTTAATTTAGCAGTGTTCGTTTAGACGATGCGTACAATTCCGCTGCGGAGCATAGGCTGCGGAGCGGAATTTGGTGTCCGCAGCATGCTCTGTCTGTTGCGGAGCAGTGGCGGACTCATGGCGGAATTTCTCCATTGACTTCAATGGAGATTCTAATTTCCGCAATGAAGTCCGCAGCTGTCATGCACATGTTATGTGTGCTGCGGATGCGTCTTGCTTTTTTAACTTGACATTTCTTCATTCTGGCTGGACCTATGTATTTCTAGGTCTACAGCCAGACTGAGGAAGTCAATGGGGCTCCCGTAATGACGGGAGCATTGCTAGGAGACGTCAGTAAATAGTCACTGTCCAGGGTGCTGAAAGAGTTAAGCGATCGGCAGTAACTGTTTCTGCACCCGGGACAGTGACTACCGATCACAATATAGAGCAACCTGTCAAAAAAATAGAAGTTCATACTTACCGAGAACTCCCTGCTTCTGTCTCCAGTCCGGCCTCCCAGGATGACGTTTCAGGCTAAGTGACGGCTGCAGCCAATCACAGGCCAAGCACAGGCTGCAGCGGTCACATGGACTGGCGCGTCATCCAGGGAGGTCGGGCTGGATGCCGAAAGAGGGACGCGTCACCAAGACAATGGGCGGTAAGTATGAAAATCGTTTACTTTCACAAGGGAAAGTGCTGTCCCTTCTCTCTATCCTGCACTGATAGGGAGAAGGGAAGCACTTTTCCCGCAGTCCGCAGCAACTAGTCCGCATCAATTTTCTGCACATTTTGTGCAGATCCGCAGCAGAATCTGCAACGCAGATTCTGTGCGGCATTGATGCGGACAGTTGCGGAGGAAATCCGCCACGTGTGGTCATGCCCTTACACCGATCTGAACAGAGCCTTAACCTGATAATAAAGTTCAGTGGTTTTTAGTACGATTATGAAAAATGTATTGGACAGCATAGGATAACAGTTACGGTATGTTCACACGCAGAGTCAAAAATGTCTCAAAATACGGAGCTGTTTTCATAAGAAAACAGCTCCTAATTTTTAGACGTTTATTGTGCCACTCGCGATTTGTTTTCAATAGAGTCAATGAAAAACGGCTCCAAAAACGCCCCAAGAAGTGACCTGGACTTCTTTTTCGTGGCCGTTTTTTTATGCGTAAAAAAACACCGCGAAAAACGCTCCGTCGGAACAGAACGCCATTTTGCCAATAAAATCAATGGTCAGATGTTTGGAGGCGTTCTGCTTCCGATTTTACGGCCGTTTTTCGGCCGTTTACGGCCCGAAAAATGGCCGAAGACAGGCCGTGAAATAGGCCGTGTGAACATACCCTTAGGCCACGCTGTTTTTGCACTGCAATTGTTGGTGCAGATTCCGGCAAATACGCAACTAATCTGCACCAACATTTGCATATTTGACAGGTAATTCAGACGTTGCGGATATCACAGGGGACTTGCCACATATTTCAGTTTTTGCATTGCAAAGGCTGAAATCCGCAGTGAAATTCCGCTTCTTCTCCGCAACATAATGTGCATGCTGTGGAGGGGAAATTCTGCACCACAGCCTAAATTCCGCACAGTTATTTTCCGCAACGTCTGAACTAAGTTTCCTAAAAATGTATAGAAACAAATGTAAAAAATGGCTGCTGCAGAATTCCACTGCGGAGTGTCCGCAGCGGAATTCAACAGCAATTCCGCCACGTGTGGACATGGCCTTAAGAAAAGTTTATCGTTTGTATGTTCTATGACTTTTCTATAACTCTTTGTGATTATAACAATTTTGAGTTAAGAGATAATCCTTTCTTGCTGACCACATTCATAATTTTGCTTGTTCCTTTGGTGCCGTGAATTTAGTTGTTAGGTTCCGTGTCTAAAAGATCGACCTCAGTCTGTTTCCAAGAGCAGCAAACAGAATTTTAAAAAGCAGATATGGATATGAATGGAGAATATGGTAAGAGGTACAAAAAACTAGCAAAGTATGCAAAATATTGTTAAAAGTGGAATTATTGATTTAATAATAGTATTTGAAATGTGTTTATCACTGATTTCCTTCCATGACAAAATATTCATCTTGCAGGCATAGTCATGCTCCAACTGTGCTCTGACAATGATTTTCATTGTGAGTGGCATTCTTCAAGGGTGTCATCAGTGTAAACTTAAAGGAATTATCCAATTTGGTAAGCCCCTCACATTGAGCTGGTTGACATGGTTCGGGGGAAAGTGGGGTCCTACTTCTGCCTCAGTAAATCAATGCTTGAAGGGAAAGCGATATTAAAAGAAAAGTGAAGCATTGGGGACCTGACATTTTTACCTCTGTACGCTTTTTTTTTTCTTTGCTTTAGCCCCTTACGGATATTTCACATAACTGTACATCATGATCGAGAAGAGGGAGTAAGGAGCATGCTCAGCGGGTGTCAGCTAAAACTTCACTGTAATATCCGGATCTGCGATAACTCCGATCCCGGACATTTAACCACTTAGATACCGTGGTCAATAGTGGCCAAGGCCTCTAAGTCCCCTCCGTAATCCTACACAATCGCGCGGGGGGGGGGGGGGGGCAATGGTTGTCTTGTCAGCCTGTGGGTCTATTGAAGGCCCCCAAGTCTAACATCTTTGTGCTCTTTTTAATCCTTAACATGAGTTGGTAAAAAATGGCAATATAATATGGCAGTTTGTTTAAGTATAACATTTTGTAATCCGCAGTGTGAACAGCATTAAAAAAAAAAAATGCTAGCATTGCTTTTTATCACCAAAGCTCTCAAAACAATGGAATAAAAAGTGATCAAAAAGTCGTATGTACCCAAAAATTATTGGAATAAAAACTTCAGCTCGCCCCGCAAAAACAAGGCCTTACATTGCTCCAATGACAGAAAAATAAAAAAGTTATGGCTTTTAGAATATGGGGACACAAAACTATTTTTTTTAACAAATACGTATTTCTTTGTAAAAGCCGTACATCATAAAAAAACCTATATAAATTTGTCATTGCCGTAGTCATACTGACATGTTTTTTTCCCATTCTGCCCTACACAGAATTTTTTTACTCTCCATTAATTTACATATCTGTTTCCATGCACAGTAATAGGAAAACGTCTGACCATCAGTGGGGAGTGGGCGGAGCTAATAAAAAGTGTGCATTGCTAGTGGCCGCTCATGAATACTCCGGAATCATCTATGCCCATGCTGCCCGCCTCTTCATGTAAGTTCCCTAGAAACGGCTTCATACTGGCAGATAATCCGCTTATCCTCAGTGAGGGCAGCACAATATGCATGACAGGTTCCTTTTAACAGGTTATTTTATGAACATATTTTTATTGATCTGATCTGTGTCCTTTTCTTACAGATAACCTGCAAGCCCTCTAATTCAAAAAGACTTCTTTAAAGTTGACACTGGCTCTCCAACAGTAAGATTATTTCTTTTCCATCAGATGGGCATATGTACCTTTCAATCATTTGCATGGGTTAATAGCACTGACTAATAGCACATTAACAAACTGCTGTTGCAGGCACCACTCAGGCGTGACAAATAGATAATCCGCAAATCGCTTGAGAATCATTTTCCACCAAGAGAAATGCTGCGGGGTTTATTATCAGCCAGATCTGCATACAGAGCAGCATGCATCAGATAGCTGTCCCCAACTGAAGCAATCTTTCTCATTAATAAGAATTTATAAGGATATTTGGACGTTATGATTGTTGTAAAATTAAAAATAATGTGTCTTTGTTCAGTGATGCTCTGCTTTGTTTGTACTAATGATTTATGTCTAAAGTTGTCATTCACGGCTCTTATCTGCTCACTTTGATCTTGAATATGCTTTGTGAATTGGACTATGTGCACATGATATCGTTTTTTCTGATTGTGGAAAATTTGCTTAGATATTATGAAAAAATTAGGAAATAAGCCATGCTCTCTATCGCCATTTATTTTTACAACTTACAGTAGGATCTTGACCTTTAATAATAATTAAGCCAAATATTTGTTTCAAATAAAGTAGAAAAAACTATTTTGTTTTATCATGTTATATTATTTTCTCACAACATAACAGGAATATTCTTTAAAGTTGCCGTTTGAAATTATGTTCAAACAGGGGTCAGTATGTACAGCAGAGACGTAATAGTAAGTCATTTAAAATTCTGACCCATCTAAAAGTGGTTTGTATAGGAAAGACATATAGTAGTGGAAAGTGACAAGAAGAGGGAAAAAGTTAGATATGACTTTGTGCTGTATATGGGTTTTAATTGGCACATATTTGCTTGTCAATCGGCGCTTGTTTGTTCCATTCAAAAAGAGCAATGATCGCTTGTATGGGGATGAACGATCATTACCTTGATCGTTCGTCCCCATGAATTTGCATCATGTCGGCAGAGATGTGCTGCTGACTAGCAAACCATTTTTTTGGCCACTTAAAAGATGCAATCAGCCAATGAAAGAGCTGATATTTGCCCTGTTTACACAGAGCAATGATCAGGAACGATCGTTCATATGAACACTCATTCACCAGATCATTGACCCGTGTGAAAGGGCCTTAAAGAGGCTCTATCACCAGATTATAAGTGCCCTATCTCCTACATAATCTGATCGGCGCTGTTAGGGTATGTGCACACGATAACGACAATTACGGCTGAAATTACGGAGCTGTTTTCAGGAGAAAACAGCTCCTGCATTTCAGACGTAATTGCTCGTACTCGTGTTTTGCAAGGCGTCAATTACGGCCGTAATTTGGAGCTGTTCTTCATTGAAGTCAATGAAAAACGGCTCAAATTACATCCCAAGAAGTGTCCTGCACTTCTTTGACGACGCTGTTATTTTACGCGCCGTCTTTTGACAGCGACGCGTAAAATTACAGGTCGTCGGCACAGGACGTCGGCAAACCTATTGAATTGAATGGGCAGATGTTTTTGCCGACGTATTTGAGCCGTGTTTTCAGGCGTAATTCGAGGCGTAAAACGCCTCGTTTACGCCTGAAAATAGGTCGTGTGAACCCAGCCTAATGTACAGTAGATAACAGCAGTGGATTTTATTTTGAAAAACAATCATTTTTGAGCAAGTTATGAGCAATTTTAGATTTATCATAATTCGTTTCTTAATGACCAACTGGGCGTGTTTTTACTTTTGACCAACTGGGTGTTGTACAGAGGAGTGTATGAGGCTGACCAATCAGTGACCAATCAGCGCCATACACTTCTCATTGTTCCAGCCCAGCATGATCCACAGCACAGTGTGATTGTGCAGTGAAAGAAGCTGGGCTGGAACAATGAGAAGTGTAAGAGGCTGGTTGGTCACTGATTGGTCAGCCTCATACACTCCTCTGTACAACGCCCAGTTGATCATGAAGAAACTAATTAGCATAAATCTAAAATTGCTCATAACTCGCTCAAAAATTATCATTTTTCAAAATAAAAACCACTTTTATCTATATTACAGCGTCGATCAGATTATGTAGGAGATAGGACATTTATAATCTGGTGACAGAGCCTCTTTAAAACAAGTGGTAATTAGTTGGAGCTCTTAAAGAAAGGAGACAAAGGAAAGTAAGTAGTTGTTAGCACTTCCCTAAGTTTTTGAGTATGTCTATCATATAGAGTCTGGAGTGTGGGCATTCAGTGGAGGCACTCAGCCTGAAAAGCTATGTTGCTAAGAGATGCTGTGTTGTTAGGGTCACTATCTGAGATCTGGGGTCTGCTTCACTGCCTGAATACTGGGGTTTTGGTGCCGAGGTCTGGCTTGTTGCTGATAAAGTCTGGGGTGCTGGTAAAGTCTAGCCCCATACATAAAGGCGTAACTGTTCGTGTCTGTTGGAGTTATGATTTAAACATAATTGTGGTAGTTTTTAAGGTGTGGTCTATATTAAGCAGTGTGGTCTATGTCTAAAAATTTGACATGGTGCACACAAATGGGTTTAGATCATGAATTGGTGACCAAGATGAGTAGTTGATACGTCTTGAGTATTCCCTTAGCTCTGGATTAATTGTGTCTATTGGTTGATATGGGTTAACTATTTTTCTACTGATATTTTTCTATTGAATTGTAGACGTTAAGATGGTTACTTGTATACTGTAGTTGCATGTATACCTGGTAAGGAAAAACACAAATGTGAATGCACATAATGCAATTGGCTAAAAATTGTAATAAGGAAGTATCAATTAACCCAGCTGTATAGGATGGAAAACTCCTCCTTGTCCTATTAAACAAACCAGACTACCGATCTGGTCTCCTAATGAGTAATTTATATAGCAGAGTACGTTACTTAATGCACACGACTATCGTAACTAAATATCGTTTTTTTCCATTTTCAAAATTTCCTTCCACTTTCTCTAAATCCATTTCCGAGTCATTATACTTTCCATCTGCTAAGATTACGGTGAAAGTGAAATGACTAATATTATCTGGAACATTATTGGAAACCTATGCAAATCCATTTTCTGGATAATGTCAGATGGAAACTGTTAGGAATTGAGGCACTTTTGGCTTTCATGAACGGCAAGTGCAAACATGAGTTACTATTTGTTGCCTCAACCTCTAAGGCTGGCATAACATGTTGAGAGTTGTTGTTCAGGCCACCCTTATGACTTGAATGCATAATGTAGGTTACATATCTACAACCAATTTACATCTCAGGTGCCTGGGGGCACAAAATGGTCCAAGGTAAGATTGATTATCCAAAGTAAATGTATCAGAGAAAGGGCTACCTATGGCTACCTAACTTTTACCAGCGATGGTCAAGTGCCGTACAACTAAAATGACGTGTATAAATTATGACAACTGCAACCACTGCCAGGGCTGCTTTAACTATAGGAAAATTGTACATTAGTAACGCCCCCCCCCCCCCGGGTGTGGCACCACATCTAACAATATTTGCGTCCTCGGTTTCCCCTGCTGCCATTCGCTCTAGAAGGCCACATGCATAAGCAGCTAATGCAGGCAGCGAAATGATATCACTGCATCGCGTTGCCCTGCCGGGCAGATAGATAGATAGATAGATAGATAGATAGATAGATAGATAGATAGATAGATAGATAGATGATAGATAGATAGATAGATAGATAGATAGATAGATAGATAGATAGATAGATAGATAGGAGATAGATAGATAGATAGATAGATAGATAGATAGATAGATAGATAGATAGATAGATAGATAGATAGATAGATGATAGATAGATAGATAGATAGATAGATAGATAGATAGATAGATAGATAGATAGATAGGAGATAGATAGATAGATAGATAGATAGATAGATAGATAGATAGATAGATAGATAGATAGATAGATAGATAGATGATAGATAGATAGATAGATAGATAGATAGATAGATAGATAGATAGATAGATAGATAGATATTGGACATTTCAGAAATATATACTATTTTCTTTCATATATTCTGCAAAGCGCTCATTATATTAACTACATTTTTAAAAATGTTCAGTTCAGTTATTTAGTGTTAATTTAGCAATGCTATATTATTTAATAAAAATTATTACACTTGACTAAAGGAAATCTCTATTTCTTCTCATCTCGCCATTCTTCCTGTAGCTAAGAAACAGCTGGTACTCTACTGTAAAATGGTATAGATGCTGTTTCAGGGAAGTATACAGAGATCTACATTATGGGCAATACTACAATGGGGTGGCTTTCTGAGTTGGGAACTTCCTCACATTTACTTTATGTGGCAAGATTATTGAATTAAAGAGAAAGTGGGTAACTAAACTTTCAAAAAACTTCTGACGTTATAGTGACAAGTCAGTAATTCTGATCGGTGTGGGTCTGAGTACTGAGAGCCCCACAGATCGTTAAAACGAAGCAGCAGAAGAGCCGCTTAGTTTCTGATAGGCTTTCCGAAGAAAACCGAGAAATTAGTGTACGGGCTCAATAGAAAGTCTATGAGTCCGTACACCAACTGCTCAGCTTTCGGAGACATGACATGTCAGAAGTTTAGTTACCCTTTAATGTTAGCCTTTCAGCTTATAAGTAATAAATACAATTTCACTCACTAAATGAACCACACAAATGCTGGTCAGAGTGCAAGAGGAAATAAGGTCTTTCCTTGATTCCTAAGAAAATCAGGATCCTTTTATATAAACCATCTTGCCGGAGACAGATTTAAACTAATTGAAAAACCGATGATTATAGGAGTTTGCAGCGATTACATAACAGATCGTGATGGATCCTGGACAAAAAACTCTTCATAAAGGAAATAATGGAGACGGAAACACTTTCGGCAGTGACACTCACCATAGAGGCAGACCCCATCACTGCTATGGGGTCCGTGTTTAGAGAAGGGAACCCGGGGTCGGCTTTAATCAAATTTAAAATGTTTTTGTTGAAGCTCTCAGTGGGGGACGGGGCTCTGATTTTTGACATAAGTTTGAGTCCCATAGAAATTGATAGACTATGATGTAATTATTATTGCACGTACCGTAAAAGAACGCAAGTGTGAACCCAGAATAAACGTAATGTTTTCATGCTGTTTACGCTAGTTTAGCTCCAGTGGGCAACATCATTGGCCAATACCAGCCACAATCTCACATAGTTTATTTTTTAAATATTGAATACTAATAATTTCATGTGGAGCATTGACAGCCATTGGAGGGAGATACAAAGTAGCAAAATTCACTGACCATACAATTTTATTATGTACTTTTGTATGTTTATTCTGAAATCTAGGTGTTTAAGCAGTGCCCATGTAACAAAGGTGTAAGTGAACGGCACAGAGGTAAGAAAGTACAGAGGCGGTGCAACTGCTTGTATGTAATATTGTATCTTGTCTAGAAATAAATCAATTTACTGTCTATGTGAACTCCAGACTAGGTGACAACGTGGCATTCTATAAGTAGGATACAGTATATATTTTTTTTATATATCTGTTATTTTTCAATCATGTTTTAGTATGCTGGGTATCAGAGGGAAGCTGAGGCAAGTCTCGCATGCCAAGTGTTGCCAGGCTACCATTCGAGGCCTTGCTTACAGTCTTTTATGACCACCTGTTGGGAATCGCGGCACTGACCAGACTTCTGCATCACCAGAACTGAGATAAGGAATTACATACACTGCACTGAGACAAAGGCTTTCTTCTTACCATCTGCCGAACACTCACATTCTCCGTCAAATGAATTTAATTAGGTGTTTGTTCAATGGAATAATACATTACGTTACAGGGACTATGCTATTAGATAACTCTCTATCTTTTGTTTATAAGTCATGACATATTCAAGCTTGTAACCAGCAACGTGTGTGCATGGAAAGTAACGTACTCAATAGCAGATATCACTCAGCAATACATGCCATTGACTATAGGTGCTGAGTGCTAATGGATTGTTTACCAGTAAACTCTTATATTTGAAAACAAATGTACAATGTAACAATTGCCAATTGCCATTTCATCAATAAAACAACGGGCCTCGCAGTTGCATACTCATGTCCTACTGAAACTCTCAATATTGCTAGACTACTCGACTTGACTGAAGGATGCGCAGCCACATATAGATACTATATAAGAGTACCGATCTTGTAATGTGCTTTGTGTGTTATTTGTAGTCCCGTGTAAAATCATAGACAACATATCGTTAAATGAAAAACCCATCTCTACTACATCTGTATGTGATTTCCAACTGTTCTACCTAACCAATGGATAATGGGCAACATTTGGAACGAAATTGGAAGACACAATTTGATCTGACACATTCAAATTAGTCCACCTCTCTCCCACTTGCCCTGAAAACTATCCTAAAAATGAAATCATGTGCAGGATATATAGTAAATGGCAGAAGTCCCCAAATACTATAGATGTATAAGGGGCCATTTTGTAATTTGTCTCTTTTGTGCATCATAATAACGTAGTAAGTTAAAGGGAATGTGTCATTAGAAAATGGCCTATTGTTTAACCCTTTAAAGCCATTTTTTGATTTTATATTTTAGTTTTTCGCTCCCCGCCTTCCAAGAGCCATAATGGTTTTATTTTTCCTTCAATAGAATGGTGTGAGGGCTTATTTTTTGGCAAGGGGGGGGGGGAGTTGTAGTTTCTTTATTGGCACCATTTAAAGTGCCATGTAATGTACTGTGAAATGGAAAAAAAAAATATTTGTGGGGTGCAACTGGAAAAAACGAAATTCCTCCATTGTTTTTTTTATTTTGTTTTTACGGCTTTCACCATGCAGTAAAAATGACAACAGGACTTTATTCTGCAGCTTAATACGATTACTGTGATACCAAATTGATATTGTTTTTTTTTAAATATATTTTACTACTTTTACAAAGAAAAAACAAGTTGTTAAAAAAAATAATTTCTGTTTCACGACATTCTGAGAGCCATAACTTTTTTATTTTTTGGTCGATTGAGTGGTGTGAGGGTATGTTCACACGCTAGCTGTCATTTACGTGTGAAAAGGCAGACTGTTTTCAAGAGAAAACAGCTGCCTCGTTTCACACGTAAATGCTCCTCCTCGCATTTTGCGAGCCGTCTGAGACGCTCGTAAATTTTGAGCTGTGCTTCATTGAGTTCAATGAAGAACAGCTCAAATTACGTGGCAAAGAAGTGTCCTGCACTTCTTTGCCGAGGCAGTCCATTTACGCGTCGTCGTTTGACAGCTGTCAAACGACGACGCGTAAATTACAGGTCGTCTGCACAGTACGTCGGCAAACCCATTCAAATGAATGGGCAGATGTTTGCCGACGTATTGCAGCCCTATTTTCAGGCGTAAAACGAGGCATCATACGCCTCGTTTACGCCTGAAAATAGGTCGTGTGAACCCAGCCTGAGGGTTCCTACGGTCCATGTGGCTGTTGTAAATCATATTTCTAAATGCATGTTAGGCAGCAGCTCAGGCAAGATGGCTGCCCCATAATCATGTACAGAAAATAGAATACAAAAATTTACAATCAAAAAGTAAAAGTAGATTACAAAAAAGAATATGTTTCACTATCTAGTTTTAATTAGTAAAAAAAATATTAGAAAATTAGAAAAACCTGTCTGCTTTCTTCCAAAAATAGTGCCACACTTATTCACAGGTTGTATGCGGTATTGCATCTCAAGTCCATGAAAAGTGAAAAGAAATGAGTTGCAATAACACACAAACTCTTGACCGGTGTGGCAGTGTTTTTAGAATACAGCAACAATGATTTTCTAATCCTGTACAACCCCTTAAGAAAATGTATTAAATTTAACAGCAGTGCTTTGAAAAAAAGAAGGGAATACATTGTGAAATTATGAACAGTTCTGCCAAGTGCCATATTTAGCTCTGCTACATCTCTATTTTTGTCCCTTCTTTAAAAAGGTGATAATAAATCCTATAATTGTGCCTATCAGAGAAAATGGCATTGTACACCTTTTTAGCATTTAATAAATGATCTCCGCTGTGTCACTACGTCTGCTCAGTTTAATCAAGTGATGCTACTCCAATTAGCTACTCACTAAAGAGTATGTCAGCATAGACCACGTCTGGGAGGATCGTCAAGATGTCAAAGACTCATCCTTTACTTGCTGTCTATAGACTGTCTCATTAAAATTAATATACCAACATCTCTCCTATTGCATCCTAGCAGAGGATTGTCTGTCTGCAGTGCAGTAATACAGCTAACCTTGAACATTTTATCAGGAGTGGCACATAGTAACAGAGAAAAGATCTATAAATAATGAAGGGATAGATTTCTGGGAGCTTAAAAAACATCCATTGTCAAGTTCTGTGATGTATTTTCAAACCAGAAATAGAACTATAAAATTGTAAACAGGCTAATAAGTATTATTCCATATAAAAGTAATAATGCACATGTTCTTTCTGGAGAAAAACGTATCACTGGACGGCTGTTCACTGACTGTAGGTTTATAGCGTTACCTTTAAAATAGTAACAATGTCTCCCGTGTATTCATTTACAAGGTAAAATATGGTGGGAAATGGCAGTGCTTAAAGGGGTTGTCCACGACCGGACACCTGATGACCTATCCCCAGGACATCCGGACCCCGCACCGATCTGCCACTCCGGCTGCCCTTGGGCGCCGGATGTTATTCCAGATGCAGTTATTGGAGTCAGAAGCAGACGGCTCCAACAACTGCATTGCAGCCGTTCTACAGAACTGCAGCTCTGCTCCTATTCACTTGAATAGGAGCAGAGCTGCAGTTCTGCAGAACAGCCGCTATGCAGTGGTCGGAGCCGTCTGCTTCCAACTCCAACTACTGCATACAGTTCAAAACATCCGATGCTCATGACAGCTGGAGTGGCGGATCGGTGCGGGGTCCGGGTGTCGGGCCCGCATTGATCATATACTGATGACCTATCCTGGGGATAGGTCAAAAGTATATGATCAGTGCGGGTCCGACACCTGTTTGGGTGGACAAAACCTTTAAAGCGTACCTAACTTTTCAGAATAAGCTGTTATATGTTGGTACATGAAGAATAACACTATTTTTGTCTCTGAGCTAGTGGGCGGAGCCTAACTGCTATCATGTCTTCACAGCACACATAGAGAAGAGAAGAATTCTGCTCTCCTATGTCTATCTATCACACACACACACACACACACACACACACACACATATATATATATATATATATATATATATATATAGAATCCAGCAATGGGGTGAGATAGTAATTCTTACCAGGAAGCTGCAGCACATATGTCAGGGTCTCTCTCACTCTTCTCCTACTCCCCACTTCCCTCTCCATAGGCTTCTATGGGTAGCATGTCTGTGTCTCTCTCTATGCAGGGGCATAGAGAGAAAGAGACACAGACATGCTACCCATAGAAGCCTATGAAGAGGGAAGAGGGGAGCTGGAAAGGCGAACCCCTCCCCTCTCCATAGACTCTCCATAGACTTTTATTGGCAGGCAGTGGGGAGACACACGAGTTCTGCAGTCCGTGTGTAACTAGGGATGGATTTCGCTTGACAACAGGGGGTGGACAGCAGATTACAGGAATAGAGACACCTACTGGCAGTATCAAACAAAATTTACATGGATAAAGCAAATACATTTTAAAAGTAAGTAAATTACAAAGCTGATATTTATCAGGTTTACTATTAGTTTAGCATAAATTGTTTGAAAAGTGAAGGCCCTTTTACACGGGCCAATTATTGGCCAAATGAGCGTTCACAGAACGCTCGTTCCCGATCATTGCCCTGTGTAAGCAGGGCAATGATCAGCCGATGAATGAGCAAACACCAATTCTTCAGATAAACGTATCGTTTATGCACAGGGAGACGTGCTGCCGTCATGATAGAAATATATGGGGATGAGCGTTCGTAGCAAAGAGCGCTTGTCCCCATACATAGCTCCTTGTGAAAGGAGCAAATGAGCGACGATGAAAGAGCTGTCTCTTTAATCGACGCTCGTTTACACGGCCCACGTCGAGCCGTGTAAGAGGACCCTTAGTGTCCATTAAAATAATT
Organism: Rhinoderma darwinii; assembly: GCF_050947455.1. NCBI lineage: Eukaryota > Metazoa > Chordata > Amphibia > Anura > Rhinodermatidae > Rhinoderma > Rhinoderma darwinii. The sequence goes on along the minus strand of NC_134687.1, from coordinate 186,008,598 downwards.
ATCTGATCCACGTAATAGATTACTATAAATTAAGGCCTCATGCACACGACTGTAACCATGTGCACGGCCGTGATTTTTGGGTCGGCCGGCAGCGGAGTGTCACCCGCGAGCCGCCCTGCACATGGCCGCGTCCATTATTTCCTATGGGCTTGGACTGGCGTAATAAGACTTGCCCGTTCTTTCTGCGGTCCAGGTTCCTGGGCCATGCACAGACCGTGGTAACCACGGTCGTGCATGGCTCCATAGAAATGAATTGGGCCGCAATTCTCCCGTGGATTTTCGGGGGAATTGCGGCCGCAAAAGCACATTCGTGTGCATGGGGCTTTTGCTATTTTCAATTTAATAGCAAACATTCTCATTGGACAAAATGGTTGTTAAACGGATATCTACCTGTCATGTAACTAGTTCAATAACTGGGTTGCAGAGATTTTCCACTTTTGGAAAGCCACTTTCAAATGCATATGCATATAATAGGAGTAGTTGGCTTGAGACTTCCCCTGGTAGCGGTTTTATGTGAATAAAGCGCATTTATTGTTTAGTGAAAAGTTATATAACTTTCTAATATAGTCTGTGGTTTAATGCTTCACTATCTCTGCTTGCTGGAAACATTCTTGTTTATATTCAGCAGCATAAAACATCTCCTGATCATGTCCAACTGACACAGGTACAACCAGTAAGTGGATCAGAGCTCTCTCTTCTAGCGACTTCTACACCTCTGTGAGCGGGACATGAATAGGACAGGTTTTCAGTCTCTGGACAGGAACGTTTCCATTCACTGACAACAATCAAAAAGCTTGAAATTGTGAGCAATTAAAACACAAAGTATCTTAGAAAGTTTATTTTTACTATACATTGAATGAGCTTATACGCTATACATTGAATGAGCTTATACGCTATACATTGGTGGTTCTCAGACTCTCCTTTGGTACATTGAATATAAGGTGATATCACTTAAAAATTAGTGAAACTCAGAGGAAGAGTTAGACCCATTAGCTGAGTGTCCATACCCACCTGACTTCAGTGCCAGAAACAGCGCCTCTCTTGTCAATGGGTTGTGTCTGGTATTGCAGCTTTCCACCATTGAAGTGAATGGATTGCAATAGCAGACACAGACCATGGACAAAAATGAGTGTTTTTGGAAAACAACTATTTTTTTTCATTATTCCCAGACAACCTTTTTATTTATTTTTATCAAATTGACATTAATGTCTGTATATGTGTATAGCGAAAAATGAATTGTGAATGGAGGACTGGGACTGATGTAACTAATTACAGTCTGTATACGTTGCAGGATATATTCTATATACTAAAGGAAAAATAAAATACTTATTTACGTCATTCTTTACAACAATAGCTGCACACTGCTATTATTATTACTATTATATTCTCATTCACAAAATAAGTTTAGTTGACCCCAAATAAAACAAGCCCCCCATCCCCCTCCCTCGCCCATACATTGTTAAGGTCCTATTACACGGGACAATGATCGGGCAAAAGAGCGCTCATATAAAGGCTCGCTCCCAAATGCTCGTTCAACGGCTGATCTGTTCTTTATGCAGAATTAAAAATGATCGTTGTCGGCAGCACATCTCCCGGTGTAAACAGGGACATGTGCAGCCGACATGATGAAAATGTATGGGGACGAGCGATCGGAGTAACGACCGCTCGTCCCTGTACATATCCAATCATTGTTCTGTGTGAAAGGAGCAAACGAGCGCCGATCAACGAGTTGTCTCATTGATCGGCGCTTGTTTACATGATCCACGTCGGACCTTTATGTAGCATAACTTTAGGTTAATGGTCCGCTTCTAATTACTTCTTTGATGATTCCTGGGACCAAAGGTTCACTCTGAGTTAGGCTGGATTCACACAAGCACATTACGTCCGTAAAGGACGGAACGTATTTCGGCCGCAAGTCCCGGACCGAACACAGTGCAGGGAGCCGGGCTCCTAGCATCATAGTTATGTACGATGCTAGGAGTCCCTGCCTCGCTGCAGGACAACTGTCCCATACTGAAAACATGATTACAGTACGGGACAGTAGTTCCACGGAGAGGCAGGGACTCCTAGCGTCGTACATAACTATGATGCTAGGAGCCGGGCTCCCTGCACTGTGTTCGGTCCGGGATTAGCGGCTGAAATACGTCCGTCCATTACGGACGTAATGTGCTCGTGTGAATCCAGCTTTAAAAGGAGTAAGTTCCAATTATTTATAACTAATTAACAAATAAGCAATAAAAAAGAAATAATCAGAATTGCATCACTCATTCTAGCACTATATACTATGAAATATACCATGTGTTCTAATGGAAGGAAGAAGTCAACTAGTTCATCTATTTCCTGTCAATCATTTACTGTGACTGGGTCTTATATAAAGGCAGCGTATCGGCCAGTAGGTTGTTATTCGGCAGGTTAGAAATTGATGGGCTTTGTTACAGAATATAAAGTCATTCTGTCCACTAGGCTTTGTGTCACGTTTGAACACTCCGGAATCATTGTTCACATTATTGGTCTCCCACAGAAAAGGGAAAAAACTAGGACACATTCATGATATAAGAAATAAATGATTTTACACCACTGAAGTGTCAGAAGTCAATCACATAAGTTTCCAAGAGTTAGACACAGCACAAAGCAACGTGTCCGATGTTCACCTCCCACCGACTACAGACAGCTCTGCGGAAAATAAACCTTTGTTGCTTGTGACAACATGAAGTGAAGGATGCTGGGATTTCTCCGTGCTCTACTTTCGAATAGGAACCAGTAGAAGAAAAGTGTAGTGATCTGTATGAATAGGTCATCCCAGGAAGCACAATTTACACTACATTGGGCCTTATTGATAAAAAAATAATATCGATATATTCCAAATCTTGTTTTGATCATTGTGTTAGTAGTAGTGCCCTATGAGAGCCCATAAGTTAAGAAAAAAACCTATCATTTTGCATCTATCTATCTATCTATCTATCTATATATCTCATATCTATCTATGGATCCGTGAGCGCTGGTCCGCATCTCCTTCGTAGGAGACGCCAGCGTTCACCTCCGCTCCGTACTGCTGTGTCCCGTAGGGTGCACGCGCACGCTCGTGCCTGTCCTTAAAGGGCCAGCGTGCGCACATCAGGAAATCATCATCATCAACAGCCCATGATTTCCTGGCCTATAAGAAGGCCCCAGCCCTTCTGATCCTTGCCTGAGCGTTGTTAGTTTATCCCAGTCTGTCTTGCAAATGGTCCCTTAGTGTTTCCCGTTCTAGTTCCCTGTTACCTGTTCCTGTATCCCGTACTGTTCTTGTTCCTGTGCCTACCAGTGTTGGAGTTGTGTCTACTGCACCTGCTGTCGTTTGCCACGTCCAGTGTCTTCTGCCACGTCCAGTGTCTTCTGCCACGTCCAGTGTCTTCTGCCACATCGGATACTGCCCACCACGTCTGGCGCTACCTGCTGCACCGGCCTCTATCCGTGCTGAAGCCACAGCCACCGTCTGGACTAGTTCAGGTAGCCAAGCGTTACTATCTACTATTGACTTTCATATAGACTGTGACCTGGTCAGCTGCCTCTCCGCTACGGCGGAACGGCCTAGTGGGTCCACATACCCTGTGACCGTGACAATATCTATCTCATATCTATTTATCTAGGCAAACAAATAGATCCAGCAGCACCGGCAAACAGTGGGTGCAAATCCTCAGGAACAGACCACGTTCCAAACTCAGTAGTATTCAAAAAATAGGCAGCACTCCGCAGTAAATGTGAAAAAAAGGGTACTTTTATTGCCCCCTGTGCAACGTTTCAGCTCTGTCCTCTAGAGCCTTTCTCAAGCCTTGAGAAAGGCTCTAGAGGACAGAGCTGAAACGTTGCACAGGGGGCAATAAAAGTACCCTTTTTTCACATTTACTGCGGATTGCTGCCTATTTTTTGAATACTATCTATCTATCTATCTCATATCTATCTATCTATCTATCTATCTATCTATCTATCTATCTATCTATCTATCTATCTATCTATCTATCTAACTTTTCGTTTTAGGAAGTTTTGTTGTCTAGATGTTTTTTTATTTCTTGTAACTTTGTTTAAGAAAAACACTATAATTAGCATCAGTGAAGGGAATAGAAAATCTGTTAAACAGAAGTGTAAATGATGGAATGAATCTGTCCTTGTGTGCCCTGCACACTGAAACAAGTCACTACTTATATAAAGTACTGTATAACTCATTAACCCAGCTGATAAGTGGGATTATTGTACACTAAATAAACATATTCACATAGGATAAAGTATACAAAGCAAGGTACCACGTTGAAACAATTACTAAAGGTTGAAAGTGAAATTTTAGGTGATTACATTCCCTGGTGAACAATAAAACAATCTGTTTAGGGATGGGAGGTGCAAGGAAACGTTAGAGAAAAAAAACAAAAACTAGATTTTTTGAACAATGATATGGAAAGTTATAGTAACAAAGATAACCCATCACACAAAATGTTCAAACCTAGACTCATTTTGCAGCTTTACTTGGTAGCCAAAATAGCTAAATTACTGTATTTATGGTGAACAGATATCTGCTTATTACACAAAGGTAAAATAAGGTGAAAAATGAGCTGCAGATGCTGAACAATGGGTAACATCTGCTGACTACTACATTAACCTACACTCCCCAGAGTCATCTGAGGAACTTCAATCAGATTATAATCAATCTCATCTTAGCCCTAGCCAACATTTTTCAGAAATAATTGAACCTCTACAGAACTACCCCTCTCCATAGGCATCATAAAAATAAAAACAAGTTGGGGGGGGGGGGGCAGGATTGGCATGAGGGCAACAATGCCCTTCTTAAGCTTTCCATAAAAGAATCACAAGATTTGAGAACATTGTGACACCTATGGAGGCCTTTTACCTGTCCTCCAATGGCAGATTTTGAGAAAAACAAGTATCAGCCATGTTAGATTTGAATATGTCCGATCCTTTGTTGTGCCAAAAAATAAGCCGCTGTCCGGAATGTCTGCCAGTCGCTTGTCTCCCTTCTCCTCATTGACAGAATGCCAGCCTTACCTACAGGGGATGGATGCTCTTATGCTGCATGGAAGCAGGAACCTATATGTATGTTTAAGTAAGCAGATCAAAGAAATGGAACTGTTCTTAATCTCTCATAAGTAATAGCTAAAATTGGCCCATGTAAGTATCAGATACTTGCAAAATCATTAAATGTCAGATATCATAGCAATAATATAACATTGAGTTCCAATTTCTTTTGTAATTTTGCAGCTAATTTTTATATTACTGAGAAAACGCAGTGCCTTAACATTTCCCTGGGCTATCCATTAGCTGGATATTTATTACTATATGGACATTGGTCTTTACTTTACTTTCTCTTTTTCATTTGGCCTTTAAGAAATAGCTTACAGCAGCAATTTGAGAATTTTGCAGAATGTCACTGAATTGAAATCCTAAGCATTTAGCAATGTAACAGATATTATTCTTGTTTTTTGGCCACCTCCCAATTAGAAGCTTCCGCATTCCAAAGCTTTCGTCAGCCTCCTAAGTAAGTATATAAATTATTGTAGCACGTCTACATAATGGCGTAGTGTAATGGTTTATGAAATTACCTGTACCAACAAATCACGGAAAAGTCCAGCTAATGACGGACTTAGTGACCCAGAGAATAAAAAGCCAGCCATATTTTAGAACTTGGAGGCTAATGTAGTTCCATAAATGGAAAGTTTTTGGCAAACATTCAAAGAAGGTATTATAGTCACAGGATGTATTTTACTAATATGATGATGGAGATGACTACGATCATTATTATTTATTATTATTATTACTATTATTATTAATAAGAGTATTATTAGTATTATTATTTGAGATTGTGTACTCTTCTGTTTACCGTATTACCCTAATTTTAAAACAATTCCTAAGACTTATTCTGAATGTAGTTATACATGTACATTTTTTTTTGTAAATTAGAAATTACTGGCAGTTGGAAGATACATTTATTTAAAGGATTCTTTAGACCTTAAAGCATACCACTTTTTCAGGGGTACCAAGTCCTAAATATAAGACATCTATCCTATGTCCAATTCCCTAACATACGTCCTTTCCCCAAATTGCTCCTACTGCAGGTAGAGCCATAAGCATGGAGCCTGTAAAGCAGGACATGGAGTCCCTATAGTGTCATGCTACATAACCATAGGCACTCTATGGGCTGCTATATGATGCCTCTGTACACCATATGAAGGCATAAGCTTGTAGGGTAGAATTCCTCTGCAACAGTGTCCTATGGAATATGTCATGTTTGAATTCCAACCGAAAAAAATCTGTATGGCTTAGTATGAAATCGGAGGCACAAAGAGGTACAGTAGAGCTCTATAGACTTCTATGGGTGCCGTATTACTGCTTCGTACAATTTGGAACTTGTATGGAGCCTTAATATAACCCTGTGCATGATGACACACAAAAAAAAAAATCTATTATCCAGTATTAGGAAGAAATTATATCTAACTTTGCCCAGATATAATATAATGCCATAGCACATAATATAGTAAAACATAATATACAAGCATGTATTCAGTAGTAAATAAAACACAAAGTTTATCCTTCAGTTTAATAAATTAATTTCTGTCCAGATATAGAAAAAGAAAGCCAAAATATGTATATAGAAAATTAAAGGATCACAAAAACTATTTGAAAAACTAACATTGTAGGTATTGCCGGTGTCACTTTATAACGACAGAGATTTCTTTAGCAGTTCTGGCTTGGTTTGGCAGATGTATGTTCTGCAGTTGTAAGGTAAGACGTTGGATTCTTAGCTACCTGTGTAAATTATTGGCTGATAATTAGAATTCAAGGCTAATGAAACAAAGTGTAAAGTGCCACTCAGAAACGTAGGAGAAAAGGAAGTCTACTTTGAAGATTTGTCTTTGATTTCCGTCTATGTGGTTTTTTTGTATTATTATTTTACATGTGTTTTTCCTACTTGCATGTCCCACTTACCAGCCACTTCTACTGATGTGAACAAATACTTAATGGATATTTCAAAGTAGCAGCCTGTCACTTCCAGAACTGCGCGGCATAACAGAGACTGGCGCTTTGCACAGGTTCTTTTTATAGACAGTTCTATTTCATAAACTTATTTTCAAAAGTGCTTATTTTACTATTTCATCTAAAATGTGTTGGGAAATAGTCTAGATCAGAAATGAGCAGGAAAATAACATTTTTCATATTATATCTTTGAATTGCTATGTAGAGAGGGAAAAAAAAAAATCTAGTTAATGCTTTTCTTTCCGATGGGAAAACTACAGTATGAGGTCAAGATCTTTACAATTTTTACCTACAGATACATTTCTGCTGCTGGTAAATCATAAAGGCCAAAGCCCTGAGGCCATGCTATTACACACTCACTGGCATGATTCTAGGCCGCAGTTCTAGACCTTGTGTCAGACAGCGATCATAAGGCAAGCACACTTTCAGCCCTTGTCCCTCTCTTCATCAATAATTCCTTCAGGCCATGAGAGATGGCAAGAAGTACCTTTCAGCTTCATTATGGTTACTTGAGAGACTTCCAGGCCACGCATCAGTGGAGGCAGTCTATTCCTTTGTGGGAAACCTTACCGGTCTATGGGGAGAATCAGGGGAAAGCAGTCAGCGGTGGCTGCTCTCTTAGCTGGAAACTTCACTCCGGTGCACTTTTCGTGCAATCAATCATGAAAGAAGGTCAACAGACAGCTTTCAAATAACTGATCCATTTAACTACTGACATTGATCTGGGCGAGAGCAGTGGCGATGGGAGGGGGCATAGAAGAGGCAGTGAAATCTAAGCCCCTTGAAGTGAAGTCGAAAGACCAAACATATACATTACTGTGAATCTCACAGTAGTTCACTTTCTAACCCTAAATGGTGTTTACATTGACAAAATAAGCCTGTGTGCCTAAGTTCCTTTGGGCTTCTTTGGACAATTCTATAATACAATAAATGTTCATAGCGCCATTGTTTGCACTTCACTCGCTCCGCACATTGCGGTTAATAATATAACTTTATGTAAACAGCCCTAGCCATATAAACAGTTCTATTCCTCAGCTGTAAATGGTATCAGTAGCTTTTAATGGACACTATTCCCAAAACAGAAAGGAAAATGTGATTGCTTAAATAATGTGTCTTACTTGGATAGGTCTTGTGGCTTTCTAGAATATTTCCCACCGTGCATGTATCCAGAGATAGGATAAAAATAAATTAGGTCAACATTACGTCAGCTGAATATTATAGCGCTAGCGTAGCTTTGCTGACTGTATGGTGACATATTATATAGTGTTCTGAAGCATATACATTGAGTTGTGAAGATGGGGAAGGAAATGGCTGGGGCCACATGTTTTGTTTTTTATTTATTTAATGAGTTACAGTGAATTTCCAGTGACAAAATTGTTTATGAATTTTCATATTTTTAGACAACAGAAGGGGGTACTTCAATGTATTTTATTGCTTAAAGGGATTGTCCAAGATTCAGACACTACCGCCAAATAGAAGGAATAGATAAGAAAAGGAAAATGTAAAAAAATCTAACAATCTAAGATACTTTCCATCAAAATTTTCCATACTTGTTGCTTGTTCCTGTTAAGCCTCTGTACAATCAGTGATGTTGCGTGAAATCCTATGGCAACTATCGGATGACGTGACTATGTGACCTTATATTTCTATGGATTTAATGTCACTGAAGCTTTGGGTGAAAACAGGCGCAAACGAAGACCAGTGGCAGTAAAAAAAAATGTAACTTTTAAGTTTATGAGTTTTTTATTTTCTTGCTTCTTACAAGTTTCTGCTGTCTGATGAAATGTTTATATATATATATATATATATATATATAAATATATATATATATATATATATATATATATATATATATATATATATATATATATATATATATATAAAAATTTATTTTTGGGTCTGTGGTTTGTGTACCATTGCTCTGCATTGTGTTACTTCGTCTGCATAGTAGCTGTCATTCCTTAATGTCTTATGGCATGTTTGCTGCATATTATTATTCTGATGCCTTTGTACAATTGACTCTTATTTTATTTTCAATAAAACGAGTTTAAAAAAATAAAATATTTTTGTTGTATGTTCTTTATGCATGGCCAAACAACTAGAGCAATCTGCACCAAATTTGGCACATAAGTAAATCACACACTTTCCACAGGTTTACATCGGGTTTCAGTTCTCTAGGACCTACCGTTATCGATATATTCACTAAAGCAAATATGGCACCACTGGCTACCACATCAAGGACCTACCTCCATATCACATCAGATGACCTGTATTAGCCAGTAGAAGCTCGCAGGTCCTTAATTCTTAGTCCCACTCACATACATACAGTTTTAGACCAGGTTTCCATAACAACAAAGCCATTTTTCTTTTACTCTACGTGTTACTCGTCGTAAAAAAAACTGTACCTATACTGGATTTGAGCATTCTCATAAATTGTAACCCTTTCATACCGGTCATGCCTCCAAAAAAGAACGGTGCACTTAGACGACTGTGGCAAAGAGCATGGCTGCTACCCGAGCTGCTGAAATCTGTCAACAGAACCAAGCCCGTGGATTTCAGCATTCTCATAAATGTAACCCCTTTTAGACCAGTCATGCCTCCAAAATGGAACTCTGCACTTTATTGGATATGTTGGCTTCATATCAGTAGGAAATGAAGTTTGTAACCACACACACAAACAACAAACAAATAGACCAGTGTGAAGCCGGGGAACTCTGCTATTCTATATTATAAAAGTCAATGTCTGTTTGTCGTCCTCTATAGGCATCCAAACGCCTGAACCATTTTACCTCAAATTTGACACATAAGTACATCGGGTGTCCGGGAAGTTTTTCGTAAATGTCCCAACCTTGCTGCTGTTCTCTGTTATCAGCCATTATAGTGAATGTCTGTATGTCGCCCTCTATAGGCATCCAAACACCTGAAATGATTGACCCCAAATTTGGCACATAGGTACATCGGGCTATCAGGAAGGCTCTCGTAAAGGTCCCAACCTTGTTGTTGTTCTCTGTTATCAGCCATGATCTTGATCCAATACTATAAAAGCGAATACAGAAATTCACTTTTATAGTAAAGATGTTTTTATGTGGCAGTAGCAGGTAGTGCACTTTACAAGATAATCCTAGATGGGAAGGTACAGAGGAGCGGTTACCCATAGCAACCAATCAGATTGCTAATGGCCAGGATGAAAGCTGAATTTCTAGCTGCAGAGACTCCTCTTGCCCAACTGCAAGCTGATCAAATGCGTCATACTGCTGCTCGAGCTGCTGAAACTCCTCAGCAAACTCGAGCTTTCTCAGCAACAGATTAGACAGGTGGCTCTCAGAAGCACAGAGACTCCTGCCCGAACCCAGGAAAGAAAGCAAGCTGATAGAGCGCATCATGCCCAGCATGCTTTATGAGTGGGCATTCATGCATGATGCTGTTTTCAATTATGATCCAACCATAGTCTATGGCCAACTGGTAATAAAACTGCCAATGTTGTTAATCAACAGGCTCTGTCACAATCGTATGACTCCATTTCCTACCAGATTAGCTGTTAGGTATTTAGGAAGTTAAAATTGAAATAAACATTGTGTAACTGCCGGGATATATAGGGCTACTAGTGATTTCCCCATAAACCAAGAAAATATGAGGGCATGGATTGGCCTCCTTGGAAACCTTGGAATAAATCCAATGAACACACAAACAGACAGACCAACCCGTTATAACCGGGCAGCGCCGGGTAAATTTTCTAGTATTGGATAAAACTCAAAATCAGTTTATGCTCTTAGGTACGCCACCCAGTGTATATAGTGATATGATCACACTTCTCTCTCTGATGTCTCTGTTGTATAGCTTCTGATTATCGACATCTCCAGTGGCCCAAGCATCTTCATAGGAAATACTCTCCATGCTGGGCAGCAAAGGATTTAGCAGAATTACTTGAGGCAGGTAATACCTTTGCAACTGGTAACCGCTGGTAAATAAGACGGGCGGGAAAGAGGGTGATCACTTTTTTGAGCTTTTGCCCACCATACCTCTGGTTATTTCTTGGATATATTGTTCTCTTTTTTGAACTTCCTATTGAATATATTATTAACATCTCTAAAAACAAGTCAACAAACAAGCTGAAATATTTTTTTTTTTGCTGGTAAATAGTTTTCTGCTTTAAGGACTTTACTGGAATGTAAAAAGGAACCAATATGTGCTGGTAATTTGTCAGAGTCTTTAGTTGGACATTCGTGGTTACTGACCTTAGATTGAAAACATTGTGGAGTTTATTTTCCTCCAAATTCTCATTTTCACATGAGTGTTGAGGACAAATGTTCATTGAAGCCAGAAGCCCTATATCTTTCATAATTACTTCCAAATATACCTTAAGGCTGAAAAGTTCTGTAAACAAGTTCCCGAGGAATATGTGGCGGGCACATTTATTTGTCACTCTACTGGGACTTGTGGAATGACTGATTTTGTCTAGAATTTACAAGCCGCTTAAACAGTGTTTGGCCAAATGTCTTCCATTGAAATCAGTAAGAAAAATTCCCCAAACTATCTTTTAGGAGCTTACAGAACTGAGTTTTGGTGATGAAAGAAACATCCTTATTGGTTTCAGTAGAATAAAGCAGTGTTCTTGGTTCCTCTAGCAGCAAGCTGTGGAATTTCACAGATAAATAACAAAACATGTTTTCAGTTTACAGTTCAATTCAGGTCTGTAGTCATGATGAAAATATGAGTCTGTTAACTATTGTACAGTTTTTCATTTATAAACTATCTATCTTTCTATGATCATAAATCTAATATCTATCTGTCTAATATCTATCCACCCATCTTCTATCGATCGATCAACCTATCTATTTATCTATCCATCGATACATCTCCTATCTATCTATCTATCTATCTATCTATCTATCTATCCATCCATCCATCCATCCATCCATCCATCCATCCATCCATCCATCCATCCATCCATCCATCCATCTATCTATCTATCTATCTATCTATCTATCTATCTATCTATCTATCTATCTATCTATCTATCTATCTATCTATCTATCTATCTATCTATCTATCTATCAATCTATCCATCCATCCATCCATCTATCTATCTATCTATCTATCTATCATCTAAACTAAAGTTTAATAAGCACATACTAGACTATGTGGCCCTTTAACAACTAAGTCATTATATTTGGTTCAGACTTGCAGAGACATCACAAAATTCATTTAGTGCTTGTAGTGCTGATGTGACAGTTATTTTAGAAGTTTAAATATTTATTAACAGTGTACTGGAACGGCCACCCATTTCATGTCAGCACCTTCCACAAAATGACATCATGTTTTATCAAGAAGAGATTAAATGAATTCTGTTTTTGTAAGAACACGTGTTTGGGAAGTACAGAGGTTCTACATTTTTTTACTTCTAATTTTCATGTTGTGTAAGAATTCTGCAATCATTGCAAATATTTTATTGAATATTTTGTTAATCTTAACCTGAGCAATCAAACGAGTTGTGCAAATAAATATATTTAACCGAACAGGAGCAAATGCTACTTGACCTTCAAAAATTTCAAATATTGAAATCATAAAAGACACAGCACATCTCCTGGTCAAAACGAAATTGGAACATTTTATAATTATTGATTTTCTTTAGCTCCACCCATGAGGAACTAGCAATAAAAAAATTAAAGAATTGTATTATCTACAACTGTTACTAACCAAATTGCTTCTTGCAGAGCAGCCATGGGAATTTTAGAGTCTGACAAATCTTTATAGCATGTCAAATAGACTTGCCAAAAAAGTATGATGTAGGTCTCATGCTGTGATCCCAACTGGTCCTGAAATTAAAGGGGTGCTCATTTGTGTTTATTTTTTCTATATCTGCATGCAAGGACCAGGGCAGGCACTCATTTTCTCATGATTGTTGTTGTTCCAGTGGGTAAACCACCACTGATCACACTTTTGTGACTAGTCTAATTGATGTGTTGTGAAAAAAAAGGTTTGCTTTAGACGTAAAAAATTGTCGCTAACAATATAAACGCATATTACAATAATTATTTGTATGTCTATGGTACTAAAAACTTTTGATTCAGACCAATGGAAGTCTGCTCCATTAGTCAAAACACTTATCACTCATGCTTCAAAGTGCTTCATGGCCATTAGTGGTAAATGCTACAATTCGAGCGTTTAGTTTAGTATTGCCATGGGAAAGAAATAAAATAAAGATCTTTACAGATATCTTCTATAACTTCTCTATTAACATGGCTTTTCTGCTCAGCCAAATGGACAGATCATTTGTACAGATGGAAAAGATAAGCGTGTCAAACACCCCCTGGCGCCACTTATCCATGGAAAAATAATAGATCATTAGGCTGCAGGATACTAGGGGTATTCTCATAGACATGAGATTGTTGTTCAAGGGTCCATCATTATGTATCAGTCCTTTTATGCAGGTTACATTCCATTGGTACATCACAGATTTTAAATGCAGTGTGGTCATTAATATACTTGAATTGAAGCAGGAAATGAAACTCATTAGTATAGACTGAATAAAAAATAGCAGTCCTATAGGTTATCAGATATACCAAACACAGGTCAATGGATAAAATAAACAATTCAAGGCTTCTTGACCAATTTCCTTTCATAGTCAAGTTTTTACATGCAAGCAGTCCTAAGAAAATATACTGTGGAGAGTTTTCTGCAACTGCACCATGATATAGCCAAGGTCTGAATGGTTTTGTTATTTAACATAACTTTCATCAAACCCCACATCTCATATTTAGAGACATTAGTATCTCCTGTGCAGCACTGCAAGCAATGTATATGGAATATGTACATTCATCTAATTAATAATAATAAGAACATATATATCTGTATAATATATATATATACATATATATATGTATATATATATATATATATATATATATATATATATATATATATATATACACACACACACACACAATCCAAGGTTCTAGCAGCACTGGTCCCAGACATTAGGTGCAGATCCCAGGAATTTGACTATCATCCCCAAACATCCAGTAGTTGGTGTTTAGAAAAGAAAGAGCTTTATTAGCCCAAATGCAACGTTTCGGCTCAGTATCCCAGAACCTTTCTCATACATGCTTGAGATGGTATTATACCACTATAATTATTCCTGTATGGTCATCTTCTCTAGTTCGTTCAGATGTGGCAGAGTTTTTTTCAAAATTGAAATATAGTTTTTGTGTTTGTGATAACTTAGTCAAAGAAGGTGGTATATTTAAAAAATAGGGTGTTTTACCTGAGCGACCAGTCACAGGGGTCTTTCGCTGATTCCGATGGTCAGTGCTATGGGTGGCACCTCAATATAAAATAATGCAGCTCTGGATGACACATCATCATGTAGCAATAGCATCAGGCAGTACGGGAACTTTGGACAATATATTTTTTCATTATTTTAAACCAGTATTAAACACTTTTTAGGTGTAAGGAAACCCCACAGTCCTCTGTAAAACTGCAGATAAGACACTTATAGGGGGTTTGTTAATGCCGTTATGCCAGTTTTCTTTAAAAAGAATATATCCCCACATTACCATGGCTCTCAAATTGCATAAAGTGCTCCCGAATAATTATGAGCCAGGTACAACCAGACATTGTTCAGTAGCCAGCACCATTTTCCCCTTCAGGTACGCTACTGGTTATGAGATATGTCATGGGGTGGTAAACCACTCTGACTCTTTTTTGTTACCTCTGACAAACTTATCTCTGCTACATCTGGAAATCTCATTTAATCACATCATCAAAAACTTTGAAAGCCAGGCCTAAACTTTGTGTTCGGAACAAAATAATAACTAGAGCTATAAGAGCTGATTATTAGCATTCGGCAATGTTAATCTGTCAAAAGCTGCACTTTTTTAATTCATCATTCAGTAACGACACCTACACACCGTCTGTTGTCTGTAAAATTCAGCTTTTACATCTCAGGTACATTTCTATGATTGCCCTTCAGAAGGAAAAGTTTGAAAGCTGTTAATGATGTGATGCTAACCTGCCTACACAGATCGTATCTGTCTTCTGAGGGTACCAAATGGAAGATCTACGTATGCTATGGAGGGAATAAGGAGCCGAGAGGAAGGAAAACAACTTACTTTAATGCCCTGTACAATTTATGGGATTATGTAAAGCCAGAAACCATGTTTTCAATCTCTAAAGCTATTGCACAAACTGGATTTCTCTTCTTAACCCAACTTTAAGGTGAATGTGTGAAGCTGTGAGTCTTTTATGTGAATGTATTTTTAGTTTTCTCTGACAAAATATATACAGCAGAAGTGTAAACATCAGAGATCCTATAAAATGTAGGTCTGTACAAAAACTTTAAAAAAGCAAAAATATTTCTTTACTTCTGATTGGCCGCTATGTTTTTGATATATAAAGCCTATTAATTAGTAGATAGTATTAAACCAACTATATAAAAAAGAACTCCAGGCATAACTATTTTATTCCAAATAACCTCTAACCAGGTTTATAGCCATCTAAACATACACACAGGGACAGATTTACTATTCAATATGTGGCAGAATACTGTGCGCCACATTTATTACCTGTTTTAGACACTTTCAACAAGGGGTAGTGGCTTAGTGGGATAGAAGATGTGGTCTAGCAGAAAGGCACATGATTTAAAATGCGACATTGAGTGACAAAAATGCACCAAAATTTTGGCACAAAAAATTGGAGTAAGCTAACTAATAGGTGGTATAAGGAAAAGAAAAGTGTCAAGCATGTCCTGCAAGATGTGCCACATTTATCATACAGCATGCACCACTTTGATAAATTTGGCGCATTTTCTAACTGCCTGGTCTAAGTTTATGCTGTCTAATTTAGGCAAGATTAGTAGATCTGCCCCAGTGTCGTCTCTCTGTTACGGTATAGTGTCATTGAGGGTTAAGTATCTGTTAAACTGCAGAGACCGTGGTTTATGGGATCCCCATGGCTTCCCTATATGGGGGATGGGGTTTTACTGGAGGAAATAACAGTTTCAAAGATGTCATTTTAAGCATGATAAAAAGTGACAGAGCTGGTCACATAGGCAAACATTAACCCCATTACTCCTGGGATGTTTTATGTTCCAGCAAAGTACATTCCTCTTCCATTAAAGATTAACATAATGATGTCATTGAATTGGAGGACATTGTAAAAAAGGCTTAACACCTATACACTATGGCTTGTTGTGAGTCTCAGTTTTCCTCTACACCACCCATTACATGCTATGATGAATTAGACATACCTAGATAGTGTATAGAAGACAGTTTAGAGTGGCAGTAATAATGAGGAATAAACTGTGTATACTTTTTATTTATATATATATATATATATATATATATATATATATATATATATACATAGTAGTTCTCTGCAGCCACTGGTTTATTGCATAATGTAATTGGCAATTTGGCAATTTTCCAATAGAATATTACTATCAGAACAGTTTGGAGCCACTAGAATGCTTTATTGCATGACATTGCAATTCCTCAATATATTACTTTTATCTGATCTGTGTCCTATTGATTCAAAAATAGAAAATGCAATCTTGTGTAGATTTAAAATCCCCCCCCCCCCAGGCTACACAGCAGGTGTATACAGCAGGATACAAGCACCCTTATGCTTATAAAGAGGGCAATTTCTATAATAACATAGAGTCAAGCAGTTTCCCAACATAATCACCGCACTTTAAGAGAAAAAAAAATCAAGAATGGTGCAAATCCCGCATTACTTTCCATAAACCCATCTGTTTATAAACCGATACTCTATATTAATGAATCCATTTACAATGGTAAGAGGCTGCCACACTTATGAGTCTGTTGTCCACCATACACTCATCAGAACACACTAGTAATACCCCAGGCGGGCCCTTCTAGACAGATTATGTGGTGTAGTTATGGCCGTCCAGCAATTCATTAGTATTTCGTGTAGGACGGTTACCTCAGTGAGTGCTCACAAAAACCACAGTTTATATGAAGGCAGGAATGCGGACTAATTATTTTCTTTACATCTCCATTTAACAATCGTTATTGAAATACCAAATTTCTCTTTTTTTTTGTATTTTATATGGACAGAAACAGCAACGTGTAATAAATGATTCCAGAATTGTTGTTTAATACCCTACATGAAAATAAAAATGATTAGTAAACATTAGTGATATGATGTCGAATTTCTTCCCCACCTTTCTTTCTCTTTTTGTTGCTGCAATGATTAATTTACATAGTAGCTAAATTGTACAGAATTCAATACAAGCAGTAAAAAACCAAGCAGCCTTAATGCTATAGTAATCCCATAAACATAAAATGTTCCGCAAGCGGCAGGAGGTTGAAGCTAGACTATAAAATTACTAGTTGAGCCATAGAGTGTATTGTCATTTTCTTTTATCTCACATAATTAAGATAGAAAGGGCCAATGACTAGAGCCGATTCACTTTTTGCATAGAGTCGGAATTACGAATGGTGTAATTAGGGTCGCGTCACTCATTGAAGCAATTCTGGCCTGTCAATGTGTCGAAAAGTATGGAATGCTATAACTAAGGATTCATTTGTTTAGAAAAACAAAGCGACGCCTGACCTAGTGGCAATTAAACCGAGAGACATATGGTCCAAAGACAGACAAGCACCGGAGTGGGGTCATTACTGAATAACTTTGCAATATTTTTTTTTGTATTGTTATTTCCCATTACTTATATAGCGCTAACTTATTCTGCAGCACTGTACACAGGAAGGGTCATGGATCAATATTGTTTTTAAGGCACTTTGCTTCCTTCCAATGACCTTAAATCTGCAACTCGTTTATGAGAATGTCTTTCGAAACTTCATTTGCATCTTAAAACGTGAACTGGAGGAAAGCCTCCAGCACATGTGTGAACTCGGTCATACACATATGGCATTATTTTGGCATAAAATAACCGGAATACTTCGGTGACACATCTGTTGCAGACGTATTGAAAGAAATCTGTAAGGATTGTCTGTGTTTGGGGTATCAACACATTGATGTCTTTGTTCCATGATTTTGTTGCATCTAGATTGATGTAAGCCCTTGCAATATGTTCACTCACATCTGTTTATGTCCCCATTAGGGCCCACAATCCAATTTACACATAAATTAGGGTCTATTTAATGAATTAATTTAACAGTCATCAGTATTTCTTTGCAGAGGAAACTTAGTACCTGGAGAAAACCTACAAATTGGCATAGATGAGAAGTTTCACTTGGATTTCACGCTGTCTGCACTTATAATGTACATCCAATAGAATCTATATATTATGGTACCTGTAAGGCATGTTATTATTAGAACTTTCCAATAGATTTATCTTTACTTCCCATATGGGCTGCACTTATACTTCCAATAGAAACTGTCTATTGTACTGTAGTAACCGTAAGGCATGTTATTATTAGGACTACCTAATAGATTTAGCTTGACTTCCCATAATGACTGCATTTATAGATGTAATGGAAACTGTATATTATAGAACCCGCTAGGTATATTATTATTAAACCAGTTTTCCTGGACACCTCTCAGTCTCACCTGTCACTCAATATAAAAAAAACGTAGTTAAATTGGTCAGGTATCTCTTAAAAGTCTATTACGATTATAAGCAACATATAAATGGTGAGAATGGACTGCATGTAAGCAATCCTTCCAGTGATCAGAACTTACTTATATAGACATAGACAAGCTACAATTGACGATGAAAATCTCCAATTCCACCATTATCATGTAGATTCAGTTTAGTCAATTCTAATACTATAGATTTAATGGAATTATCTGCTATTATTATATTGGATGAAGCCAAATCTATCACATATTGCTATTCCATGGTATTCAGCGCAATAGGAAGGTCTAGCACTCATAGACATCCAATGCGTGGATCCACCATTAATAATCTCAGTTCTTTGAGCAGCTTAGGTATTGCCGCTAGGGAATGGTTATGCTTTATTTGCTGATGGATAAATAATCAAGCAAATTCAGGAAATAAACACATATATTATATAGATGAGAAGCACAAATTCTGTTAAATTCTTAACTACAAACTAACCTGGTCTTGGGTCCTGTTGGCCGGGTCTGGGAAACTCTGTAACGAAAAACACAGATGTCTATCATTTATATGTGGGATTTATCAATGCCTCTATGGCCGTTGAGTATAAACAGTTTAAGTATCATGCAAAAATCAAATAGAAATTAAAAGAGGTAGAGCTATATATATATATATATATATATATATATATATATATATATATATATATATATATATAGATATCTATATATATATATTATACACACACACACACACACAGGACATTGGTGGCACAAAACATTATTGTTTTTTTAATGATCATATATAAAATATATGATCATTTTCTTCAATAACGTGACCTGACAGGTCGTTGCCTATAGTAGTAGTATAATATGTCATAAGGAAAATGTTCTTAATACAATTGCAATGCAGAATGAGGTCTACAAAGAAGTAGTTGACTAATGTATTGAAAGTGCAGAACTCAGATTAAGTAGACATGAGCTGGTTTTGTCCACCTCCCCATACATTCCCTGTCATCTACAGCAAACATTTGTACAATCTGGACATACAATAAGGTACACAGTATATTACATTCCCTTTGGGTTGAAGTGCTCGGGGAGCATGTTCTGCGTGACCTGTTCATATTTACTTGTGTGCAATGAGCCAGTGCTAGTAATTCCATTGTTTGGAGTTAGATAAAGGACATCACATCACTAATGAAGCTTTTTAAAGTGTCATTCAGCAGATGCTTTCACGAGAATGAAACGCAGAAAGTTATACTGAATGGAAATGTGCGCAACCAGCAAAGGCTTTGGAGTTGATTTTCATGAGTGAGTGATGATAAGTCAGATCTTTGAAATTTCTGTCTTGCAGGCCTTTAATTGCATAAAAACACTGGGGGGTTGACAATTGACATCAAAGTTCTAAAGTAAACGCTTCATTCTTTCCTAAACTTCAGTGAGAGCCAGAGTATAATTTTACAAGTGTAGAACAGACTGCAAAGTAACGGCAAACCCAACATCCTACTGGAAAAGCGTTCTTATTTGTGCAGCGAGACCATACTAAGGACAAACTGCTTGAGAATTTATAGGTCTTGTCATGATAAGTAGGTCGCTTCCAACTAAGTGCTAACTCCTCGGTAAAATTAGACAGTTTAAGGAACTTACACTACATTGCATGGGTCCAGGAAATCATTATCAGTAAATCGAAATATTTGGAAGTGTAACAGGATTTTTAATCAAATATGCTCTTTTATGTAAATTATTTGATTAGGACCATATTAAAAACTGTCATTTGGGCACTAGAAGTAAGAATTATGTATCATGCAAATCTTACAAGTTAATATTGGAAAGTTTACTAAAGGGGAAATGCCAATTCCTACTAAATTGTAAAAAAAAAAAAAAAAACACCAGTAAATACATGACCTAACTTATCATCTTGTAGGTTGTTAATATATTATCCAGGCATTTCTTAACTGTAATTATTTGTTTCAGGGAAAGCTGAGGGATCTCTCCTGACATGTCTGTTCCAGTAAATACTTGCATTCCCTATAAAATAACAATGTATGACTGGGTGTTATTTCCTTTGTCAATGGGGCATGTCCATACACTCTGACACATCCTATAATAACAAGGGGAATGGTAACACCCAGTTTTCAATTTATTCATACAGTTCCAGGAAGAATAACAGAGTAATGGCAAAGTTCTAAGAAAAGATGCTTCTGAATGATCATTTCATGCAGAATACAAAAATGTACTAAAACAGAAATGTTAGGAGAGGTGACAAATCCTCATTAAATCTTGTACTAAGCTTGCCTAGGTGGGGGTAGTATCATCACATAAGTATGCAGCATTTCTTTTCACGAATCTGGAGAAGGCTACGCCAGTATTTAACTTGTAACCATACAAGAAAGGTTAATTAATTTTATATGAAACGAGTCATAGTATGTATGTACAGATGTAGCCGCCTTTATCTTGACTTTTAACGCATTAAATAAACAATGGCTAGATCTCTTATCTTGACCTTTTTAATGACTTTTCAATGGCTTTTGTTATGGGATATCACGCTGCTGCAAGTTATCAGAGTCAAGATAAAGATGGCAACATCCGTATATGTATGTGCCTGACACATTGAGTTTAGATTGTGAGCTCAGTGGTAAAAGTGACTGATGTTAGTGAGTGATCTGTGGATGGTGCTGAGGAATATGTTGGAAACATATAAATAACATTAAACTAAATTTATCATGCCAACCCCTTTTCATACTTAAAGGGAACCTGTCACCAGCATTTCCCCTATTAAACCAGCAATACCAGGTGGTAGTGGGTGAAAAATCTTTTCTATATAACCTATAATTGTCTTCTTAGTCGGCTCTGTAGCTTTAGTCTTCAGTTTTTTTAGTGTTCCCACACCGTATGCTAATGAGCATAAAATAGTCAGGTCTTCATTTGAAAAGAGTCAAATCTTTGTTTGAAAAGAGTCATATCTTCATTCCTCAAGTCTTCCCGAGTTTTTCCCGCCTCCTTACTTTTGATTGACCGCTCCTCGCATTTCCCAGCACACTTCATAGAGGAGGTGAAACGTTGTGGTTCCATGTTGGATGAATAAATTCACTTTATTTGAGTGCTGCTTCACGTTCTCTTTTTTGGATATCTAACACATAAGGAGAGGTCACTCCTTTATTTTTGAAGCTTTGCACCAGCCTAGTCAGGGATTTGTTCACAGTGCTGCTCCAATCCTCTGCTTTTTTCTACAGGGGGGGTGTGATGCTATCTACAGGGAGGGGTGTGTTGCTATCTACAGGGGGCCTGTGTGGCGCTATCTACAGGGGGGCTGTGTGGCGCTATCTACAGGGGGGCTGTGGTGTGGTGCTATCTACAGGGACAGTGGTGTAAGAGAGGGATTCTTTCATTGATGCCTATAATTGGTGTTTATAACTGTCTATTTTACTGCTGGACTTGTAATATTATAGTATTTAAAAAAGTAATTAAAACTAATTTAAAATAAGTTTTCTTATTCTCTTATTTAGTCGCTATATTAGCATTTACTGGGGGTATTAATTTTGGTCATCAGATCGCCCTCCATTGATGGAGACTTGCCCTGCTCCCTAACTGCCACGCTCAGGAGCTGCCAAGACTTAGAGGGAACATTGGCCCTCACTATGCTGGCTCAGGTGACAAAGTAATGAAGAACTTAAAGAGGCTCTGTCACCAGATTATAAGTGCCCTATATCTAACATAATCTGATCGGCGCTGTAATGTAGATAACAACAGTGGTTTTTATTTTGAAAAACGATCATTTTTAAGCAAGTTATGAACAATTTTAGATTTATGCTAATTAGTTTCTTAATAGACAACTGGGCGTGTTTTTACTTTTGACCAAGTGGGAGTTGTAAAGAGGAGTGTATGACGCTGACCAATCAGTGACCAATCAGCGTCATACACTTCTCATTGTTCCAGCCCATTGTTACAGCGTGATTGTGCAGTGAAAGATGCTGGGCTGGAACAATGAGAAGTATATGACGCTGATTGGTCACTGATTGGTCAGCCTCATACACTCCTCTTGTACAACACCCAGTTGGTAAAAAGTAAAAACACACCCAGTTGTCCATTGAGAAACTCATTAGCATAAATCTAAAATTGCTTATAACTTGCTCAAAAATTATCGTTTTTCAAAATAAAAATTACTGCTGTTATCTACATTACAGCGCCGATCAGATTATGTAGGAGATAGGGCACTTATAATATGGTGACAGAGCCTCTACGGATGTAGCCATCTTCAACTTGACTGATAACTTGCTGCAGCGTGATATCACACGACGAAAGCCATTGAAAAAGTCAAGATAAAGGATCTCGCCACTGTGTATTTAATGCGTTAAAAGTCAAGATAAAGACAGCTACATCTGTATAGCTCAAACATGTAGAGGATAATAGTGCATGCAGTGGAATAAAACATTTAGGGCAGATTATGGCTCTATTAGTAAGGGCAAAATTAGCAAAAAAGGTTTAGCTATTCCTATGGGAGATAAGGACTTGTATCCCCTGTCTAAAACTATTGATTGACTAGGACAGTGGCAGTAGTTAGGATAGGTTTTTAGTGACAGAGAAGTTAATGATTTAGTGATTAATTTGAGAAAAGCCTAGCCTAACGTTTTGCAATTGTTTACAATTCGAACGATGCCACTTTTGACCTTGTCAAATTAGTAGAAGCCTTAAACTGTATGGAAGCAGCTGCCTGCTAAATATTAATGAGTGTTGCCTGGAAGAGTAGTACACCCAAAGCAATACACAAAGACAGATAAATATAGAACAGATATAGAAATGCCTGTGAATGCAGAGATAGGCTGGAAACCCAAATGCCATTATAATTATTATTATTATTATTATTATTATTATTATTATTACTACATTTTTATTTAATAAATGAATGTCACAGTTTACAATGATTTGTTTATATGGTACTGAAGCTCTCAGCTATGTTTTTTGGTACATAGAATGTTTCTATTCATGGACAGATTTCTTTGAAAAAAACATTTCTACAGTACAAGATTCCCACTAGGGGGAGCAAACTGAATAAGGGTTTATACAGGCTCACTAGAGTTGAACTCAAACATATTGCAGACTGCCACAAACCAGTCTGTAGTCTGCTGATAGATTCTAATTTATAATATTCTTGGCAACACTGCAGGTTATTATGGGGTTGTTCCCTTAACATAATAAATATAGATTTATTCTGAGAGATAGGCCAATAGAATTACAAGCATTTAAACTGTTTACAGACAAAAGTCAAATGCAGTAGGGACAAAAAACAAACAAACAACTTTTATAGCATCTAATTGCCAATTATTCATCCTATAGTATCAGAGACTTCAGGCTACAACCAGCAACCCTCCAAAAGAATCTAAGGGTCACTTTACATTAGCAGATTATCTGCCTGTAATGAGCGCCGATCGAAAAAATAGCAAGTCAATCTGCGTTCATTTAGCTCATTTTACATAGAGGAGTAATCTGTACTGAATGTGAATGAACATGGATAGATGTGCTACCGATAACTGATGTTTTTAAAAGACCCGTTTATCCGAAAAACGAGCTTTGCTAATTTGTTAGCTGATCGCTGCCATGTTTACATGGGCCAATGATTGGGAATCGGGAAAGCGCACTCGTTCTCACAACCATCGGCCCGTATCAGGGCATGCCCAGACGTGGCGTATTTCTTCCGCAACTGTCCGCATCAATGCCGCACAGAATCTGCGTTGCAGATTCTGTTGCGGCTCTGCCCAAAATGGGCATTAAATTGATGCGGACTAGCCGTTACGTATTGAGGGGAAGAGGGCTTCCCTTCTCTCTATCAGTGCACGATAGAGAGAAGGGACAGCACTTTCCCTAGTGAAAGTAAAAGAATTTCATATTTACCGGCAGTTGTCTTGGTGACGCGTCCCTCTTTCGGCATCCAGCCCGACCTCCCTGGATGACGCGGCAGTCCATGTGACCGCTGCAGCCTGTGATTGGCTGCAGCCATCACTTAGACTGAAACGTCATCCTGGGAAGCCGGACTGGAGGAAGAAGCAGGGAGTTCTCGGTAAGTATGAACTTCTATTTTTTTTATAGGTTGATGTATATTGTGATCTGTAGTCACTGTCCAGGGTGCTGAAACAGTTACTGCCGATCGTTTAACTCTTTCAGCACCCTGGACAGTGACTATTTACTGACGTCGCCTAGCAACGCTCCCGTAATTACGGGTGCACACACGTAGTCACCCGTAATTACGGGAGCCCCACTGACTTCCTCAGTCTGGCTGTAGACCTAGAAATACATAGGTCCAGCCAGAATGAAGAAATGTCATGTTAGTAAAACCAATACGCTCCGCAGCACACATAACATCTACATAATATCTGTGGACTTCATTGCGGAATTTTGAATCTCCATTGAAGTCAATGGAGAAATTCCGCAATGAGTCCGCAACCAGTCCGCCACACGTCCGCAACAACCATTGTATGCTGCGGACACCAAATTCCGCACCGCAGCCTATGCTCTGCAGCGGAATTGTCCGCAACGTGCAAACGAACCCTACTAAAAAGCTGTGGAAGGCAATGGAGAAACGGGTCCACTGTGGATTTCCGCTGCGGAGTGTCCGTAGCGGAATTCCAGAGCAATTCCGCCACGTCTGGCCATGCCCTTAAAGGACCTTAACACAACAGGTCAGGATTTTAATAGATTGTTGGTTGGTTTTCAGTCCTTTGCATTACGTGACCAATTAACTGATAATCTTATTAAAATAAATTCAATTGTCAATTTCTACTGAAATTTATCGCATATTCTTGACCGAATACATTCATTGTGGTTGCAATATACATTCTGGAAAGTTATGTCACATTATTTACACTGTGTGTAGAAAGTTTTTGCAGTGGAGTCAATCTTTGCACAATTTTACTAATATATTTGCCAAAGAAGATTGAATGTGAACCTACACTTTAGGAAAATACCAATGTAAAGCTAAAAGGTTAATTGACAGCACAGTCAGCCACCTTAAATTCAGCATTTATATGATGTAATAGCCATAGGTTAGTTTTCCTATTCTGTCTGTTTCCTCTCTCAGGTTGTCATAAACATTTCAGCCAACAGTTTTCCATTATGTAATATAGCAAGGTCATGTGTAGAGGGAAATAATATGAAATAACCATTGCGTCTAAACTTTGCTGTCACAGGTTTCAAAATTTACAGACATTACACACATATCTGTATTGTCACAATTTTCCAAACCATAGCTGCTGAATATGGGGCAGAAATGAAAGTAATTCTAAAAATTTTACACATTATCCACATTTTGGTAGTCTTTTTCGCTAAAAATCTGTGTTTCTATGTATTTATACTTTATATGTTTTTTACTATGTGTCTGGTTTAGAAAACCCATTTTTAAATATCCTATCTCCCTCTTAACCTCCATCAATCAGCAGGAGTGGAAAGCGGATACAGAGAGTCTCTCTATTTCTCTTTCTGGTGGACCCAACACCATGGCTAGAAAGTATTTTTAATATGCCCTGGGGTGGCACTGCAAGAAAATTGAACATTTGCTGCCAAGTTCCCCCACAGATTATAGCAGATTACATGGGTTCCCAGCAGTGGGCTACCTTATGGTCAGTTTATATCCAGAGGGTCGACCTCTTTAAATTTGTAGATTCCTGGCTTTCATCACTCAATCCAGCAAAAAATAATGTTAATCACCAAGTTTAGGTCCACCGTATTCGAGGAGCCTAACTTGGTGTATAATTTTGCTCTCGCCATGCAAAATATTAAAGTATAACTCCACTTAAAAGTTAGTTTGCAGACTATATTATGAAAGCTGTTGGAGTGATCCCTATTTATTTTAGGACTTCATACTCCTAGAAGGTTCCCTGCAAATTATGAAACAGTAGTCTGCTGGCTGTTGTTTGCAGCAGACTGTATTCTGTGAACAGGATCTAAACGAAAGACTGTGTAAGGCTCTATTCACACTAGCGCCACGGCTTATGTGCATATAACAGTTTTGGCCAGATCCCAGCTAATCCAGACATAACCTATTATCTTCTAAAGTGGGGTCTGTCAGATTTTATGTATTTTGGCATTTGTGAAGCCAAGAATGGTACTGCGGACTACAGTATTCTTGCTGTCAAAAATGGCAGAACTCAATGGAAAGGGAAAGAACTAATCAGCCATAACAGCACAGTAGTAGGCTTTGTACTAAACACAGGGAATTATCAATTTCCCCATAGTGTAACCCTGCGGAAATAAAAAGCCAATCAAAGCATTATTTTAGGGAATTACTATTCAAGTAATTTCCTGACATACTTGAAAAAGTAGTACCAAATTGGAGTTACAATTTATCTCTGTAATCTCAGTTTATATACTAACACAGACATGCTGAATTATGTGCCTCCGAAAACATGACAATACTGTTACCAGTGTAAAAGGAATTTGTCTTTTAGTTACTTTACTTCTTTTTAAGGGGAACGGCAAATACCTCACATTACGTCTTGATCGAAAGAAAACAGCCTCTGCTTTACAAACTGCTTATAAAATTAAACACAGCCTCAACGTAAGCAGTTAGATCTTTAGACAGGGCACAAATGGACTACAGACGGCTCATTTAGAACAGAAAAATGCCATAAACATGGCTTTATGTAGTATTTGTACATTAAACTCTCTTTGGCTATATAAATATTTTCTTTCCCTACATATTTATATGTTTACGAGGACCCGTAATACAGTGCGGTGGCTTTGAAAACTGAACCAGTCACCACATCTGGGAGAGATTAGGGCACCTCTGAGACCCTGCCAACTACTTTTTTCCCCTTTTAATAATCCTGCTCTGCTATCACTTCTTATAGTTACTGCTTCCTCTCCTGTGCCAAAGAAATCTTTTCAGCAGACAATGCAAATAATGGAAGAACCCCTACACCACTGCTACATATGAAACAGTATCATTTAGAATAAATGACAATAATATACTATGTACGTCAGAAAATATTAAGATAAACATCTGCCTTTAATTTGTAAATATAATGCACACCGCACTACTACATGCACGTACCCTATATGGCCAAATAAAGAGCCCATGTGGTGCCATAGACACCCTATGTGTTATAATTTGGTGCCACCGTGAGGCATAGTATTCTCCACTAGAGGAAATGTTTGCAATACGTTATGTCTTAGGGTATGACAAAATGGGGCAGATTTACCAATACTACGTTTTAAACAGCGTAAACTTAGACAAGGCACAAAGTGGTGCAAGCTGTATGATAAATTTGGCGCATCTTGCTAGACACAATAGACACTTTTCTCTTCCTTATACCACCTATTAGTTGGCATAGTTTATGCCATTTTTTTTGCTACAAAACATTGGTGCATTTTGGCACACAGGGTTGTGTTTTAACCCACACTTCCTTTCAGCTAGACCACAACCCATTTCCCGCTAAGCCACACCCCCTTGTCTAGCGTGTACTGGCGCATTTTCAATAGTAAATCTGTCCCATTGGTTTTTTTAATGGAAGAAAAACCTTGCAGATACATGAAGGTTCAGTATGGGCCCATAGTAGGACCTAACACACCTACAGCATGCTG
Organism: Rhinoderma darwinii; assembly: GCF_050947455.1. Lineage (NCBI taxonomy): Eukaryota > Metazoa > Chordata > Amphibia > Anura > Rhinodermatidae > Rhinoderma > Rhinoderma darwinii. The sequence goes on along the minus strand of NC_134687.1, from coordinate 185,980,464 downwards.
TGATTTAATAAATAAATAAAATAAAAAAAAATTAAAATAGGAAGCTCTAATATCACCTAAAATTGTAATGTGAATAAAATACTGTTTGTGAATGTTAAATCATATTTTCATATTCAGTTACCACATTTGGTCACTTAAATCCAGTTAAAAACTCATTAAAATGATATTAAAAACAAGATAAAAAAAAAAATAGCCCCCAAAAAATCTCATGTAAAACTAGCCATAGAAAATAGGTTGCGGAGAGCACAGATTTCAGCAGCAACGCTCGGGGACCGGTTATGTATTGCTTGTGTTAGGCTCCTTTCACACAACATATAGTGTCGGATGATACGAGCTGTATGCTGCAATATTACAACCGATTTGTCATTCCCTGTTAGTTCTGTCTGCATTTGCAAGATAAATGGCACAATACGGCTTATGTTGGGACCTCAATATTTTCTGATGTGTTTATTTTCTACTTTTTTTATTGTAAGAAGATTAATATATAAACCCCATTATTGTTACATGACCCCGAGTGAACCTTGTAGGGTAAACTATGCAAATCAAGCAAGATAGAACAGATGTACATATCACCCAGCCTGTCGTCAAACACAATAACAAAAAAAAAGACCAAAACATGTTGTACATACAACGAAGCTGAGCAAAATTCGATTTTCTGTGGTAATCTGTTTAGTCGGGGATTAGGCAGATTAAAGTCGCAGAATTCAGGTCCATTAGATATGCTAAATGGTGTCTGTCACTTTATTGGGTTAAATTCCAGTAATCACTGGGAGAACAGGGAGAATTATGATCAGATTGAATTGTCAGACCTATTTCTTCACACTTTAATTCAGTTTTACCATCAGGAGGGGAATATCAATTACTTTAAATGAGCCAAAATGAGAATGTGCTGCACAGTGAACAAGTAATGGTGAAGCTTGGGGGGAAAGATCCAGAGATGAGGCTTTCTTATGTTTGCAGGCAGCATGTGATAGGTGAGCAGAGAGCGGTTATTGTCGGTGATACGCTACAGACTACAGGGGAGTTTATTTAATCTGGACCAGAGTTTAGTATTTGACCTTTCCCTATAATTTATAGTGTATTGTTATTCTGATTTAACTGGCACATTATTTCAGTGTGAATGCACAAAACATATTGTGCTCCAAAGGTTTTTGGCATTGAGCTGTAAAGCAGCATTTTTGGGATTATCTTGTAAAAAAAAAAAAAAAGCCAGATTTTTTTTTTGTATGAATTTACCATTAACATATTGTATTTTTATTTTTTTGCTGAGATTGTAAAGGAAAACATCTTGAAATCTCGGGACGAAGTGTTTTCATAACTTTTTTTTTTTTTTACCAATTGGCTAACGCTATATTTAGAACACGTCTCTGGTGTGCTGCATGTGTATACACCGGGAACATTTCCAAACATAAATGCCAACTTGCCCATGGACTTTAACGTATGTCAAAAATGCATATTATTGGCATAGATTTAGCTAAATCAGGTTTTGGCTAAATCGGGATCCCGCGAACCCAACTGTATTGAAAAGAGCAGTCAACAGCACTTATTTTATACAACTGTATAAAAAAAACTGCACACCACTCTGTATACATTTTTTTAGTGAAAGTCTATTATAGACGTATGTATTCTGGCCATTTTTTTTTTTGATGGGATCATTTTAAATGGTCCCACTAAATATAAAAACTAAGTGCAGTGCGTTTTTAGCCTTAAGGGGGTTTTCCGCTTAGGACAATCCATACTCGTTAGATAAGTTCTCTAAAATTTACCCTTTTCACAAAGTGTCCCCTTGCTGGAATTCCCAGTGATGTGTGGACAAACCTGGCAGTTAATGTTCGGTTTCCCTGCAGTTCCACCAAAGGAGAAATTAAACATTGCACAGTGCCCATTCAAATCAATGGGTTGCCCTTGTGAGGAAGGACAGGACATGTCCTCCAGAGTGAGAGACAATCTTTGTAACTGCTCTCCGCTCTGTCCGAGAGATGATGATCCTGATCAGAGGTATCCCCTCTATTAACTTAAAATTCCCTAATAGGGTATAATAAATGGGTTTTCTAATCTACAAAACCTTTTAATTGGGTAAAAAATGAGTGTCAATAAAACACATTTAAAAACAACATCGGTAGATTTCTAGATAAACAGTTCTAGGGATGTGTTTGTGTCGAAATGTACTGCAGAAATAAATTACTCTTTAACCACAAAAACAACATGCCAAATGTTTTTTGATGACAATAATAGGGCACGTCCCATCCACAGCATTATCACCTATGTGTGACCTAGCCTTCTAGCAGTTATGAAGTAGTAGTAGTAAGTACAAAGCTATACTCAGCTAATCCCACCTCTCTGAGAAAAGACAGGAAAAGACCAGCAAAGGTGCACAGGACTCTATTGCTTTAAAATAATGTACACTAGATTAGTGCAAATGTGAACAAAAGCTTAAAACATTTATGTAATAGTATGCAAGGCTGTTTCTGAGGGATGGGCAGATGGGGCATGTGCCCCAGGTGCTGGGTTGTGTAGGGGGTGGCAATGGGAACCAGTAGACAGTCCGGCAGGACTGGACAGAATTTAATTTGCAACAGTTTAAAGAAGGCCTACACCCAGGGTCGGACTGGCCCACCAGACTGCCAGAGGATACTACGGTGGGCCCAGACTCTGACCCAATAATGGATCCCAAAAGGTCTAGCAGAAGACAAATGCGTTTGGGGCTAACTTTGGAGCGAAGCCCTTGCCACTAGGGTCTATTTCTTATGGGTGATTCACAAATAACCTATGAGACCTTATTGACGATATGTCCTGTGTGTACAATGGTAACAACGAGTGAATTCTGTAGAGATGATGGGTGGGCCCTCAAAATCATTCCCTCTGGTGGACCCAAGAAGCCACAGTCCGACCCTGCCTACGCCCCTGTGTTATATCATTTCTATCATGCATGTTTCTGCTACTCATACTTTACCATGGTATAAGAAATGCTGACAACGTGCCCTATTGTAAATGCTTTTATGTGTACTATACCTTATATCTACTAGTACTGCTACAGTACTCATACTACTTATTATAAGTACTTATTATTATTATTATTATTAGGTCATTACTTTTTTATACATACATTTCTGCTTTAACATTTTTATTATTATCATCACCACCATCATCATCATCATCATCATCAAAATTTTGTGACTAGTTTGGGATTTGGGAATCAATTTGCTGATATACAGCATGTTTTTTTCTGAAATCTAATTGGAAAGGTTAAGCAATATGCCTGATGTTTAATTATTAATTATTGGAGAAGGGGTAGCATCTGGTGATAAGAATTTGTTTGTTTTTTCAAACCATTATTTCCATAGGGGCTGAGAGATTCACTGCAAGATGTGCACTTTTTGCGTGTATGATTAGGAAATAAGCCCATATGACAGTTGAGGCTGTGAAAGTAAAACTGCAAAAAAAGGGCAAATAATCTTATCTTGACATTTTATTTACACATCTAAAATAAACTTTAGTGTTATTGAGAACTGGTTTTATAAACCAAACATTCAAATTTAATTATATATCCCCCGAGAGGATTTCTTATAAGTTCAGAAAGCATCACTTTAATTAATGTCATATATATTTTATAGAAATATTGATGTTTTATTATTTTTGTTGTTATGTGCTTATTTAAGGTAATTAGAATCTATGATTACAAATCATCGATTTCTTACCAAGAAAAAAAATACTCCATGGATTGTAAAATTGAATGGAATTTTACTCTGCCAAGGGACTTGTATCATGCGAATGGTTATTGAACCAGTAACTTCCTTAGTGAACATTTGGTTTTATTTTGTTATGTATGCACAAAATATAAGAATCACATCCTTAGTTGGATTGATAGACATCTCTATGTCTGTTACAAGTTAAACTATTTCCCAAATATTAGGAGTTCATTCTTCCATCCATCTTATGATTTAAACTTAATCTTCAGTGGAAGGAATATGGACGAACTCCATCAACCTGATCCCTATGCAAGCAAATGGCCATCACAAATTAATATACATTATTTACCAAGGGCATAGATGACAAAGAGGCAGCACATGCCACTGCTATGAAGCTCACGGAAGGAAGGGGAAAGTTTGGTTTGTCCCTATTTCCCTTCCCTATGCAGGGGTGTAGCTAGGGGGAGTCAGGCGGGCATGTGCCCCGGGCGCAACTTAGAGGGGGGTGCCAGCGCCACCTCCTCCTGCACTATAATTGTACCTGTGTCTATAGGACGCAGGTATAATTAGAAGCAATGAATAGCCGGTTACGTTCCGTTCCCGGCTATTCAGCTCATTTGTACCAGAGAAGCGCTATCGCACTTCCGTCGATGAAAGGGAAAGTCATCCTGCCCAGCCAATCAGCGCCTTTCATAGACGCCTCGTTCAACCCCCAGGAGACCTGCGCAGAAGAGAGCAGGTCTCCATGGCTGCCGGACGGCGTGGGAGCGGGATTAAGGTAAGTTTAAATTGTTTATTTTATTGTAATAAAAAGTGTGTGGCATTATCTACAAGGGGGGCTTTATCTACGGGGGGGCTTTATCTACAAAGGGGGCTTTATCTACGGGGGGCTTTATCTACAAAGGAGGCTTTATCTACGGGGGGGGGCTTTATCTACGGGGGGGGCTTTATCTACGGGGGGGCTTTATCTATGGGGGGCTTTATCTATGGGGGGCTTTATCTACAGGGGGGCTTTATCTACAAGGGGGGCTTTATCTATGGGGGGCTTTATCTACAAGGGGGGCTTTATCTACGGGGGGCTTTATCTACGGGGGGCTTTATCTACAAGGGGCTTTATCTATGGGGGGCTTTATCTATGGGGGCTTAATCTATGGGGTCTTAATCTACGGAGGGGGCTTAATCTACGGGTGGCTATATACTGGGGTGGGCTATATCTACAGGGTGGGCTATATCTACAGGGGTGGGCTATATCTACAGGGGGCTATCTATGGAGCACTATATACAGGGGTGGGCTATATCTACAGAAGGGGCTATATACAGGGGTGGGCTATATCTACATGGGGGCTATATACAGGGGTGGGCTTTCTATGGAGCACTATATACAGGGGTGGGCTATATCTACAGAAGGGGCTATATACAGGGGTGGGCTATATCTACAGGGGGGCTATATACAGGGGTGGGCTTTCTATGGAGCACTATATACAGGGGTGGGCTATGGGGGCTATATACAGGGGTGGGCTATCTATGGAGCACTATATACAGGGGTGGGCTATATCTACAGTGGGTATATACAGGGGTGGGCTATCTGTGGAGAACTATATACAGGGGTGGACTATATGTGGAGCACTATATACAGGGGTGGACTATATGTGGAGCACTATATACAGGGGTGGGCTATATCTACAGGTGTGGGCTATATCTACAGGGGGGCTATACATAGGGGTGGGCTATCTGTGGAGCACTATAGGGGGAGCTATTTGTGGGACACTATATACAGGGGTGGGCTATATGGGGGCACTATCTACAGGGGGCTCTATGGCAGGCACTATCTACAGGGAGCACAGTGTGTGTGTGTGTGTGTGTGTGTGTGTGTGTGTGTGTATGTGTGTGTGTGTGGGACACCGTGTATGGTGCTTTTATAATTAGAGGTGCAGTGTATGGTGCTATTATATTTAGGGGCTTAGTGTGTGGTATAATGAGAACTTTATCTTTATTTATAGGTGTAGAAATGTTTGAAAAGTGAGAAGCTGAAGACATCTGAGCGGCAAACTGCAGTAATGGGCTGTGACCGGGAGAAGTCATCATAGAGGTCTGGACTGGATGGAGAAAAATAACTAGAATCTGAGACGTCACTGGTGAGTCACTTAATGTAAATGTTTATTCTGCCACTAATCAGCACTGTAGTCACTGTATGATCTGCAGCGAGATGATGGGTGGTATGATTATGATATGATTTATTTTTTGTGAAACAGCATCTCCTAGCATATCCTTACCATTGTTCGGGCCATGCTGGGAGCTGTAGTTTTACGCCGTACACACCTATACGGCAGGGGTTGCACTAAATTGAGCTGTATTTGTGCTGGTGCTGTACATATGTATTGAGCTTGGTTCTGGGGCTGTATTTATGTTCTGAGCTTGGTTCTGGTGCTGTATATAGAACTATATTGCTTGTAAAATGTACAAATGTTTTTATGCTCGAGTTACATAAAAAAAAATGTGGAAAAAAAATGACACGTCATTGATTGGTAGAGAAAACAAACACGGCGAGGGGGAAGGAGATGTCGGGAAAGAGGTTGGGGGAGGCGCCAAACTAAATCTTTGCCCCAGGTGCTGGAGAACCCAGCTACGCCTCCACCCTATGGAAGAGCTTCAAACTCTCCACAGACAACAGCAACATTGGGAAACATAAAAAAAATCTCAGCTTTACTCCGATAGTTTTATAAGATTGTGGAAGGCAAACACACCAGCACCAGAAGGAGGGTTTTATTGTTGTCTATGAGGTTCCTTCTTTTCTACGTATGCTCACAATTATCACACTTTGTTCCTTGTATTAATTGTGTCCTAACCAAGGAGTCTTTCAGTACTGGACGCTAAATTAAAAAATTCTATTGTTTAACCAATAGGTTACTTCTGTTCCTTTCCTGGATATGCTCTGAACAATTTCAGGCCACAGGACTGCTCAAATTGTTGCTAAAATGAAGAACACAAGGGACAGAAAAGTCAGGATTGGGGATTGTTTTTAATCAAAAGAGAACAAAAACAGTCTTTCTAGGGTTTACCATTAGAATAAACCTCAAGGTACATGACATATGGACTATGCAATATATCAAAAGTCATTCAGTTTTACATGCTTGCCACAAACTATTCAGAAACAGCAATAATCAGTCACAGTCATCATGTACCGCCTAAAGCCACATTCTGGAGTCTTTGAGGAGCAATGTAAATTCACTTGATCTCCACATTACTTGAACCACTTTATTTGTGCTCTAGTTTTACCCTTCAGTCATTAGTTTTGACTTCATGAGATCTCAGCAGTGGGATAAGCTTTTTGAGTGGGGGTATTTTCTACCAAAATGATTGCAATTTAATATAAAGTGATATTTTATTGTCAAGAAGCAAACTTTGGAGATGTATACACTGCTTTTGCATTTGTTATCACATTCCCTACAGGGAACAGCATTTTCTTTTCTCAATACCCTTCATGAATACAATTTAAATGTTGTAGTTTTATGAAAAGTCAGCTATTGGTCAAAATAAGTCTATATTCCCATTACCGCAGCCTTATATGCGTGTTCTATGCTTTTATCTAAAGTGTAACTGTAACGACGGGGGTAGGGAAACGAACAAGTGAGCCCTAATCTACCCGCCACTCTGTCCCTGCCTACTTGCAACGACCAGCCCTAGGCGACGGGGTACAACTGGGCAGCGGTCCCTACGCTCAGTAAGTGCACGAGACAAACATACAAGGGAATACAAGCAAAGGGAAAGGGGCAGTTGCCCACGGCAACACCGTGAGCAACCAGAGTGGTGAACGAGCCAAGTCAAACCAGGAGAGCACGAGGTACCAAACGCAGAGAGGAGAGTAGTCAGTATGCCAGGGTCAGTATGGAGCAGGATCAAATAGTTAGGAGCTGTAGCTGGGCCAGGAAACCACACGAAAAGAATCACAAGCAAAGGAGGAACAGGAAAGGCAGGTATAAATAGACAGAGGGCGGGAGCTAGCTCCGTCTGGCCAGGCTGCGATAGGCTCTCCCACTCCTAAGCCTGCCATCCTGAGTGGTGAAAGATGGAGTCAGTCTCAGAGACGTAGATTCAGGTGTAGACTGATTACCTATGGGAGATAACCCCGAAGCTGTGCCTGGCAGATCCTTTACAGTAACAATGGAGGGTATGGGGGTCATTAGGGTCAATCGTTTGTGTATTTTTACAGAAAAGAAAAAATATAAAACTTAAAAAACACCTTTTATTAGTACCAAATAAAACCATAAAAAAACCAAGAAGATTTTAGGCACGTGATATTTTATGATTTTAGAGTTGTATGATTGGAGCCTGTGTACTGATAATGCTGGAATTCAGAAATTGGGGTCTTTGAGAAAAAGGAAAGCAAGAGCAAAGAGGCCCTCTTCCAATTCAAGCCCAGCTCCTGGTCTTGGTTCATTTCATGACAATCCCCTCCCCCTCACAAAAGATAGCTTAGTTCTTTCCTATTTACATCCCATTTCACCCTAATTTGTTTGGTAACACTTCAATACCTGTGACAAGAGAAAGCCCAGTACAGATTCACACAACTCATGAGTAAGCAGAATAGGGACAACCTGAGCCGAGCTGCACATTTCCAATGAACCCATAGCAGCATCAGCCCCAGTAGGCTGCCTCTAAATCATCTAAACCCTTGGGCAGAACAGTTCAAACAGCTCACTGTTATATTACTGCTATAATAAATTAATATTTCATATACAAAGGTATATTACTAAAATATATCCTAGATGCTATATAACTATTAAAACACACACACATTTTATATAGTGTGTAGAATGAGGTAAACGACATTGTATAACTACTATAAAGACCACCCATTTCACACTTTTTCACTATTTGTTCAAACAGTAAAAATATGAAAACATATGTAAGTAGTAAAAACATATTCCAGTTACACATCAAGTTTTTCCCTACCATTTAAATCCATAAAGCCTCTGGATTTGGAGGATTATCCGAGACAGACACACATATATATCTGTACTGCCCTTAACTACCATAAGGAATGCAAGGGTAGAATGTAGAAATGGAAATTCATGTGCCATGGCTGTCCCAGTTTTCTCCTTCAATAATAGAAGAGCCTTGGTTATATGACAGACATCAAGTACAATTATATCATTCACGGACAACATTATATGGCCCACCTTACTTTCATTAAGTGTGCACACAAGAATACTATTGGAAATGACAAGCAGGATTGCAATATACACCACGGGATGTCTGAGAAGCCACGTCATAAGGAATGAGAAAAAACAGCAACGTCTAGCCCATAATAACTCTAGGAAGTAAATCAATAGCATCTTTTCTAAAGGCTAATACAGCACTTAGAAAAGCAAACAAACGCCCCAGCATTTATCGTGCCTTGCTATTCTTCCTAGTCTGCTGGACTGTAATATGTATGAACTTACAACCCCATTCTCTTATCAAGCTAATGTCTAACCAAATACACACAGATGAAAGTTTAGCAGCAAAGACAAACCTGATGCATTTATCATTTTGTGACAGAATAATAACCAGGTATTTGTAAAGCAGGCCACACACATTGTGCCACTGGTGACCAAAGATACCCTCTACTTACTGTTAAATGTTGTAATGGTCTTCAGAAAAAGCCACCGAATTACTCGGTAGCTTTACAAAACATGACCGTACACTTAACCAGGTGATGGCTAATGGCCAACGTGGATTATGATCTTGGTGCCATTATGTGTGGTGAGGACTCCTTCGGTGTTCAGTAAGCTGGAGTAAGGGCACTTTCAGACGTGGCAGAATTTTTCCGCTGCAAATGTTGGTGCAGATTTGGGGCAATTACGCAATGAATCTGCACCAAAGTTTGCATATTTTACAGGTAATTCAGACGTTGCAGAAAAGACAGCGGACTTGCCACAGATTTCAGTTTTTGCATTGCAAAGGCTGAAATCCGCAGTGAAATTCCGCTTTTTCTCCGCAACAGACAGTGCATGCTGCGGACTGAAAATTCCGCACCGCAGCTTATGGTCCGCAGCAGAGTTTTCTGCAACGTCTGCACGAACATAACTAAAAAGGTGTGGAAACCAATGGACAAACTGTCTGCTAAGGATTTCCACTGCGGACTGTGCGCAGCGGAATTCCACAGCAATTCCGCGACGCCTGAATGTGCCCTTAAAGGCTATGTACACCTTTGAAATCTTTTTTTTTATTATTTGATTGGTGCAACTTCCAAAATACTTTTTATTAAAAATAATTGTAACTTTTTGAGATACAGCTGCTTTGTATACTGTATACAGCGCAGCTGTATCTAGTGCTAAAACCTGCATCCGTCAGGTCTGCCGGACTGACGGGTTCAGTGACAGCAGGTGTCTGTTATGAACTTAGATGTGATCGATAGCAGCTCTATCTTGTGCGTCAGAGACACGCAGGACCCGCTGTCACTGAACCCGTCAGTGCCGCTGATGTGAGGTGCTGTACTTTCAGCAAAATCTCACCAGCTACACTGCATGTTATCAGTAACAGCACCACCAGCTCATACTGCATATAATTAGGTGCAGATGCAAATGTAGGTACCCATGACCTGCCTAAGTAGAGTCGTGTGTTAACGAACCTTCCTTTACCCCATCCGGTTCCCCCACCCCCACCTTTAGGAAAGACACGTGACACCGAGGTTGGATGTGAAATGGCCACAGCAGCCGTTTATTAATTTTACAGTTTTATAAAAACAATTTAAATCCGAAACCTTCGGATAACTAGTTAGGAATCCACCAGAGAATTCCTTCTAATAATTCACATGACCCAACATGGGTCAGAAACGTAAATAACAATTTAACGTTAACATTAACCCGAGCAGAGGAAGTCCTTGAAGCCCTTTCAGATATTCCTTTTTTAAGAACACACCGAGTTAGCCATCTGCAAACCACTAATTACCTCCAGCCGTAAACCAGCTCGGAAGCACCGTTCACCTCTGCAGATGGCTCCAACCACTAGAAGTCCACTTCAAGGGGATAACACCCGATGAAGCCCTCAAGTGATATACCGACCACTAGAAGTCCACTTCAAAGGGATAACACCCGATGAAGCCTTCAAGTGATATACCTTCTACCAGAAGACCACTTCAAAGGGATAACACCCGATGAAGTCTTCAACCATGTACCTTTTTTGGGGGACGCATACCCCCGATGCGACCCCCCCACCATTTTGTACTGACTGGCCTCAAGGACTCCCCCCGCCAGCTGCCATGACACCAGAACCTACTCAGGAAAAAAGGAAAAACATGTTAGATAAGCACACAAATAAAACACAACACTCCTATATGGACGTACGCAAAGACCCACCACGTAACAAACCAAGGGCGGGAGGGTGGGAGCTTGTCCTTACTGTGTTACTCCCTCCGCTGCTTCCGGCTCAATGCCGAAAACAGCGGGAAGAGCAGCAACGGCCCCCTGACTCCTCCCTGACCCACTCCAACTCCCTCCAACTCTCCCTCACAAGTTAACCCTTTCCCTACCAGGGAGATCATGGAGGCTTCCCTTCAGCCCTGCAGGCTCCGTCCAGCCCCTTCTGGAATAGGTGCAAATACATGCTAAAGTTGATTATTGCCTATGGGCACTCATATTACTCATACTCAATAACAGAGAGACAACCATAAGATGGTAAGTTTGGGCATAAATTATTTATTGGCACCAATTATTGTCCCTCAAAAATGCAGAAAGAGGGGTTCTCTGCATTCTCTATATTCTCACCAACACTGGATTTTTTAATATTTCACAATAGTTCAAAAAAGTAACAAATTTTAATCTTAATTGTCACATAACGGCACACTGTCCTATCTGTTCCCCATTATAGTTTACTTCATATTGAACGGTGGTGCACACTTTGTGTGGTTCTCTGTAAATTTATGATATTTATCATTTTTGAGGGCACTTGTTAACCCTTCCCATACAGAATACAAAGCAGCTGTATCTCAAAAAGTAGCCATTAAACTCCTGGGTTCTCTTTTCCCCATTTGGTCTGTGAGTTCTAAATTTAACCCATAATGCTGCTTTTTTAATATTTATTATTGTATATTTTTCTTTGCACAGTTACTTTGTTAGGTTTTTAATGTTGTCTTGATTATTTGTCACATTGTTATTTATACAGGCCGTTGCCCTTTCCTTTAGATACGTGTTACATTTTTGGATCTGTCACTAGTTTATCAATTCCCTATCTCCTAACTAATCTAGTAGGTGCTTTGCTGCTGATAAATACAGTGTGATTTTTTTTCAAAAACGTTTATTATTTGCAAATTTATGAGCATTTTTCTAAATATGCTAATGTAGCTCTAATAGCCAAATGGGAGGAGACTCTTTCTTTTCACTGTGGGCGTGTAATGTTTTCTGTATGACGCTGTCCAATCAGCATACAGTTTCTCTCCCTTCCCTGCCCAGCAACACAGCTGATCATATATTATACAGCTTCCATTCCCGACTGTGTATTCAACTGGTGTCATATGAAAGATTTGGGTCTGAATTAATTAATGTCTGGCCAGGGTCTAAATTAAGTTGGAGTCTGGTCTGGTGTATGAATTAACTTTGGAGTCTGGTCTGGGGTCTGAATTCATTTAGGGGCCTGGGGTTTTAACTAATTTTAGGGTCCGGCCAGTGGCCTGAATTAGTTTTAACATCTGGTCTCTGGTCTGAATGAATTTTGGCCAAATTCTAGCGTTCGGCACTCCGCTAGTTGATGGTAGGAGCCTGTGAAAGACCAATAAGATCCAAGTATACAGTATTTCCAATCATTTCACGGCACTCAGTTTCTGCAAAATGTTGTGTCACAAGATGTTTTATTTAGACAATCACAAGATGAACATATAGACACTTCTAATTTGTCACATACGGTATATAGATTTGTACAGAACATTTCGGTCCTCCCCAAACTTTCTCAACAAGTTAAAGTATCTGTAGCTGGTGTGTTCAAGTCAAAGTGGAAGTGAGTAACTAACACTTTGACTTGAACATAGCAGTCTCAATACGTGTCATCACCGAAGCTTCTCAGAACGCATCGTCACAAGCTATAACCCAGCAATCCCAGTTTCAGCAGCAGTCTCAGAACGCATCGTCACAAGCTATAACCCAGCTTTCCCAGTCTCAGCAGCAGTCTCAGAACGCATCGTCACAGGCTATAAATAATCCAGCTTTCCCAGTATCAGCAGCAATCTCAGAACGCATCGTCACGAGCTATAACCCAGCTTTCCCAGTTTCAGCAACAGTCTCAGAACGCATCGTCACGAGCTATAACCCAGCTTTCCCAGTCTCAGCAGCAGTCTCAGAACGAATCATCACTGAGCTATAACCCAGCTTTCCCAATCTCAGCAGCAGTCTCAGAACGCATCATCACTGAGCTATAACCCAACTTTCCCAGTGTCAGCAGCAGTCTCAGAACGCATTATCACTGAGCTATAACCCAGCTTTCCCAGTCTCAGCAGCAGTCTCAGAACGCATTATTACCGAGCTATAACACAGCTTTCTCAGTCTCAGCAGCAGTCTCAGAACGCACTGTCACGAGCTATAATCCAGCTTTCCCAGTCTCAGCAGCAGTCTCAGAACGCATCATCACCGAGCTATAACGTAGCTTTCCCAGTTTGAGCAGCAGTCTCAGACCGCATCATCACTGAGCTATAACCCAGCTTTCCCAGTGTCAGCAGCAGTCTCAGAACGAATCATCACTGAGCTATAACCCAGCTTTCCCAATCTCAGCAGCAGTGTGAGAACGCATCGTCACCAGCTATAACCCAGCTTTCCCAGTTTCAGCAGCAGTCTCAGAAAGCATCATCACTGAGCTATAACCCAGCTTTCCCAGCCTCAGCAGCAGTCTCAGAACGCATCATCACTGAGCTATAACCCAGCTTTCCCAATCTCAGCAGCAGTCTCAGAACGCATCATCACTGAGCTATAACCCAACTTTCCCAGTGTCAGCAGCAGTCTCAGAACGCATCATCACTGAGCTATAACCCAGCTTTCCCAGTCTCAGCAGCAGTCTCAGAACGAATCATCACTGAGTTATAACCCAGCTTTCCCAACCTCAGCAGCAGTGTCAGAACACATCGTCACAAGCTATAACCCAGCTTTCCCAGTTTCAGCAGCAGTCTCAGAACGCATCATCACTGAGCTATAACCCAGCTTTCCCAGTCTTAGCAGCAGTTTCAGAACGCATCATTACCGAGCTATAACCCAGCTTTCCCAGTCTCAGAACGCATCGTCACGAGCTATAACCCAGCTTTCCCAGTGTCAGCAGCAGTCTCAGAACGCATCATCACTGAGCTATAACCCAGCTTTCCCAGTCTTAGCAGCAGTCTCAGAACGCATCGTCACGAGCTATAACCCAGCTTTCCCAATCTCAGCAGCAGTCTCAGAACGCATCGTGACGAGCTATAACCCAGCTTTCCCAGTGTCAGCATCAGTCTCAGAACGCATCGTCACAAGCTAGAACCCAGCTTTCCCAGTCTCAGCAGCAGTCTCAGAACGCATCATCACGAGCTATAACCCAGCTTTCCGAGTTTCAGCAGCAGTGTCAGAACGCATCGTCACGAGCTATAACTCAGCTTTCCCAGTTTCAGCAGCAGTCTCAGAACGCATCGTCACGAGCTATAACCCAGCTTTCCCAATCTCAGCAGCAGTCTCAGAACGCATCGTGACGAGCTATAACCCAGCTTTCCCAGTGTCAGCATCAGTCTCAGAACGCATCGTCACAAGCTAGAACCCAGCTTTCCCAGTCTCAGCAGCAGTCTCAGAACGCATCATCACGAGCTATAACCCAGCTTTCCGAGTTTCAGCAGCAGTGTCAGAACGCATCGTCACGAGCTATAACTCAGCTTTCCCAGTTTCAGCAGCAGTCTCAGAACGCATCGTCACGAGCTATTATCCAGCTTTCCCAGTTTCAGCAGCAGTCTCAGAACGCATCGTCACGAGCTATAACCCAGCTTTCCCAGTTTCAGCAACAGTCTCAGAACGCATCGTCACGAGCTATAACCCAGCTTTCCCAATCTCAGCAGCAGTCTCAGAACGCATAATTACTAAGCTATAACCCAGCTTTCCCAGCCTCAGCAGCAGTCTCAGAACGCATTATCACTGAGCTATAACCCAGCTTTCCCAATCTCAGCAGCAGTGTGAGAACGCATCGTCACCAGCTATAACCCAGCTTTCCCAGTTTCAGCAGCAGTCTCAGAACGCATCATCACTGAGCTATAACCCAGCTTTCCCAGCCTCAGCAGCAGTCTCAGAACGCATTATCACTGAGCTGTAACCCAGCTTTCCCAGTCTCAGCAGCAGTCTCAGAACGCATCATCACTGAGCAATAACCCAGTTTTCCCAGTTTGAGCAGCAGTCTCAGACCGCATCATCACTGAGCTATTACCCAGCTTTCCCAGTGTCAGCAGCAGTCTCAGAACGAATCATCACTGAGCTATAACCCAGCTTTCCCAACCTCAGCAGCAGTGTCAGAACACATCGTCACGAGCTATAACCCAGCTTTCCCAGTTTCAGCAGCAGTCTCAGAACGCATCATCACTGAGCTATAACCCAGCTTTCCCAGTCTTAGCAGCAGTTTCAGAACGCATCATTACCGAGCTATAACCCAGCTTTACCAGTCTCAGAACGCATCGTCACGAGCTATAACCCAGCTTTCCCAGTGTCAGCAGCAGTCTCAGAACGCATCATCACTGAGCTATAACCCAGCTTTCCCAGTCTTAGCAGCAGTCTCAGAACGCATCGTCACGAGCTATAACCCAGCTTTCCCAATCTCAGCAGCAGTCTCAGAATGCATCGTGACGAGCTATAACCCAGCTTTCCCAGTGTCAGCATCAGTCTCAGAACGCATCGTCACAAGCTAGAACCCAGCTTTCCCAGTCTCAGCAGCAGTCTCAGAACGCATCATCACGAGCTATAACCCAGCTTTCCGAGTTTCAGCAGCAGTGTCAGAACGCATCGTCACGAGCTATAACCCAGCTTTCCCAGTTTCAGCAGCAGTATCAGAACGCATCGTCACGAGCTATAACCCAGCTTTCCCAGTTTCAGCAGCAGTCTCAGAACGCATCGTCACGAGCTATAACCCAGCTTTCCCAGTTTCAGCAACAGTCTCAGAACGCATCGTCACGAGCTATAACCCAGCTTTCCCAGTATCAGCAGCAGTCTCAGAACGCATCATTACCAAGCTATAACCCAGCTTTCCCAATCTCAGCAGCAGTCTCAGACCGCATCATCACTGAGCAATAACACTTCTTATGATACATTATAAGTTGGAATATCTCTGTCATTATGTGATCTAAAGTGGCCTTTTTGAAATATAAGATGTTGCATAGTCCATGTGTCCAAGAAAAGGAGGTAGTGGGAGAAGAAGTGTACAAATTTTTCCTTTAGGTCCCTATGAACAACAATGATATACAGTATAGCACAGATATAGTCTAAGGGTCAGTTTACGCAGTGTTTTTGGGCGCTGACTTTGCCGCTTAAACCGCATCGGAATCAGCGCCAAAAAACATATGAAATCGTCACCCATTGATTTCAATGGCAGGCAGAGGCGTTTTTTTTTCTCCCAGGTGGCTTTTGGCCGCTCGCAGGAAAAAAAAAGCGGCATGTCCTTTCTTGCAGAGGTTGCACCTGTGGCGCCTGTTTCTGAACATATTTTGCTGCGTTTTTTGCCTGCAGTCCTTGCATTAGCTTCAATGGCTTGAACGCCATAAAAAAATGCAGAAATGTACGTGCAGCCAGTTCAAAATGTGCCTCAAAATTTCTGCATTGGAATTGCACTGGATTTTCGATGCAGATTCCATACTGAAAATCAGCACCAATACATGTGGATGGAGTTTTAAAAACCTCATCCTCATGTAGCGGAAATAAAAAATGCGAAGAATTGAGGGAATGCTGCAGAAAATCCATGTCAAAATACACATAAAAATACTCTAAAATACTCTAAGGGCACGTTCAGACGTGGCGGAATTTTTCCGCTGCAAATGTTGGTGCAGATTTCGGACAATTACGCAATGAATCTGCATCCACATTTGCATATTTGACAGGTAATTCAGACGTTATCACAGCGGACTTGCCACAGATTTCAGTTTTTGCATTGCAAAGGCTGAAATCCGCAGTGAAATTCCGCTGCTTCTCCGCAATGTGATGTGCATGCTGCGGAGGGAAATTCTGCACAGCAGCCTAATTTCCGCAACAGTTATTTTCTGCAACGTCTGAACTAACTTTCCTAAAAATGTATAGAAAGAAATGTAAAAAACGGCTGCTGCAGAATTCCACTGTGGACTGTCCGCAGCGGAATTCAACAGCAATTCCGCAATGTCTGAATGTGTCCAAATTGATTTTTCTTGCGGTTTGTCCTGTGTTTACCCAGCGGAAACACTGTAAAATCCACAGGTGCAGATTACGTTTTCTATTGTCAATGCTTCACGCTAAATCTGAAGGAAATGTTTTCTGCAGCAATATGTGCAACAAAAACGCTGTGAATTTCTGTGACTGAATTACCTGCCTTTTTTTCAGATTCCGCTGCAGATTTTCCATTGCAGAAAATCTGCAGCATATCCCGCCTGTACTCTCCATACTTTCAAGCTGCCCTAAAGCTGCTGCCCTGTCTTTACAGACAATGCTGTATGGATATTTGTGCCTTCAATCAGACACACCAGATAATTATTTTTAGATTTCCCATATAAGAAATAATAAACACGTTATTCTCTTCCACATGCTTTTATTAATGAAACGAAATCTGGATTTGTGCATATTTTACTATTAATATTAAAACATAAATGTTTCCATAATTTATTAAAACTTGAATCTGTTTAATGACATTATTGTTGGCTGTTTAGCTATCCAGTATGCTCTTCTCAAAGATAAAAATGGACAAAAACCGAATTATTTCTAAATGAGAAGATAAGAAGTGTTGAGCATGGGGATATACTGTATATCTGGTTACTCATGCGTATAAAGCCAAAAACAGATAACTGTGTATTATCTTCTCCGCTAGCTCAATAAAATGGACTTGCTGTTCTGCCAAGGTTAACTATACAGTCTTGTTAGTCTTCTATAGATTTCATTATTGGCTCATAAAAAAAAAATCAATAACGTCATAGCAAACAAATATATAAAAATGATTCTTTGTTTATTTTTTAGGATGCTTGAAAATTGAAAATCAATATATAGCTGTAAAAAAACGGTGTGCTTTCAGTTGAGCTGTAATAGATTTACAAGCTCATACGCTTGTGTCTTGTAAAAACTACCGTTAGATTTTCTTTAAAACTAGTCTATTCCCACAAAATAACCATCTGTAAGGAGCGGTGCTAAAAAAACACATCAAATTTAAAGCAGTAATATTAACAATGTGAACCTTGTGGATGTATTTTAATACTTATTTTATGGATATAATCTACTTTTCATAGAACTGGGTGTTATTTAAGCAGGCTTTTGTTTAGCAGTTTATTGCAGTCTTTGCAGATGAATGTTTATTGGTCTTTCTCACTATGTTCCCTCAATGAGATAGTTGATGTAAAATAATGTCATCCGCAGTAAATATATCAACACTGTTCAAAACAAATGGAATGTAGATTAAAGGAATTCTTCACTATTACCACTTTTGGAAGTGAAGTAAACCATCAGCTCTTCATTGAATAGATCCTCGACAAGTACGTCTGTAACTGCATATGGAATAGAGCAGTGATTCAGAAGTTAGGATATATCCTATGGAGATCTGGTGATTTACTTTATCCACACATCTAATAGAAGCAATAGTGGACATGTCTTACTTATTTCGACAATGTGAAACTTTTCATTAGGTCATGTGATTTTTCACGCAAAATTACCGTAAAGTCCAATAAAACCATTAGGCATTGATCATTAGGCTAGGTTTGCACATACAGATCTGGTCTCTTTAAGGCCTTTTTACACCGGCAATTGTAGGTGCAAACGAGCGTTCATAGAACTCTCGTTCCCGAAAATTGCCCTGTGTAAACAGGGCAAAGATCAGCCGATGAACGAGCGTTTGATTGCATCGTTTTAAATGAGGAAAATATTATCCTTATTGGCAACACATCTCTCTATGTAAACAGGCAGATGTACGGCCGACATGATAGAAATGTTTGGGGACGAGCGATCGTAGTAACGAGCGCTTGTCCCCATACTAGCTCCTTGTGAAAGGAACAAACGAGCGCCAACGTAGGCCGTGTAATATCACCTTTAGTGAGACCAATAAGGCATACAGTGTGTCAGTTTTAATTAGTTTTGTGTAAATCTGTGTAAATGGACAATAGATCTAAATAAAATCTTAAAGAGAACCTTTCACCTGCCCATACATGTTCAGCTGAGTGCAGCATGTAATGGGCAGGGCTGCACAAACACTGGGGCACTTTACATTTTGTTCTACCCTCCACTGCTATATAGTTATTGGTGCCATTATATTTGTATCTAACTGTCAATGGGGCGTGTAATGGCAAGGGGGCGTGTAACATGGCTGTGACACTGTCCACTTAGCTACGGACAGTGTCACAGCAAGAGCTAGAGAGAGGAGAGCGTGTGCGCGCACGCTCTCACTCCTCAGCTCTCGGCAGAGAAGTACAAGACTGATCTCGCGAGATCATACAGTCTTGTACTTGTCGGCCGAACTGGCAAGGGGGCATGCAATGGCAAGGGGGTGTTTTACTGCTATGGACAGTGCAAGAGCTGGAGAGAGGAGAGTGCGCACGCTCTCACTCACTCTTTAGCTCTCAGCAGACAAGGACAAGACTGTGATCTCTCGCAAGAGATCACAGTCTTGTCCTTGTCTGCCAAGAGCTGAAGAGTGAGAGTGAGAGCATGCGCGCTCTCCTCTCTCCAGCTCTTGCACTGTCCGTAGCAGTGACACGCCCCTTGCCAGTTCGGCAGACAAGTACAAGACTGTATGATCTCTCAAAACAGATCACTGTCTTGTCCTTGTCTGCCGAGAGCTGAAGAGTGGGATTGTGCATGCGCATGCGCGCTCTCCTCTCTCCAGCTCTTGCACTGTCCATAGCAGTGACATGCTCTCTTGCCATTACACTCCCCCTTGCCAGTTTGGCAGACAAGTACAAGACTGTGTGATCTCTTGCGAGAGATCAGTC
Organism: Rhinoderma darwinii; assembly: GCF_050947455.1. Taxonomy (NCBI): domain Eukaryota; kingdom Metazoa; phylum Chordata; class Amphibia; order Anura; family Rhinodermatidae; genus Rhinoderma; species Rhinoderma darwinii. The sequence goes on along the minus strand of NC_134687.1, from coordinate 185,960,664 downwards.
TTGTCCTTGCCTGCTGAGAGCTGAAGAGTGAGAGCGTGCACACGCACACGCTCTCCTCTCTCCAGCTTTAGCTGTGACACTGTCCATAGCTGATTGGACAGTGTCACAGCCATGTTACACATCCCATTGACAGTTCAGGGGGTTATTTAAATATCGGGCGCCAAATATAATGGCACCGATATATCTAAATAACGGAGGAGGTTTATGGGGGTGCACTCAGCTGCACATGTATGGGCAGGTGAAAGGTTCTCTTTAAAATAAAAAATGTTCTCTGATCTGCTTACATTTTTTGGACAATCACTATTATGATTTTGAGTGTATTGTGTAAAAGGCTATCCCATTACGAGGAATAGGGGGATTTATTCTGCAAGGGGAGAAAGATTTTATTCTCTAAAAATTGTTCCTGTCCTAACAAACTATTAAGGGCTAAAAGTCTGTGTGTGTGTGTGTGTGTGTGTGTGTGTGTGTGTGTGTGTGTGTGTGTGTGTGTGTGTGTGTGTGTAAGCCTAAAGGTACCTTTACATAATTTTGGAAGAACAGGCGGACCAGCTAAGGTTTATGGGGGTGTTCTTACTGCAGATGTTGGGGGGAAAGAAGAATCGGGATTGTTGTATTTCATCATGCCCAATCCTTTGTCCCAGTGGGAAATAAGTGCTGCCAGAGGTGTCAGGAAGCGGTTCATTCCCTACTGAAAACAAGGACGAGGGTTGTCGTATCCTTATATGAAAGCCACCATCGCGATCAGCTGATCACCATAAAAGTGGGTACTGACAACTCTTTTGATCAGTTGTCATAGCTGGGGTAAGCAGAGGGCAATCACACATTTCCCAGGGCAGATTTAGGGGAGGTAAGGCATTCACCCGCTCTCCAAACCACTGCTCCAATTTTTTCATCGGTCGCTATCGACGATGCACACACCACATTCTAACACTGGTTTGCACCAAGACGCAGTGTGCAGCGAGCAACACCTTAAAAAGAATGTGTTGCCAGCAAAACATGTTTTTTTTTTTTTTTTTTTTAGTTAAACAGTTAGTGTATAGGTGATTAAACATTGTTCTAATTTTTTATTTTTTTTTCACGAGTCAGGAAATATTATAAATTGGATTCAATTTATAATATTTCCCAGCACTGGTCACTAGATGGAGCCATTCCCAAAATTGCAGCATTGCATGTGGTAAAGCAACCACATTGCTTTATGCTGCAAAATTGGGAAAAAATCCCTCGCTCTAGTGAGCTCTCAGAATCCCCCCCCTCCTTTATCCTGGCTAGTGCCGGGAGAAACGAGGGGTTTGAACGGTCTAACCTCCTACACTGTGTGTCGCCATTTTTTGAGCTAACACACAGTGTAGTAGGTTTACATACAGTAGTAAACACACACTGAAACACGAACATACATAGAAATAACTTACCTGCTCCAGTCGCCGCCGCTGCCGCTGCTCCATGTGCACAAGTCCGGAAGCCGCGACCGGAAGTAGTAATCTTACTGTCCGGCCGCGACTTCCGGTCCACAGGAAAATGGCGCCGGACGGCGCGCATTTCAAATTGAACTGTGTGGGAGCGGTGCATGCGCCGTTCCCACACAGCGGCGTACACGATAGTGGATGGAACGGGCCCCGTTCGCAGTCCCTATGGGACTGGAGCTGCCGTATTCCATGTCTGTATGTGTCGTTAATCGACACATACAGAAATGGAAATAAAATGGCAGCCCCCATAGGGAAGAAAAAGTGTAAAAATAAAAAAAAGTAACACACAAACACACAAATTAATCCAAACGTTTTTTAATAAAGCACTAACATCTTTAATATATATAAAAAAAAAAATTTGGGTGACACTGTTCCTTTAAGCTGGGAGCGATGAGTATAATCGTCTGATCTGGGGTCTGACTCATTTAGAGAATCTTATCTTTGGTCTGATTAATATAGGGGGTCTGATCTAGGGTCTAATTAATTTAGAGGGTCTGATCTGGGGTTTTATTAATTTTGGGGGTCTTATCTGGGGTCTGTTTAATTTAGGGTTCTGATCTGGCTGGGTCTGATTAATTTTAGGGGTCTGATTAATTTACGGGGACTGATTAATTTTGAGGGTTTGATCTGGGGTTTGATTAATTTAGGGGTCTAGTCTGGGGTCTGAATTTATTTGTGTTGCTACAAAGGCATGGGATGGCTGTAAAAGTGAGGGGCCAAAAATGTCTCGGCAGCAAACTTTGCAGTTGAAGTTGTCATAGCGGTCTGGTGCTGGATGGGGAAGAATAGGAAAGCAAACGTCTACAATCCAAGAAAACGTCACCTGTGCGTCACTGGGATTTTTAGAGGAGCTTTCATGCCTCTATAGTAAATTATGTTATTATCAAGATATAATAATTGGGGAGCATCTTTACTTAGAACCCTGTGTTGTGACATTCCTGTGTTATTCCTCCTGGAAATGTATGAACAAGGTTAGGCCTATATGGAGATTTTTATTGTAGTGGACTGCAGCTTTCACTCGATAGTTAAAATCAATCAGTAGTGCTACAAAAATTCTCTGTGTAGCCCAGGCCTAATTGGCCTAACTGAGTGTTGCCATTCCCCTTGTCAATAGGATGTGTCCCTACACAATCTAATGTTGTCAGCATTGATTGGACATTGTTTGAGTGTGTAGGGAGACAGTCCTTTGACAAGGGGAGTTGTAACACCCTGTTGTCAATTTATTTATACATTTCTAGGAGGAATAACAGAGGAACAGCACAATGCAGAGTTATAAGAAAAGGTGCTCAGAATTTTTATTTCATGGTTAATACAAGTATTTACTAAAACAGTCATGTCATCTGATAGATCCTCTTTAATAATTATGAGGTCTGCCTTTAACTGTGTCTAATCAGTACTGGATTCTCTTGTATGGTCTGCAGCGAGATAATACTCTGTGGACCATCAGTGTAGGACTGACCACTAAATGGACACTGTATTATGGTATTATTGATTATATTAGTGTTAGTATAGCAGTGGTGTACACTTGTCCCTGACTGAAAAAGCGAGTGTTGGTTTGTCTTTGACTGTATGATTAGGTGTTTCTAAGTACCTCTTTTTCCACTCGTTTGCCTATTTGTGTTAATTGTGTGGTTTACATATTTAAGGGAGTGGTGAGGGAAGTGATCAAAGAAAGCAAAATGTGCTGCTACTTTTCCGCCTTGTCTAGGAATCAATCCTGGATCTGCCTCTGACATTTCCTCTGTAGTGATATTGCAGTAGAAGTGTAGTATTACATATCACAGAATCATAGCCAACTTAAGTGTAATTTTTCATAAATATTAGTTAAAAAAGTATAACCGTAAAACAATAAATTACAATAGTCTAAATACACATACAGTAGTCTAAATACACAATACCATTAAAGACACTCACAGATACAGGGAAAGTCTGTTCTTCTATCAGTGAGTATCTTTGATGCTCCACTTAATTGTAAGGAATATTAACGAGTTTTAATATATTATATTATTAATATTAATAACAATATTAATAATGTAATAATATTAACCCCTTAATGACCAGCCTATTTTGAACCTTAATGACCAAGCTATTTTTTCGTTTTTCAATCGTCGCATTCCAAGAGCTATAACCTTTTTATTTTTGCGTCGGCATAGCTGTATAAGGTCTTGTTTTTTGCGGGACAAGTTGTATTTTTTAATAGCACCATTTTTAGGTACATATTATTTATTGATTAACTTTTATAAACTTTTTTTGGGGGGGGAATAGAAAAAAATCTGAAATTTCGCCACTCTTTTTTTGCGTTCTAAATCTACGCCGTTTACCGTGTGGTATAAATAACACAATAACTTTATTCAGCGGGATGTTACGATTCCAAATTTGTATAGTTTTTGTATGTTTTACTACTTTTACACAGTAAAAACGCTTTTTTTTCTAAATTATTTGTTTTTGTGTCTCCATATTTGAAGAGCCGTATCGTTTTTATTTTATTGCTGATGCGGTTGTATGTGGGCTTTTTTTTTGCGGGACGACTTGTAGTTTTTATTGGTACCATTTTGGAGTAGATGCGACTTTTTGTTCACTTTTTATTACATTTTTTTAAAGTCAGTATTCACAGAAAACAGCAATTTTTCCATAGTTTTTTATTAATTTTTTTACGGCGTTCACCGTGCGGGTTAAATAATGTAATAGATTTATAGTCGAGGTCGATACGGACGCGGCGATACCAAATATGTGTAACTTTTTAACTTTATTTTTTTTTTTTTAATAGTAAAGCATTTTGTAAGGGGAAAAGCTGGGTTTTTCATTTTTTTCACATTTTTTTTTAAATTAACTTTATTAAACTTTTTTTTCACTTTTTTACTAGTCCCATTAGGGGACTATAATATGCGATTTTCCGATCGCTATTATAATACACTGCAATACTTTTCTATTGCAGTGTATTACTGCCTGTCCGTTTAGCACGGACAGGCATCTGCTAGGTCATGCCTGCGGCATGATCTAGCAGGCATTCACTCCAGGCAGACCTTTATTAGACCCCCGGCTGCCATTAGAGACACAGACACTCGGCGATCGCTATTGAGCACCGCATCTGAGGGGTTAAACGTGTGAGATCGATACTAATATCGATCTCACACGGCAGAGCAGGGACGCTCCCAGCCCTCAGCTGCCTCTAGCAGCTGAGAGCAGGGAGATCTGACAGTTCCCTGCTCTGTAAACTTATTCCGATGCCGCGACGTAAAAAGTCTATGGCATCGGAATAAGGCCCGTTAGTGACCGACGTAGAAACACGATGGGCCGGTCACTAACGGGTTAATATGATTCATTTTAGTTAGTTACTGTTTCTGTGATATGTGATTTTGTCATGTGGCTTTATGCTTTACCATTTATCTACATTAATGCTCAATGATAGCAGCAAAGCACTATATAGCACTCATTCAAATGCCAGAGTGAGAGCTGCCCTTTCCATTGGCTCTCTGTATTGGCTAAGAGTGGGGGTACCAAACCAGTAATTCTCCCTTGTAATGTTTATGTGACCCTTTTAACATAACATAATATAACATATTGTTATAACAGAACTGAGTTTATATTCATTACCTCTGTGGTTTTACATTGGACTTCAGGTAAGCCTATTGTAATATATCAATATAGTAAAGTATCACAATTCACAAACAATACAGGCCAAAAAGTTAAATTGCATTCAATATTCGGCTGTAAATAGCACAGACAGCAGCTGTTGAAGATGAAGGCTCTGCTATTGTTACATCTTCTTTTCAACTAAAATATTAGTCTGTTATTTAACAGAATTTGCTTAAACAGAAGTCTAATAAATCAGTTCAATGAAAAATGAAAGGTCAAAAATGTGTTCTAGAACAAGCCGTCTCTATGGAGGACTGGTAGTATATCTTTGTATTTCTAAGAAGACGTCTCAGAAGCCAACAGTATGCCATGTAATTGGATACTTTTGCATGATTGTACATATGCTAAGCCTTACTGGGAGACGTTTGATTTATGGTCAGGATATGTGTTCTCGGGTAACCTATGATTTGGGAAAGACAAGGGGGTGGTGGCTGCATTGATTCTTGGAAAGCTGCTTTGAATTTACTCTTTTTTTATTTTATTTTTAAATAATTGTAGACTTGACTGTGAGACGTATGTGCCAATGCCATGCACAGCTTTATTCCATAAACTATGTATAAATAAAATACCATATGCAGATGTTAAGTCAAACCAGAACCAACATTGTTATCTAATCAAACATTTGTAAAGAATATTTAACTCTTATTGAGAATAATTCTTGGCATGTGTTTTGAGTTGGTCTAAGGGAAAGTTGACTGTACCCACTGATATAGATGATCTTATGTGGGCCCGCCGACTGTCCTCCTACGGCAGATGTCAGGATAAAGAGGAATTGGGCACGTTGGATTTCAACATGTCCGATCCTTTTTCCCACGAGAGATAATCTGTTGCCGAAGGATGTTTGGCAGCGGCCTATCCCCTCTCCCAATTGAAATAAACAGGCATACTTGACGGAACTGAGCATGCATATTTATGGCTTCATTGGCAGAAATATCTGTCAACCAAATTAGTGCTCGGCTGAAAGTTATCTCAAGTGTAGGACACACTTCAAACATGACTTGTGATTCAGTCCAGACACAATGATCATGAAAGTTTGCTCCCCATTTTTATGATACTTGGTTGCAGCAAGAACATTTGTACCAGATCACCAATGATGTAAATTCCAAAATAGTGATGAATAAGTTAAAAGAATTTATAACTATATTGGGGACTTACTGTCTGGATTTACACCCGGAGACTCATGTGTCCCAGGCAGCAAATCTTCTGACTGAGCTAACTGGTGCTGCTGGACAGCTACACTGCTGAATCTGTTATCTAGATTATTTTGATTTTTGGCTCTGGATTCCTTACCTTGGAGCAAACTTGGATTGTTTCCTGAACACGTCTCTGCCTTACACTATAACCTATTGCCACTTATCTGTGTACCATATTTGAATTAATTCCTGACCACGTCTCTGCCTCACAAGACAACCTATTGCCGCTTATCTGTGTACTGAACTAGAATTGTACATAAATAAGTCCCTGCCTCGCACTACAACTTGCTGCCACTTGTCATTGTACCAAACTTGGATTGTTCCTAACCATGCCTCTGCCTCACACTACTACCTGCTTATCTGTGAACCAAACCTGGACAGTTACTTGACCACTCTTGCTATTATCAACCTCATGCCAAATTGTTTCAGTCACTGGACTTTGAATTTATAACTATATTGGGGACTTACTGTCATGCTACAGATCTTGACACATAGAAATAATGGTGCACATCTGAAAAAAAAAGTCTTGTGTCTAGTTTCATTAACAGATAATAGAGTAAAGACCTTACATGGAGAGCCAGGCCATGCAATCTGGGACAAAGGGCATTGGATCAGCCTTGTAAAGTGTCACATGTTTATATGGACTAGAAATGTGCTGAAGATGTCCAAGTTCCCTAAAATTTATTTTGCTCTTTCCACAGTCCAGTAATATGGGAGATTTACTGTATCTGTATTTAATCTATATTTATTATCTGACGTATGCTTGAATCCTACTGTGGAAATATCTGCATGAAGTTTGTATGTTCTCCCAGTGTTTGCGAGGCTTTCCTCTGGGTTCCCCAGTTTTCTCCCACATAGCCTCCTATGAAATTGGCCGTAATGTGCGTGAGAGATGAAAAAAAATTAGACTTTGAATCACAGTGATAATTTGTGTGCTATACAAGCAACAGTGTAAGTATGGATAAAAACCTATCCTTCCATGGTTATAAAATGCAAGCCTTTATAATAATTCATTTGAAGAAATAGATTCAAAGAAACACTACAAAACATAGCTACGTATTGTGCTGCATCAAACTGTATACTAAACAACATTAGCCTTCTTCTAGATACCGTTGGTCCATCTCTGCACTCAGCTGTCTTTAAGCTGAGTTTGATAGCCTTGAAGTCTTTTCTGCGCCAGTATTTATCTACTCAGAAATCACTCCTGCATTCCATTGTGGGCACCTGCTATTGATAATTATAGGCCTGTCTTCTAACCACTTCTCTGTTTTATGTCACAGCAATATTCAATCCATTTTATTGCAAACAGATACAAAAGGGACATTGAACATCTATTGCGGAAGACAATTATGTGCAGAAATATAGCTCTTTGGTTACAAAACTTATATGGAAAAAAAGTTTTTCCTTACAGTTTCCCATTATCTGCCTCAGATATTATATATTAAGGTGTAATACCTAATAGCTAGTGTTGCAACGACCTTATACAATCTGTGTTTTAGTTGTGTTTCAATAAAAATGTCTCCAGTCTCCAGACTGATAATATTGCGTGGAAATGTGTAATCCTTGATGCACATGTCCTTCTTGGAACAGTGAGCCAGAAAATTGAAAGCAAATACTAATAGTTTTCAGTTGTTCAACAATGAAACTAAAAAGACGAGCTTTCGAAACAAAAAGGACAAATGCTTCCTCGGTAATGACCAATCAGAAGCAGAAGTATAGTTAAGATGTTATTAAACGTTTAAAGGGGTTGTTCAAGAATGAATGAAAATAAGAAAAATCAGACATAATATAGGGCATGACAATACCTTTCTAAAAAAAAACAAACTAGAATCAGCCATATAGCTTTACAAATGCCCCCCATTACCTGTCTTTTTAGAGGGAGTTCCCAGCCCTATATAACTGTAAAATAAGACGAGCTTTGTTTCAGGATAAAAGCTTCTTCTCTACTTCTTTACTAACAAGCAGAGAAGGCCTTTTCTATTGCTGGTGGCAGTTGGAAAATAGGAACTGAGCATGTGCGTTCTCCCACAATCAGCTCAGTAGGAGGCCATTATTATACAGATTGAACACCAGGTGGCGTCATAATAATATCTCGCAACTGGAGCATTTTTGTAGCATAAGGTAAAATACAAACTAATACATTTTTAAAGGGAACCTGTCACCAGCATTTTAGGTATCAAGCCAGCAATACCTTGTGAAAGTGGGTGAAAAATCGTTGTTAGCTAACCTATAAATATGTTCTAAGTAAGCTCTGTACCTTTAGTATTCCGTTTTTCAGTGGTCCCGAGCCGTATGCAAATGAGCACAAAATCTTCTCGAAAAATCAAAATCACCCGAAAAGATTTAGATTTTCATTCCTCCGGCGTTTCAGAGTTGACTCCGCCTCCTTGTTTTTGATTGACAGCTTCTCTCACTCCACTGCACATGAAATCCCGCGCTTGCGCATTGAGACACTAAAGCAGCTCTTCTCACATTATTTTACTGTGCATGCTCGGCGCTCAGTATGACGTCATATTATGCCGTCAGTTCCTCTCCTAATCCAGCCCCCGTCTCCTGACAGCAGAGTAAACGAAGGAGTGCACAGCATCCCGACACTTGATGGAGTGAGGACCTGCGGTCGAAGAGGAGGTAAGTTTAATTTTAGTATCTTGCTGATGGGTCGGGGTCCAACACCCCCGCCAATCAGCTGTTTTGAAGGGGTTGCAGCCGCTTGTACGAGCGCTACTTCCCCTTCATTCCGGTCACTTTCTCACACTGAATCATCGACACGGACGTGTCAGAGATTCACAGTATGACATACGACGACGAAAGGGGGTGTATACCCACGCGGCGCATGCACAGTTAACTATTTCTGTATGAATGAAGCAGGGAAGGGTGGTGAAGCACGCATGCGTGATATTTCCAACGAGATTTCGGCATTTAGGGCTGGACAGGTGGCGTAGGTGGGCGGAGTTAAGATCCTGCGTCACAAAGTAAAAATAAATGACCATAAAAGGCGGGATAAGTTTAAATTACAATATTTCGGGCAAGAGGAGGACGTGAGGAGAGAAAAACAGATAAATCAACTATGGACAGCCTCGGCCACTGAGGGATCAGGAGGTTTTATAAGGTAAGATGTTGATGACAGGATCCCTTTAAGGCTGATTTATATTGCTAGAACATTTAATAGTGGGACAACCCACGCAAAGTTTGTATACATTATTTGGTATTGAAATAAAATAGAAAATGTGAACTTCACAATAGACCTCATGCACACAAAATCTGTGTACGGAGCCTGTTCGTTTTAGATATAGTGTGCTTCTGTATAATGCCACTGAATGGCACCGAATTATGGAGATTTTCTGCACTAGAAACACAGCATCTAATGGAGATGTCAACATTTTTTGGGGGGGAAATTGTTTTTATTTTGTAAAAGTGGTAAAATACAAAAAGGAAAATAAAATTAGTATCGCCATCAGCATATTGACTCGCACAGTAAAGGTAGCATGTAATTTACAACAGAGTGAACACCGTAAAAACGAAACCCAAAAAACAATGGAGTTATTGCTGTTTTTTTCTATTCCACCCAAAAAATAATTTTTACGTTTCTCAGTACATTATATATTACACTAAATGGTACCATTAAAAAAATAAAACTTGTCCCGCGATAAACAAGTTCTCAAACGGCTATGTCGACGTAAAAATAAAAAAGTTATGGCTCTTGGAAGGGAGGGAAAAAAACAAAAAGGACAAAAATAAAACAGGCCCTAAGGGGTTAAACTACACTAGCATTATAACCATGATAGTAATGAAAATGGGCAGAAAAAATTATAATGAGCAAATGGGCATGCTCAGTTTTTGGCATGTTGCCCGAAAGGCAATAGCATCAAGCTACAAGGTTTAAGGCTTTTAACATACCAACTTATTGTTTTCAAAGTGACCTTCACTGGTGTTTACTAGGAAGCTAACACATCATTCTCATCATTTATAAATTATTCTTGTATCTCATTTGATAACCTGAAATTAAACTATTGATGCGCATCAGTATGATTATTTTCAAATCAATGACTAATTCAATTGGAAACATGATTTAGACAAACAAATAATCTTACTATAAAAGTATACCATGTCAACCGCAGTAGGTCCGGATAAATTCGCCACAAATCAAAAGTACCCCTTTGTCCTGAAAAGTTGCGTCTGACTCTCTGATGTCTTCTAGGACTGTTTCCGTTTTAAATCCAACCCCTTTTAAGCTATTTAACACCAAGCCGGATTTAGTAATGTCAAAGTTACAGCGACATATATGAGTGGAGGGAGGGATCACTGCAGTGCATTTTAGGAAGACTGTTTGCAAGGCATTATGGAGAAGCTTTGAGGTCATTTGATCCCTTTTTAAATGTGTAAATTAGTGGCCAGTGCTCATCGCCGGCCACCATTTACTGCGTATTTTGTGCCATGAAAATTCTGACTGAATTTGATTTGTATAGAATCGATTCACTCATTTATAATAACAATACTACTTGAGACATTATTTCAGACTAATTGAGATCTTGGATCTAAATACCTGGGTTTGTCTTTTAAGGGATGGATCATGGATGATGAAATAATTTTGGATCTTGTTCCTTCTGAAATAAGTCAAAAACGGGATGGGGTGCGAAGATCCTTTTATGAGAACGAAGTGTACCTTTCATTTTTGTGTGGTTGGACTCACTAGAGAACATTTTTTTGGCCTCATAAAAGTTGCAATCAGCAGATGATCGAGCGTTTGCTCATTCATCGGCTGATTTTTGCCCTGTTTACACAGGGCATTGATCGGGAACAGATATTCATATAAACGCTCGTTCACCCGATAATTGGCCTTTGTAATAGGGCGTTTAGACAAGACATAAAAGACAAAAGACATCCATTTGACAAGGTTATTAAAGTTATACCCCTGGTATTAGCTCCCCCCCTAAACTCCGGTAACTTGGTCGGTTCATCTTACACATGGCAGCCCCACTACAGGGATCCAGATAGGACAAAATATCCTAGGAATAGCCTAAGGTCATAGAAGTAAGTATTCCTCTGTGAGAATGAGAGCAGTGTTAATTCTCCACCACAGGAGAGCAAGGGGTGAAAGAATTCCTAAAATTTATGAAAATGTTACCCTTGCCTTTTGAAATAAAAACTAATTATGGTCCCGGTCCCAAAACACACTGATTATATTTCGAACAGTCATAGCTAAACAAGACAGACCGCTTGTGACCATTTATATTATCTGCCACAGACAAAGAAACATGTGGAACGAGTTTATGTGGGTCTGCTCTTTATTTCCACGTTACAGAAATGTTCTTAGATCTTAAATAAAAGCTGCTTAAATGTAGTTTGAAATATGTCCAGCACTTAGAAATGCTGAATGTAAAAGGCTAATGAACACATTGTTTGTACAGGTTTTCTAAGCACATTATTCTGAGTCAATGTTTTTAATGACTTAAAGTCACACTGTGACATTATAATAACAAACCCCCCAAAAATTATATATATATATATATATATATATATATATATATATATATATGTATATATATATATATATATATATATATATATATGTATATATATATATATATATATATATATATATATATATATATAAAATTAAAAAAGACTAAAAATGAAAAATAATTTGAAACACAGCTCCTACATTATGGACCATAAGGTCATTCATTTTGGTCCCCAAGAATGTTTAAGTACCACTAAAGTAAGTTCATTCCAGGAAGACCTGCCATTGTAACATAGGGTATACCAACCAGAACTTTATTAAAATTGTATCCTTAGTACTCGAAATAGCCATATTAATAGACTTAATGATTGCTAGCTATAGAAAAGGTGTCATTTGTGATTCACAGCGAGCAGAGCATCGCCTCGTGTAATTACCCAGAACTATATTTTTTAAATTCCGACAACGTATTTTGATTCCACAAAATGAGTAAAGAAAATGTATGTTTTCCTTGAATGAGACGTGTGATTATTTATGCCTTATAGCAAATAATAGTAATACATATTAGTCGACGTGGGTGAGAACCTGTGCAGAACTCCCTTCTCCAGAGGAAATATATTGTTTGTAAACAATGAGTTGGGATTCAGCTGATGAAAAGTTGATACAAGCATCAGACCCTGCAATTCCGGGAACCAAAACCTAACACCGTAATACGGTGCATACATTTCAACATTCATATACAATATACAGCAACCCCTGGAGGGAAAATTCAGTATTACATGGCAACCATTCAAATGAGCCGCACTTTGCTCTGGCTCCTAGAGGGCGTCTCCGGTGCGCTATCCATTTGTCCTAATAGAGCACATGGACAGTTGTAGTCTTAGTGAGGCAACTTTAATTGCCAAAATTTTGTGCAGCTATGATTGTATACTTCATGCGAAAGCAGGTTACAATTGTAAATAATTTTATCATCTGGCTTCCTTCCTAATATTATATGGAAACAACAATTGGAAAAACAGTTTTCTTTGCCGATTCCGATTTTCATTGAAACTTCTGTATCATATTTCACTGCTCTATTTTACTGTACATTTTGATACTATAGAAATTGATTCCAAGCGAAATACCCATTACACTGATTAAATCATGTGTTAGCAGCTAAATCGTTTTATGCATCAGGAATTGTAGTTACGCAAGGCCGAGTAAAACCTTTTAACTGGGATTTATTTGAAAAGTGAACAATGTCGTGTTCGTAACCAGGCTAAGAGCAAGAGGCAAAAAACAATCCACATGTGAGCCTCTGCTATAGATTGTGCAATTTAGCCAACACATCACTAACTCATTCCATTAATGCACATTTAAACATTTTCATTTTATTTTAAACTTGACATTAGACGTTATTTATGCGGTAATTTGTGGATGCATTTCATAATAAGGTAAAGGAGCCATAAAAACAGTACAAGGAGCCAGGTGCCCAAGCCAAAACAATAGGTGTAGCTATTACAAAGACTTATACTTCCCCTTAGTATTAATGGGCAACCCCATTCGCTAATCAATATCCCCTTGTCCATTAAGATCCCCATTAAGGTTTACAGGATACAATGTCCACAGGGTATAGATATCCCTCCTAGTTTGCGAGGTCAGTGTAAATAACCACTAAGAGGTATAGATTGAAGTCCTTGGGGAGTACTCTACCTGGGGCTTCCAATTTAACACCTATGGTTGGCAACACACTATGAATATTCACTATACTTACTATAATAAAGAAGTATTTGTTCATATGAAATATTCCCTGTCTGACTGCATCATTTTGCTGCTGTATCAGTTATACTAGATCATGCCACCTCTGCCTTTCCTACTTGTTGCTGCACCGATCATGTGGCAGGTTGGCTTATGGGCACACCAGGCATTGGATTGCAGTTTGCCATATAGCCACTGCAACCACTTTCCTAAGCTAGAAATATGTAGCTTAGCCTTATAGACTACAATTAGGTTTAGCTGCAATACCAAACACAACCCATGAACGATAGTAGTGCTGTTTTTTGTTTTTTTTCTAGTCTCATATAACTGCTTTAATGAGTACAAAGTGACAAAAACAATGTACAAAAAAAGCAAGAATAAAAAAATCCCTCTAAACAGAAAACAAGCAGTAGTTATAAAGTCCCTTTAGCACCAAATATAGAACATCTGGCGGGTCTGGATCACACCAGAGATAGCGCTACACACCATCATCCAAAGCCCTGAATTCACTGTAATGCTTTTGCTCAATGCCAGCTTTATGCCCGAGGGCACATTATTCATCAAAGCTTTATGCCTGGGGCCTCTGCATAATTCAAGTAATAAATAGCAGTTTTCAGAGATAGCATCTACCTTGCCGAGATTAAAATCGGAAAATCCAAATTACATCTCTAAATGCCTAGATGTCATGTGAGCTTTGGGACCATTAAAGTAACAGCCTAAATATTCAACGCAGGGCTTCCAGTTATACAATTAATAAGATAAGATGGTAACTGTATCACTGCATCTGCAGATAAACGGTCCTCGGTTCCTAGGACACACAGCTAGACTGTATCATCCAGCTAAATGTATGGCACTACTCAGGGACTCAAGTCCTATGGGATATCACATAAAAATGAACAACGCTGTAAGAATCATGTGTCAGCATTTCTGAACCCAGCATGCCACCTTGACAAATATTCAACAAAAATACCTAAGTTATTACTTTCTATATATAGGAATTGAGTCACACTTGTATTGCCAAAAAATAAACTATCAAGGGAAATCCCATGTTAAGCGGTGCATTTTTTTCATACATATACAGCATGCATTATCTGACACATATTGTAATAAATTACATAGAACTACAATAGTTCTCTAAAATGTATGTTGTTGCAAATAGCAGATAAAAGTAGAAAGTCATGTTTTCTGTGCATAACATCAATATTCCCTCTCAATATACCTGCAACAGGCACCATGCTTGGACCACAAGTTAAGCTCCAATTTGGAATAAATGTATATATTATATTAGTAAATTGCATTATCAGTTTAACATTTCCTAATATAATGCTATTATCTGAATCATACATAAAAAAAAATTGTGGCCAATTGAGTGGGAGTTCCATAGTTACCTGTTGCCACCATTCAGCAGAATACACACCTTTACACTAGCCTGTATTCCGTCAGTAGACTAATCAGAGGAGCTGGTTGAGCTCTCATTCTGTTCATATTGCTTGCAGGGCACTGGCAGTGGAGATTGAGTTCTCAAAATGCTTGAGTATGAGAATAATATATTACCATAAAATTACTTTAAACCAGCAATTGATCTCATAATGCAGCACAGCTAGGTAGATTAATGGAATTTCTTACTGGACCATGTCATCTGCTTGGTCACTGAAGACTCCCCAGCGGCTTCATGGTACTTGATTTCAGCCTTAGAGGGGATGAGGACAGATGCTAAAGAGCAGGTATATCTTTATAGTCCCTAATGCTTTCGACGGTGGACAGAGTTCAGGAACGGCGCTCTGATCGGTCTGTGGCTACACCGCCCCAAACGCAGCAGGCTTTGATACACTGTTCTGACACCTTTCTATCATAACCAGCATGAACTTTTTTTTTTTTTAGCAATTTGTACTACAGTAGCTCTTCTGTGGAATCGGATAAGACGGGCTAATCTTCACTCAGCACACAAATCAATGAGTCTCGGGCGCCCATGACCCTGTCGCTGGTTCACAAGTTGTTCTTCATTGGACCTCTTTGGTAGGTAATAACCACAGCATACCGGAGTCACCCCACAAGACCTGCCAGTGGTTTTAATGCTTTAGCTGAGAGATGTATCGATGTGTATATATATATATATATATATATATATATATATATACACACACACATATATATATATATATATATATATAATCCCCCCAAAAAAATGAAGAGGCAGCACTCCAAGGAAATTGGTGAAAAAAAGTGGTGTGTTTATTCACCCCAGGCAGGCAACGTTTCGATCCGTCTCTATGGGATCTTTGTCAAGCCATATATATATAATTTTTTCAGCATCGTCTACTCTAAATTTCTACGTAGCTGTGGTACACTCACAGTATATGACATAAAACAGAGACCTCCAGACTTGAGGTTTGTTGGTGGTCTGCCCTGCCCTTTCTTAACATTTTGAAGATTAATGAACAATTAGGGTTTAACATAAAATAGCGATGGTAGACACAAGGAACTTCATATAATTGACTCTGACATCATCTTCTAATGTAAGCGCTCTGAGCATTTTACGGAATGTAAACCTACTATCTCCTGTGCTCAGTCTTTTAAGAAGGAAAGCAATGAAAACCAAAACTTAATGTTGTTTACTAGCCATACCCCATTAAGCATTAGACTCCAATATTTGCTTTACTTACTACAGGATAAGTACTATAGATTAAGAAAAATGACAGAATCCCCTTCTCCCTTGTATCTTGTATACATTTAGATGACATAGCATCAGCTGCTGTTTAAACTGGGCTTAGCTAATGGACTTTTAATGTCAATGGGGTTATGAACAGTTACTGGCTATTAGCAAGAATGATCCCTTTATATAAAATATCTGCCTCTCAAGTGTGTTATTCAAAGAATCTATTCCTTCATTTAGTGACTGCCACCCAATCTAAAACAACCCAAGGTCACTAGATTGTGCGGTTATCTGAATCGCTCAATGACTGAGCCTTTAGAAAAGTCGCTACATTGCTTTATCCATTTGTGAGTGATTTTGTAATAGAGAGCAGTGTACACCCTGCTAGTGAAAGAAAATATTTCCTTCCCATTAGCGATACATTTCCGACTGGAAAATGAATAAAGGTCTGTTTCTGTTTGGGAAGAAAAGCTGCACTCCTTGATGCAGAGTAAAGTTTCATGCAATAACATATTTTTTATGCTTAATTCTTACTTTTCCTAACTTGGCTAAATTCATCATTGGGTTTAATCCACTACAGAATCATATTTCGTAATATTCTCATGTGTATAGGCAAAGTTGAATACTATCAGCAGATAAAGTACCCTAATGTGATGGATACAGTGTCATAGTGCAGCATTAAATGTGAAATGGAATTCTGCCTAAATAATGCATTAACCTCTCCAGTATCTGGTTTCTCTGTGCATTCCATATCATTTGGGAAATATTACTCATAGATGAAAAATAACACCAAAAACAGCTCCAATGGAGATGCTTTATTGAAGCACTGCTATGATCAGCCATCTCTGAGGATGCCTATGCCTTGGAGACATCTAGGTACGTGTCAAGAGATACAGAGTTTATGGATAGAACGCAGACTTTTACATCTTTTTTACATCTTTCTTCTAATTAAAGGGGTTTTCCTACATTACACATTTAAGACATATCCATGGGAAAAAGTAAGCCATAAACGTCCAATAGGGTTGGGTGTAGAACCGCTCCTATCAGGAGTATTGGGGTGCCCTGACCCCTGTATGTTTCCTTAAAGGGACACTCAAGTCAAAAACTGAAAAGTCAATTTTGGTCAAAGTCATGGAGCTCTACAAGCCCACAAAGTTTAATTTACCTGAATGGGGCTGTTACAGATATGCTCTATGGTCCCCTACTAGGCTACACCAAAAGTCTTTGCTGGCCATAATAATGGAGCAATGCTGTCCTGAGCTGCTTGGGAGTCAGTATAGGAAATATACCCCAACAAAAATCACATAATGTCACAATCACTAACCCCTGCAGTATACTAATAGAACACCAGTCATGATGGAGATAATGTCAAGAACTAGAAATGCCCCATTTTTCTGTCCGGTGCCATGACGCATCTTTTCTAACTGCAACTTTTACATATTTTCAGCCTGGGAGGGACTTAGTTCTGTACACCCGCCCACTGATATCTATGTAAGGAGACGTCATTGCCATGCAGCTGACTCAATGCCATAGAGTCATAAAGATAACAGCCTTCTGATGCCGCAATGTTGAAAATATGTAGTAATGACAAATAACAGTAAGGAACCCATATAAACACCATGTGCAGGCTGATTTATTTTATTTTTGACTGGAGTTTTCCTTTAACTCCAATTGACTTGCACGGAGAAGGTGCAAACACACTTGGCCACCTCTCCATTCACTCCTCACACGGATGCAGAGGCCAACTGTCGCTTCATGCCTTATCACGTGAGATTCCCACCTATCAGACATGTCTAATGTTGGAAAACCTTTTATAGGTAATTTATTTAAGGTATATTTATCAGTTACCTATTTTCTCCTCCATCAGAAGACGTGTTTTCTTGATAAAGACATACAGTACTTGAGGTTTACAAAGTTATTATCAGTTACAGGTTTATTACAGTTATATTTGCTAACAATGGGAGATGACAATTGCACCTTCAGTAATAATTACAAGGATGAATTATTCATACCAAACACCCCCCCCCCCCAAAAAAAAGTATATATTTACATATACTGTATAATCTATAGTCAAATTCAAATCTATAACAAAACAAAAAACCCGACTCGTAGCATATGGAAATGATCTACAAGGCTAAACTGCCAAACCTTGTTAAGGGTTATTTCCTTTGGGTTAACTCCCCCTCCTCATCTTAATAGAACACTGAACAGTTATTGGATAAGACATTGCATATATTATATTCAAAAGGATCTTTGTGGACATATTTTCTGAAACATTTAGAGGTTGTAAAAGTCAAATGTTCTTACTACTTAATATCATACAAAATCCATGTGTTTCGCAGATCATAACCCACAGTGGCAACTAGTTTCATATGGAAATCTTTCTTCATTTTGTACATTCTCTAGCATTATAAATAGCTTTCTCACATTTACAATCATTATTACTTAATATTATGTTAATTCTATAGAACCATGCTGCTTTGCTGCAAACAAATTATGATGTCCCATAGCTTGGGTAAGGTCTTCTGCTCTCTGCTGGGAGAAGAGAAATTACCACTCTTGGTAACCCTGACATTAAACGATTCATGGTGCATATGGTGAAGTTTAAGATTTGGTAGAATTGCTACTCAAGACTAAATTTAATAAAATCATCTTTAAACTTTGTTATATTGCAACTACATAAAGATGTAGCAGCTCTCTCCATGTTCTAAGATACTGTATATGCAAACATTAAATACTAGAATTAATTTAAATTGCATTAGCGTTAAATTGACTATACTCTAAAGGTTTATAATCGCACGTTTTGATCAAATTGTGTGAGCTCACTTGCTATGATAAGGCAACCTCATTCAGATGGGTCCCTACACTAAAAATTTTACCTGTACAACAGTAGACTCCCATTTTGTAGGCCTGGCCTCAAGAGAGAGTAAGGCTGAGCTCACACAACCTATTTTCAGGCGTAAACAAGGCGTTTTACGCCTCGAATTACGCCTGAAAAGACGGCTCCAATACGTCGGCAAACATCTGCCCATTGCATTCAATGGGTTTGCCGATGTACTGTGCCGAAGACCTTTAATTTTATGCGTCGCTGTCAAGAGACGACACGGAAAATTACAGCCTCGGCAAAGAAGTGCAGGACACTTCTTGGGACGTAATTTGAGCCGTTTTTCATTGAATCCAATGAAGAACAGCTCCAAATTACGCCCGTAATTGACGCCTCGCAAAACTCCTGAAAACAGCTCCGTAATTTCAGCCGTAATTGTCGATATCGTGTGCACATACCCTTACCATTTACAGTTATTTGATCTAAGGATTCCTTCACACCAAAAGTAGTTGCTTTATGCAAAGTCTAACAAACTTTTCAAGAGTCTTGACTCTGTATCTAAACATGTTTGTAAGTCCCATGGTTCTTGCAGGAGACATCCAATATATGACATATTGAGTATTCATACATAAACTGTTTAGAAATATAATCTTCCAGTTAGTGCCTATTACCTTAATCTGAAGGTCATACTATCTGGAAATAATAACCTTAGCCATAGCCTTAGGGGGTCGTCTACATTTACAGTATCCAGTCATTAATTATGCGAATTCCAGAAAATCATATTTCCAGTTAACATTTAATTCATTACAGGTATGACTCCAACAGACACTGTTAACCTATGATTTCTATGTCTCAACAGTGGCTTTCATGGTGGTTTTTCCCACATCCTTCTCTCATAGCTGTCATGACATGAGGTCTGACTGTCCCACTGTTCAATATATCAGTCAAAGGGATTGTCCAGAATTTATTTTTTGCAAAAAGAAGGGGTTAAAGTGCTTGCTGGGACACCGCTGCCCCTTCACTGCAGTACAATGCTACACTCATCTATGTGGCTGTGTCTGGTACTGCAGCTAAACCACAGTTCCTCCATATTTATTTCTACTGTAGATCTTATTGATCATCGACATTTTCTTTGTCAGTGTATATACTCAACTCATGGTTTTACTATGCAAAATAATACGTTCACAAATATTAAATCAGATAAATTGGTGACATTTTTTTAGTTGGATTTCATATGTGAAAACAGTATTAAAGTACTATACTACTGAGATAGGCATCATTAAAAAGTACACACTTATTTAATACTTGATAATATATAACTTTATATATTACTATATCTGTTAAACTGAAATAATCAATGAATGTGTCATAATCACTAGATGAGAAAATTTCCAGAAATTAGTTTCGGGTTCGATTCTATCAAACCAGCTGACAGATTCGATTCAGTCCAAATCAATTAGTCGAGAAGCAAAAGTGCCCCGATTGCCCTAAAAGTCATGTTTGACACTCTGAGGTCTTCTAAAGCTGTATCCATTCCCTTTCAAGCTGTAACCAGATTATAAGTGCCCTATCTCCTACATAATGTGATCGGCGCTGTAATGTAGATAACAGCAGTGGTTTTTATTTTGAAAAACAATCATTTTTGAGCAAGTTATGACTTTAATATATATGGCTATGGGTAAATGGATAGTACCTGGTGGTAACAAACAGCCGGTTTAAAACAGACTGCACTGTTGGATTTTTAATTCTTTTTAAAATAAAAAAAATGGTTGTTATACACACATACAGTGGTATCGGAAAAAGCAATAGGTTTTTAACAAGCAGTCCAAAAAATTATCTCTTTTTGTTGGCAGGTGCCTGCTGGTGTTTATATAAACATGGGTAAAAATGATCTCTTTTTGGAGAGTAGCAACAGGTTTGGTGTTATTTAAAAGATAAAAAATAAATATATATATATATTTATATATATATTATACACCATTTCACCACCATGACTATATGTGCCAGTGACAGTGTGCATGATTTTCCTGGATAGTGAAAATAAAATTGTCACTTGGACACAGACTGAAATCCAATGGCACTGTATAAATTCTTCACACAGAACAATACGCAATTTTTGGTGCCACTATTAGATATATACAAACAATAAGTGACGTTGTGTCCGTGACGTCTGTTTCAGAAGGTGGAAGCACACTATTGGCACCATGATTGCTATTTTTGTTAGAAAATTAGTGAGTGATGTGATGAAGATTGGGGATTTACAAGTTAATGTGAGAAATAAATCGTATAGCTGCAGTGGCACTCACTCACAGCAATGGCTGCCTGTGCCTGCATAACTAACACATTGACACTGACTGACTCCTATCTGTTTCTAAAATCTATCTCTCTATCCAATTATTGTAAATCTAACTATGTTTTCTCTTCTCCTCAGGGTATGTTCACACGATAGCAGGCATTTACGGCTGAAATGACAGACTGTTTTCAGAAGAAAACAGCTGCGTAGTTTCAGCCGTAAATGCTCCTCCTCGTATTATACGAGGCGTCTGTGACGCTCGTATATCTTGAGCTGCTCTTCATTGAGTTCAATGAAGAACGGCTCAAATTACGTTGCAAAGAAGTGCCCTGCACTTCTTTGCCGAGGCATCCAATTTACGCGTCGTCGTTTGACAGCTGTCAAACGACGACGCGTAAATTACAGGTCGTCTGCACAATACGTCGGCAAACCCATTCAAATGAATGGGCAGATGTTTGCCGACGTATTGTAGCCCTATTTTCAGGCGTAAAACGAGGCATAATACGCCTCGTTTACGCCTGAAAATAGGTCGTGTGAACCCAGCCTAACTATGAAACACACTGACTTACACTAATCCACTATCTATCTGCAGCAGCATTTCCTGGTTGGGCTGTTTATAGTGGCTATGACTTATATGACTGTCATATACTGAGTCATGAGTGACTCACACCTATACCCCTTATGATTTGCTCTGCTAGAGGGAGGACTGCCTGCAAGACATTAAGAGGAAGCCCGCCGGGCTGCTGCATAAGGTCATGTGATACTTCTTCTCTGACTTCTTGCCTTCTTTTGATCTATAAAAGCCGCTATTTTAAATGTTTCATATTGGAAAAATCCCAAAGAATTCAGAATTGCTAAAATCTGAAACTTTTTGGAAATTTGTAACGAATTTGATTAGTTTAGAATCGATTTGCTCATCTCTAATGATTACAATAAAGTGTAAAGGCGAGTAACTGTTCATATAGTACAATAGATAGGTAACTATATTCCAACTTTTACACCTAATGTGTCGTTTTGGATTATGGGCAATTTTGTTTATTTGTAAGATCATCGTTAATGCACTACCTTACATTGCTGGATCTTCTGAAGCAGCATTTACATTAGTATCAGCTAGAAATAAATATGCATGAATAGCTCAATTTAGTAGATGGATATTTTGAGAATTTCTCGTAACAGCATACTTGTGAAACATTCCAACAATGGAGCAGTGTTTTTGCAGGCCCGATGCTTTACCTTTTTTTCTTGTACTGTTTCCCAGTGGATTGCAGTTAGCCTCGTTCCAAGCCGCTAAGTTATTTTCTTTCATTCACTAAGCTTTCCAATATAAACATGTATGCTGGCACTTTCCAGAAGGCAGAACACATATTACATGATTCAAGCTCATTACAGGAACTCCGTAAATCACCTAAACAAAATTATTTAATAAAGCTTCTCGTGATGCAATTCTTTTATTTTTCTGTAATGTTTACGGAGTTTAAACATTTGCTTTAGTTTTATTTAAGACATCTGTAAAAATGGGAAATAATGTTTTATGTTAATAATTTAAATTTTTTTACAACTAGCAACACATAATGCAGTAAGTATGATCCCAAGGTGAGTGTCTGAGAGTCTGAAAGAAGTATTGAAAACGTTGGAATCTTTTGTTGGAAGTTTGATAGTCAAGTTGAGATTTCAGGTTGAATACAAATAGCAAAAAAACCTTTGCTTATCTCTAGTTTTAACCTTCGTAAAAGTAGTAAACGTTTCAATGAAGAGCCAGGTTTTCTTTTCTATTCCTAGTAAGAATTCCTTGTGGGGCACTAGGACTAATCCAAAGAATTCAAAGTCAAATAATTGTTGTCTTTTATATTCCCATTACTTACAAAAATCAATGTATTTGACAGCATTGTACACAAGTTAGAAACTCTCACATAGGTCTCTGTCCTCATTGGGATCACACTCCAATAACGCTATAGAGCTAATTTCATAGGAAGACAATTAACCTCCGATCTGTATGAGATTTTTGGAGTGGGGGGGGACTGGGCATTTAGAGGAACCCACACAAACACAGGGAGAAAATTTAAGCTCCATGTAGAGGTTGCCCTTAAAATGATTTGGACCAAGGATTCCAGAGCTGCAAGAGTGCTCACCACTCAGAAACTGTGCCGTTTTACGCCCCATTTTCTGATCAAAGAACTCTTTGCTACTTTAATGGGTTGCCCCATCTGGAAAAAAAACTCTTTCCATATGTTTATTAGAGCATGTGGAAATTATGGAGGGGGTCTCTCACTCAGGTTCCCCTGTATAAGCAAGGGCAGTGAGACATAGTAAAGAGCAGATTCTGTCTTTGGCAGACTCAATGTGACTATATATTACATGGCTACCCATTCATTTGAGTGGGTATCTCTATCAGCAGCCACTACTGAGAATATAAGCGGACACACAAAGCCAACAGCAGCTCCATTGATCACGGGGCAATTCTAAGAAGGGGGTGTCTATATGGGACTACCCCAATAACTACTACTGTTAATGCATGTCAACTTATTTCCAGATTTTGGTGGGATAGACCGTGGACTTTTGTGTCCCCTTATAGCGCTTGTCTTTCATTAGATCCAATGTCAGTTTTTGCTTAAAAAGAACCTACAAAAACAAATATACAAAAACTGCAAGAAAATTAGACTATGCGAACCAAACCCAAAATTGCAAAACAGGCACCATGAAAGATTTGATCCCTCTTTTTATTTGCATCCAGCTTGATGAGTTAAAATAAATAAAAACTTTTACAATGAATTATTTCATTTGCTAAGGTTATTAAAATGGAAAATACTGACCAAAAACTGGACAAATTCATATAAAGAAAAAAGTCATGCTTCAAGAAACAGAATGCACTTTCACTTGCTCTATGCATGTCTGTTTTTGAAACACCAACATTTTCCATTATGCCATACCCTGGGAGAAATGAATTACTAGCAGAGTCTGACAGGAAAGCATTATAGATCCTACCCAGATGAGGATATCATTTAGCTAGAGTAGTAGGAAGAGAGGAAAGACTGAAAAATGGTTAATGCAACATTAGTGGGCACAGCTGATTCCAATTTGGATTTCAGTAATCAAATAGTTGCACCCTGTTGTAACACAACCTACTTTACATTTCACCACCATTGTCACGATAGAAGACGCTAATCAGATTATTTGCTAATGGCACAAACTCTCTTGCTATGAAATTTAATTAAAGACTGATTATGTTTTCCTGGGTCAAATGCAGTTTACTCAATTTAAAGTTCTTTCTAAATACTATTGATGTTCCCAAAGGGAAATGAGCTCTGCAATTTTACAGTATTTTTCTTAGCTTACATACATTTTGTTTAAAGGAGAAGTTTGGTTAAAAGAAGAAAAAATAACATTTCTGTGAGAGTGTGGGTATTTTCTGGCTACTTTCCCATAGCACAGTCTTATGCAGTTTTCTTATGCATTTTTGTTTAGCCAAAGCCAGGAGTGGACCCTAAAGAGAGGAACAATGTGAAGGAAATAATTATATGTCTACTCAGGCTTACGAGCAGGGTCAGCTCCAAGTGTATGTGGGCATTTGGATGACCTGACCCTTGGCTTGACAAGCAAAGACTATGTTTACCCAGATTAGTATGCGTCTCCAAACCCAGCAGGTTCTTGCATCTGCCCAGCCCGGCTTATGTAATATGATAATTTATGGAAGCATCTACAATTTAAAAGATACTTTAGTGGTCAACTTCCACTGTTATTTATAGTCAGTTCTACATTAGATTGAGGAGCTTAGACACTGATTATACATTGTCATCTCCAATATGCGTGTACTGCTTTTTTCAGAAACAGTGCCTCTATTGTCCATAGATAGTGTCTGCTATTACAGCTCAGTTCCAGCCAAATAAATGTGGATGACCTGCAATACCAGACAAATACCAGCCACTGTTTCTGAAAAACAAATGTGGACTTAAGTACTATTATACAGTCTGACATTGGCCGTGTAAACGAGCGTCAATCAACGAGACAGTTCGTTGATCGGCGCTCATTTGCTCCCTATCACACGGAGCAATGATTGCTTATGTATAGTGTCGAGCGCTCGTTACTGCGATCGTTCGTCACTATATATTTTCATCATGTGGGCAGCGCGTCTCCCTGACT
Organism: Rhinoderma darwinii; assembly: GCF_050947455.1. Taxonomy (NCBI): domain Eukaryota; kingdom Metazoa; phylum Chordata; class Amphibia; order Anura; family Rhinodermatidae; genus Rhinoderma; species Rhinoderma darwinii. Next base: position 185,935,270 of record NC_134687.1, on the reverse strand, counting down.
ACACAGGGAGATGTACTGCCGACAACGATGATTTTTAATTCTGCATAAAAGAACAGACCAGGCGATGAACGAGCGTTTGTTAGTTCATCATTATTAGGCCTCATTTACACGAGCGTATTATACGCGCGTGCGACGCGCGTGCTTTTCACGCGTGTCGTACGCACCTATAATAGTCTATGGGGCTGTTTAGACGATGCGTGAATTTTGCGCAGTGCGCGTGCGTTGCGTAAAACTCACGACATGTTCTAAAATCGTGCGTTTTTCGCGCATCACGCACCCATTGAAGTCAATGGGTGCGTGAAAACCACGCATGCCGCACGGAAGCACTTCCGTGCGAACTGCGTGATTCGCGCAAGAGCTGTCAAACTCCTGAATGTAAACAGAAAAGCACCACGTGCTTTTCTGTTTACAAACATCCAAACGGAGTGTCAAATTCGAGATGAGCGCACCGAACTTCACCGGGTTCGGCAAAACTCGTTTTGACCGAAACCGGTAAAAAATGTTCGGGTACGCGACGTCAGGAGACAGTCTCTGTCCACGGTGCTGAAAGCGTTAAACTGGTTCAGCACCATGGACAGTGACTTCCGCTCCGAAAATCCATGAACCTGTAAAAAAAAAAAGACGTTCTGACTTACCGATAACTCCGGTCCGACCTCCCGGGATGACAGTTAAGTCCAAGTGACAGCTGCAGCCAATCACAGGCCAAGCACAGGCTGCAGCCAATCACAGGCCAAGCACAGGCTGCAGCCAATCACAGGCTGCAGCGGTCTCATGGACTGCGGCGTCATCCTGGGAGGTGGGGCCGGATGACGAGAGAGGGACGCGTCACCAAGGCAACGGCCGGGAGACCGGACTGGAGGAAGCAGGCAGTTCATGGTAAGTTTGAACATCTTTTTTTATTCACAGGTTGGTGTATATTGTGATCGGCATTCACTGTCGAGGGTGCTGAAAGAGTTACTGCCGATCAGTTAGCTCTTTCAGCACCTTGGACAGTGACGGGCGTCGACTAGCCTCATCTCTATGATGGCGGCTGCGCGAAAATCACGCAGCCGCGCATCATACACGGATGACACACGGAGCTGCCAAGTGCCTTTTGCGCGCGCAAAACGCAGCGTTTTTTGCGCGCGCAAAACGCACACGCTCGTGTAAATGAGGCCTAACACAGGGCAATGATCGGGAATGAGCGTTCATATGAACGCTTATTTGCCCGATCATTGGCCCATGTAATAGGGCCTTTACTCTGGACCACAGTTTTAATGGTTATTTAATCGTTTTTGAGGTCCTGACCTTTAATTTATATGAATAATAAAAGCAATAACCTCTAACATATGTATAATAGTCCTATTTCTCGTGACATTACATTTTACTTTGCAGAGTACATTTGCCCAACTTTGCCAAAGTTTCCTAAAACTCTTTTTTATTTTCAGTAAACCTTTATGTAAAACTATCATATAACAATACTTTTGAAAGCCTTTTGCCCTTGGAAATTTTACACTATCCGATACACCTAAAATAGCAATGATTTAGTTCAGATCCATTTCTGGGTCTCCAAATCTAAGTCACAATGCTCATATATTATGGCTGTTGTATTGGACATTGACTGGAGAGTGAACGTATTCACCCAATGGTCTTCAACTTTGTGGTTTACACTGGCTGTATCAGATCTATTCCTCTTCAGAGAAAACATAAATGTAGGCGTTCTATAAAACCCTTATCACATATGACTTCTGGGAAATTCTACAATTGGCAAGCATTTGGGGGTCACCCATACAATTGGTTAAAGAGAATGATTAGCAAATTGTAATGTAAAGGTGAAATACCACTTTAAATATGTAATAAACAGTGAGATGTGTACTGTAGTTTCTAAGTTGTAATTCATATAATGTATCATTACAGTTTCAGAAAGAGTTTAACATATTTGTTTTGAATATTTTTCTAAAATTAGAAAAATTCCTAGGTATGTCTAGAAGATTTAGCCTGAAGGTTCTGTTCAGAATGCAGCATAATAAAACATAAACGCACAACTAAACTCAATGTGAGCAATATACTAGCTATCAAACAGTTACAATATTTGACTGAAGCATATAAAATAATTTCTGCCATGTTAATTCTGCAGTATGACCACAAACGCGGGGCACAAGGGATTTCCACCATAATACACGCATACGCTTTGATGTAGAATCATTTTCTGGTAGATAAATATTTGCAGTATCACAGTTGGTAACTTTCTAGGGCTTATCTCAAAAGAATTTAGGTAGGAAACAATTTTAATAAAGTGAATGCTGAACACAGGCTACATTTTAGTCGGGTTAGATGTAGAAATCTTTCATCTGCAAAGATAGCTATTAGTTTAATGAATCGTGGGATTTTTTTGGCTCTATTTCTACTTGATAGTTTTGTCAGCAGGTTTCAACACATGACAATAAAAGGAGCACCATCAATAAACCTCTGAGACTGATGAGCAAGATGAAGTACATCGAGGGTATCAGTTTTTGGGCGCACATTTGGTTTTTAAATTATTTGTCAAAACTAGAAACCTGATCACCACACATTGTTGACTCAGTGCTTTTAAACATTTGCTGTTCCGTTCAGCACATTCAGGGAGGGGGTGTTGAAAGAAGGTAGAAGACGCATTTTTACAAAGTGTACGTTCACAAAGTGGACAAGGTCTATAGAACAATGGGTCAAGCTCACACTAATACCAGTCATCACCTATTTATAAAGCAATGGTGCTGACATCTAGCAATGATGAGCGCAGAAGACATTCCTCCACAAATATGAAATCATCTATGATGTATTTCTCACTGATGCATGACAAGCTTTGGTTTATTGTGTTTGGAAGAAATGATTGTAACTACTTAGGTCATTGTGTTTGGAAGAAATTATAATAACTGCATAGCTCATAATTTGCTTCCCGGCCTTTTGGCTAAGATCAAGTGTAGTACCTGCTCAAGCTGAGGTTAGTAATCATCCCTGCCGGTGGAAGCTTGGACCATCATAGGGGGATGACAGAACGCCGAAGTGAGGGCAGGGAACCACAACGGTCATCACTCTGGTGTACGCATTTGGTTTAAAGGTACCATTTGTAGGTGACCAGACGACCGCCGGATCGAGGTCAGGAGGTCGGGTAGTTTGGAAGCCTGAGTTGCTATGTACCCCAGGGCTGGTGACCCTGGGGTGCCCTAACTCACAGGGGGTGGGATCCCACTGAGTGAAGGCACATTTGCACGCACTCCCTTTCACACTTCTGAGCACACAGCTTTATTCTCCTGGCCTTCTGGCTGGGAGATGAGGAATTTTTTTATACCTGGCGGATGTCCAGGCTGTATCACAGCGCACATCCACTTATTTAATTTTGTTTTTTCACTGTGTGTTTGTCACGTTTGTCAAAAGGATTTCGGGATGTGGTGCCCTTTTGGGACCCTCCTGAGGTCTAGGGGGAAAATGTATGGCATCTGGTTCCGTTTTCCCCTGCAACCCGGCCTCCCTTCTTCGGAGAGGTGGTGCAACCTTGATGCAGGCTCCTAGCTGGACACTGGGGTGGCAGCCCAGGTAGAAGCCTAGGAGTGTGTTTGGGTCTCCCTAAGCTTCGGCGAGGGGCGATCATCGATCCTCGATCCTCTAGGCCTATGGTTTGGAGGGTCGGGGAATGGTTATGCGGGGCCTCTTTCTTTTAAGAGAAGGGCTGCGATAGACCGCATCCTCGTGCACTTTTTGTGTGGCACCTCTGCACTTTTTATGCACCTGGGTGAGAGAAAACACGGCTCGGGCTTTCAAAAATAAATAAATAAATAGCTCATAATTAAGGTCTTATTATGGTGAATACAGTAGGAACACTATTGCTTAAGCCTTTTATTTTTGTTTATTACTTACCATTTATAGCATTAAAGGGAGTGTTTAATCACACACACAAACTCATCAATATGAGAGCCATGCTGGTCACCCCCCACCCCACCCCGAGACCCCGGCAAACACAGCTTTCCCCTCTGGTTCATATAGGGATTCTCGAAGAAAGGGAGTACCCTCTAATAGCGCATATGGTATGGAGTTGTCCAGGTTAGACAACCCCTTTAAATCAAATAAATTATATTTACCCTATAGTATAGCTTAAAGTCCCCCGAACAGTGGCTTGGGATCTACATGTTATTCTTTGGCCCTTTACATGTGATTCTCTGGCAGTTGACAGGTACAGGGACTATTAGCATAAAGGTCAGAACAATTTCACCTGCATTTGGCTACTGTGTCAGGATAATATAACAAACACTTACTACTACTATCAACGCTGCAACTTTTCTGAAAGTTTTATTGAATGCAGGATTACCTCCCTATGGGAAATCACAGGCGACTGTTGAAAAAAATACAACTGTGTCCGTTGGGAAACATAAAGGTCACAGTTAAAGTAATCCTGCAATTTTACCTATGCTCACACACAACCAAATATCTCTGTGTAGCCCTTGCCTTAGTAGTAATTGGTTGTAATTGGTTGATTAGTGAATAATTCATTTGTTTTACAGTCGGTCACTTCAAATATGTGCCTAACATACATTTGACAAAGGTTTTTATGTGGCACAAAACTATTATCATTATATTTTGATGGGTCTCTCTAGCTGAAAAAGTCTGGGGCCTCTGATGTATAATCAGTGGTCAACTATTAAACCATTATACAAACCAGATTCTTACTGGCGGATCTTATTATTTAGAGAAAGATCCCAATATGTTTGGCGGGACTTTATTTTACGTAAATTAGATTAGCCATTTTTAATTGCAACAAAAGTGATGGCGGGCTAAACACGAACATGTATGATGCCTGTTGCATATTTTATACTGGGGCCCAGGTGCTTTAAGTTATGTTTCTGATGGGATTATAGTGGATATGTAGTATGTATGACTAGATTATTTTTATTGATCTTTTATGTGTCTATGTTATTTTTGTTTCCAAGTCCAGCTTTGTTACTTTGGTTGTATTCTGCTTTACTGCATCCATTTAAATAATATAGAATACAACATATATTATATCTGTAGGAAAACCGTATCCCAAGTCAGGTACAAGTATAGTTTTAATTTATGCATCATGTTAATGTGACATATTATCATTTATAACCCTTTAACAATGATTACAAATCAACACATTTTCTTCATTTTATGGGGCCCACGTAATTAATTTAATCAAGGCTGTATAAGGCTAATGAGACTTTTTATTATTCACGCTTTATTATACCATGTGAAGTAGAGAATGGAAATAGTCTTTGTAATAACCAGTGTCAACTCCTGAGATGAACTTTCTTGCTCAGTAGATTTAATGATTCAATCTATTTCCACTGAAATAAAATGAAATGGCTGATAGTGGTATTCATGCAAAACAATTAATGGGAACATTTTACTGTATGCTGTGTCTTCTGTGCCAAATGACTAATGAAGTCCATTTCTCCCAATATACATTTAGATTTAACATCAAAGACCTGGTTATGTTTACAATGTAAGTTGAAACTCTGTCTGGCCTACTCAAAACTAATGGGCCACTGCCATATCTTTCCATGTAATGGCTGTAGAGGGCACAGCTGTTTTGTTGTAAAAGTGCATGTGTCTGTGCGACGGAGAGGCCAAGGATATTACATCTCTGTTAGTGAATTTTTTTTGCATTTAATTGTTTCATGGAAAAGTTTACAGAGGATCAGGGTAGATGGGACAACTCAATATATTAATACTGTATGCCCCCGCCAGAGGAAAAATATTTATCCCCCAAACAATTACCCTTACTGAATACACGTGACCAAGCTCTTAGAGTATGTCTCTGAGGCAAATGACCAACACCTTTCAAGAGACCAGAATTTCTGGACTAATTCCAATGCTTGGAGCAGATGCTCCAAAGTCACAGCAAGGCATCGTCAATAAATTACGTTTTTGACAATTAAATTCCATAAAAGTAACTTTGTTCCAATTGGTGTAAATCTGCTCAAAATTTATTTTGTACCTTAAACAATGACTGCAAAATATGTCTACATTATCATACCATATTATGAGCTACTTATGCTTAGAAATGGGAGCCCCGAATATGAATGCTGTATAAATTATGATTTAGGCATTTCTACTCAAATGTTAGTTGCATAGCCCAATTGTTTTCCTTTTTGTTATGGTTCTTTAGGCATAAAAGAAACATCCATGGAGCTGATTATTCATGGGACTTAAGCAAATTTGACTTGGTTCATATGATACCCTAAGTCAAATGCTGTGTGCTGTTCTGTAAGCAACTCTGAACATAAATCACTTTACTTCGGTTCTACTTAAAAACAAAAGCTTTTGAAGAATGGCCTGGTCTTGACGATATTCAGCAACTTCAAGTGCCTATTTTAATAGTAAACAATAAATACTCTACGAAAATTCAGCAATAGTTAGCGCGCCACCGTTTATGGGGGTAAATATACAGCAGTTTTCCTGTGACAAAACGATATTCTGCCAGAATTTTAAGTATTCTAGTTAGGTAACTTTTTAATATATTTTCTTTTTTATTTCCTCACCATATCACCCGTTTGCTCTCACTGGATGGAAATTTTAACTGTTTACAATCAGAGGCTAAAAACCTGTCCTGAATATGTCCAACTAACACAGATACACGGCTTCTTCAATGTATGACAGCCCTTAATAAATTGTGTCAGTGAGACATGATCAGTTAAAGTTATCAGCCTCTGAAGATACTGCAAATATGAATGTTGACATACACTGACTGCAAGCAGAGATCATATTATTGTTGGGTAATTGTAACAAAAATGATATTAGAAAGTTGCATAATATTTTGTTTTACAACTAAAGAAACCCTTTAACTGTAGTAGATAGTATCGGTTTAAAGCATAAAGGTAGAGGACTGTCCGGGGTGGCCAACCAGCTAGATGTACTTTGGCAGGCACATTTTTAAACACTATACAAGTATTAAAGGGGTAGACTTTTATGAGATGTCAATAAGATGTGTCAGATCATTGAGGAAATGAATAATGGGATATCCCGCAGATTTTAAGTATTGGCTGGTTCTGGTTATAATAGATACATGGCTAAGCAGGGTTAATTATTTTCCCTAAACTGAATGAGCGTTAAAGAAACCTGCTCTCCGATTTACGTACGTTACAAAAGTCTGCTTTGGAACGACCCTTTAAAAAGAGGACTTAACAGGTTTGGCAGGTCTTCATTTTGTTAATGAAATGGCGGTAAAATTGTGTGCCCAGTATTACGATGAGCTCTCAGCTGAGAACCAATTCATTGTCAGCTACCCAAACCAACATATGCAGCCTAAAATCACATGAGATTGAAACTGAGTTGCCAGGGATGTGTTTGTCTAAGACATTGTGGGCAATCAATACACAATAATTTTTTGAATATAGTTTTTTTTAAGCCTGAGCCAAATAACACTGTAATTACGGATTAGATACAATAATCATAACAATTGTGAATGATCTAGAGCCAGGCTGACAATTAACACTGTATTTTATGTCCCAGAACCATTCAAACCGAGATTCTGGCTTGGCTAAAACCCCTAGTCTTGTTTGAAGGCTACTTTATGGGTCATACATTGACTTCCAGGGAAGCTATTTCTAATAGGTGACACAAAAGAGATTATTTTCCTTTTCCTGGAGGGGAACTAAGTTGCACATTTTTTTTCCCATGGAGCATTGTCTGTAAGACTCCATACCAGCTGTGTCTCTTTAAGGAAAACCAGCCCCCCCATAGCACTAAAAAAGATAAAAATGCTGTACTACTAAAACAGCTTCTAGAAACAAGTAGTAGGACAGTCGATGTCCCCCTTCTGTATAAAGCAATTTAACCCATAATAACTTCTTTGGTATATTTTAAAATTTTTATAGACCTAAGTACCAAACCTTGAATGAAAAAAAAGAAAAGGGTGACCCCAGGGGCGTAACTAGGAAACACTGGGTCCGATAGCAAACTTTTGACAGGGCACCCCATCCCCTGGGTGCCACACAACCCTCGTTTGTAGATAGTGCCTCCCTGTAGCTTCTGTCACACTGTGCCCCCTGTAGATAGCGCCATACAGGCCCATGTAGATAGCGCCACACACAGCTCCTGTAGATAGTGCAATACAGCCCTTCCGTAGATAGCACAATACAGCCCGCTGTAGATAGTGCCATACAGCCCCCTCTCTGTATATAGCACCATACAGCCTCTCTGTAGATAGTGTCATACAGCCCCCTGTAGATAGCACCATACAGACCCCCTCTGTAGATAGCGCCATACAGCCCCCCTGTAGATAGCGCAATACAGCCCCGCTGTAGATAGCGCCATACAGCCCCGCTGTAGATAGTGTCATGCAGCCCCCTTGTAGATAACGCCATAGAGCCCCCTCCCTATAGATAGCACCATACAGCCCCCCTGTAGATAGCACCATACAGCCCCCTCCCTGTAGATAGGGCATACAGCCCCCCTGTAGATAGTGCCATACAGCCCCCCCCCCTGAGATTACTCCCATCCAATGTTTGCAATCTTTGACATAGCTTTAGAAAAGAGAAGCCTCACCTCCCATGAAAAGTAGAACGGAGCAAACATGAGCTTAGTTGTCCCTTTTCATGCCATACAACTGCCTCTGTGGTATCTGTACCATTTTGAAATAGTTACCCATAGCAACCAATCAGGTCATTTGCACTTTATTAAAATGACAACCATAATCTGATTGGTCGCTATGGTCAACACTATTTGTATTTAATTTTTAACCTAATGCATTATATAACATGGCTGAAACAATGACACACTGTCTTGGACACAGATGAAAAATTTAACTTTTTTAAAGTATGTAAATATTTGGAAAACTAATTTTACTTACTAAATTCCTATAGCAAGTACAATGGGTTCACTTATGTCTGGTTCTATAATGCTGCTCTAAGATTACGAGGTTAAACCAATAAAAGATGTTATGTCTTGCTTGGGTGAGGTTAGAGGACAAGCATTCATTACGGCACAATTATTGGCCTAACAATACATTATGTCCCTGTTATGCTCATTCTTCATTTTCGACTGACAGAAGAGGCTGGACGCAGCTGCAGGCTTGAGGGAAGCCGACATGACCGTCCTGGTAGGGAAAGGGTTAATGTTATGAGGTGAGGGAAAGTTGAAGGAGCTGAAGGAGGGACGGGGAGGAGTTAAGGGGGACGGGGGGGCCGTTACTGCGCTTCCCGCTGTTTCTCGGCATTGAGCCGGAAGCAGCGGGAGGAGTAACACACACTAAGCAAAGCTCCCCGTTGCCCGGTTTTTTAGTAATGGCAGAGGCCCTGATTTTAGAGCAGCTGCGTGCCGCTGCTGTGCACCACGGTCCCGGATGGCTGGAGGAGACCGTGGCTGCATTAACGCGGATCCCGGACGCCGTTTCGCCACGCCGGGCACGGCGTTCGGGGTCTGTTGTAAGGGACAGGCTCCCCTCCCCCGGCCCCCTTACGAGCATGGCTATGGCGGCGGGGGGGGAGTCGGCAACAACCGCTCCTGCGCTGGGCAGGCAGAGAGCGGTGCCAGGGGTGATGGCGATGCAGGCTGTGTCGACCCGTCCCTCTCGGCGGTCCCGACCTCCAGAGCGCCTTAGTCCGGAGGTAGTCCCGCGGACACGGCGTCGCAGAGGGAGCCCGATCCCGGACGCTGCAGGCCAGGCAGCTGGGAGGACCGCCCCTTCCCAGGCCCTGCGTCCTGGCAGGAATCCCAGGCCGCGACGGGGTCCGGCGGTAAGCAGGGAGTCGCAGGCTGGGCTCCCTGTCACCCCTCCCCCATCAGATGGAAGATGTCGAGAGCAAGGTACGGCCGCCCCGCATGGTGATGTTCCGGCCAGGGGGCAGGCTTCGTCAGGATCGTCTAGACGGGCGACTAGATCTGCAGCGACGTCGAGGCAACAGGTCCGGTCGGAAGTCTGGGTCCCGGCGGTCGGGCGGCAGGTTGCCGGCCCATCGGTCAGCGCGTCCTCATCCCCTTTCCGAAGATGTCGTTGGGAGGGACAGTCGTCGGCGAGAGAAGAATTGGAGGAAGGTGAACTGGACGTGTATCGTCGAGGTCAGGATGGTCCGGCTGACGGGAACACAGCGCCTGTGCAGCCCGGTGAGTGTATAACTCCATTATTGTCTTATCCAGCGATTTTTATGTCGGGTGTCGGCGGGGGGGCTGCTAGCATAGCATCGGGGGCCGGTAGTGGCGCGGGCGGACGCGACGGAGCGGGTTTGGCAGATTTAGTGGGTTGCTTACGGGAGCTGGTGGGGCGCCTGGATAGGGCCGCGGCGCCGGTAGTAACGGAAGTGTCCCCTGCGGTAGTTTGGGAAGGCCCCAGGGACGTGGGATCGTTGCAGGCGCGTCCTGTGGTGGCGGTTAGAGAGGCGGTCGCGGTGGCGGTACAGACTGAGGTACAGAAGGACGGCGATCGAGTGCGCATGGATGATCGTGCTCGGGGGGAGGTGTATGTTTGTTTTGAGGGTCCGTTGGGGGCGCATTTAAAGCAGGAGGTGCGTGATCGGATCTGGAAAGATGAATATGTTTATAATTTTTTCTCTCTTGCCGCTGGCTAAATTTAATTTGGATAAGAGCAAGCGGGATGAGAGTAAAAAGGACGAGGAGGAACGGCGGCGGTATAGGCTTATCCCGCAGACGTTCGTTAATTGGTCGCAGGCGTTCGCCATATTGGCTAGTGTGATAGGGGAAAAGGCGCCGGAAAATTGTTCTGCGTTATTTTGTTATTTTGATGCTATTGGGGAGGCTCATAGGGCGTATGGGGGTCAGGCGTGGCTGCGATATGATGAGCAATTCCGTCAGCGGAAGGCGGTTCGGCCGGCGATTCGGTGGGACCAGAAGGATATTGCTCTCTGGTTACGGGTTACGGCTCCGGTTAGGCAGCCCTTTCCCGGGAGCGGTGGCCAGGGAGGCCAGTCTAGTCAGAGTGGACAAAGCGGCGGGGGAAAGGCGGGGTTTTGCTGGCAATTTAATGAAGGTCAGTGCAAGTTCGGGGCCACGTGCAAGTTCAAGCACGTGTGCTCCGAGTGTAATGGTGCATCACACGGGGCGGCAAAATGCCTGCGAAAAAAGGGGTCAGGGAACCAGCACGGGACTGGTCAAGGGGGTGTCGCCGGTGAGGGTGGAAAGGATGGCCCCTTATCTAAATGAGTATCCGGATAGGGCGGCAGCTAAGTTGCTTTATGAAGGGTTTCGTGTTGGGTTTGTTATTCCTCCACCTCCTTATGAGGTTCCGGTTACGCGGAGGAATTTAAAATCGGCTTACTTGCATGCGGAAGTCGTGTCGGAAAAGTTGTTAAAAGAAGTTTCGTTGGGTCGCATGTCGGGGCCATTTGTTGAGTCGCCGGTAAAAGATTTAGTTGTGTCCCCTTTGGGTATTGTCCCTAAACGCGAGCCCGGAAAGTTTCGTTTGATTCAACATTTATCGTATCCCAAAGGTTCGTCGGTAAATGACGGGATTGATCACGAGTTGCGTTCCGTAGTTTATACCTCATTCGATAAGGCGGTGGGGTTAGTGCGGGCTGCGGGTCCTGGGGCGCTGCTAGCAAAAACTGTGGATGGCCCCAGCGCAGGATACGAGTGATTTGAATATTTTCACGGATGCGGCTGGGGCGGGTGGCTTTGGAGCTTACGGGGGAGGTCCGTGGTGCGCAGGTCAATGGCCGGCTAGCTGGGTGTCCAGTGGACTCACGCGGAATCTGGCCCTGCTCGAGCTGTTTCCCATCGTGGTGGCGGTTACCATTTGGGGGGACAGGCTCAGGGATAAGAAGGTCCGTTTTTTACGGCGACAACATGGGGGTGGTGCTTGCCATTAACAACATCACGGCGTCTTCTCCTCCGGTAGTTCAATTGTTGCGACATTTAGTGTTGGTGTGTTTGTCGTTGAACGCGTGGGTGGTGGCGGTGCATGTCCCGGGTGTACGGAATTGTATTGCTGATGCTCTTTCTCGCTCGCAGTGGGACCGGTTTCGGCAATTGGCCCCGGGAGCGGAACGTCTCGGTTTGGCTTGTCCGGAGCATCTTTGGGATCTGGTATCGGTCCCGTAGAGCAGCTGTTACAAAGGTCTTTGGCGCGCACGACGTGGAGTGCTTATGCTGCTTGTTGGAGGCAGTGGGAGGAGTGGGTAAGAGAGTTGGGTGACGTCAATACGGATAGAGACAGGTTGGTGGCACTTTTGTATTGGTTAGGGGATGCCTGGGAGGCGGGGTTTTCAGTAGCGAAGGTGAACCGGTTCATATCTGCTGTGGCGTTTGGGCTTAAGTTGCGGGGCTTGCGGGATGTATCGAAGGAATTTCTGGTATCGCAGGCTTTGAAGGGGTTGCGCAGAGGTAGGGTGGAGGCGGATAGTAGAAGGCCGGTGTCGTTTGCTTTGCTTGGCTCGTTGGGGGGTTCATTAGCATCGGTATGTCGTTCTTCAGATGAAATGGATCTGTTCCGGTTGGCTTTTTCGTTAGCGTTCTTCGGAGCATTTAGAATAGGTGAGTTGGTGTCGCCAAGTACTAAACAGGCAGGGGGGCTGAGATCTGGGGAGGTGAGCCTTTTTGCAGATCGGCTGGAGGTATGGTTGCGTAGATCTAAAACTGACCAAGTAGGGAAGGGTAAACTGATAGTTTTGTTCGCTCTCCCGGGGTCGGTCATGTGTCCAGTGGAGTGCATGCGGGGTTTTACGAGAAACAGGGGGTCTCCAGATTTGCCTTTGTTACGTCATGAGGACGGGTCGTTTTTGTCCAGGTTTCAGTTTGGAGCTGTATTTAAAAAATGTTTGACGGCAGTGGGGGTTGCGGCAGGCTCATATTCATCTCATTCCTTCCGGATTGGCGCAGCAACGGAAGCGGGGCGCTGGGGGTTGGATGACGAGGGGGTGAGGCGTATTGGTCGTTGGGAGTCTAAAAGGTTTAAGTCCTATGTCCGCCCCCATATGTTGTAATTTTGTTGTTTATGTTTGAAAATGTTATATGGTGGTGCCTAACTGTGTTTTCCGTTTCAGATTCGCCTCCTTGTCTGGTGTGGTTGATGGGTCATTCGTACGTGCACTGGGGGGCTTTGAGGGCAGACGTCCGCCCGGATGGTCGCCAGTTGCGCATTCCGCGACAGGATGCGGTTGTGCATTGGCTGGGTTTTAGAGGTATGTCTTGGAACAGGGTGTTGGCGGAATTCCAGACATATGTGCGGCTTGATAGGGTTCCGGAGGTTCTAGTGTTGCACGTGGGTGGGAATGATTTAGGAGTCCGCCCTTTTCGTGAGTTGGTGCGGGATATCAAACATGATATGTTGTGTTTGTGGGTATCTTATCCCAAGTTGGTGGTAGTGTGGTCGGACATAGTCCCAAGGAAGCATTGGCGGTTAGCTAGATCGGTGGAGAGAGTCAATAAGGCTCGGATAAAAGTTAACCGGGCGGTGTCCCGTTTTGTGGCGAAGAACGGGGGCATTTGCGTGAGGCATAGGGATTTGGAGTCAGGATTGGGGAATTTCTGGAGAAGTGACGGGGTTCATCTGACCGAGGTTGGCATTGATATTTGGAGCTTGGCTATAGCAGAAGGCATAGAAAGGGCGGTGGTGGTGTGGAGGAACTCACAGGCTTAAGGTGGTCAAGGCCTGTTTCGCGGTGGCGGGGGGAGTCCTTGAGGCCAGTCAGTACAAAATGGTGGGGGGGTCGCATCGGGGGTATGCGTCCCCCAAAAAAGGTACATGGTTGAAGACTTCATCGGGTGTTATCCCTTTGAAGTGGTCTTCTGGTAGAAGGTATGTCACTTGAAGGCTTCATCGGGTGTTATCCCTTTGAAGTGGACTTCTAGTGGTCGGTATATCACTTGAGGGCTTCATCGGGTGTTATCCCCTTGAAGTGGACTTCTAGTGGTTGGAGCCATCTGCAGAGGTGAACGGTGCTTCCGAGCTGGTTTACGGCTGGAGGTAATTAGTGGTTTGCAGATGGCTAATTCGGTGTGTTCTTGAAAGGAACATCTGAAGGGGCTTCAAGGACTTCCTCTGCTCGGGTTAATGTTAACGTTTAATTGTTATTTATGATTCTGACCCATGTTGGGTCATGTGAATTATTAGGAGGAATTCTATGGTGGATTCCTAACTAGTTATCCGAATGTTTCGGATTTAAATTGTTTTTATAAAACTGTGAAATTAATAAACGGCTGCTGTGGCCATTTCACATCCAACCTCGGTGTCATGTGTCGTTACTAAATGGGGGTGGGGGATAGTATGGTCTAAGGTTAACACACGACTCTACCTAGGCAGGTCAAGAAGAGGCTGGACGCAGCTGCAGGCTTGAGGGAAGCCGACATGACCGTCCTGGTAGGGAAAGGGTTAATGTTATGAGGTGAGGGAAAGTTGAAGGAGCTGAAGGAGGGACGGGGAGGAGTTAAGGGGGACGGGGGGGCCGTTACTGCGCTTCCCGCTGTTTCTCGGCATTGAGTCGGAAGCAGCGGGAGGAGTAACACACACTAAGCAAAGCTCCCACCCTCCCACCCTTGTTTTGTTACTCCTTAGGTCTTATGTACGTCCGTCTATGAGCGTTGTGTGTTATTTTGTGTGCTTATTTAACATGTTTTTCTTTTTTCCGGAGTAGGTTCTGTTGTCATGGCAGCTGGCGGGGGGAGTCCTTGAGGCCAGTCAGTACAAAATGGTGGGGGGGTCGCATCGGGGGTATGCGTCCCCCAAAAAAGGTACATGGTTGAAGACTTCATCGGGTGTTATCCCTTTGAAGTGGTCTTCTGGTAGAAGGTATGTCACTTGAAGGCTTCATCGGGTGTTATCCCTTTGAAGTGGACTTCTAGTGGTCGGTATATCACTTGAGGGCTTCATCGGGTGTTATCCCCTTGAAGTGGACTTCTAGTGGTTGGAGCCATCTGCAGAGGTGAACGGTGCTTCCGAGCTGGTTTACGGCTGGAGGTAATTAGTGGTTTGCAGATGGCTAATTCGGTGTGTTCTTGAAAGGAACATCTGAAGGGGCTTCAAGGACTTCCTCTGCTCGGGTTAATGTTAACGTTTAATTGTTATTTATGATTCTGACCCATGTTGGGTCATGTGAATTATTAGGAGGAATTCTATGGTGGATTCCTAACTAGTTATCCGAATGTTTCGGATTTAAATTGTTTTTATAAAACTGTGAAATTAATAAACGGCTGCTGTGGCCATTTCACATCCAACCTCGGTGTCATGTGTCGTTACTAAATGGGGGTGGGGGATAGTATGGTCTAAGGTTAACACACGACTCTACCTAGGCAGGTCATGCAAACACACATTCATTTGCATGTCGCTTAAAACATTGCTTTAATGCAGCCTTATGAATTTGCAGTGATCTGCAGGTCAGTGCTTTATTGACTGATACACACGAGACACTTCAGAGCTAGATCTACAAATAAAATGGTCCTTTTTTTAACACTGAGATAATTAAGTCTTTCTGAAACAAGAAACGTGTAGGCACTTAATTAAAAGTGTATCCCCAAAAGATTACCCTATTCTCATGTTATAATTCACATTTTCCGCATCAAGCACTTTCAAGATGCTGATTTTTTCTCTCCTTCTGGAAGAGACCTAATAACATACATCCATAGACTTACACACAGTGGTCCTCTGCATTATAAAATTGACATGCTGACAAAAATTCTAATATATATATATATATATATATATATATATATATATATTGTATATGTATACACACACACACACACACACACACACAGGTGGAGTGTATTCATTTATGGCGCTACCTTGGTGAAGTATAGAAGCTGTTAAAGCTAAAAAAAATGTATGGACCTATGATATATATGAGATATGTACATTCTCTGATTGTATAGCATTGTAGAATATCACTATATTAGCACTATATGTATAATGCATTATAAAAATAATACTACTAGTTTGCCAGTATGAATTCAAATGTGTCTACCAATAGCACAAATGTACCATCTGTATATTAATTACAGTACATTAAGCAAATATTTAGAATTATGGAGACTAGCAAGTGCTTGAAGAGTCAGACTAAGGTTTGGATGGCTTCCATTCGTAACCGAGCCATGACAACTATGACGCATTTGCTTTTCAAACCGATCCCAACGAATACTGATGGTCCACATTGATTTATAATGGGGTCCATCAGATTTCCATCAGTGTTTCTGTATTTTGCAGCAAGAATAGCGCTACAGACTACACCAATAGTGTAATGACACCAATAGAAAATGACACCAGTGGGAACAAAGGCTAAAATGAAGGTCTGTGTTCCATTGTTTCTTGCAAGAAAATAGTTACAATAAGAATGGTTTGTTGCAGTTTTAGCATACATTGTTTGTGTATAAGCGTGGGCTTAATGTTGCGTATTAAAGTGCATTTGTCGTCTGAAAGGTAAAGTATATACTACACAATGTACACGATCTGCAGGTTAGGGTATACATTTTTTGGCTTATTTACTGAATGGGTAGGACTGGGTCTGAATGGTAAATATTGAGGGAGTACCTACCTCTCCCCCTACATTTTTTCTCTTAGCATTTTTGTCAGCCTTTTTGACATTGATTCGGCAAAAGCAAGAAAATGGGCAGGGATTCCCTCCCACTCCACAACTCAGCTGATGAATGGATTGAGTAGGCATCAAGGTGATCCTCCTTTTCTATAAGTAGTGCAATGTTTAAGCAGCCTCTACTTTATGTCTTCAAGGACATCTCTAAAAGTTTATCTCAATAAGACAATTCCTTTCCATCTGCCCTATTAGAGCATATGGACATCATAGAGGGGAGGACCTCACTTTGAACCTCCCTTTTTTCTAGGCCAGAAGAAAGAGCAGTTCTCGCTATTGCGCCCACTTGGTTTATTTGAATGGGCTGCATGCAATACTAGGCATCTCAAAAACTGGGATCAAATTCACATGGAAACCATAAAATATATAATTTAAGAATCTGAGTAAAGTAAGATGAAAATATTGAACTCATTATGTCCCTGTCAAGAACTTTCTAGCTATGGTCTTCTTGCAGACCTTGTAGCAGTCTCGCAGGATCTGAAGAAAAGCAGTCAATCCCCTGCAGCAATTCGGCTTGCCTCATAATCAGCATCTGCCCGGTCACCTGCTTCTAATGTCACTGGACTGGTGATCCGAGCTGTGTTGGTTCAGCTCCACTCAAAGTAACTGTCTGCTTTTAATTGCCAGGTCTGTGCTCTCTTAACCCCATCAAGGGTTACACTTAGCCTTAAGCACTAAGTCAGGAGTAATGAGTAATCCAACTCCTGTTTCTTCAGCTTTACAGCATCTGGTACACTGCAATACTGTCTGTTTAGGGAAGTGGATGTATGATCATTTTCCAGTATATTGCAGTGTAGTCAATTCCAGAAATAAGTTTATTCGTAATATGGAGCAATATCACAGTTTTCATTAATGCAAATGAATAAAAATAGGTGTTGTCAAGGGAAGCTTGAATCCCATGTATAATTGAAAGAGTAAAGGAAGTATTTACGGCGAGTGGGGAAAGGGAGTTGCTCTCTTTCTGCTTTAATACAGGACATCATTTAAGATCTACTTGCTGAGACTGCTAATGAAAAACACACAGTGGCGCTTTATGTGCCAAGTTCATAACTGCAGACGTCAGTACAATTGCAGATCTCTCCAACTGTCACCCCCTGCTGGTACATTGTCTTCTATGATGAACAATCTAATGACTGCCCACTATTCTGACCCACAGTCTGGTAACCATCCATGTTGATCTGGACTCTGACTCATATGCTTTTCTATATCAATGCTGTTACATTGTATATTTCTTCTATTAAAGCTACAAAATAACCCAAGCTAGAAAGACATTAAAATAAATTTGACTTAAAGAGGCTGTGTCACCAGATTTTCAAACCCCTATCTCGTATTGCAGCAGATCGGCGCTGCAATGTAGATTACAGTAATTTTTTTTTTTTTTCAAAAACGAGCATTTTTGGCCAAGTTATGAGCATTTTTATATTTATGCAAATGAGCCTTTTCTTAAAGAGGCTCTGTCACCAGATTTTGCAACCCCTATCTCCTATTGCAGCAGATCGGCGCTGCAATGTAGATAAGAGTAATGTTTTTTGTTTTTTTGTAAAAACGAGCATTTTTGGTCAAGTTATGACCATTTTTATATTTATGCAAATGAGGCTTTCTTAAGTACAACTGGGCGTGTTTAAAGTTATGTCCAAGTGGGCGTGTATTGTGTATGTACATCTGGGCGTTTTTACTTCTTTTACTAGCTGGGCGTTGTGAATAGAAGTGTATGATGCTGACGAATCAGCATCATCCACTTCTCTTCGTTAACACCCAGCTTCTGGCAGTGCACAGACACACAGCGTGTTCTCGAGAGATCACGCTGTGACGTCACTTCCTGCCCCAGGTCCTGCATAGTGTCGGACGAGCGAGGACACATCGGCACCAGGCGACAGAGGCTACATCGACTTACCTGCAAACGCCGATGCTGCTGCAGAATCAACTGTAGCCTCTGTCGCCTGGTGCCGATGTGTCCTCGCTCGTCCGACACGATGCAGGACCTGGGGCAGGAAGTGACGTCACAGCGTGATCTCTCGAGAACACGCTGTGTGTCTGTGCACTGCCAGAAACTGGGTGTTAACGAAGAGAAGTGGATGATGCTGATTCGTCAGCATCATACACTTCTATTCACAACGCCCAGCTAGTAAAAGAAGTAAAAATGCCCAGATGTACACACACAATACACGCCCACTTGTACATAACTTTAAACACGCCCAGTTGTACTTAAGAAAGCCTCATTTGCATAAATATAAAAATGGTCATAACTTGACCAAAAATGCTCGTTTTTGAAAAAAAAAACAAACGTTACTCTTATCTACAGTGCAGCGCCGATCTGCTGCAATAGGAGATAGGGGTTGCAAAATCTGGTGACAGAGCCTCTTTAAGTACAACTGGGCGTGTTTAAAGTTATGTACAAGTGGGCGTGTATTGTGTGTGTACATCTGGGCGTTTTTACTTGTTTTACTAGCTGGGCGTTGTGAATGGAAGTGTATGATGTTGACGAATCAGCATCATCCACTTCTCTTCGTCAGCACCCAGCTTCTGGCAGTGCACAGACACACAGCGTGTTCTCCAGAGATCACTCTGTGACGTCACTTCCTGCCCCAGGTCCTGCATCGTGTCGGACGAGCGAGGACACATCGGCACCAGGCGACAGAGGCTACAGTTGATTCTGCAGCAGCATCGGCGTTTGTAGGTAAGTCGATGTAGCCACTTACCTACAAACGCCGATGCTGCTGCAGAATCAATTGTAGCCTCTGTCGTCTGGTGCCGATGTGTCCTCGCTCGTCCGACATGATGCAGGACCTGGGGCAGGAAGTGACGTCACAGCGTGATCTCTGGAGAACATGCTGTTTGTCTGTGCACTGCCAGAAGCTGGGTGCTGACGAAGAGAAGTGGATGATGCTGATTCGTCAGCATCATACACTTCCATTCACAACGCCCAGCTAGTAAAACAAGTAAAAACGCCCAGATGTACACACACAATACACGCCCACTTGTACTTAACTTTAAACACGCCCAGTTGTACATAACTTTAAACATGCCCAGTTGTACTTAAGAAATGCTCATTTGCATAAATATAAAAATGCTCATAACTTGGCCAAAAATGCTTGTTTTTGAAAAAAAATAAACGTTACTGTAATCTACATTACAGCGCCGATCTGCTGCAATACGAGATAGGGGTTTGAAAATCTGGTGACAGAGCCTCTTTAAGTTTCTTTTCCTTGAATAGCTGTGAAATAGTATGCAGAAAAACAAAGTTAAGAGTTCAAGTTGGGGCAAACTGAGTGGTAAGGTATTTGGGCAGTACCTGAGCACCAGGCAGCTGAGAGGGCCAGAGCTCCCCAATAAACCTGTGAAGACAGTGTGACCCAGCAGTGGGTTCATAACAGAAGCTCCAATGTAACTTTGAAAAAAAATCATCTGATTTGTATAAGTGTCTCGAGTTAAGTGAAATCACTGCACAAGCGCTCTTACTTTAGTGGGAGGGTTTGTTGCGGCACATCCCTCTAATTTTCACCTCCGATTTAAATGCGAAAAATTGGGACACATTAACAGAGATTCATGTAGGGTGTAGATTATAATCTACACATCAAATACTATTATATTATTACATGATAAACTAATTCAACATATTGTAGCAGATCAAGGCAAGTGTCCCCATATTACCGTCTATATAATCCCTGTTATTAAGGAGGCAGCAGTCTGTGGCAGGGGCGTAACTATAGAGGATGTGGTCGCACCCGTGCCCTCGAGTCTAAAGAGGGGCCCACAAAGCCCCTATACGGAAATCAGTACCATGAATAACGTGATAGTTGGGGGGCTCTATTAATGATTTTGCATTGGGGTCTAAAAGCTTCAAGTTACCCCACAGTTCTGTGTGTATAATTCTATTACACAAAAACGTAGGATCTAGTACATATTTTCTTCTATAGTTCGGTAACCGATATTTGTGTTCTCTCCTGAAATTTCTTCATGAGTGCAAGTAAGTGTATTCAGTGTTTATATTCTTCACAGAACCTTGTTCAAATGCCACTGTTTAGGTCTTGCTTTAGAATGTGTAATGAATGAGATTCTACATCAAGCTTTATGACCGTATCTGTGAAAAAGGAATTTTTTCACACTCTATTGTTTCATAATAGGCCCAATAAAAATATCTATGATAAATAAGCAACACTGTGCTATGTAATACATACAATCTAAACATATATAAAACATATTATGCAATTCTACATAAAATATATTCAAATCTTTCTAAACACATGCTTTAGGCTGCCGTATGCAAATATCAGGCTGAGCCTCAGAAGTTATGTCTATGAAGTGTTACCTCCTTTAGCTTTGCCTTTTAATCTACATCCAGATAATATTTTAGCCTATACTGCCTGTGTCTATCAAATACATACGAAAGCAAAGCATGTCTGATCGTGGCTCTGAAAAGCTTTCCTTGCCTCCATGTCAATCAGGGAAAACATTTCTTATCTGTATCCAGACTGATGAAACCACAAGGGTAATATCCAAGGCAATGCTCACTCACCCATTTCAAGAATATTAAGCTTTCAACTTGGCTACCTCACAAGCACAGACTGCTCACCTGTCCCTGGTCAAGAATTTGTGTCTGCTGTCCTTACATATCTGCCTGCTTGACAACATAGTTGCACCCACAAAGTGCCACCCTCCTTTTTTAAATTTGTCAGCAAATCTCAAGTGATGAGCGTTAAACCGTCACTCAAATGTAGTAAGACTTTGAACTAAAGCAGTGTTAATAATGAGAGCATAAATGGCGATCTATGGATAAGACACCAACCCACATATGACAGCAGATAATTGAGTCATCAAGTTTAGTCTATACCGCTCTTTGTTGCTTGTCCTTCTGGATGAAGGAGATGCTTTGATAGCCATACATGTTATACACACTAGATAAAGAAGATGTTTGGGCTACAAGGGACTATTTTTAAAAACAGCCAAATGTTGACAAGGACTAATCTTCCATTTGGCTACTCTGCCGTTGGAAAACTCAAGGGAATGATAAGTTCAAGCAATGTAGTACATTTGACTTATTATTTTTTTTTTGTTGCTCATATAGCAATACAGATACAGGGAGAACATACAAACTTTATGGTGATGTTGTCCATTGTCAGGCTTGAACCCGACTAATACTGTAAGGCAACAGTGCTAACCACTGAGCCACCATGTTACTCACCCAATACCAAGCTTGTACGATAACATAAGTTTCTATGTTATACAGATCAGCAGGGTCTAATTTTTCATCGAACTCTTTGAGACTTATCATAATGTATGTGAATTGAGATAATTCTATATCCTAATAAGTTGTGACAACTGATTATATATAGCAGTATAGTGATATAGTATATTCTGATGCCATCTCCATCTAAATTGTGTTAGTTGTCCTAGTACAAAAGTTACAGTTGTCATGATATACATGAAACTGACAACTAATAATGTCAAAGTGATCACAACCACTGATAATCCAATATGTTTATTTTTTTTTCACAACAATTTCCTCTTTTGTGCTTTATTATAACATGTAGGTAACAGTGTTTGAATAGTGATATAGGGTATTGCTACCTTCGTGAGCCTACTGGACCCATCATTATTGTTTCCAGTATTTTGTGACAATCTCTAAAAGGGTTAGGCTGCTTAGTTCAGCGGATTAGGAAAAAAAATCTAAGCATTTTTCCAGGAACCATAAAACAGCTTTCTCACAAACATTAACAAATCTGTTCATCTTCATTATTTTCTGCACCATACACCCACTCACTGGAACAACTTGCTTCCAGTCCCTGCACTAAAGGAGTTTTATCAACAGATGCCATATATTTTCCATAAGTGCGGAGTAATGCAGTCAAATGAAGAATATACAGAAAACGAGTCCATACACACTTTCTATGGCTTTTTATATCTACAGTGCTTTACAGTATTAGACATTACTCTATCATAGAAAAGAATGAGTTGACACAATGGAAAATGTGCTTTAATAGACTGGACCAGTATTGGTTTTCTGGTTCAGTACCTTCATAAGACAAAGAGGGAATATGTGGAGTGAGGAGTCTTGAGTTCTTGTGACACTATAGACCACTCTACTCTTCTTATTGAAGCATTGGCCAAGAAGATTAAAGTTGAGACCAAAAAAGTTGAACTGGCTACTTGCATTATGGATTCGCATAGTTTCATTATCTGCACTTCGTCTTGGTCTCTTTGTAATGTCTGGAGAAGATGCTCTGATATGTATCTCTCCTGACCTTTCTGACATTACGTCTACAGATCAAGACTTGTGATAAAGTGGGGTTATAGATCCCACCTCCTTGAGAATATGCAGGTACTGTCTTGACGGAAGCTGCTCGTGGATCAGTGTCATATGTTATGCAGCTTCCCAAAGGACACCATGCATGCCATACATTTAAGGAACATGGAAGAGCAAGATCTATAATAGACGGAGATGATGGCAACACTTTCCATCAGGTCTACAAGGCTATGCTCAAGGATCTCTTTTTACCACTGCTTTCTGCTTTATATACCTTTTTATTCTATATTCTAAGCTTCATGGATCAAGGTCCTTCTTACTGAATGCTTGTCATAGATTCCACCATTCACTTTTTTCTTCTATATACAATAATGTGCACTGTGCGACCACTGCATTAATTCTCAATATTTAAAAACACACAAACAATGGAATATTCACTGAATGTCCTTGCATACTAGCTTTTATATCTACTATTATGTATATGCAGTAGTATATACAATACTTATATAATTACTCCACTCACACCGATTGTATCTGGAGTTACAATTACAATATGAATTTAAAAAAAATAAAAAAATTTACTTTGCTTAAGTCTAAACTCGGTCACAAGCTTTATATTTTAGTGTAAAACATGTATTACTTCCACTGGGTTACAATGTGCAAACTAAATGAAGGAGTTACCCAATTTCCCATATGTCAAAGGAAAGCCCTAGGTTTTCCAACAATGTATAAAGCTGAGCTGACAGATAATGGGTTTGAATGCTTCCTTTGGTTAGAGAATACTAGAGTTAATTTCTGCTCCCCTGGACTCTCCAGATACAATCCATGAGAACTATCATCACATCCATGGGGGGGATTGGGTGGATATCAAACGCACTTGATAAACAGTTATCAATTTAAATCCACATGCCCAAGCGTAACGGAAACATGTGCCTTGGTTCTCTTGTCTCATTCTCTTCTCAAGGTAGTAATCCCTTTATCTTTTGGCTGATTGTCTTTATTGATCTTGTTTCCCACCAGCCCATCCTGGTTTCTCTGAAGAATTTTATCTAAGGAGGAAGCCTATTTGGAAATCTCACAGCATTGAGACTACCTTCATTTTCAGCTACCGTCTCTATTATCTCCCCTAATACATCTTCTGTGAAACAAATAATAGCTGAAATATACAAACTGTTTCACCTCACTGCTGAGAATACATTGTCATGAAGCAGTAACAGCCAAACTTCATCCTCACTTCACGGGGACCTATTGGTACTATTTGTTGAGTGTACTGCACAATATATATATATATATATATATATATATATATATATAAACTTATATAATGTAGTGTGTGTATATACAGCATTTGGCATAATTATGTTATTTTTCCAATACACCCAGGCTTTTTCCAGTAATACTACTGCCACAGTTCACTATATGTTATTATCGCAGGATATATTAATAAGTCAGTAACTTAGTTTGTGAAAACGCTGAGTTATGCTGGATGATTTCTTCCTATTAAATATACAGTGCCATAGTTGAACGATAATTTAGAGACAATGCTAGAGATGTCTTTACCAGTTTACTAATCATAATGGTAATTTAATGCTAATCCATTCTATTCAGAATACTGATGATATTTGTGTATAAATTATTTGATTATATATTCATAATGACTCTCTTATGCTGCATGTGTATGTATGTGTATGTATGTTTGTGTGTATAATAAATATATATATATATATATATATATATATATATATATATATACATATGTATATATAAACACACACATATATATATATATGCAGGCTGCTAAAATGCTTGCAATTTGTAGATATTTTCCCTTAGAGGTTCTTACCCAGTATGAATCTAGAGCACAGAAAAATGTCATATATTAAAACAATCAAAGTCTATGGACTGCAATTTGGATGTGATGATGTCCTAAATGGTTTTCAATAGAACATATTTCACAGCAGAGTGAGTAATGTGAGTAGTACCTGGCATGAGCTATACTGAGCAGAAACGCGAGCAGGCAGGCTGGCATCCAGTGTGGTACCACCCTGCACTGTTCAGGGAGACTAGTTGGAGAAGAGAGCTCTGCCCTCCACTCTGCACATCATGAACTGAATGCCCTGCTTGTCTCTCATTCCAGTAACAAGTTCCTTTACACTGCTCAGCGCTCAGCTCGGAAATGCTTAAAGTGAGAGGAAAGATCGCGTAATGCTTCACCAAGTCCACGTAACATCACTAGACACTAAACATGTGGTGATCTGAAAAGCCCCTTATACATTGATTCTCCAGTAGATTAATTAGTCTAAATCTCTATCTCAATCTCAGAGAGATAAACAAAATTCATAAAAATTCTCTTCTCCATTGACTCTTCAAGATACAAACCAAACCAATTCACTGCAAACCTTGAACCTGGAAAAATGATTCTACCAACAGTACCACAGACATACAAGTCAAGAATAATGTCTGGAACTCATACACATTTTAGCATAGTCCATTCATCACCCATACATAGGAACGTATAGAAACATATTGAAGACATATAATGCAGTGAGGACCTGCACATCCCTATCCACTGCCCTCTTCCCTTACATGCCCAATGATGAGTTCTTACCTTGAGCTGCGAAAGTACTACTGGCAGTCAGTATGGCCAGGGCAGGTAGAAAACACATTTGCAGGATGTATCCAAGCCTTAGACCGCAGCTGGCAGTTTCCAGACCCTTCCTCATGGTATTGGAAGGCACAACAAGCTGGTTCACTGGGCAAACTCCACTTTCTTCAGCACTGGTAGAGTCTGCCAATAGTTACACAGACACTTTCAAGTACATTTATTTCCTCTTTTAAGTCACAAAGATCTCATGCCCAAATGATCATAGCAACAGCCACCACTGACTGTTCTTCAGCTTCATTAATCCCTTATTGGCAGGAGAAAATACGTGCAATGTGTCGGAAAGTATAACAAATCCGTTCAGTCGGAATAAGAACAAGCTGGAAAAAAAAATCACTGTAGAATTGCTTTAAAATCTTGCAAACAAATCTATGTGATGTTGTATGGCGCAGCCAGTTAGGATCCTAAAAGCCCATTGAGTCAGTGGGTGCAGGTAGAGAAGCATGAGGTGAAGCATTAGTAGTACACTGGAGCTGTGTGAGAGCACACGCATGTGGAAGGCAGAGAGAATGTGTGTCTGCTTCTGTTCTCTGTTACAAGGAGACTGTGAGAAAGTCAGCTCCTGCTACCCTGCTCCCTCTTCTGTCAGCCCTACCTCCCCGGCTGCAAGAGCAGACATGGATCTCAGGATCCGGAATACGCACTCAGTCTAAGCACTGGCATCAAAAACACATTTGTCTTTTACTCCTGCACTTAATTAAAAACCCTTCTGCTGCCACAGCTCGGCGCGGAAGGGGTTACACACTAATAAATACGTAACATTCAAGTTTATTATAAAAGACAAATGCCTGTCTTATTCGGTTTCCTTGGCTTTTCATTTCTTGATTCATCGTTACTTAAACCTTTAGCATTTGAGTTGCCTGTAGATTAACCGAGACTAAGTTTTGCTACAAAAAAACAATCAGAATTTTTTTATTCAGCCACCATCATTTCCAATGCGTCTAGTGTCCTGTAAACATATTGACTAACCATAGCAAAGCAAATGATTTTGCTTGACCATCTACCAAAAAACCACAACCAATACATTCAATGCAGTGGGTTAAGTCTCGTAAGTTATCAGATTGCCAGATAGTGATTACATCATTATAATCACTATATCCGATGCATCTTCAGGAAAAAAATATAATTTATCAGATGTAATAGTTTTGGTACCGTAGATGCAGAAATTATTGTCATGAAAACTTTTTCTTAGCCAATTTTCAATTACTCAACTGTATTTTCCTATATAACGCAATAGAGATTATGATTAAATTCATAACGTGTACTCCGAATCCCTTCACGCTTGGAAAAACATGTATGCGTGTGTGTGTGTGTGTGTGTGTGTGCGTGTGTGTGTGGCTTATGCTAAGTTGGACTCGAGATGTTCATGTATTACATGGATGGCCATTCATCTGACAACTACATTTCTGTCTAGCAGCTTGTACTTTTACAAACAGTAGGTGACAATGTTCTTCAATAAAACTCAAAAAAAGTATCCAGAGATAAACTGGCCGAATGTAAACATTAAAGTATACGTGTCGATACCTTCCCGACATATACGCTGAATGGAATTGGCAAACACGGTGCGAACGGAGCCTTAAAGGGGCTTTCCAGCATTATTTTCAAGATTTTGAAATGCTCTCTTGCTGACGTGTTGTGTCTATGTTTGCTGCCCAAATACCTTGTTCTGTCCAGGTGCTGTGACTGTGATCTGGTTTGTTAACATCAGACACTTCCAGTCTGCGTTCTTTTTCTGTCCTCCTCCCTGACTACAAGTCCCATGATGCATATCACTGGCATCTCAGCCAGTGATCCTCCCAATACACCTTTTAACCTACCCACTTTTTAATCTTTATTAAATTACTAGATATATATGCCCGAAGCATGGGGGACTGAGGTTGGGGGACATCAGAATAACTTAAAACGTCCAATAATAATTTTTAGTATTACCTATCTATCTATCTATCTATCTATCTATCTATCTATCTATCTATCTATCTATCTATCTATCTATCTATCTATCTATCTATCTATCATCAGCGTTAAGCAGAGGCTAGGGGGAAGGAAATAGAAATGACGCAGGCGCTGTGAGACAAGCATGTGTGTTGAAGATATAATGTGGATCCAAGGGCGTACGCAGACAACTGATGGCCCCTGTAAAAGTACAGCATATGGGACCCTTTCTCTCCAATATCTCATCATACATCACCCACTTATGTCCCTCTAGCAATTCATGTCTATATCTATCTAATTGTTAACCATAAAGTCTATTTGCTCAGGCATTTACATGCAATCTAATAGACAGGATGTAAAGGATCTGCCAGGCACTTCTGTGTATACGCCCATGGGTAATCAGTCTGCACCTGGTTCTATGTCTCTGAGACTGACTCCATCTTCCACCACTCAGGATGGCAGGCTTAGGAGTGGGAGAGCCTATCACAGCCTGGCCAGACGGAGCTAGTTCCGCCCTCTGTCTATTTATACCTGCCTTTCCTGTTCCTCCTTTGCTTGTGATTCTTCTCGTGTGGTTTCCTGGCCTTGCTGCAGCTCCTAGCTATTTGACCTTGCTTCATACTGACCCCGGCTTTCTGACTACTCTCCTGCTCTGCGTTTGGTAACTCGTACATTCCTGGTTTGACTCGGCTCGTTCACCTCTCTTGTTGCTCACGGTGTTGCCGTGGGCAATTGCCCCATTTCCCTTTGCTTGTGTCCCCTTGTCCGTTTGTCTGTCATGCACCTACTGAGCGTAGGGACCATTGCCCAGTTGTACCCCGTCGCCTAGGGCGGGTCGTTGCAAGTAGGCAGGGACTGAGTGGTGGGTAGATTAGGGTTCACTGTCTGTTTCCCTACCCCCCTGTCATTACACAGGAGAAGGTTGCTTTAATGTTACAGTGGGCCCCCTTACCTATTGGGCCCCTGTGCATCTGCACAGGTTGCATCAATGGTATGTCCGCCCCTGTGTAGATCGACCACGCATGCTCAGAGAAGGAGGAGAAAAATTAATCTGGTACACCCTCTCCTCCAGTGTACAGTGGCCAATGATGTGCTTGCACACTGAGTCTGATGGAAGAGCGATCTGTATAGGATGTACGGGACGTTGGCAGAAGTGGTGATATCCAATGTGGAAGGCATCACGTACTAGCTTGAAGATCCAGCGATAGAAAATCATATGGAAAACTTAAGTATATTACAAAGTACCCTGGATTTACATGTTGAGTTAGTGAAATGATAGTATAGCAGTCCTAGCATAGCTATTTTAGCTTTCATTGTAATAGGACATGTAAAAAGTTAACTGGTCTGCCGTTCACTGACAAAGACAAATTTCACTGATACACTCTCTAGTTATCGGTCATGTACCCTAAAAAAAATCATCTTGTCTACAACCATCTTTAAAGACCATTTTTTAGGGATTAACTGCTTTGCCCTCCATTGGAAATGCTCATTATAACCATATGCACATAGCGATTGTCCCCAAGCATTACATTTTGTTCGATTTATAGCAAATACTAATATTGGCACTAGATTATCCAAATCACTTCTTATAATATATGAGCATAAAGAATGCTGTAACCCTATTGAGGACACAATGTTTGAAGCAGGAGTTCTGTATGCAGAGTGTAATAGGTGGCATTATAAAAAAAATGGCATACAGTGCTATTATTCCATTATAATAAACTTGTGTGCTCTGGTTATAACAAAAAGTGAAAGTGGCATTATAAAAGAGATAGGGTAAGTAAGGACGGAGCTGTGATCACTGGTCATATTATTAATATCATTGACATTGATTATGCAAAAGGAATGGTAAACAGGACATGTACTGAATTACAAATGTTGTTTCTATTGAAAGGTAAATTAACAGTGTAAGTGGGAAATATATTGACGGGACAAATTATCGATGAGAAAAGGGTGATATTGAAATGAGAAGGATCCTGCTGATGATTAATTTGTGACTATTAATATAACTGAGCTTTCCAATCTATTCAGTGTGTGTTCCGTGAGAACATGTGTGCAAACTCCATATAACCTTGTTTTGGTCAACATTTATCATAGAGAATTTTTCATAAGGAATCCCAGAGGAAGCTGAACATGTCATTTCCAGGCTTCCAATATTGTTAGTAGCCGGACCCATCAGCACATAAGTCAAAAAGGACACCTCCAGTAATTATAGCAATTCTTCAAATATGGGAAATAGACATCAATGGGGGGGTCAAAATCTGTTCAACATGATGGGGGTCATAGTCTCAATTACATTTTCCTTGTTACTTTCATGTGTAAATGTTATGATATGTGTGTTTTTTTTGTGTTACAGTATTAAAACACAGTACTACCAGAACCTGAGGAAAAAGGACAGAACATAGTGGTAAATACAGTTAGGTCCAGAATTATTTGGACAGTGACACAATCTTCATGATTTGGGCTCTGCATGCCACCACATTGGATTTGAAATGAAACAACTGAGATGCAATTGAAGTGTAGTCTTTCAGGTTTAATTCAAGGGGTTAAATAAAAATATCCTCTGAAACGTTTAGGAATTGCAACCATTTTTCTACACAGCCTCCTCATTTCAGGGGCTCAAAAGTAATTGGACAAATTAACATTGCCATAAATAAAATGTTTTGTTTTTTTTAATACCTTGTAGAGAATCCTTTGCAGGCAATGACTGCCTGAAGTCTGGAATCCATGGGCATCACCAAACGCTGGGTTTCCTCCTTTGTGATGCTTTGCCAGGCCTTTACTGCGGCTGTCTTCAGTTGTTGCTTGTTTGGTTCTGCCTTAAGTTTTGTCTTAAAGGACCAGTGTCACGAAAAAAAATATTTTTAGATCAATTTGACTTTAGTGTGTTATTCAACATTTTTTTATTTATTTGTGTGTTTTACTTTTTTTTATTTTTTCACTTTTTCTTCCCTATGGGGGCTGCCATTTTTTTTTCCATTTCTGTATGTGTCGATTAACGACACATACAGACATGGAATACGGCACATACAGTCCCATAGTGAATGCGAACCGAGCCCGTTCCATCCACTATGCTGTACGCCGTCTGTGTGGGAACGGCGCATGCGCCGCTCCCACACAGTCCAAGTTGAACTGTGCGAAGTCCGGCGCCATTTTCCTGTGGACCGGAAGTCGCGGCCGGACAGTAAGATTACTACTTCCGGTCGCGGCTTCCGCACTTGTGCACTTAGAGCGGCGGTAGCAGACGGAGCGGACGGACCGGAGGGAGCGGCGGCGGCAGGAGCAGGTAAGTTATTTCTATGTATGTTCGTGTTTTAGTGTGTGTTTACTACTGTATGTAAACCTACTACACTGTGTGTTAGCTCAAAAAATGACGACACACAGTGTAGGAGGTTTGACCGTTCAATCCCCTCGTTTCTCCCAGCACTAGCCAGGATAAAGAAGGGGGGATTCTGAGAGCTCACTAGAGCGAGTGAGTTTTCTCAAATTTTGCAGCATAAAGCAATGTGGTTGCTTTACCACATGCAATGCTGCAATTTTGGGAATTGCTCCATCTAGTGACCAGCGCTGGAAAATATTATAAATTAGAATCTAATTTATAATATTTCCTGACTCGTGAAAAAAATTAAAAAAATTAGAACAATGTTTAATCACATATACACTAATTGTTTAAGTAAAAAAAAAAATACATTTTTTTTCTAGCGACACTTTCCCTTTAAGCAAGTGAAATGCACGCTCGATCAGGTTGAGATCTGGTGATTGACTTGGCCATTGCAGAATATTGCACTTCTTTGCCTTAAAAACTCCTGTGTTGCTTCCGCAGTATGTTTTGGGCCATTGTCCATCTGTACTGTGAAGCGACGTCCAATCAACCTTGCTGTATTTGGTTAAATCTGAGCAGAAAGTATATCCCTGAACAGTTCAGAATTCATCCAGCTGCTTCTGTCTTCAGTCACATCATCAATAAACACCAGTGACACAGTGCCTTTGGCAGCCATGCATGCCCATGCCATCACACTTTATTCACCATGTTTTACAGAGGATGTGGTGTGCTTTGGACCATGAGACGTTCCAAGCCTTCTCCATACTTTCTTCCTCCCATCATTCTGGAATGGGTTGATCTTAGTTTCATCTGTCCAAAAAATGTTGTTCCAGAACTGGGCTGCCTTCTTTACATGTTGTTTGACAAAGTCTTATCTGGCCTTTCTATTTTTGAGGCTGATTAATGGTTTGCACCTTGTGGTGAACCCTCTGTATTTTCTCTAATGAAGTCTTCTCTTTATGGTAGACTTAGATACTGATACACCTACTTTCAGGAGAGTGTTCTTTACTTGGGTAGATGTTGTGAATGGGCTTTTCTTCATCATGGAAAGGATTCTGCGATCATCCACCACTGTTGTCTTCCATGAACGTCCAGTCCTTTTGGAGTTCACGAGATCACCAGTGCTAACATTTGTACTATCTCTCTGATGGATTTCTACATTTTTTCAGCCTAACGATGGTCTGTTTCACTTGCATTGAGAGCTCCTTTGACCTCATGTTGTGGGTTCACAGCAACAGCTTCTAAATGCAAATGCCACACCTGGATTCAACTCCAGACCTTTTTACCTGCTTAATTGATGAAGGAGTAACGAGGGAATAGCCCATGCAGCCCATTAAATAGCTTTTGAGATAATTGTCCAATTACCTTTGGTCCCTTGAAAAAGAGGCAGCTACATAGTAAAGAGCTGTAATTCCTAAACCCTTCCTCAAATTAGGATGTGAATACCCTCAAAAATTAAAGCTGAGAGTCTGCACTTTAATCCCATATTGATTATGTAACTGTATATTCAATATGTTCTGGTAAACAGCTAAAAATCATAAACTTGTGTCACTATCCAAATAATGCTGGACCTAACTGTATCTCTTCCAAACCACTTACTATATCTCAGACAAATGTGTTAAAAAAGGGTCTTTCATTTCGTCCGAATATGATAACCAATTGGTTCAAAAAAGAAACAGATTTGTATATATTTTTTTCGAACTATTAAGCTTAAAGCTTGGTTTTCATATCCTCATGTCACCTGTAAAAATGTTTGTAATAACCTACCACTGAAACAGTTTAATTTATATAACAAGAGTAATTTTCTACCCCCCACTAATATCCCTGCAATCGAAGCATTCATGACAATAGTGAAAAATTAAATAAATGAATAGAAAGAGAGTCATAACTATGATAACTTAAAAATTCCAAATATGAAACATGATGAGATTCAGGCACTTACGGATCTTGTCCATGACCACGACCTCGTAATAAAACCCGCTGATATGGGGGGAACGATCGTTGTCATGGACAGGAGTATGTATATGTCAGAAATACGTCATCAGTTGGGAGATATGAATGTATATAGACGTGTACCATATGACCCAAAATTTGATATTGCTCGAAAAATGTAACTCATCTTGGATGAAGCCAAGGACATTGATTTGATAAAAAGTGATCTATTTAAGTATTTGGCAAGTAAACATCCAATCACACCAGTTATCTATATTCTCCCTAAAGTACACGTCTTTGAATAACTCCCCTGGATGCCCGATTGTATCTGGGTGTGACTCAATTCTGAGTCAATAGCCATTTTTTTTTATGAAGCATTGGGGTACTTTGAATTACACCCTATGTCGTATAAATGTGATACGGCTGACTTTTTGAATAAACTGCAGGATGTAGACTTATGCAATACAGGGGAAATATCTTTTGTGTCCTTTGACGTTGTGAACTTATATACGTCCATAAATCATGACAGAGGTATGTTGGCCATTTCAAAAAAACGTCAGACTTCACAACTTCCGAGTTTATAATGAGGTTATTACGGATTGTACTCTCTTGTAATTATTTCCTATTTGAAGATGATTCTTTTTTACAAATACGGGGCACCACAATGGGCGCAAACGTTGCGCCCACCTATGCTAATATTTTTATGAGTATATTGGAGGAGGAACACGTCTATGTATCCCACGACTTCAGAGAAGTTCTGAGGTGGTGGATATAATTGGACGAAATATTCCTAATTTGGCAGGGAGATTTGGGGGAGTTACATGCTTTTCATGACTTTTTGAACAACATAGGTCCTGATTTGGCATTTACAGAGGTATACTTCAGAGAGGTGATACAATTTTTGGATGTGGAGGTTAGATTAACTGATCACATGTTTTCTACTAATCTGTTCATAAAACCTACGGATAAAAATAATCTTTTAAGGTTTGAGAGAAGTGACCCACGATCAATGGTTAGGTCCCTTCCTTATAGCCACTTTCTTAGAGTTAAAAAAAAAAATCATCAACAAAGACGAACTGTTGAATGACAAGCTGGATGTCCTTACACAGAAGTGGTAAAAAAGTAGAGAATTTAAAATGTGAAGACCTCCTACAAGAATCCTCAAAGAAAAAAATAAAAATTAATATGATCCCCTTTATGTCCACTTATAGCGAATTGAGCCAATTTATCTCCTCCATCATCAGCAGAGATTGGCCAATCTTGGGGGGATATTTACGTAATCACTTAAGATTATAGGGAGTACATTCTTACACCCTTTTACAAATGGGGTCTATAGGATCAACCACTATCTGACATGTTATATAGACTTTGTAATTTATTTATTACAGTGTCCTTGTAATATGTTATATCTAGGTGGGACAACATTAGATTTAAGAATTAGGATTAATCAACACTGATATACATTCCGTTGTAAACGTTTGGACCTACCGGCCTCCAAGCATTTCTTTGTGGCAAAACATTTCGAAAAAGCAATTGCGATTTAGTGTATTTGATACTGTTCCCCCCCTGAGACGGGGTGGAGACAGAACACGATTACTTAAAAGAAGAAGTTGGAATGGATCCATGGGATAAAAACATTAAAAGCCAATGGTTTAAATATTGAATATAAATTAGGTAGAGTGACCTGAGTGGGATGACTTGCCCTCCGGCTCTACTAATAGGTTTGGTTCTGTATCAAAAACGGTGTATGGTGGAATAAACAATGTTTCACTATCTACAGTGAAGGAAATAAGTATTTGATCCCTTGCTGATTTTGTAAGTTTGCCCACTGTCAAAGACATGAATAGTCTAGAATTTTTAGGCTAGGTTAATTTTACCAGTGAGAGATAGATTATATAAAAAAAAAAGAAGAAAATCACATAGTCAAAATTATATATATTTATGTGCATTGTGCACAGAGAAATAAGTATTTGATCCCCTACCAACCATTAACCCCTTCCCGCTCCTGGACGTACTATTACGTCATGGCAGCTGTATCGTTAGCGCTCCATGACCTAATAGTACATCTCGGGAGTAACGGCCGTTTCGGCCGTCCTCCCGACACATACAGGAGCTGTTACAGCTGCTGTCTTGTTCAGCAGCTGTCACAGCTCCTACAGCGGGGACCGATCGCTGTGTCCCCGCTGATTAACCCCTTAAAAGCCGCGTTCTATAGAGATCGCGGCTTTTTAGGGGTTAA
The DNA here is from genome assembly GCF_050947455.1 of Rhinoderma darwinii. Taxonomy (NCBI): domain Eukaryota; kingdom Metazoa; phylum Chordata; class Amphibia; order Anura; family Rhinodermatidae; genus Rhinoderma; species Rhinoderma darwinii. The sequence continues at coordinate 185,900,434 of NC_134687.1, read as the reverse complement.
GCTGCCATCGCCGGCCTGCTACACGATAGCGGCCGGCGATGGTGACTATGGCAACCGGACACCAAACAATGGCGTCCGGCTATGCCATAGACGGAATCCTAGTGGGTCCTGACAACGTCAGGACCCACTATGCTTGCTGTCAGTGACTAGCTGACAGTTCTAATACACTGCACTACGCATGTAGTGCAGTGTATTAGAATAGCGATCAGGGCCTACTGCCCTCAAGTCCCCTAGTGGGACAAAGTAATACAGTAAAAAAAAAAAAAGTTACAAAAATATGTGTAAAAATATGAAAATAAACGTTTTAAAAGTATTAAAAGTAAAAATCCCCCTTTTTCCCTTATCAGTCCTTTATTATTAATAAAAATATATAAACAAACAAATAAACTATACATAATTGGTATCCCCGCGTCCGTAACGACCTGAACTACAAAACTATTTCGTTATTTATCCCGCACGGTGAACGCCGTAAAAGAAAATAATTATAAACCGTACCACAATCACAATTGTTTGGTCACTTCACCTCCCAAAAAATGGAATAAAAAAGAGATCAAAAAGTCGCATGTACCGAAAAATGGACCTGATCGAAACTACAGTTCGTTACGCAAAAAATAAGTCCTCGCACGGCTTTATTGATTGAAAAATAAAAAAGTTATGGCTCTTAGAATAAGGTAACACAAAAAGTGAATGATTTTTTACAAAACGTATTTTATTGTGCAAACGCCATAAGACATAAAAAAAAACTATAAACATCTGGTATCGCCGTAATCGTATCGCCCCGCAGAATAAAGTGAATGTGTCATTTATAGCGCACGGTGAACGCTGTAAAAAAAATAGAATAAAAAAACAATAGTAGAATTGCTGTTTTTTAGTCACCACGCCACCTAAAAATAGAATAAAAACGGATCAAAAAGCTGCATGCACCCCAAGAAAACTGTAATGGATTCCTCAAGGGGTCTAGTTTCCAAATTGGGGTCACTTTTGGGGGGTTTCCAATGTTTTGGCACCACAAGACTTCTTCAAACCGGACATGGTGCCTAATAAAAAAGAGACCTCAAAATCTACTAGGTGCTCCTTTGCTTCGGAGGCCGGTGCTTCAGTCCATTACCGCACTAGGGCCACATGTGGGATATTTCTCAAAACTGCAGAATCCGGGTAATACGTATTAAGTTGCGTTTCTCTGATAAATCCAATTGTGTTGTAAAAAAAAATGAAATAAAGAGGATTTTCTGACAAAAAATTTTTTTTAACTTCACCTCTACTTTGCTCTAAATTTCTGTGAAACACCTAAAGGGTTCATAAACTTTCTAAATGCTGTTGTGAATGCTTTGAGGGGTCTAGTTTCTAAAATGGGGTGTTTGATAGGGGTTTCTAATATATGGGCCTCTCAAAGCAACTTCAGAACTGAACTGGAACCTAAAAAAATAAATAAATGAGGCAATACTTTGCTTCTTACATTATACTTATAATGAGCCGTGCCCACCCCGAGATGACCCCAGTTTTGACCGTTTGTATAAACGGAGACCCCTATTAGACCGTTTCAGAGCCCGCTTTACCCAAGCATTCACCCTCGAGAAGTGTATTTCTATTGTTGAGTCCCTGGTACATTTTAAAGGGAGGGTTCAATTCCGCGAGTACCTGCCGGGTAAGAGGGCAAGGTATGGCGTGAAGATGTATAAGCTGTGCGAGAGTGCATCAGGGTATACCTACAGATTTAGGATATATGAAGGAAAGGCCACCCCCAAACCAGACTGCATCCTGGACTACAATAGGTACATGGGAGGGATGGACTTGTCAGATCAAATCCTGAAGCCCTACAGCGCCATGCGGTGTGGTATAAGAAGCTGGCCGGGCACATCATACAGATGGCATTGTACAATGCGCACGTGCTACATCGATGTGCAGGCCAGACGGGAACTTTCCTGGAATTTCAAGAGGTGATTATCAAGAACCTAATCTTTAGGGACCAGTACTTCTGGAAGCGGGGCCACACGCATCGTACCAGGGCGGCAACACTTTCCAGGAGAAGTTCCCCAAACTGGCAAGAAGGGAAAAAGTTAAAAGAGGTGCAAAGTCTGCTATAGGGGATGACACAATATATCAATGTGACACAAGTCCCGAATAACCAGAGCTCTGTATGAAAGTGTTTTAAAATTTATCATACATCCCTTGGTTTATAATTTACCCCAATTTTACTTACCCTGATGCACTCCGCACAGCTTATCCCCCCTCGTATTTCCCCTCTGAGCCCTGCTATGTGCCCGGGCAGCTGATAACAGCCACATGTAGGGTATTGCCGTACCCGGGAGAACCCACATTACAGTTTATGGGGTGTAGGTCTCCCGTCAAAATGCCCACTACACCTCTAGATGAATGCCTTAAGGGTGTAGTTTTTAAAACGGGGTCACATCTTGGGGGTTTCACCTGTTCTGGTACCTCAGGGACTTCTGCATACATGACTTCGCACTAGAAAATCCCCAGTAGGCCAAATGGTGGTCCTTTCCTTCTGAGCCCTCCCATGGGCCCAAACGGCAGTTTATCACCACAAATGGGGTATTGCCGCACTCAGGACAATTTGGGCAACAAAATGGAGTATTTTATTTCTTGTGAAAATAAGATTTTTTGCGCTAAAATGACATATTATTGGAAAAATCAAATATTTTTTTCATTCCCAGCCCAATTCAAATAAGTTCTGTGAAAAAACTATGGGGTCTAAATGGTCACATTACCCATAAATGAATTCCTTGAGGGGTGTAGTTTCCAAAATGGGGTCACTTCTGGTGGGTTTCCATTGCTTTGATACCTCTGGGGCTCTGCAAATGCGACATGGCACCCGAAAACCAAACCAGCAAAATCTGCACTCCAAAGAACACACAGCGCTCCTTCCCTTCTGAGGCATCCCATGACCCCAAACGGCAGTTTATCACCACATGGGATATTGCTGCACTCAGGAGAAATTGGGCAACAAAATGGAGTATTTTGTTCCCTGTGAAAATAAGAAATTTTGATAAAAAATTACATCTTTTTGGAAAAAATTTCATTTTTTTTAATGTCACAGCCCAATTGAAATAGGTGCTGTGAAAAAACTGTGCAGTCAAAATGCTAACAACAACCATAAATTAATTCCTTGAGGGGTGTAGTTTCCAAAATGGAGTCGCTTCTGGCGGGTTTTCATTGCTTTGATTCCTCTGAGGCTCTGCAAATGCGACATGGCACCTGAAAACCAATCCAGCAAAATCTGGACTCCAACAAACACATAGCGCTCCTTCCCTTCTGAGCCCTCCCATGAGCCCAGACGGCAGTTTACCACCACAAATGGGGTATTGCCGCACTAAGGACAAATTGGGCAACAAAATGGAGTATTTTGTTCCCTTTGAAAATAAGAAATTTTGATCACAAATGACATTTTATTGGAAAAAATGACATTTTTTTCATTTCACAGCCCAATTCAAATACGTGCTGTGAAAAAACTGTGCAGTCAAAATGGTAACAACAACCATAAATGAATTCCTTGAGGGGTGTAGTTTCCAAAATGGGGTTACTTTTGGGGGATTCCCACTGTTTTGGCACCTCAACACCTTTTCAAACCTGGCATGCTGCCTAAAATATATTCTAATAAAAAAAGAGGACTCAAAATGCACTAGGTGCTTCTTTGCTTCTAGGGCTTGTGTTTTATTCCACGAGCGCAGTAGAGCCACATGTGGGCCATTTCTAAAAACTGCAGAATCTGGACAATACATATTTAGTAGTATTTCTCTGGTAAAACCTTCTGTGTTACAGAAAAAAAAATGAATAAAATTGAAATTCAGCAAGAAAAATGAAATTTGCAAATTTCACCTCCACTTTGATTTAATTCCTGTGAAATGCCTGAAGGGTTAAAAAACTTTCTAAATGCTGTTTTGAATACTTTGAGGGGTCTAGTTTTTAAAATGGGCTGTTTTATCAGGGTTTCTAATACATAGGCCCCTCAAAGCCACTTCAGAACTCAAGAGGTACCTTAAAAAAAAGGATTTTGAAAATTTCTTAAAAATATGAGAAATTGCTGTTTATGTTCTAAGCCTTGTAACGTCCAAGAAAAATAAAAGAATGTTCAAAAAACGATGCCAATCCAAAGTAGACATATGGGAAATGTGAACTAGTAACTATTTTGGGTGGTATAACCGTCTGTTTTACAAGCAGATGCATTTAAATTCTGAAAAATGCTATTTTTTCAAAATTTTCTATACATTTTGCAATTTTTCACCAATAAACACTGAATATATCGACCAAATTTTACCACGAACATGAAGCCCAATGTGTCACGAGAAAACAATCTCAGAATCGCTTGGGTAGGTTTAAGCATTCCGACGTTATTACCACATAAAGTGAAATATGTCAGATTTGAAAAATGGGCTCTGAGCCTTAAAGGAACAGTGTCACCAACATTTTTTTTATATCAGTTTTATGTTAGGGTTTTATTAAAAACGTTTATATTTATTTGTGTGTTTGTGTGTTACTTTTTTCTATTTTTACACTTTTTCTTCCCTATGGGGGCTGCCATTTTTTTTTCCATTTCTGTATGTGTCGATTAACGACACATACAGACATGGAATACGGCAGCTCCAGTCCCATAGGGACTGCGAACGGGGCCCGTTCCATCCACTATGGTGTACGCCGTGTGTGTGGGAACGGCGCATGCGCCGCTCCCACACAATCCGAATTGAAATGCGCGCCGTCCGGCGCCATTTTCCTGTGGACCGGAAGTCGCGGCCGGGCAGTAAGATTACTACTTCCGGTCGCGGCTTCCGGACTTGTGCACATGGAGCAGCGGCAGCAGACGGAGCGGACGGACCAGAGGGAGCGGCGGCGTCAGGAGCAGGTAAGTTAGGTCTGTGTATGTACGTGTTTCAGTGTGTTTTACTAGTGTATGTAAACCTTCTACACTGTGTGTTAGCTCAAAAAATGGCGACACACAGTGTAGGAGGTTAGACCGTTCAAACCCCTCGTTTCTCCCGGCACTAGCCAGGATAAAGGAGGGGGGGATTCTGAGAGCTCACTAGAGCGAGGGATTTTTTCCCAATTTTGCAGCATAAAGCAATGTGGTTGCTTTACCACATGCAATGCTGCAATTTTGGGAATTGCTCCATCTAGTGACCAGTGCTGGGAAATACTATAAATGGAATCCAATTTATAATATTTCCTGACTCGTGAAAAAAATAAAAAAAATTAGAACAATGTTTAATCACCTACACACTAATTGTTTAACTAAAAAAAAAAAAAAAACATGTTTTGCTGGCAACACATTCCCTTTAAGGCCAAAACTAGGCTGCGTCCTTAAGAGGTTAAGAGTTCAGCCTCCTCCAGACTAGTTACACGCTCCAAATCAACTTGGTGCCTGCATTAAAGACAGCTGTCTTAAATGGTCACCTGTATAAAAGACTCCTGTCCACAGACTCAATTAATCTGTCTGACTCTAACCTTTACAACATGGGCAAGACCAAAGAGCTTTCTAAGGATGTCAGGGACAAGATCATAGTCCTGCGCAAGGCTGGAATGGGCTACAAAACCATAAGTAAGAAAGCTGCGTGAGAAGGAGACAACTGTTGGTGCAATAGTAAGAAAATGGAAGACATATAAAATGACTGTCAATCGACATCGATCTGGGGCTCCATGCAAAATCTCACCTCGTGGGGTATCCTTGATCCTGAGGAAGGTGAGAGCTCAGCCGAAAACTACACGCCGGGAACTTGTTAATGATCTCAAGGCAGCTGGGACCACAGTCACCAAGAAAACCATTGGTAACACATTACGCCGTAATGGATTAAAATCCTGCAGTGCCCGCAAGGTCCCCCTGCTCAAGAAGGCACATGTACAGGCCCGTCTGAGTTTGGAAATGAACATCTGGATGATTCTGAGAGTGATTGGGAGAAGGTGCTGTGGTCAGATGAGACTAAAATTTAGCTTTTTGGCATTAACTCAACTCGCCGTGTTTGGAGGAAGAGAAATGCTGCCTATGACCCAAAGAACACCGTCCCCACTGTCAAGCATGGAGGTGGAAACATTATGTTTTGGGGGTGTTTCTCTGCTAAGGGCACAGGACTACTTCACCGAATCAATGGGAGAATGGATGGAGCCATGTACCGTCAAATCCTGAGTGACAACCTCCTTCCCTCCACCAGGACATTAAAAATGGCTCGTGGCTGGGTCTTCCAGCATGACAATGACCCGAAACATACAGCCAAGGCAACAAAGGAGTGGCTCAAAAAGAAGCACATTAAGGTCATGGAGTGGCCTAGCCAGTCTCCAGACCTAAATCCCATCGAAAACTTATGGAGGGAGCTGAACATCCGAGTTGCCAAGCGACAGCCTCGAAATCTTAATGATTTACAGATGATCTGCAAAGAGGAGTGGGCCAAAATTCCATCTAACATGTGTGCAAACCTCATCATCAACTACAAAAAACGTCTGACTGCTGTGCTTGCCAACAAGGGTTTTGCCACCAAGTATTAAGTGTTGTTTGCCAAAGGGATCAAATACTTATTTCTCTGTGCACAATGAAAATAAATATATATAATTTTGACAATGTGATTTTCTGTTTTTTTCTTTATATAATCTATCTCTCACTGGTAAAATTAACCTAGCCTAAAAATTCTAGATTGTTCATGTCTTTGACAGTGGGCAAACGTACAAAATCAGCAAGGGATCAAATACTTATTTCCTTCACTGTATATCTGATTTTATTATAAATTTATTCATAATTGATATTGATTTTCTTTTTTTCATATGTAGTACTGGAATAACTATGATGAAAATCTGCCACGTGGAACTCTGGATATACAACAGTTGCCCTGATAAATATTCTATAAGCTACAGGTTTTGTGCCAGGTTAACAGCAATTTAGACCATGCCCATACTGATTCAGTAATTCTTCTTATATATATTTAGAAGTCATTACTGTCTATATTTTTCCATTTTTTTGCCATTACAATAATATCATGATAATTTAAAGAGGCTCTGTCACCAGATTATAAATGCCCTATCTCCTACATAATCTGATCGGCGCTGGAATGTAGATAACAGCAGTGGTTTTTATTTTGAAAAACGATAATTTTTGAGCAAGTTATGAGCAATTTTAGATTTAGTTTCTTAATGCCCAACTGGGTGTGTTTTTACTTTTGACCAAGTGGGTGTTGTAAAGGAGTGTATGAGGCTGACCAATCAGTGACCAATCGGCGTTATACACTTCTTATTGTTCCAGCCCAGCATGATCCACAGCACAGTGAGATTGTGCAGTGAAAGAAGCTGGGCTGGAACAATGAGAAGTGTAGGACACTGATTGGTCACTGATTGGTCAGCCTCATACACTCCTTTACAACACCCACTTGGTCAAAAGTAAAAACACGCCCAGTTGGGCATTAAGAAACTAAATCTAAAATTGCTCATAACTTGCTAAAAAATTATCATTTTTCAAAATAAAAACCACTGCTGTTATCTACATTCCAGCGCCGATCAGATTATGTAGGAGATAGAGTTCTTATAATGTGGTGACAGAGCCTCTTTAAGTGTGACTAGGGTGATGCCTGAGCCTGCCCATGTTGGGGCTGAAACGTCGCACCTTTTCATATGGGTGAATTAAAAATATTTTTCACTTGAAATAAACTATATGGCGTGCTGCCTATCTTTTGAATCTCTAAATTGTGGGACTGGAGGTGGAGGGCCTGAGGCTTGCACACACGATACTACTGAAAGGATTCTTTTTGTGCTGCTGTTCTTTTATATTTTAGATTAGATAGATAGATAGATAGATAGATAGATAGATAGATAGATAGATAGATAGATAGATAGATAGATAGATAGATAGATAGATAGATAGATAGATAGATAGAAATATATGAGATAGATAGATGATAGATAGATAGATAGATAGATAGATAGATAGATAGATAGATAGATAGATAGATAGATAGATAGATAGATAGATAGATAGATAGATAGAAATATATGAGATAGATAGATAGATAGATAGATAGATAGATAGATAGATAGATAGATAGATAGATAGATAGAAATATATGAGATAGATAGATAGATAGATAGATAGATAGATAGATAGATAGATAGATAGATAGATAGATAGATAGATAGATAGATAGATAGATAGATAGATAGAAATATATGAGATAGATAGATAGATAGATAGATAGATAGATAGATAGATAGATAGATAGATAGATAGATAGATAGATAGATAGATAGATAGATAGATTGATAGATAGATATTCTTCAGTTATGAATGATAATGCATGTTATTCATGTCAATATTTGTTCTTTATGTCTCTCATTGTACCAGTTCCGTAGCCAATAATATTGCTATGGATCCTTTTTTAATGGCTTTATTGTTGGGAGAATTTGGCTTAGGAATGCATTCTTTCTATGAGACTTGTGACATCATGAAAGCGGCACAGCTGCTGGTGTTATCCTACTAATATGTTCTCAACATGCTCTGCTAATTGGGTAAATCACACTCACCTACTGTTTTGTTATGTGCAGTAAAGAGGAGCGACATGGAGAGTTTTTGAGGAACACAGGAGAGATAAGAATGTTAAAACGACTCTATACAATGAAATATGGGCAGTACCCCCTAAGGGTTAGGCAACCTGTGGCTCCACAGCTGTTGTTGAACCACAACTTACATGAGCCTTGGTGTGCTACTTAGAGGGCCCATGCTGTCACTTCTAAGTGATGAGCCGAGGGATACATTACAATGAGCACTATGTTGGGTGATTGATAGGATTTCTAAAGATACATATATAGTTCCCAATGTTTTTCTTGCAACATTACACATATGGTTAGATGCTTGTGATCATTTTTATAGCATTGGAGTATGTGTTTTCAGAAGGGGACCTTAAGTCTATCAGAAGACGCCCGTGGCAGTAATATGATAAGAAAGTGAAAAAAAAAATCCACTTCAAAGTTTGTTTGATATTACAATTCAAATTGCAATATCAACTAAGTTATGATCTATCTATCTATCTATCTATCTATCTATCTATCTATCTATCTATCTATCTATCTATCTATCTATCTATCTATCTATCTATCCATCTATCTCATATCTATCTATCTATCTATCTATCTATCTATCTATCTATCTATCTATCTATCTATCTATCTATCTATCTATCTATCTCATATATTTCTATCTATCTATCTATCTATCTATCTATCTATCTATCTATCTATCTATCTATCTATCATCTATCTATCTATCTATCTATCTATCTATCTATCTATCTATCTATCTATCTATCTATCTATCTATCTATCTATCATCTATCTATCTATCTATCTATCTATCTATCTATCTATCTATCTATCTATCTATCTATCTATCTATCTCATATCTATCTATCTATCTATCTATCTATCTATCTATCTATCTATCTATCTATCTATCTATCTATCTATCTATCTCATATATTTCTATCTATCTATCTATCTATCTATCTATCTATCTATCTATCTATCATCTATCTATCTATCTATCTATCTATCTATCTATCTATCTATCTATCATCTATCTATCTATCTATCTATCTATCTATCTATCTATCTATCTATCTATCTATCTATCTATCTATCTATCTATCTATCTATCTATCTATCATCTATCTATCTATCTATCATATCTATCTATCATCTATCTATCTATCTATCTATCTATCTATCTATCTATCTATCTATCTATCTATCTATCTATCTATCTATCTATCTATCTATCTATCTATCTATCTATCTATCTATCAATTCAATTCAAAAAAGCTTTATTGGCAGGACCAAATACATATTAGCATTGCCAAAGCAAGTAAGAAGTAAGGGAATGAGGGAGAGGGACTGAGGGATTGGGGGATAGGGACACATCTAGGGTCGGGATTATACAAGTCCATGGCATATCATGTCTCTCTCAGTCTATGGCATGCAGTGACATATTGTGCCGCTGTGTCCACTGTGGTTTCCTCTTCACCCAGCAGGATGTAGAGTTTCTCTTCCTCTTCCATGGAGCTGACGTCCGGTAAGAGATCAGAGAGTCTCCTGAAGTGAGTGTCCCTCACTGCTGAGTATTTGGAGCAGTGTAGCAGGAAGTGGGCCTCATCCTCCACGGCCTCCTGGTCGCACTGTTGGCACAGTCGGCTCTCCCTGGGCTTGTAGGTCTATCTATCTATCTATCTATCTATCTATTAGAGATGAGCGAACTTATCAAAAGTTCGGTTCGGCTAGTTCGCCGAATTTCACAAAAAAGTTTGGTTCGGACCGAACTAGTTCTGACCG